>NC_138077.1:59958530-60583530 GCF_964212035.1 Myotis nattereri | reverse complement strand
CCCCTTCCTCCTCAGTGAGCTAAAGGCCACTCTTTTTTTTTTTTTCCAAAGAAAAAGTATAATTTAGTTTATTTGAATGAAGTGGGATACTTGGATAAGACAGGCAATGCTTTTCCTTTCTTTATTTGGCAAGTATGATTTGTGTGATGTTGTCAGTGGCCCACCTATCCCACTGTTAGGTCAGGCTCTCCTAGTTGCTGAGAACAGAAACAGCCCCCAGCTAGATTAAGCAAAAAGACGTATTAAAAAGATATGAAGGCATCTTAAAGAATCTTAACAAGGTCCATAGCAGTTGGAAGGGTAGAGAGCAAGGCAACTTCAGGAATCTCAGCAAGAGTTCTGGACTATCTCTAGAGTACTACTGTGTATAGTTCCAGAATCTGCCAGGCTCTCTCTCAGCCTAATATTCCCAAGAGAAAAAACAATGGGCTCCTTTTGGGTCAGCTCCAAAGAGGATATCCCTGTCCTTCACCCCTACACTGATAATGAATAAGAACACACATAAATACAAACCCATCTTCGCATGCATCTAAAGATGCCTTCACTTTAGATAAGTCTACTGCATCCAGAGATAAAGTGTGAGTGAGACAGAGGGGTACAATTATAATTACTCATGTAATATTTATCAAATACTTTTTGAGCATCTACTGTGCATAAACAGTGGGAGATAAGAAAATGTATACAATAGGCTCCCTATCACAAAGGAGCTCTGTCATTAAGATGATAACAATACTAGAGGCATCCTAAAGAAAGTGATTAAAAGGACATGAGGTCAATTGTTTATAAGGCCAATTATTCATAAAGACAATGGATTTGGAGTTTAGAGGAAGAAGGAATCCTCATCTGGTGCAGAAGTGAAATTTTATGGAGGTAAAAATTGAGTTATGCTCTGAGGGATGAGTAAATGAAGAGGTTCTTGGGAGTTCTCCAAATTCATTCTACCTATGGAAACAGTTTATGTCACATGTAATACAACAAACTAATGTCACATGGGCAGTACCTAGTGAACCTGGCAGGGAACGGAAACCTTTTGACCCCTGGGAGAAAGTTCATGATGGGGGAAGATGCTATTGAGTTCTATGAGCAGAACTCAGCAATGAGGACTAAAGGGAGGAGAATGGTAGTTCCAGGCACAATGTGACTGTACTGAAATCCTTCCTGGACTCCTTTATTCTGGTGGCAAATGCACATCCTGGGGAGGAGAGAGCTGTATGTTAAACAGAGTGGCCCACCTACACCTCAGAACACTTTTTGGTTTATCATTGCTCTGAGACCCTTCAAAAAGCAGACCACAGAGTAAGGAGAGTATTTCCCTGGTGGTAAAAGAGAGTAAAACCCAGGGGCTTGCAGAAACAGGAGTGTGGAAGCGTGACAGATACTTAGGAGCTGACATGAGATAACTAAGCAGTGGCCAAGGTTCTAGGAACTTCTTGAGGTACTGGCTGGCAAGGGGAACCTTACAAATGAAACTCCAGTTACCCCAAGGGAAAGGCAGCTATGGAGTTAGTGAAATTTGCTGCTTAATGCCCGGTTTGTTCTGGCATCAAGAAGGGTTATGGAATCTGGAGAAGGCTGTGCATAGATTAAATAGGAGTCGAGAGACGAAATATAATTTTGAAAGGCATCTGGGGGTCAGAGGAGCCTAGTTTAAAGGAAACTAAGATCTTGTCTCAGGACCCCATGCTTTTTATTAACACAAATTGTCCTGAGGCGAGGTAGAGATAGACACTTCAAAGGGTCAGGGTTTCGTATACAGAGTCCATTGACAGAATGGGGGAATTAGCCTTCGGCTGTTCAGGTGTTTGGCCAGTAGGAGGCAATAACATATAGATTAAGATGCCCTGAACTGTCTGGCAGCAAGCAATCATCCCTTTTCAGGTTTGGGGAAATGCCATCAGCCATTCCCGGATTCAGCCCTTCTGTCATGCTGGAATTGGCTTCCACCAGTCAATAGGACTTCCTTTGCACCTACAAGGTAAGGAGTCCTGGCAACATGTGAGTTGGGTATAAATTCACTAGTAACTGCCCAACACACCTGCCCAACAGCTCCAAGTCTTCCCTCATCTCAGAATGATTATGGGATCAAGCATCTTAAGCATTTAGCTTTTTCTACATGTAGACTATAAAGAGTGCACATCCATTTTCTTGGGCTTTCAGGCCTTAGGACTTTATACTGATGCCCACCTGAGCCTATATGCGATAATCAGCAACCTAGAGCCAGAGCCAGGAGTCAGGGGATCTGAATTCTGTGCTGGGTCCTGCACATGGAGATGAATATATGTGGTCTCTGACCTCAAAGCTAGTCTACGAAGACAGCGAATAGAAAGTTGTGATGCAATGTAGTAAGTGTGATGATGGGAGCTGAATCTAATCCTGTCTCCCAGACACCAAAGAAATCTTTCTGGCATTGTCACTAATTCAGCTAGTCTAGTCTGTCATTTCTCTGGACTTACCTATGAAATTCCAGCTGTAGTGAGCAAGGGAGCATCCCCAAAAGGGGTCACACATGCTTGTGTCTTTCCACAATGCCAGCTTTATTAGAGGAGACCTCCCCAAGGAGCTAAGAGGGTTACACACAGGTTACACGGAGGAAAGGGGAGCTTATACGATAGAGCAAGCATAGCAAGGAGCATAGTAAACACCCCATGCAAAGTCCTGATCACTGGTGGGGGCTGTGGATGGAGAGGCAGGCTTAGGGCTCAAGCCAGGCAGCTACAGGGGCGACATGGTCTGGTGGAGCAGAAGTCCTTTCGGGCTCCAAGTGCGACTCCTGGTACAGCCAAGCTTAAGCGTCAAATGGTGGAAGCTCTGAGTTCTTAGAGGCCACAGCGGGCGGGGGTCCCACTCATATCAGTGTCCAGATGAAGTCCTTATCTGAGGGTTCAGCCTTGTGTTTTGGGACGTTCCAGGACCACCCTAAGGGCATTCTTGTTTCACCCCATTACCTCAGTTCTGGGCATCATGATGCTTGACATAATAGCCATGGCTGACAGTGACTCCACACTGGATTCTTGAAAAGTGTCCAAAAAGTCTGCTCTGCTCTTGCTCTATACACCAGCTATTAAATTCCAGAATTCTATTTAATAAGGGGTGTAGAAGCGCTGAACTGCATCTAGAAAGGAATAAAGGAAGGGTAGGGACTGGCAAATATAAGAGGCTATATTGGGTTGCTAGCAGAGATTAAATGGAAGCACACACACCCGATGAGACTATTTTTAAGACGTTCATTTTAATGAAAACTTGTACTTCGAAGCACATGTTAGCAGAGGCTGCACTGATGGAAAATTATTGCTGCACTATCAAACGCACACCTGCTGGAAATTCCAGAAACTGTCCTGTCTTGTGAGAAGCAGTAGGTATAGGAACTAAGGGGGGGGGGGGGGGGGGATGCATCATCTTGTGAGGAACTGCCCAAAGCTGACTATTCAAAACAGTGTTCTGCAATCTCAGCGTACCTGACTTCTCTTCCATGCCTCCGATCCTTCTGGAAACCAGAACTTGCAGGAGTGTGTGTGGACCTAGCCCAGGAGGCTCCTCCTGCCGGGATAGGGTGGGTTGAGCTTGTTTTTGCACAAAATTCCTCTCTCCGTGCTCCACTTGTATTGACTATTGCACTTTCCTATTCATCTCTGTGGCTTTTCTGGTGTTAAATACGCTAAATTATGCCAATCTGCGACCACATCTGCCCCAGGAACCAGCCGGAGACGAGGACGCGGGGCCCTCGTAGCCCTCGGAGGCGGGGCCGGAGGCGGGGCCAGAGGCGCTGAGCGTGGCTACTCGCCGCTAACTTACTTCCGGACTCCTGAGTTCCGTCGCGCCTCAGACCGGAAGTGCGGTTGCCGTCGCCCCGCCCCTTGGCCTTTGCCCTGGTTGGGGCAGGACTTCCTGTCTCGTGTGCCCAAGGACCTCCAAAGTGAAGCCGGGTCCCGATGGTCAGGACCGGGGACGTGGAGAAGTTCGCAGCCAGGCACCGGCGTTCACCCTCTCGTTCTTGCACTTCTCCTGGCTGCCCTCCCACGGCGTCCCCGAGAGGCCCGATCACCAAGCTGGTGTCTGTCCGCAGGTTCGGGGACGGCCATGGAGCAGCGGCCGCCGGTGCCGAGGAGCATCCTCTGGACGCTGGGTCCTTTCCCTCGGGTCTTTGCTGCGGAGGCCGTGGCCACCAGTTCTGTAGCCGCCGACCCGGAGGTCCTTGTGGAGGACCAGAAGCTACCGTCTCCATACGTCCCAGGACCCCAGCCCCTGGAGTCTGGATGGGACCGCCTCCGGGAGCTGTTTGCCAAAGAGTAACAGTGCTTGGGGTCTGGGCGGGGCTGCAGCATGGGGTTATCCCGCGGCTGAGGACCACAGGGTGGTGTGGTTTGTTTTTAAATGGGGTTTGGGCTTCCTGTATTTGCACCCCGAGCTTGCATCCTGTCATGTCCATTTGGAAGTTGTGTAGGTGACAGGACGGCTTTCAAACGATTAGGGTAAGACTCATAAGTCAGAGCTTATAGGCATATTAAGGGAATATAGTTTTAGTGTAATACCCTGGTTTTGCAGATTAGAAGAACGGGACCGAACTAATTGGTGTCATAATTGACTCTGGAACCCATATCTGCAGGATCCCACTCCACTGTTTTTTTTTTGGATTTCACTTGATCCCAAACGTCTCTGTTTCATGACCAGTAGCTCCCCTCCCCGCCAAAAGGTGGAAGTTGGAGAGATAGGCGGAGAGTTGTAAAATTTTTATTCTGCCACATAAGGAATGTGTAAAATAGCACCACTTGTGTCATCATCATATAAAAGATATCAGCTGGGTTAACACATAAGAAAGTTTCAGAATAAGATATAATCCTTTGAATTGAATTACTTTTAATGAAAAACTCCAGATATTTCATTCATTCTTTGATTCATTTAACCTATTCATCAGTTATTGGTGAAAAGTTTGCCCTTTCATGAAGTTTTTTTACAATACTACACTGTGTTGTCAAGTGGTTAAATTAACTTTGAAACTTTATTATGTTGCTAAGAGGTATATAGTTGGGGCAAGGGAGTTGGCAGAATTATATTTAATAACTACGTTTGGATTTTATCATCTTTTTGTTGTTGTTTAATCCTCACCCGAGGACATGCTTAGAGAGATGAAGGGAGACACACACACACACACACACACTGATCAGTAGCCTTCCCTGTGAGCCCTGACTGGAACTGGCAACCTTTCAGTGCATAGAGTGACACAATCAATCAACTGAGCCACTCCTGCTGGCTTCATCATTTTTATTTGTTTTTGTTTCTTTGTTAATCTTCACCTGAGGATATTTTTCCATTGATTTTTTTTTTAGGGAGAGTGGAAGAGTTAGGGAAAGACAGAGAGAAATATCGATGGGAGAGAAACACATCGATTGGTTGCCTCCTGCAGGAGCCCCAGCTTGGGGCGGGCTGGGGAAGAGCCTGCAACCAAGGTATGTGCCCTGGAGTGCCTTTGATCGGAATCGAACCCAGGACCTTTTGGTCCGCTGGCTGATGCTCTATCCACTGATCCAAACCAGCTAGGGCTCGTCATATTTATTTTAAAGATGAGTTAGCCTTTCTCATTCGTCAGTCCTTCCAATATTTGAGATACTTGTGATAGAGCCTATGTAGTATATAACAGAAGAGGGTTATTTTGATCAGCTTTATAAACCACAGAATGAAAGAAATGTGAAAGATAATCTAGTGTAACTTTCATGCTCCCCTCCATCATGGATGAGGAAACCAAGGTTCACATTGCCTGTGACGTGACTGCGGGTCAGTTAACAGTCATAAAACCTGAAGTATTAAAAAAGATAGGGTTTAAAATTTTTTTCTTATACATCTAAGGTTTCATTCTTGCATACATTGACCTAAAATTCCATATGTGTGTAATTTTTAAAAGCTTAAAATTGCCGAAACCGGTTTGGCTCAGTGGATAGAGCGTCGGCCTGCGGACTGAAAGGTCCCGGGTTCGATTCCGGTCAAGGGCATGTACCTGGGTTGCGGGCATATCCCCAGTGGGGGATGTGCAGGAAGCAGCTGATAGATGTTTCTCTCTCACCAATGTTTCTAACTCTCTATCTCTCTCCCTTCCTCTGTAAAAAATCAATAAAATATATATTTTTTTAAAAAAGCTTAAAATTAAAAAAAAGAAATATTGATCTCTACATCCAACTCAAATTCTTCCTCTTTCTAGAAGGTATAGTAGAGTTGTAATAGTCATTAAATAAAAACACCTTTAAAAAAAACTTTTTTAGCCTGGCCAGAGTGCTCAGTGGTTGAGCATCAAACTATGAACCAGGAGGTCACAGTTCAATTCCAGCAACCCAGGCTCAATTCCCAGTGGCAGGAGGTAGCCAATCAATGATTCTCTGTCATCGATGTTTCTGTCTCTCCCTCTCATTTTTCTGAAATCAGTAAAAATATATTTTAAAAAACTCCACAAAAACCTTTTTATTGGAGTATAAAATGCATCTAGAAAAACATATAAGTATATTGATCAGTGGGTTTTTATAAACCCAACACGAAGAGACTTGTTACCAGCATCCCTGAAGCTCCTCTTGCGCCCCTTTCAGTCACTACCTTCCCAAGAGTAACCAGCCTAATTTCTAACAGCATAAATTAGTTTTGGCTGAAATTTGAGTTACTTATAACTGCACTATTTAATGCATCAGAGGATTTAATTGGTTCAGCCCATAATTTAAAATGTGGTTGTGTTAGCCTTTGGGATAATTCTTATCATACTATCTTTTGGAGAGCAGTATGCATATACTAATCCCAAACTTTTGTTGTTGTTGATGTTTTAGTGAACGGCAGAGAAATTCAAAGGAACTTGAGAATATTTATAAGGCCGCCATTACAGGAGGCATCATTGGCTGGGTATATGGGGGAGTACCAGCTTTTATACATGCTAAACAACGCTACATTGAGCAGAGCCAAGCAGAAGTTTATTATAACCGGTTTGATGCTGTGGTAGGTACTGGTGTTCTAAATTTATTTGAGGGCACACTAATTTAGCAATTCACTTTAGACTTATTCAGTTGGGTGGTAGGTTGGGAGGGTTAAGGATGTCAGAGTAAAGAAACAAAGTCTATCCTTAGTAACAATGGAAGTACTAGTGCTAACGTGCATACACATGGCCTGGCAGACCACTTATCTTTGGAAGAGATCACCACAATAGTTCTATTTTCTTTCTTTTTAAAAATTTAAATATTTTTATTGATTTTTAGAGGAGAGAGACTGAAACGTCAAAGTGAATGCGGAACATCTAGAGCAGTGATGGCGAACCTTTTGAGCTCTGCGTGTCAGCATTTTGAAAAACCCTAACTTAACTCTGGTGCAGTGTCACATATAGAAATTTTTTGATATTTGGAACCATAGTAAAACAAAGACTTATATTTTTGATATTTATTTTATATATTTAAATGCCATTTAACAAAGAAAAATCAACCAAAAAAACGAGTTTGCGTGTCATAGGTTCGCCATCACTGATCTAGAGGCTGCCTTCTGCATGCCCCCTACTGGGGATTGAGCCTATAACCCAAGCATGTGCCCTGACTGGGAATCAAAACAACAACCTTTTCGTGCATGGGACAACACCCAACCAACTGAGCCATAGCGGCCCAGGCTATAACTCTATTTTCTGAAAAAGATTTCTGATCTGCTAAATCATCAAGGCTCAGTTGTGGCATATTTATCCTATTCACAAATCCTCCATGGAGTACACTACTTCACACTAAAACAATAATTAACATTTATAACTTTATAGCTTATAGGGTAGTAACTCATTTGTTAGGTCTGTGTATCAATTCTGTTGTGCTAGTGAGGAAGTTATATCTCAGAGAGTTTTTGTTTTTTTAAAAATTAATGTCAGACATAAACTTTAAAAAGTACAAAGAATTCCTACATACCTTTCACCCAGATTCTCCAAATGTTAACATTTTACCACTTATTTTCTTTATTATTTTTTCTTTGTGTAATGCCTACTATTATTTTTGTGTGTGAACTGCTTGAGAGTAAGTTATAGACAGGATGAATACTTCAACATTATTTCCTGAAAAAAGGGACATCTCTTAAATAATTTTGCAGATCAGAAAATTATACTGATAAGAGTATATATTATCTATAAACTTTATGTAAATTTTGCTAGTTGTCCCATTAATATCATCTATTTGAAAAGTAAGTAAATAAATAAGATTTTCTGGGCCAGGATCTAATACTAGATTCAAATGTTGAATTTGCCTGTCATGCCTCTCTAGTCCCCTTCCATCTGGAAGTTTCTCTGTCTTTCTTTGACTTTCTTGACCTTGACATTTTTTGAAGATTGTGGGTTATATATTTTGTAGAATTTACCTCTATTTGGATTTGTTTGATTTTTTTTTTTTTTTATGATTAGATTCTGGTTATATGTTTTAACAGGAATACCCTTGAATTGATGTTGTATCCTTCTTAGGAAATATATATCACAGTCCATGCTATCTGTTTGTCCCTTTATTGGTGATGTTTACTTTAGACACTTGGTTAAGATTATCTCTGCAAGGTTTATCCACCACAAAATTACTGTTTTTTCCCCTGTATCAACTGGTGTGCCGCAAGAATTTTTAAAACATGCAATACCTGACTACTTAGGGGCACTGACCTCTTTTCCTTTAGGTTATCAAATTAAAAAAATGACAACGGCCAACAACAATAAAGTCATTCAATGTGAATGAATAAAAATTATACCTTTTTATTTTTTGTCAGATCAGCAACAAATATAATACATATTTTGGTGTGCTGCAGTATTTTAGTAATTAGTTTATGTGTGCCATGGAATGAAAAAGGTTGAAAACCACTACCCTCTGTTACCTTAAGAATACTTATTAGATACTTTGAGACTATGCAAATATCCTATTTTTCATCAAACGTCTACCTTCTAGCTTTAGCATTCAATAATGATTCTTATGTTAAAACAGTTATTGCTGTGGTGGTTGTCAAATGGCCATTTTCTAATTCTATCATCCCATCTACATTTATTGGTTAGTATTCTACTATCAGCAAGAGCTTTCATTTTCTCTCTATTTATTTATCTCTCTATTTAATTCAGAGTGGACTCCTGGTTTCTTATTTTATTCTGTAGGTTTATAATCCATTATCATTTATTTTAATACCCAAATTGGCCTACATGTGGACAGTTGGAACCCTTTCAAGCTAGACCCTGTGTCTTTTTGATATGTCCCATCATTCTTTGAGCACCCCTTTACTTCTTGGCACAGCAAGGTGCTCCTGGCTATTCCTTTACTTTTCAAATTGGAATGAGCCATTTCACCAAGGACCTCTAGTTTTTTGTTTTTTTAGTGGAAAATGGTACTTAAAAACCAAGATTTGGTGCTAAATAGGGTCATTGCTACTGAGATGTCATGGCTTCTAAGCCCTAGGCAGACACAGGACATGTGTGTGATATTTATATTCATGTACACATTCCTATATACATCTATATCTACCTACTTTTTAAAAGCCATGTGTTCATACAGATACTTTTCAGAGTGTTTTTCTTTTAAATATATTTATTGATTTCAGAGAGAGGAAGGAAGAAGAAAAAGATAGAAACATCAATGATGAGAGAGAATCATTGATTGGCTGCCTCCTGCATGCCCCCTACTGGGGATCGAGCCCACAACCTGGGCATGTGCCTTTGACTGGAATTGAACCTGGGACTCTTCAGTTTGCAGGCCGAGGCTCTATCCATTGAGCCAAACCAGCTAGAGCTTCAGAGTGGTTTTGACTTGCCCAATATCATATAGTAGTTTGGAATCAGAGATTCTCTCAGATTCTCTAAAAATCCAGAAATATTTATTCTCACAATATTATATATTACTAGAGGCTCAGTGCATGAAATTCGTGCATGGGTAGGGTCCCCTGGCCTGGCCGGTGATCAGGGTCAATTGGGGCCTTCTGGCTTCCAGCCAGGGCCTCCCTTCCCTGGCTGCCGGCTGCTGGCCAGGGCCTTCCTTTGTTCCGCGTCACCCCCTGGTAGTCATTGCACGTCCTAGCAAGTGATAGAACTCCCAGTCGAACTCCTGTGGGGACACTTTGCATATTAGCCTTTTATATAGATAGATACCAGATCTGTTTTAATGTTGGTCTAGTAACAATGGACTGTGGAGACAGACAACCTACCTTCCAATTCTGACTTTATTCCTTATTGGTTAGAAACTTCCTCTATATACTTTAGTTAACATTAAAATGCCTGCCTGAAGAAAATTTTGTAAAGATTAAATGAGGTGCCCTAGCTGATTTGGCTCAGTAAATAGAGGGTCGGCCTACAGACTGAAGCATCTGGGCTTGATTCTGGTCAAGGGCACGTGCCTGGGTTGCGGGCTTGATCCCCAGTAGGGGGCATGCAGGAGGCAGCCAATCAGTGATTCTCTCATCATTGATGTTTTTATCTCTCCCTTTCCCTTCCTCTCTGAAATCAATAAAAATATATTTTTTTAAAAAAAGATTAAATGAGGTAATATGTTAACACAACTTTTACATAGAATGTGGTCAGTAAATTATGTTTTTTTCCTTCCTCTGCTCCTTTCCTACACTTATGTATTACTTTAATCCTTACCCTTTAATGTACCACTTACTCAGTTCTTTATTTTATGTTTTTCTTGTCCCCAAGATTTCTTTAAAAAAAATTTTTTTATTGATTTTTACAGACAGAGGAAGGGGCAGGGGGAGAGAGAAAGAGGAACATTGATTCATTATTTCACTGATTTATGCATTTATTGATTGATTCTTATATGTGCCCTGACCGGGGACTGAACTGCAACCTTGGTGTGTACAATCCTCTAACCAACTGAGCTACCCAGCCAGGGCCTCATCAAGATTTCTTGGGGGAAAAGAATCATATCTAATACTGATTTTATAGCTGTTGTGGTGTTTGCTATGTAGATTCTCAGTGATATTTAACTAATGGATTACTTGGTTGACACTGGCAAATTCTTAGTTTCTTTTCTATCTCCTGATAGAATAGGATGCACCTGGGACTTTTGCTTAAGCTACAATACTGAATGAATGATATTTCTACAGATTTTCTATTGTTTCTGTTTAGGTGTCCCTGCCTAGTCCATAGCTGACATTCCTCCACCACAGTTTTAGAATAAGGAAAGTACCAAGGTGTCTTGGAACCTCACAGCCTTTTTATTAACTTTAGCAATCTGCACATCGTGCTGCCACGCGAGGCTTCATCCGATACGGCTGGCGCTGGAGCTGGAGAACTGCAGTGTTTGTGACTATATTCAAGTAAGTTCTCTCTGAATTGTGACACAGGGTCTTGGTATTCTTTTATCAGCACATCTTTTAAGTGGGATTATGAAAACTGAACACCTACATGAAAATGATTCATAATACCTTTTCCCCAATAGTGTTATCTGTGTAGAAGACTGGTCCAGTTGTAGTTTTCCCATTGATGAATGGAGGTGAACCAACTAGTATCAAAATAGATACAAGGTTTCTTAGTAAGAGAAACTCTGCAAAACTCTTCCTTACGCTTCTATTTTTAAGTGACTATTTATTCCCGAATTTGTTCCTTCTGTAGTAGAAGGTCCTCCTAAAGCCCGTGTTATATTAACAGTCTGAGACACAGGTCAGGACTAGACTGGGGCCAGGGATGGGTGTAGTAGGCTCTTCTGAAATAATACAGATGTCTTTAGTGAAAGGTGCATTCCAGAAGGTAAATGGGTTATGCTTCAAATTATGTTTTCCTCTTCCTGTCGTCTCTCCAGCACAGTGAACACTGGTCTAAATGTATACCGAGATAAAAATGCCCTAAGCCATTTTATCATCGCAGGAGGTAGGACATGTTTGTTCTTGTTTATGTTTTTCAATCTCAAATATGGTTTGGGAAATATGTCAGGACCTAAGTCACAGCTGCTGAATTCTTTAGTTGGCTTATTCAACATTCGTGCAAAATGTACTAGTATAGAGAGTATTAGGCTTAATCCTTGGTACACTTGGTGAACAAAGCAGATAAGGTCTGAGCTTTCATGGAGCGTTACAGTCTAATGCAGCCGTGGGCAAACTACGGCCCACGGGCCGGATCCGGTCCGTTTGAAATGTACAAAACTATTGAAAAAAAAGACCGTACCCTTTTATGTAATGATGTTTACTTTGAATTTATATTAGTTCACACAAACACTCCATCCATGCTTTTGTTCCGGCCCTCCGGTCCAGTTTAAGAACCCATTGTGGCCCTCGAGTCAAAAAGTTTGCCCACCCCTGGTCTAATGTATATGGGGAAAAACAGGTTGTTATGATGGAAAGTACCAGATAGGTGGGGCAGTGGGATCTAAGTGGACAGAGTGATCAGAGAAGGCCTTTCTGAGGAAGTGACATTGAAGCCAAAACCTTAAGAATGGGAAGGAGCAAGACTTGCAAAGAAGTGTAGCCTAGGCAGAGGGAATGTTTCTCAGGAGCAGGGTGAATGAGGGTAAGAGTGGCTTGAGATGAAATTGGTGAGGTACAGTAGAAAGGGGCCAGATTTTTCATGGTAAGAGTTTGGATTTTATTTTAAAGCTCTATACCTCTGGTAGATAATTACAACAACAACAACAACAACAACAAAAGTACAACCATCCCTTAGTATCTGTGGGGGGTTGATTCCAGGACATTATTCCCCTCTGGTTCCCCCCTTCCTGTGAATACCAAAATCTGAAAATGTTCAAGTCCCTTATGTAAACTGGCACAGTGTTTACACGTGGGCTACAGGGTATGCCTGCACATCACTTCATTCGCGTGGATTCAACATAGTGCTCCGCGTGTGGCAAACTCAACTTTTGCTTTTGTGAATTTCCTGGGATTTTTTCCCCCCAAATATTTTCAATCTTCAGTTGATTGACTCCATAGATGTGGAACCGTGATAGGGAGGGCTTACTGTATTAAAGTATTATTTTCAGAAATGTAGATGAAGTTACCTGCCGTATATACTCAGACACTAACTTATGTACATTCTCTCACATACAAAAACCCGCATATATTGCACATACATTTTTTTCTTTTAATTTGGAAATAATTTCATGGTTATAGAAAGTTACAAAAATAAAAATGATACAAGGAGCACCATGATCAGTACCCTTTAGTACAGAGATTCAGCTATTAATATTTTAGCCCATTTACTCTATCATTTGTGCTCTATTTTGAATATACTCTCTCTTTCTCTATGTGTCCTATACATGCACAGACAAACACGTGTATATATACTTTGAACTTAACATTTGTTTAAATGTGTTTTTTTTATTGATTTCAGAAAGGAAGAGAAAGGGAGAGAGAGATAGAAACATCAGTGATGAGAGAGAATCATTGATTGGCTGCCTCCTGCATGTCCCATATCGGGGATTAAGCCCACAACCTGGGCATTACCCTTGACTGAAATTGAACCCTGGACCCTTCAATCCACAGGCCACTGCTCTACCCACTGAGCCAAACTGGCTAGGGCTGAACTTAACATTTTAATGAAAACATTTTTAAATATGAAATTAGAAATAGACATTAATAACATTGAAGTAGCTAGGACTTGCCCTTTTTGACCTTGTGGACAGTTTTACATGTTCTGAAGGCTCAAATGTTTATATTCAAACCAAATTCTTGTCTTCCTCCCCCCACTTCCATTCTTGGTTCTTCTATTATGTTCTCTGTTGTCTACCCTGTTAAATTCTAAAAGTGGAAATCAAGTAATGATGGCTCTTCCCTTTATTTCTTTCCAAACTTCCTATGGACCAATCATTTATATTCCTTAAATATATATGCACTCTCTCACCTTCTCTTTGTTCCTACTGCTACTATTAGGTTTTCCCTGTTTCTAATCTTGTCATTCCACCTCCTCTGTTGTCTTAATTTTAAAATATGAATATGATCATAATACTTTTCTGCTTGAGATTCTCCCGCAGGTTCCCATCACTGTAATGTTGATTCTTGATCTGGCCCCATGCACCACTCTTGCTTCAGGCTTATGAATCTACTTGGATTTCCTAAACCCAGGATATTCTTGCTTTACATGTATTGGTCCCTCCTCTTCTTCTTCTTCTTTTTTTTGTTTTGCTAATCTTCACCTGAGGATATTTTTCCATTGATTTTTAGGAAGAGTGAAAGAGAGAGGGAAAGACAGAGAGAAACATCAGTGTGAGAGAAACACATTGACTGGTTGCCTCCTGCATGTATGTGCCCGGACCGGGGCCTGGGCTGGGGAGAAGCCTGCAACCAAGGTACATGCCCTGGACCAAAATTTAACCTGGGACCCCTTGGTCTGCAGCCCAACACTCTATCCACGGAGGCAAACTGGCTAGGGCTGGTCCCTCTTCTTGAACCCACCTTCCCCACCCCCAGAACTAATTTTGTTCAGCCCCTACTTAATCAGCCTTTCTTTCTTTCTTTCTTTCTTTCTTTCTTTCTTTCTTTCTTTCTTTCTTTCTTTCTTTCTTTCTTCCTTCCTTCCTTCCTTCCTTCCTTCCTTCCTTCCTTCCTTCCTTCCTTCCTTCCTTCTTTCTATTTTTTTTAATTGATTTCAGATAGGAAGGGAGAGGGAGAAAGAGATAGAAGCATCAATGATGAGAGAGAATCAGTGATCGGCTGCCTCAACCTGAGCATGTGCCCTTGACCAGAATTGAACCCAGGACCCTTCAGTCCACAGGCTGATGCTCTACCCACTAAGCTAACCCTGCTAGGACACAAGTGTTATATTTAAAAATGTTTTCACCTCAGATGCCATTAGTTGTGTTGTACATAGTAAAAGGGGAGAATGAATGACCGTTTTGGATGTACAATCTTAGTAGGAAGGAAACAGTACATGTGCAGCAGCCACCAGGTGGCATGGTAAGCCAGATGCACGTTTTAAGGCCTGCCTGAGAGGTGTAGCCTGGCAGTACAGAAAGGGGGAAGGCATAAGCTGCAGCGGTTTTTGTTTATCTGGGGAAAGCTTTCCTTGAAGAAGGAAGAAATGAAAGGTGGAAGTGAAGAGATTACAGATTTTTAAGGGGGAGGCAGACAAAAATGAAGCAAAATGAGAAGAGGTTGGATCCATGGAACACACTGAGGAATTAGTTTTGTAAAGGAAAATTTCTTTCTTTGAACCTGCAGAATAGAAGAGACGCTAGCTATATTGGCATTTTAAACTCAGAAAGTCTACGTTGTAGTAGTATATTAATGTTGGGGTCAGAAAGCTTACTATAGGTATTTATGTCCTTTTTATAGAAGAAATAATTTTAAAATAGAATTCTAGTGCTTAAAGATGACTTAATAATACTGTTTTTCTGTGTTTGTTTTCTGTGTTTGTTTAAATAGCTGTCACAGGAAGCCTTTTTAGAATAAATTTAGGTCTGCCTGGTTTCGTAGCTGGTGGCATAATTGGCGCCTTGCTAGGGTAAGTGTTAACATGGTTTGATTCTGAATTAACACAACTTTCATTAATGCCTGGCCTGTTAAACATCTCATTCATTTCTAAAGAACAAAGATCTCTAGTCTTATATTGGTAGTAACTTTGACTCTCCAATTCTAATTCTACCCCAATTATTCATTTACTTCCAGTTTTCATTGGGTGAAAACTCTTTAAATATCACGAACATCTGAAACTCTTTATAGTTTGAACAAAGGTCCTTATAATGAGCAGGAAAAAGGAATAAGAAAATTAAGCACATTCTATTTAAAAAGTTTCAGCTTTATTTGTTTAGTTTAATTAATTAAAAAAAGTCTTACTTTTTACTTTCGAAAATTCTGAACCTACAATAAAGTACATTGAATGAATTAATACATTGAACACCCATATGTCCCTTCACTTAAATTCACCAATTGTTAACATTTTGCCATACTTGTTGTCCATCTCTCTCTATATATGTGAATGTGTGTATATTTCCTTTTCTTTTCAATTAAACCATTTGAGACCTCATAATTCTACATCCCTAAATACATCAGTGTGTATCTCCCAGGATAAGAACATTGTTCAGTGACAATAAATAAACAAAATGTGGTATAACTATACTATATAATATTCAGTCATAAAAATATGAGGTATTGATTCACACCACAATATGAGTAATCCTTGATTAAACCCAGGACAAAAATCCACATGTTGTACTACTCTACTTATATGAAGTATCTAGAAGAGGCAAATATGTGCCCTGACCAGTGTGGTTCCGTTGGTTGAGGGTCATTCTGTGCACTGAAAGGTAGCTGATGGATTCCTGGCCAGAGGACATGCCCAGGTTGCCAGCTCAATCTCTGGTCAGGGTGTATATGTGGGAAGCAGCCCATTGACTGCTAATAGGTATGAGTTTTCTTTTGGGGGTGATGAAAATGTTCTGGGATTAGTTAGCAGTGGTAATTGCATGAATACATGAAAAAACACTAAATTATACACTTTAAAGAGTTGAATTTATGGTAGATGAGTCATACCTCCAAGCTGTTCTTGCTGATAGACCATTTTTAATTTTATTTTTATTTATTTCAGAGGGGAAGGGAGAGGGAAAGGGAGAGAGATAGAAACATCAGTGATGCGAGAGAATCATTGATCGGCTGCCTACTGCACTCCCCCTACTGGGGATCAAGCCCACAACCCAGGCATGTGCCCTTGACCAGAATCAAACCTGGGACCCTTCAGTCTGCAGGCTGACGTTCTATCCACTGAGCCAAACCAGCTACGACCTGATAGACCATTTTTGTTTTTGTTTTGTTTTTGTGTATATATATATATATATACACACACACACACACACACACACACACACACACACGCACATACATATATTCTTAATATATTTTTTTATTGATTTCAGAGAGGAAGGGAGAGGGAGAGAGGGATAGAAACATCAATGATGAGAGAGAATCACTGATACGGCTGCCTCCTGCACGCCCCCCACTGGGGACTGAGCCCGCAACCTGGGCATGTGCCCTTGACTGGATCGAACCTGGGACCCTTCAGTCCGCAAGCCGACTATACACTGAGCCAAACCGGCCACGGCTTGATAGACCATTTGTGTGTGTGTGTATTTAAGTATCCATGCTTTGACTAACATAAACTATCATCATTTATGGAGGTCTTCCTTTCAGATGTACTTACATTATAAGTTGATGGCTGTGATAGATTTGGTATGTAAAGAAAGCCCCACCCCTCCTTTTTTTGGTCCCTTGGCGTTTCTTCAAAGTAATTTAAGTTCCATATTAGGCAGATGCTGGTTTTTAGTATGCTCTGAAAAAAATGCTCTTTTTTAAAAGTGTGTAATGCCAAGAATTTTATAACTTTTTTATGGTGTGTTTTATCCTTATGACCTTTCTGAATTACATAGATAAAGAGAAACATTTAATATGGCCTTTTGAAAGCAAGATTTAGTTAGTTCCTGACAAGGGCCTAAATTGAACAAATAACCCTATATGTAGAATGCAGTTTTATCTTCAGTGACACTAAACACAGCATAAATTTTACTGTTTTAACTTTTTAACATTTTCCCCTATGTCGTCTTAGAAAAGAAGGAAAGTCATTATTAATACAGTGGGGCCTTGACTTACGAGTGTCCCGACTAACGAGTTTTTCGAGATACGAGCCGTCTCTTCGCTGATTTTTAGCTTTGAGTTGTGAGCTAAAATTCGGGTTACAAGCCAGCTTCAGATACCCCACCACTAGTTGGCGCAGCGAACGTCACAGTTAACGCCACAACATCAGCCCAGCATCACGTGTCTCACTCGTTCACTTTTTGTTTTGACATACGAGTAATTTGAGTTACGAGCTCCGTCACGGAATGAATTAAACTTGTAAGTCAAGGCCCACTGTAATCTAAGCTTCCATCTTAATCAATTAGTAAAAGGAAGTAAATTAAATTCAAAACAAGCAGAAGGAAGAAAATAATAAAGATGAGAGGTTACAATTAATAAAATTGAAAACAAAATCAATACAGAAACATCATGGAATCAATATCAAGTTCTTTAGAAAGATTAATTAATAAACTGCTAACTAGACCAATCAAGTAAAAAAGAGAAAACAAATGATCAATTCTATATAATAAAAGCCTAATATACAAATTGTCCCCTTGGGAGTTTGACTGGGGGTTCGACCGCTCGCTATGATGTGCACTGACCACCAGGGGGTGGCGTCGAACATGGCGGGCATCAGCGATGAGGTGCTGGCAGCAGGGGGCAGTGGAGGTGCTGCCAGCCCCTATGGGTCCTGACGAGGGCAGGAACACAGCAGGATGGTGGAGCAGGTGAGCAGGCGGCACCAGACCAAGGCTGGTGCGAGCGTGGGCCCGATTGCCTTGCCATCTACCCTGCAGATGGTGACCAGCGGTGAGGGGCAGAGCTGCCGCCCAGGTCCCAAGCACTGAGGGAGCCGGGCAGGGGGCCCAGTCTCAACCAATCACCCTGCAGGCCGGATGGTGGAACAGGTGAGGGGGCAGTGCCAGGCCAAGGCAGAGTGCTAGGCGGGGCTGCAGGGCTGGGTATGCAAGCTGGGGCTGCAAGGCTGGGGGCTCAAGCTGGGGCCTGATTCCTGCAGGCTATCCTGAGCAACCCAACTGTGCATGAATTCGTGCACTGGGCCTCTAGTATAGGAGTAAAAAGGAGGACAACTTGATGATCCCGAGGTCATGTAAAGTATGAAAAAAAATATTAGGGAATATTTTATGCCCTTACTAGGAGCCCGGTGCACAAATCCATGCATATTGAAAGCAAATTAATTAGAAGAAATATTTTAGAGGCTGGGGAAGGACTGCGGGAGGGCTCCAGGGCGTGTCCAGCCTGTCTTGCCCAGTCTGATTGGGGCTGATTGGGGCCGTCTCGCCCAGTACCGATCGAGGCTGATCAGGGCCGGCCAGCTGGGGAGGGACTGCAGGAGGGCTCCAAGGCATGTCCAGCCTGTCTCGCCCAGTCCGGATCAGCCAGTCCCCAGCATCAAGCTAACCCACTGGTCAGAGCATCTGCCCCCTGGTGGCCAGTACACATCTTAGTGACTGGTTGAATGGTTGGACACTTAGCATATTAGGCTTTTATATATATAGATATCCTACAACTCAGCTGAAATGGACAAATTCCTTAAAAGTTGCACACTACCAAAGCTCATGAGGAAGAAACAAACAATCCAAATAGTCCACGTGTATTAAAAAAAAAAAATCAATCTTAGCCCAGCTGGTGTTGTTCAGTGGTTGGTAGAGCATCGCTTATGAACCAGGAGGTCACGGTTTGGTCAGGGCACAATCCCCAGTAAGAGCGTGCAAGAGTCAACCGATTAATGATTCCCATCATTGATGTTTCTCTCTCTCTCCCTCGCCCTTCCTCTCCTAAATTAAAAAAAAAAATATATATATATATATATATCTTATAGTTTAAAACTTTCCAAAACAGAAAGCTTAGATGACTTCACTGATAAAGTTTTGAAAAATTGACTTAAAGAAGAAATAATGTAAATTCTACACAAACTTTCCCTGAAAATAGAAGAGGAGGAGATATTTACCAACTGGGTAAATACTTGAGTTCTGGCTAGGAAAGAATTCAGAGCCAAGACCTAAACTGTAAGAGAACATTTATTTGGTAAATCACAGAGGAAGAAGAAGCAATTCCTAGAAGAAAAGGGCTTCAGGAACAAGTTATAGAGGTAAAGGAAGGGCCCTTGGAGCTTGGGAGTGAGGAAGCTAATGGTAACATGCCTGGGGCAGAGAGGGGGAGGGAGAAGGGAAAGGGGCCTGCTCTTGGGAGGGAGAATGCACTGGGCCCTCCATCCTAGGGGTTTTAAGGGTGGAGAGTTTAGGGGAGGTCCCAGGGGAAGGTCTCAATAGAATATTCAGCAGTTTTCCCCTTTCAGGATCTATGTGTCTTCAGATTGATTGGTCTTCCCCAGGGCAAAGGGTCATTATTCAATGCAGCTGGTCCTGAGGCTGGTTTTGCTGCTTTTCTGGCCCTGGAGCTGCAATACAACCTGAGGTATAGATGGTATCTCTGGGGAGGAAAGGGAGGGGGTCTTGGTCCAAACCACATGACTACCAATATACTAGGGTCTAAGTCTCCTCTGATGGATTGGTTGGTGCCAGGGCAGGAGGTCAGTATTCAATGTCGTTGGTCCAGTGTACAAGCCATGGGGTTTTGTCTTTTTTTTTTTTTTTTCAAATATATTTTTTTATTGACTACGCAGTGATGCCAAACCTTTTGAGCTCGGCATGTCAGCATTTTGAAAAACCCTAACTTAACTCTGGTGCGGTGTCACATATAGAAATTTTTTGATATTTGCAACCATAGTAAAACAAAGATTTATATTTTTGTTATTTATTTTATATATTTAAATGCCATTTAACAAAGAAAAATCAACCAAAAAAATGAGTTCGTGTGTCACCTCTGACACGTGTGTCATAGGTTTGCCATTACTGGACTACAGAGACAAAGGGAGAGGGAGAGAGTGGAAAACATCAATGAGAGAATCATTGATTGGCTGCCTCCTGTATGCCCCCTACTGGGGATCAAACCTGCAACCCAGGCATTGGCCCTTGACTGGAATCAAACCCAGGACCCTTCAGTCCACAGGCCAACACTCTATCCACTGAGCCAAACCAGCTGGTGTTGTGGTCTGGTTTTGTTGCTTTTCTGGGCCTGGAGCTGAAATACAATTGAGGCCTAGATCTTATCTCGAGGGAGGAAAGGTTAGGGGTTCCAAACTGCAGGACCATTGATATGCTAGGGGAGGAAAAGTCACCGTGGAGGCTAAGTCCCCTGGGACTTTCCACCCTGACACCTTCTGTACCTGGTCTATCATCCTTGCTCTGCTCCTGTCTAACTGCCTACAACATAACCAACTGAGCGACCCAGCCAGGGCTAATTCCACCGTCTTGAAACTCTGTCTTTTCTTGGCTTCCATGACATCCCATCCACTGAAGATTCTTCTGTCCAATGAACCGTTTCCTAAAAACAAAACAAAACAAAAGAACATTGTCCAGTGATATCACACTGCATCATTTAGCATTGGTTCAATACAGTTATCTAAGATAGGTTCTATATTTAAAAGTTTTTAATTATTACAATATTATGTGTATATAAGTTTTTTTAAACCCAGGATCCATTTGTATATTGCATTTAGTAATTGTGTCTTTTTAGATTCCTTTAATGTAGAAAAGTTCCATTTATTATATCATAGTTCTGTAGGTCAGAAGTCTGGGTAGGCTTGAATGGGTTCTCTGCTGAAGGTTTCACAAGGCCAAAAATCATGGTATTGGCCAGTCAGGCTCTTACCTTGAGGCTCTGTGGGAGAATCTTTCCAAACCAGGTTGTTGACAAAATCCTTGTGGCAATAAGAGGGAAGTCCTTATTGGCATTCACATTCCAACTCACAGTATCCCTCCATGTTCAAACTAGCAACCAGCATGTTGAATGCTTCTCATGCTTCAAATCTCTGACTGAGAAATGGCTGTCAGGGCTCGCAGCATAGGAACAATTATCCCTGCCAGCACCTCCGTCTGGGAGAAAGCCACCTTCGAGTTCCTGCCCTGATGCCAGACAATCCAGTTCCTCCTCGTATGTGTCTGGGTCCCCCAAAGCCTCGCCCTGGTGCTGGAGCTCAGAAGAAGCAGGACCTTGTGGTCTTGCTAATAATGGTATTGCAACCATTGTACTGAAGTCCTTCAGGTAAAATCAAAACCCTGGCCAAGTACCTAATGCTTCCCATGATCTGGCTCCTGACAATACAGCAAGCCTCACCTCCCTGGCAGATAGCAAACATTCAATAAATGTTATGTAATAGATGACATCGATCAATACCAAGAGAGGTCTGAATGCCACCGTTTGGCCCAGGCCCTTCAGGTTCAAGCTGAGATCCACAGTAACTTCTTCATGTTTTGGACCAGTGGCTCACAAAGGTGTGTGCTCAGAATTCCTTTACACACTTAACAATGGAGGGCCTCCAAGTGCTTTTATTTTTGTGAATTATGTCATTTATATTTATTGTATTAGAAATTAAACTGAAAAATGTTAAAAAAAAATCTCTCTGATTTCCACTCTAACAGTAGCCAGAGAAAGCTTTGCTTGGGAAGGGTTCACACAGATAATCTCCTTTTTGACTGACTCAAATTCAGCTGATTAATAACCTTCATTATGTCTGTAAAATCAATTTACCATGTAATGTAATACAATCATGGGCATAATATCTCATCATATTCACAGTTGGGGTATCAGGATAGGATAATTTAGGGAGACTTTTTAGAATTCTGCATGCATATTGGGTATCTAATACATTTTTCTACTGCATAGGTATCTTTTTCCCATTCTGGTTAAGTACTCTGTGGGAGTGCAAGTCAGTGAATAGCCTGTTTTCCAGCTGCTTCTAGTGATTTTTAAGGATTCATGCTGTAATCAGTTATTCCAAAGACAAAACATTGATTAGCTATTCCATCATTCTTCTGTTCTTTTTAGATGGCATTCACTTGAACAAAAGGTTTCTCCCTTCCCCTCCTGCCCACTCCCTTTTCCCACCCCCTTTTCAGGGGATGGTAACGCTATAAATTTATGGATTTTTTTTAACTAAATTTTTTTTGAATTTAGCATTTCATAATCTATTGCTGACATTATTTTTGTTGTATTGTTAATATACCAGGTTCTTAATATAAGAATTGTTGAAGCTAGCAACAAAACTAAACTATTTTCATTGTGGGGGAAAAATAAGTTACTGTCTTATCCATATTTAATCACACAGTTCAGAGGTGTTAAGTATATTCACACTAGAGGCCTGGTGCACGAAATTCGTGTGTGTGTGGGGGGAAATCCCCTCAGCCCAGCCTGCACCCTCTCCAATCTGGGACCCCTCAGGGGATGTCCGATTGCCGGTTTAGGCCCGATCCCAGGGATCGGGTCTAAACCGGCAGTTGGACATCCCTCTCACAATCCAGGACCGCTGGCTCCTAACTGCTCACCTGCCTGCCTGCCTGATCGCCCCTAACTGCCTCTGCCTGCTGGCCTTGTCGCCCCCAACTGCCTCCCCTGCTGGCCTCGTTGCCCTCAACTGCCCCCCTCTGCTGGCCTGGTAGCCCTCAACTACCCCCCCCCCCCCCCCCCCCGCCGGCCTGGTCGCCCCACACAGCTTGCTGTTCAGTCATTTGGTCATCCCTCGCTAACCCCACTGCCGGCCTTGTGGCCCCACGCAGCCTGCTGGTTGTTACTGTGATGGTGTCCTGGACAATTTGCATATTCCTCTATTATTAGTATAGATTGTTATGCAACAGATCTCTAGAACTTTTTAATCTAGCAAAACTGGAACTCAGTACCCATTAAACACTAATTCTTCCTCTCCTTGCCCCTCAGCCTTTGGCAACTACCTTTCTGTTTTCTGTTTCTATGATTTTGAATACTTTAGATACCTCATATGAGTGGAATCATATGTGACTTTTTGTAACTGACTTATTTTTCTTAACATAATGTCCTTGAAATTCATCCATGTTATAGCATATGACAGGATCTCTTTATTTAAGGTGGCGTAACATTCCATTGTATTAACATTTTCATCATTCATCTGTTAATGATCATTTCCACCTAGCAAAGATAATTTTTTAAATTAGCCTACTTAAGTTGTAGCCAGAGTAAATTTAAGTTATATCAGAGCCAAAAACCCCTTTTGACACATTTTTATTGTTGAGATTATTACAGATGTCTCCCTTTCCCCCCCTATTACTCTCCTCCACTTGGTTTCCACCTCACCCCAGGCCTGGTTTTTACAGCCTGCAGTTATGGGGACTTCTCTTCCCAGCACTGGAACCCTGGGCTGAGGGGTCTGGTGTGGGGCTGGGACTCTTTGCTCCTCACAGGAGGTCTCTGCAGCAGAGATATCCCTCCTGGTTAAAAAAATTGCCACATGTACGTGTCGAACCAACCCATTCCAGGCCTCCGCCCGTCCTACCAGTCTCAATGTGCTTTCTTCTTTACTTTTCTAGTTGTAGGACTTCCATTCAGCTAGATTTCAGGTGGTTCTGAATGATGGTTTTTCTGTATTTTAGTTGTAATTTTGATGTGGCTGTGGGAGACGGTGAGTACAGGCATTTACCTATGCTACCATTTTTTTAAAAATCCTTTTCTTTGAGAAAACAAGAATGAAACCCTCTTCCTTGCAGTGATAATTTTTATGTAAATCAGTTTCTTAATAGATAACTATTGGCATTGTGGGTGAGATTCAATTTTAGGATGTTTTGGTGGTTTCAACCCCAAAAGCTAGTAGCATTCCTCCTCCAACCAAAAATACCTGTTCCTGAGAGGATCTGGTGCCATTCTAGATATTAACTTTATTCTGAGAAACCTTCAGTATATAGCTACTTACTAGAGCTTGTCACAAATATATATTTTCCTGGTTAATTTTTCATTAAAAACAGCCAATTTATAGACCAGATGTATGTCACTTACTTTTAAGAAGATACCGTTGCTGTTTTTCTCTGTTGTTCAGACCATGAAGGAAATTACCTTGATTTTTTTTTTTTTTATTCAACAGGGACACTTTAACTGTCAAATGTTCCTGTACCTATCAGCGAACAAGTGGCTCAGTTGGTGTTGCTCGTGTCTTAGCAGAGATGCTCACATCTTGCCTGATCTAATGGCTTGTTTTTCCTAAGCTTCCCCTCTGCTTCTTCCGCAGTACTCCTGTCGGGAGCCTGTTGATGGTACTCCAGAAGTACTGTGGTGAGACGATTCAGGAGAGAAAACAGAAGGAGAAAAAAGTACTCCAAGAGCTGAAACTGCAAGAGTGGTAAGGAACATGCTAAAACTAGGCCTTTCATAGTGCTGTTCTCTTAAACGATTCAGCTCAAAGAAAAGTTTATTTTTACTGAGCTCTTCAACTTTCACCCTACCTGGTCTTCTCATCTTTTTGATTAAGGAGATTAGAAAAATGGAAGACACTGATTTTATTTTTAATCTGATGAGGATCTTTCCTTAAATACATTTTTTTAAGTTAAAATGTAAATTTCCTTTGGTTGCATGTTTTCTCTTTTCCTATATTTTCGACTGCATAAGGAAATTATATAAAGAAAATGCACAGCAGTGAGTGAACTTTACTTGGCTTTATGTAAAAGGTGGTATCCCAGTGTACACATATATCTATAAACAATGTGGAACATGTTCAGTCTCCACTTAAAAGATTCTGCTTCTTGCTGTGGATGCAGAGGAGTTAGGTAGACGTAGTGTCTGGACATGGACTGGATACCACTGTGGAAGATGAAAACTTTCATCGGTTACATGTAGTCATTCCCTGGGCCAGTAGTCAGACTAACAGCAGACTTCATGCTGGTTCTTTGTAAGATCAACATAACGGGCTGCCATTTAGTGTTCCTTGTACAAATAATTGTCAGGGTTCAGCTTCCTGGGTACCTCAGATGACATTTGCTGCACCTGCTGCATTGATAGTTGAGTAGATAAGCAGTCCCCCAGATTTTTATTCGAAACTTCCATTTGTGCTAAACACACCCAGAGACATGGGAATTCTTGATATCTGTAAAACTGTTGTCCAAGTGTTACAGGTGGAAGTGGGGGGTCCTCATCCCCACTAGGTCTTCATGGGGGTGGATTTCTTGCAATATCCTGAGAAGAGGAATTTTCTGAGATTTGAATGGGAGAATGAGTGATTTTTATTAGTGTGGAATTAAATCCCTGAGTTTCCAAAGTCCCATTTCCCTTAGTCCATAGAAGAAGTATAGCTTGGGTTCCAGTAGAGCTAAAATCAAAACCAGTGTCCAGAGTTTCTGTTCCACATCTGCACAGTCCAGGTCAGTATCAGGCCAGCTCAACTTGTGTTTCCCTGCTGCAGTCCATCAGTCCATTGCATGTGGGGTCCACAGGGCCACATGTCTATGGAGGAAACATAGGCGAATGCTAGAAAGCCAAGAGAGGCAACAAGAGAGAGAATTCCTTTGTTTAGGAGATTATGTAGTCCCAAATTTTTGTGGGCTTGCAATGGCCATGCCCATTCTGGCCAAAGATCTCTGTTCCCAGGTGTGACGGACAGACAAGTACCTTCCCTATGCCACCTTAACTTTACTGGGCATGTGTCTGTCTCCTCTTTGTTGGCTCCCAGAGAGTGTGAAATTACAGCTTCCTAGTGAAGCTGCCCAAATGACATACCTATAATGTCTGGCCTGACTTCCCTTTGTTCCTTTCCTATTATTGATAACTAGTCAATTACAACAGTATCTTAATGACTTAGGTGGGATAGGAGAAAAAGCATTGATTTTTGGAGCCAATGAAACCTTGAAAACAATGCTTCTAGCTAGATTATTAATTAGTCTATGATCTTAGATATTTTTCTTAACTTTAAGCCCTCAGTTTTCTCAGTCATTCTAAGGGCAGAATCACACCACAGTATTCAATATATGTTTGTTTTGTTCCGTTCTCTTCTCCATACTAAGAGAGTGGATGGGATATGCGGTCATGTAGGTTCTAGAATAAAGCACTTAAACTTCTGAATACCAACATAAAATTTAATGTTATGAAGAATTGAAAGCATTACCTCATTTCTAGTTCTTAGATATCATAAGAGACTTCTTTTTCTAAAAAGAAAACTTTGGGAAAGGAGTTGGAAAGATAGGGAAAGTATATTGACTATTTGAATCTGACATATGTAGTATGGAAGAATTAGCATTTGGAAAAATATGAACAAATAATATTATTACAATAAAAAAAGAAAATTAGAGAAGTTGATCAGTTATTCAGAAATGAAAAACCTCAATAATGGGTAAAAACGAAAACAATTATCAGAATGAAAGAATACTTTGGCAGAAGGGAATAGTAACAAAAATGTATAGAATATAAATATATATATTTCTGAGTAGTATTAATCTAATAAATAGTTAAGAATCTTTGTCTACTTCTCTAGGGGAATCAAGCAAAGTGAGAGTCTAAAAAATTGCTGTCATGAGTAGAAAGTGTAGAAAACTAGCTATAGACATATGGAAGAAGAAATGGTCAAGTGTGATGGTAAAGAGTTGAAAAGAAAGTCATAGGTGACCCTGATAATCACTTAAAGAAAGGAAGACAATAATGCTTGGTTTAGAATAATAACTGACCTGTTATTTAGAAATTATATTTTAATTCCTTGTGTATATATACATCTATAGTGTTGTCCCATCTGATTTTTCTGTACCAGGATTACCATTGTTACAACTTCTGTGCAGTTTCTGAAAGGTCTTGCAATAGAGAGTTTAACAGAGTGGCAGGGGACTCATGTACCCTGATCCTGAGGGCAAGAGGATAACCAGGTTGCAAGGCTCACACCTTAGCTAGGGTACTTCAGCTCCTGCATGTTGCTCCTGCAAGAACTCTACTGACACAGCAGCAATAGCCATCTTGGTAATGTGAAAATTCTAGTTGGCTTGTGAGTGGAACAGGAGAAGAAAGTCATTGTATTTAAGTGCAAGGAACAGTGTTTGCTCATAAGTTGCAAGGAGAATAAGACAAGTGCTATATTTTAAAAAATAATTCTATGAACTAAAGAAGCAGAACAGTACTTGATATATTCTTTTCATTCTTTGATTATAGGAAAGCCAGATTACAAATTACTGAGCTCCTCCCTGAAGAAATTGAAAGTAGCCTACAGAAAAATCAACCCAAGGATGATATTAAGAAAATTGAAGCACTGCTAAATCTTCCTAGAAACCCCTCATCAGCAGATAAACAAGACAAGGACTGAAAATGTTCTGGACCTGAAACTCATTGGAGAGTTGAAGAGAGCTGCCATGCCCATTGAATGCCAGTAGTCGGACTACTCCTTGGATAGCTGATGATAGGTGTAACGGCTAGCACCTATAATGGCAGTGACTTGTTCTCACCTTTTATAAAACCAAGAATTGGGCTGTTGTACTCTCACTTTATTTATCCTTAAATTTAAATACATACATATATTTATATTGGTCAATATATGTATTTGACATATCTATATTGATCAATCAATAGATCTTTTTCCTGAATTTTACAACAGTAAATTAAAAATTTCTCAAAAGATTAAAGTTGAGTTCTATAGATTGTATATGTATTCTTGTAGCTCTTTAAAAGGGTATTCTGGAATCTCTAGGAGGAGAGAAAAGAACCAGGTAAGGCAAATTGTCTGTGAAACCCTCCTGCCCTTGGGTCCTAGTAACAGTATGGGCCTACATTTGTAGTAGTGTTTGGCTTTTGTTTTTCTTTAATCCTTGCCCGAAGACAGTTTCATTGATTTTTTAGAGAGAGAGAGAAACATTGATGCAAGAGAAACATTGATCGGTTGCCTCCCATGTGTGCCCCGATCAGGGAATGAACCTGCAACCTAGGTATGTGCCTAAACTGGAATTGAACCTGAGACCTTTCAGTGTATGGAATGATGTTCCATCCCAGTGGTCGGCAAACTCATTAGTCAACAGGGCCAAATATCAACAGTACAATGATTGAAATTTCTTTTGAGAGCCAAATTTTTAAAACTTAAACTATATAGGTAGGTACATTGTTATTAACTTGATTAGGGTACTCCTAAGGCTTAGGAAGAGTCACACTCAAGGGGCCAGAGAGCCGCATGTGGCTCGCGAGCTGCAGTTTGCCTACCACTGTTCCAACCAATTGAGCCACACCAACCAGGGTGCAGTGTTTGGTTTTAATAAACAATTTAAAAAAATGATTTCTATGTCATTTGAAAGAAAAGATAAATTTCACAAAAAGGAATTAAATAAGCATTATTAAAGAAACAGCCCAATTTTGTTTCCTCTCTCAGTGTTGCTGACAAAGTGTCTAGAGGGGGTGAAATGACTGAATTCTCAAAGGGAAAAAATTGCTAGTGCTTTGTTTTAGTGTTAGACCTCATAGTTCCTACTTTGAAAATACCTTGTTCAAAGGAACAAGGTTGGCGAAGCAGCTAGTGTGGTGGCTAAAACAGTTGCCTCTGGAAGAAGACCACTGGCTTGGAATAGCAGTCACGTGGCTTCATAGCCTTGGGACTGTAGGAAAGCCATTTTTCTTTAAGTCTCAGTGTTCTCATCTGTCAAATAAGAGAGTTTCTAACTCAAAATGGATGTTAAATGAAATGATGTATGTAAAAATGTAGCACAACGTCCCGGCATATAGGGCATTGTATTTTATTTTATTTTCTTACTAAATTTATTGGGGTGGCATTGGTTAATATGATCATATAGGTTTCAGGTGTGGGTTTCTACATTACAAGATCTGTATATTACACTGTGTGCCCACCCCCCGAAGTCAAATCTTCTCCCATCACCATATATTAGGACCTCCTTCACCCCTCATTCCGTTCTCTCTGGCAATCACCACACTGCTGTTTGTGTTCACGAATTTCAGTTTATGTCCCACATATGAGTAAAATCCTATGGTTCTTAGCTTTTTCTGATTGACTTATTTCATTTAGCATAATATTCTCAAGGTCCATCCATGTTGTTGCAAATGGCAATTTTTCATCCTTTCTTATGGCTGAGTAGTGTTCTATTGTGTATATGTACCACATCTTCTTATCCAGTTCTCTACTGTGGGACACTTTGGTTGTTTCCATGTCTTGGCCACTGTGAATAATGCTGCAATGAACATAGGAATGCATATATCTTTGCGAATGCATGTTTTCTACTTTTTCCAATATGTACCCAGGAGATGGGTTGTTGGGTCTATTCTTAATTTTTTGAGGAATCACCAGGCTGCTTTCCATAGTGTTTGTACCAGTCTACATCCCCACAAGCAGTGAATAAGGGTTGCCTTTTCTCCACAATCTCTCCAACACTTTTTATTGCTTGTCTTGTTGATAGTGGCCACACTGATGTGCAGTGGTAACTCATTGTAGTTTTGATTTGCATTTCCCTAATTGCTAGTAAGGTTGAACATCTTTTCATATATCTATTGGCTGTTTGTATGTCTTCTTGGGAGAAATGTATTTTCAGGTCCTCTGCCCACTTAAAAAAATTATATATACATATATTTGATTTCAGAGAGGAAGGGAGAGGGCAAGAGAGATAGAAACATCAATGAGGAGAGAAAATCATTGATCAGCTGCCTCTTGCATGCCCCCTTTGGGGATAGAGCCTGCAACCTGGGCATGGGTCCTGACCAGGAATTGAACCATGACCTCCTGGTTCCTGGATCGATGCTCAACCACGGAGCCACACTGGCCCAAATGGGTCACAAGAGCAAATGGACATAATTGACATTTAGAGAGCCTTTCATCCCAGAATATCAGATTATACATTCTTCTCCAGTACACATGGAACATTCTTAAGGATAGACCAATATGTCGGGTCACAAAACTAGCAAATAAATTGAATTTATTTCGAGAAAATTAAAATTATATCAAACATATTCTCTGACCATGATGTCTTGAAATTAGAATCAACTGTAAAAAGAAAGTAAAGAAACCCATAAATATGTGGAGATTAAACAACATACTACTAAAAAATGACTGGGTCAAAGAAGAAATAAAAGATGAGATCAAAAGATATATAAAGACAAAGGAGAATGACATTACAACATTATCAAAACTTCTGGGATACAGCGAAAACAGTAATAAGAAGGAAGTTGTTAGGGTTTTGCTGATGACATAGGCTGTGAAAGAATTCACAACTAAAAGAAGAGATGTAGAGAGGAAGTTTATTTTACTTTCCACGAAGGGTAAGGGCCAAGTACTGCTAATCAATACAGGGCAAGAAACAAGAATTATCTTCCATTTTTAAAGAGTAATGGCTGCTGTTGCTAAAATCCTAAACAATATACTAGCAAATCGAACACAATAATACATTAAAAAATAATACATCACGATCAAGTAGAGTTTATTCCAGGGGCACGAGGATGTTTTAATACACACAAATCAAGCAATAATATACCACACTAACCAAACAAAGGGTAAAAATTATATGATCTTATCAATAGATACAGAAAAAGCACTTGAAAAGATGTAACATCCATTTATGATTTAAAAACTCAATAAAACGAGTATAGAAGGAAAGTACTTCAATATAATAAAGGCCATGTATGACAAACCCTAAACTAATCATAATGGTGAAAAACTGAAAGCTTTTCCTGTAAGATTAGGCACAAGACAAGGATGTCCACTCTCACCACTCTTATTCAGCATAGTGCTAGAAGTCCTAGTCAGAGCAACTAGGCAAGAGAAAGAAGTAAAAGGCATCCAAATGGGGAAGGAAGAAGTAAAATTGTCTTCTTTTTTTTTTTTTTTTTTTTTATGGAGGACATGATTCTGTATATAGAAAACCCTAAAGACTTCACCAAAAAAACTATTAGAAGCAATAAATATAGTAAAGTTGCAGGGTACAAAACCACTGTATAAAAATTCACTGCTTTCATATATACTAACAACAAAACATCAAAAAGAAATGAAAAAATTTTATTTTGCAATTGCAACCAAAAGATTAAAATACCTAGAAATAAACTTAACAAAGAATGTGAAGGACCTATATAGTGAAAACTACAAGGCATTATTAAGAGATTGAAAAAGACTCAATGAAACGGAAAGATATTTCATGTTCATGTATTCAAAGAATCAACATAGTGAATACATGCATATTACCCAAAGCAATATACAGATTAAATGCAATCTCCATCAAAATACCAATGTCATTTTTAAAGGAAACAGGGCAGCAATGGGCAGCAGCAGTTCCTATTCCCAAAGCCCTCTTTTCTCTGGCTTCTTAGTGAGCTAAAGCAGCCCTATCTAGACTCATTTCCCCACCTAGTCCCTCTCCTGTTATCCTAGGCCAGTGGTTGGCAAACTCATTAGTCAACAGAGCCAAATAGCAACAGTACAACGATTGAAATTTCTTTTGAGAGCCAAACTTTTTAAACTTACACTATATAAGTATGCTGGGGCCTAGCCCCAGCAGGTCCAGGGGTCCCCAAAGGTGTGGACGGAGTCAGCGAAGAAGGAGTGACACAGAGACAGCGTTCAGTTGATCAGCAGCCCAGCCAGGATCTCTAGCCAAGTTCTGGTCAAGATCTCCAGCGAAGTTCTGGTTAGGATCTCCAGCCAGGTTCTGTGTCTATGTTCTCTTGCTAGGTTCTCCAGCCAGGTTCTGTCCAGGTTCTCCAGCCAGGTTCAGTCACCAGGTTCTAGTCAGGTTCTCTTGCCATGTTCTATCCAGGTTCTGTAGCCAGGTTCTGTCTCTAGGTTCTTCAGCCAGGTTCTCTCGCTAGGTTCTGTCTCTAGGTTCTGTGGCCAGTTTCTGTCCAGGATCTTTTGCCATGTTCTCTCCAGCGAAGTTCTTCTGTCTCTAGGTTCTGTGTAGGTTCTGTGTCTAGGTTCTGTGTCTAGGTTCTGTGTCCTGTTGTCTTGTTACATCTGTATTTATACCAGTTGATTCCAATCCTATCAATCTCTATTCCAAAGGTTAGGGCGTTTCTTATCTCCATTCCAGGGAGTAAAGATTATGTAGTTTAAGCATGATTGTTCGTAGTTAAAGTGATTAATTACCCACCTGGCACTTAGTTAAGAGGTTTTATTCCCTCCCTAACTTCAGGGGAAAATCCCTACCTGGGGAAACAACCTTTCTCAGAGAGGTGACCTTGGTTAAAACACATAGTGCCAAGAAGGTGAGCAAACATATTAAGAACAGCATGCCATATATGCCAGGTCCCTTGAAACAGCAAGGATGGACTGGCTCCCGGCATAAGTAGGTACACTGTTATTAACTTAATTAGGGTACTCCTAAGGCTTAGGTTAGGAAGAGCCACACTCAAGGGGCCAAAGAGCCGCATGTGGCTCGCGAGCTGCAGTTTGCCGACCATGGTCCTAGGCTAGCGGTCGGCAAACTGCGGCTCACGAGCCATATGCGGCTCTTTGGCCCCTTGAGTGTGGCTCTTCCACAAAATAACGACTTCTGCGCATGGGCCACGAAGTTTCAATCGCACTGTACGTGCACGCCTGCACGTGGTATTTTGTGGAAGAGCCACACTCAAGGGGCAAAGAGCCGCATATGGCTCGCGAGCCGCAGTTTGCCGACCACTGGCCTAGGCCCTTCCTTGTTTCACTGTCCCCAGCTTTAATAAATGTTCTCTAAAATTCACCTGGACACATGTTGTGAAATTTTTCCTGCACAAAGTCAGGAACCCACACACTACCAGCTGGCCATAAGCAGACCTGGTCAGGGCAGAGTCCCCTGTCCAGTAACAATCATCCTGGTGGGATAGGGCTTCCTAGAAAGTGAGAAGTGAACAAGAAGTTGAAATAAAAAGTAAACAGGATAAGAAACTGAGAGATTGCTGTGGGGAAAATATGTACAGGCTGCTGTGGTGTTACGAAAGAAATCTGAGCCTCATGTCCAATTTGAGTTCTGGTTTTGCTCCTCTTCTGTCTGACCTTAGCAAATCATTTAACCTCTAAGATCCTTGTGTTTCTCTCCCATAAAGTGGAGGTAGAAAGATCATGCTTGTAGAGATTTTTACAAGAGTAAAATAAAATGTTTTTGTAAAATATAACCTGTTGTATGTCTCAGGTATTTCATCTATTTTATTATTGATTTCTAGAGAGAGAAGGAGGGAGATGGGGGGAGAGAGAGAGAGAGAGAGAGAGAGAGAGAGAGAGAGAGAGAGAGAAACATCAATGTGAGAGCAGAACATCCATTGGCTGCCTACTGCATGCCCCCTATTGGGGATTGAGCCCACAACCCAGGAATGTGCCCTGACCAGGAATCAAACCAGCAACCTTTAGGTGCATGGGATGACATCCAACCAAGTAAGCCACATTGGCCAAGCATCATCTTTTATTTTTATATTTTTATTTTTTTTATCTTTTATTTTTTAATTCATTTTTCTTTTCCTTTTTTAAATTGAATTTATTGGATGTGGCTCAGTGGTTGAGCATTGACCTATGAATCAAGAGAATCGATTCCCTGTCAGAGCACATGCCCAGGTTGCAGGCTTGATCCCCAGTAGAAAGCATGTAGTAGACAGCTGGTCAATGATTCTCTCTCATCATTGATGATTCTATCTAACTCCTTTCTTTCTCTCTCTAAAGTCAATAAAAACATTTTTAAAATCACTAAAAAATAAGTAGACTTTATTGGGGTTACATCGGTTAATAAAATTATGTAGGTTTAAGGTGTGCATTCTATAGTATGTCATCTGTATACTGTATTATTTTATTTTTCAATTACAGTTGGCATACATTATATTAGTTTCAGATGTACATCCCAGTAATTAGACATTACATAACTTATTAAGTGATCTCAATAAATATATCCATTTGACACTATACATAGTTATTAGAATATTTTTTACTATATTCTCTGTGCTGTACTTTACATCTCCATGACTATTCTGTAACAACCAACTTGTTCTTCCCAATCCCTTCACCTTTTTCATCCATCCTCCCTCCTCTTCTCCCACCTGGCAACTGTCAACATGTTCTCTGTATCCATAATTCCGTTTCTGTTCTTGTTCATTTATTTATTTGTTTGTTTAGATTTAGTTGTTGATAGATATGTATTTATTGCCATTTTATTCATTTTTTTTTAATCTTTTCTTTTTCTTCTTAAAGAAGACCCTTTAATATTTCATATAATACTGGTTTGGTGGTGATGAACTTCTTTAGCTTTTTCTTGTCTGGAAAGCTCTTTATCCGTCCTTTCATTCTAAATGATAGTTTGGCTGGATAGAGTAATCTTGCTTGTAGGTCCTTGCTTTTCATCACTTTAAATATTTCTTGCCAATCCCTTCTGGCCTGCAAAATTTCTGTTGAGAAATCAGCTAACAGTCTTAGAGAACTCCCTTATAGGGAACCAACTGTCTTCCTCTGGCTGCTTTTAATCCTTCGTAGCCATAAGTGTCTATAGACGCAAGCGGTGGACTTTCCCCACACGCCACACGTGTCTATAGCTGCAAATCTCACATATCAACTCTGGTCGTCCAATTTTAAAAATCAGACTTGTTAGTGACATCTCTGGGTTTGTAAAGAAAATTATGGTAACTTAAATATGTAAATATTCTAGTACATAGGGAAGAAATTCCAATATTGATATACTAGTATAGGGCTGCCACTCAGACTCGTGAGAGATAAACACTGCGACACTTGAGATTTTTTTTGGTTCATTGTGACACTTGAGATTTGTTTGTGTTATCATGAATTTCACACCTAAAATGGTAAACATGGTGTGCGTTCTTTATTATTTTTTTACAGATATCATCTTTGGCGCATCAACAGAATTTAGTGTTTTTGAGGCTTTTTGTGTCGACGGTTTATTTTTATTTCGTACTCGCTTTTGTTGATATTTCCGTAGAATTGAAAATTATTATTTTATTATTGAATTTATAGTTGTAATATATTGTGCAAATAAAATTAAGCCCCCATAAATGGCACCAGATGAAGAAATAATCGAACCAAGCACCTTGCAAGAGGAAGATGATATCCTTTATTCAACTCCAGAATCAGATGATTTTTTTAAATTAAATTCAAAATATTGTGGCGTGTGGGGATAGTTTCTATTTTGGATGCATGGCAGTTAACTGGTTAAGATTCTCTCTTTGTCTTTAACCTTTAGCATTTTAATTATGATATGTCTTGGTGTGGGCCTCTTTGGATTCATCTTGTTAAGGACTCTATGTGTTTCCTGGACGTATACATGTACTTCCTTCACAAAATTAAGGAAGTTTTCTGTCATTATTTTTTCAAGTAGGTTTTCAATTTCTTGCTCCTTCTCTTCTTCCAGCACCCCCATGATGCAAATGTTGGTATGTTTTCAATGATGAAGGGGAATCCTTGATCAGCTGTCTTCTGCACACCCCCTACTGGGGACTGAGCCCACAATCCAGGCTTCTGCCCAGACTGGGAATCAAACCGTGACCTCCTGGTTCATAGGTTGATGCTCAACCACTGAGCCACACCAACCTGATGAGAAATAATTCTTTATGAAATTTGGCTCTGTGGTTGGATCAATAGGATGACTCTGTTACTAAAAGGCAGAGCGAACAATGAAGGTGTTGCTGAGTTAGTACAGAGTGACTCATAAATGACATGAATCTATGTCCATCAGTACTGAGGGAAACAGGGAAAATGAGATGATTAGAATAAGGAGTTAGATCAGGAATATTACTTCAAAATGAACTTAGTGTTTTGTATATAATGAAAGACATTGAATTAGCTTACAAGAGAGGAACATTTCAAGATGGCAGAATAGAACAGCAAAGGAGGTTATAAGAAGGAAATTGCAGGGAAAGAGGACAGAGGTGCCAATCCTTTGCTTAGAGTATCTGAAAGAGGTTTTTGAGAAGGTGGGGTAAGAAGTAGAAGCTCTTAAATTTGCTACTGGGAGGAAGAAATCCCTGTGCCTCCTGATGGCCATGATCTCATATGTCCCACTATGGTAGAGAAGAGCTAAAGGGTGCTACCTTTAGATGTTCTGTTCAGCCTGATGCTTCTGCAGATCCTGAGACGATAGGGGAGATTGTTCTCATTTCCATACTCTCCCCACTCTTCCTTCTCTCTCTCCATCTTGCAGCAGGTCCTTGAAGATAAACACAAAAAATAAAAATTCAGATAGGTGAATTTCCCTTAAACTGCCCATATAGTTCAGCAAACCTTCAGATTGGCTTAGAACTTGGATGATTTCCACCCCCCACCAACAGGAGCCATTTGCAATGCTTGGAGACATTTTTGATGGTCATTATTGGGGAAATGGGTGCTATTGATATAAAGGGAGTAGAGCTAGGGATGCTGCTAAACATACTACAATGCATAGAGTAGCACCCTAAAACAAATAATTATTCATTTCCAATTGTCCATAGTCTAAGGATGGGAAACCTGAACTAGAGAGATAAGGCTGGGTCAGTCTGTATCAGAACCATCCTTGAGCCACCAGACCTTTCTCATCCTACCCATGGGTTGAGTTGTTCATAACAAAGAGTCTCTAGTGTTTTCCCTGACCTTTGACATTTTTTGTGTTGAAGGTTGAGAAAATCAGTAGATGTTTTTTCCCTCAGTGTATATGATTTCTCCTCCAAGAAAGGTTGATACTCCTTCATGGCAAACTTGGCCTTAACTCTGGCCTAGCAGTTCCTCTTCATTTAATTAGAGATTGAAGGAAGTATAAATGTAAAGCCAAACTTTTAAACTTGTAGGGAAAAATATCCTAGATGTATTTTCTTTCCTCAACTACTCCTGATCTTTCACCCAAAAATGTATTCTGTAGAATTGAGAATTGGTAAAATCACTTGTGGCTATGTAGTTTCTTAACTCCATTAGTGCATTTTACCTTTCTCCAAGAAAATGATTCCTGTCCCCCAAATCTTGTCATTTATGATTTTTCTCAAATTCTGAATAAAAAATTAGAATATTACATTACATCGGAAATGTTTTCATCTTAGTTAGCAAGCCTCAGTGTCTCCAAGACAATATTATAAAGTTAGGGGGGAAATGAAAGGACTAAATTAGAATTTAGTGTCTTCAGGGCCGTGATTTCTTATCTCCGTAAATTCATTGCCTAGTAGAGTGCCAGGCACATAGTAGGTGTTCAAGAAATGTCTGTCTAGTGAGTGAATAGAACTTGCTGTGCCATGGAAAGGAGACACTGAAATTTCCATAGACTTTCCCAAAATGAGAATAGCTTAACATCTCAGAGAGATGCTAAATCGTACTAATAGAGCTTGGCAACGGTTCTCAATCTTTGGCGGTCGAACGACTCTTTCACAGGGGTCGCCTAAGACCATCCTGCATATCAGATATTTATATTATGATTCATAACAGTAGCAACATTACAGTTATGAAGTAGCAACGAAAATAATTTTATAGTTGGATCACAACATGAGGAACTGTATTTAAAGGGCCAGAAGGTTGAGAACCACTGGCTTACAGGATGATAATAGGAAAGCACTTACTGTTGCACAGGCAGCAATAACAAAATACTGCAATAACAACGATCACAGAAATCCCAACCACTATGATTAAGATCGAGAGCCAGGACTGATTAAAAGGAGAGGTTGTTGGCTCAGCTGTGGAGGAAAAAGGATAGTATTAGCTCTAATGTGTTTCCAGTTGCTTGATACCCATTGTATGCCTCTTATTTTGACAGAACTGCAAAGAGTATTTTTCACTTCTTTGCCTGGTCAGCTCTCCAATACTCAGCTGATAGCATTTTCTTTGATAACTCACAAATCAGATATATACTTGTGGGCAGCTGATAATCCAGATGTCAGATATTGAATGTGAGAAATAAAAATAAATTTTGAACTTCTGTACTTACTGAGTTAAGCTAGCATAAAAAGGACTCTATGGAGACACTTTAAAAGTCGCCCTTTGTATCTCACTTTTATAGTTGATATTACTATGTATTACTAATAATAATCAGTTGATTTTGTGTTCTAGATGTACCTTATTTTTCCTTATCCAGTTCTGTCATGCTTGCTCCCTTTCTCTTAGCATGTTCTCTTAACACACACACACACACACACACACACACACACACACACACACACACCTCTTAGTAACTACCTAAAACATTCATTCTGCATTCATTTTCAGATACACATTTTTCACCATACAGCCTAGAGAGTTTCTGGACTGGTAGAAGAGGCTCAGCAGAGAACTAAGAGTGGATGTGGCTTGGTATTAGGTAGGATCATCCTGGCTATCAGATGCAGAACACAGGGAACAGAGGGAACACAGGGACACAAGGAAGGATGTAGGTGGGGGTCAGGGGGTGGGGTAGAGAGTATTAGGAGCAGCTGCTACAACATCTATTCTTCAACCCCTTGGGGCAACAATATCTGGAGAAAGGGCAGGAACACAAATTAAAAGGAATATTCATAGCTCATCCTCTCCCGGTTTCTCTGGAATAGCTTACAATAAATATTAAACACTAACTTATTGTTTCTCATATTTCTGATTACCAAGCCTTGTGGATAACTTTCCAAAGTTGAAATGTTTTCCTCCTTGGACTTCCACGACACCACATTCTTCTGTTTCTGCTGGTTGTGACTCAGTTGTTGTTGTTTTTGTTGTTGTTTTTAGGCTCTTCTTCCTCTTTTTGACCTTTAAATTTTGTTGTTCCCCATGGTTCCATTTGTGATCCCATACTTTTGCCACTGACCCCAGTCCTCCTGGGTGATCTCATCCACACCTAAGGTTTGAAACACTAAATGATTTCTAAATCTGTATATTATATTTCTGATCCCATTTCTGAGCTCCAGATTTGTATTTCCAGCTGTTGAATAGACAGTTGGATGCCAGCACCTCACTTGATTAAAACTGAACTCACTATATTCTTTCCAAAGCATAGCTAACACAGATGCTCATATTTCAGTGAATGGCAACACCATTAGTTACCCAAACAAGAGTGAAGGCTTGTGTTTGTGCCTAGTAGGCTCCCGTGGACTTTCTATCTATATTCAGAATATCTCTGCAATCGACTCCTTTCCCCCAACTCTCTTTTTTTAAAAAAATTGAATCTTTATTGTTCATATTATTACAGTTGTTCCTCTTTTTTCCCCCATAACTCCCCTCCACCCAGTTCCCACCCCACCCTCTTTCCTTACCCGCCCTCACTGTCCTCATCCATAGGTGTACGATTTTTGTCCAGTCTCTTCCTGCACCCCCCACACCCCTTTCCCACCCGAGAATTGTCAGTCCACTCCCTTTCTATGCCCCTGATTCTATTATATTCACCGGTTTACTCTGTTCATCAGATTTTTTATTCACTTGATTTTTAGATTCACTTGTTGATAGATATGTAACTGTTGTTCATAATTTTTATCTTTACCTTTTTTCTTCTTCCTCTTCTTAAAGAATACCTTTCAGCATTTCATATAATACTGGTTTGGTGGTGATGAACTCCTTTAGCTTTTTCTTATCAGTGAAGCTCTTTATCTGACCTTCAATTCTGAATGATAGCTTTGCTGGGTAAAGTAATCTTGGTTGTAGGTTCTTGCTATTCATCACTTTGAATATTTCTTGCCACTCCCTTCTGGCCTGCATAGTTTCTGTTGAGAAATCAGCTGACAATTGTATGGGTACTCCCTTGTAGGTAACTGACTTTTTTTCTCTTGCTGCTTTTAAGATTCTCACTTTGTCTTTTGCCCTTGGCATTTTAATTATGACGTATCTTGGTGTGGTCCTCTTTGGATTCCTTTTGTTTGGGGTTCTCTGCGCTTCCTGGACTTGTAAGTCTATTTCTTTCATCAGGTAGGGGAAGTTTTCTGTCATTATTTCTTCAAATAGGTTTTCAATATCTTGCTCTCTCTCTTCTTCTGGCACCCCTATAATTCTGATGTTGGTACACTTGAAGTTGTCCCAGAGGCTCCTTACACTATCTTGATATTTTTGGATTGTTTTTTCTTTTTGCTTTTCCAGTTGGGTATTTTTTGCTTCTTCATATTTCACATCTTTGACTTGATTCTTGGGATCCTCTAGTCTGCTGTTGGATCTCTGTATATTATTCTTTAATTTACTCAGTGTATGCTTAATTTCTAGTTGGTCCTTTTTCATATCCTCGAGGGTCTCACTAAATTTATCGGCGGTTTCTAGAAAATTCTTGAAAAACCATATAACCGTGGTTTTGAACTCTATAACCAGTAGTTTGCTTTCCTCCATTTCTGTTATTTGTGACCTGTTTCTTTGTCTCTGCATTTTGGCTGCTTCCCTGTGTTGATAGAGTGGCTTTGTGTGCTAGGTGTCCTATGGGGCCCAGTGGCTCAGCCTCCCCAATTACCTGAGGTGGACACTCTTGGTGCACCCCTTTGTGGGCTTTGTGCACACTCTTGTTGTAGTTAAGCCTTGATTGTTGTAGGTATCACTGGGAGGAATTGACCTCCAGGCCAATTGGCTGTGAGAATCAGGTGTGTCTATGGTGGGAGAACTTCTGTGCTGGAGACACCCTTCTGGGGCAAGACTTGCTTCAGTGGGGCTTTGGTGCTCACTGAGTCTGCCCCTGAGTGTGTCCCTTATGGATCTGAGGAGTTGTAATCTGGATGGTCCCACTCTGACCACTGGGTACACTGGCTCTTGGATCTCTAAGGAGGTGCTAATTTAGCCTCTTCCTGAGGCTACCCAGCAGGAGCTATGGAGAGATCTGCAGATTTCTCTTCTTTGTTTGGGGTTTTGAGGTGCCCAGATGAGGCCCAGCTGTGAAGCAATGCAAGCTGCTGTGGGGCGTTGGGCCGCCTTTTGGATGTTCTGGTTCTCTCTGACCCAGCTGCAGTTTGTTAGGTAATTTTACATTGCAAAGGGCCAGCCCATTCATACGCAAAAGTCTCTGCACACAGCTTGGGTGGGGCAGGGTCTCAGGGAATCAACAGGGTGGAGCAAGCAGCTATGGCTGATCCTCAGCCCTGCCCTAAGAGGTCCCAGGTCTCAGTTTCCCAAAGTAATCGCTGCAAGCTCCTCTGAGAAAAAGCCGCCCTTGAGTTCTGCCCAATGCCAGACAGTCCAGTTTCTCCCCGTATGAGTCTGGGTCCCCAGAGACTTGCCCAGAACTGGAGTTCAGAGCAGTCGGGAGCTTGAGACTCCCTCCCGATTGAAAAAGATCACCGTGTCCTCAGTTGCCAGCCCTTTCCACGTGTGCCTCCGTACCTCTGCACTTTACTTCTGCACCTCCTCTGGGTCTCAGTGTGCTTTTTTCTTTCCTCCTAGTTGTAGAATTTCCACTCAGCCAGCCTTCCTGTGGTTCTGGATGATGTCCATTTTGTCTTTTAGTTGTATTTTTGAAGTGGTTGTGCAAGGCAGCAATTTCCGGTGTTTACCTATGCTGCCATCTTGGTTTCTCTCCTCCAACTCTCTTGCAGCTACTGTCCTAGTTCAGGTTTTTCTCATCTCCTACCCACTAGCCTCCATAATGGTTGCTTTGACTCTGATTTCCTGGGCTCTAATAATTCCTACAAACTGCAATACCTGTTCTAAAATACACACTTGATCATAGTGCACCTACCCCCTAGGAGACTAAGAAAAGACTGGTCTTTTCTCTTTCTCTAAAGCACATGGAGACTTCAAGTGATTACCAATGTTTGCCACGACAGACCGGAATGACACCCAAAATAACAAAGAAACTCTTGGGATTCTAAAAGTTTCACAGTTCTGACCACACCTGACTTCCTCTGAGAGGCCACTCCCATACATCCTTAAGCCTCCCTCTGCCTAGAGAGAGGGTGTGTGTTTAAGGGAAAGAAGGAGGAACCAGTAAGCTGGCTCCGTCATAACGCCTATTAGGCACTTGGTAATACACCATAGAACAGACCCAGAATCTAAGTGCATAGTTATGTGAGGACATCTGTGCAGATAGTTTGAGACACTATGTGTGGTACTCTCTAATTTACCCCTCACACACACACACACACACACACACACACACACACACACACACCACGCACCCCCCCACACACATCTTCTAGCACATCAAGGTTTAACAAATTTGGTAAGCCCAGACTAAATAATCATAGACCCGATTTATTTAATTAATAAATTTGGTGGAGTTTTTTAGTGGATACTTATAAAGTAAAGCTTTACTCACATTGGCTTGTAACATTTCTATGAACTGCACACCTAAGTTGTGTGTGCTTATGCAGTCAGTCCTTGACCACCCACAAATGCATTATTTGCTTTGACTCTAAATGATGCCTTCAACCCAGTCAACAAGGTTTGAAGTGTTTATACACGAAAGCTCTCTGACCATAGAAACAACCCTAGTATCTAGCAAAATGCTTGTGATGTGATAACTACCTAAAGATTGAATAAAGGAATGAATAAACACATACACTTAATCATTTCTTCATTAATCATAGTGAAAGTAGACCAAATAGGGCAAAGAACTCATATTTTAATTATACTGAAATAGGATTCTGCTCCTCCTTAGCATGAAGGAAAAACTGAGAGAAGACCTATTAGGGGAAAGATGATAAAGCTGGTAGTCTAATAATATCATCTTTAAATATGGCTCCACCTTTTTATTGAAGGGCTACATTCTATTTCCTATAAATTAGCAAACTACAGTGCATAGGCCAAATGTGGCCTACCACCTATTTTTTTAAATACAATTTTTGTTGGAACATAACAATGTTCTTCATTTATGTCTTGTCTATGGCAGCTTTCATGCTATAATAGCTGATTTGAGTTGTTGCAAGAGACCATATGACCTACAAGACTAAACTGTTTACTATCTGGTCCTTTTCTGAAAAATTTTGCCAACCTCTGTCTTAGAATATCATATATACCCATATTCCAAATATAAATAATGTCTAAAATAAAATGTGACTGAAGCTGCTATTACTAATTTGTGTATTACTTCCCACCTTAGTCATAATCTAAAATTGATTAAATAATGATGTTAAGTGAAAAGTAATGCTGAATTAATGAATAATATTTACTATATTTTTCAGATTCATTTTTACACATTTTTTAGAATATATAAAGATAATTGAGAGAGAGGAGTTTGGACTATCAATAAAATCATCAAAATTTGTTATATATTTGAACTATTTTTCCCTGGGAATTTTTATCTCATTATCTAGTGAGGAAAAAAAAGAATCCTCCTCAAGACAGAAAGGTCTAGAGCAGTGGTTCTCAACCTTCTGGCCCTTTAAATACAGTTCCTCATGTTGTGACCCAACCATAAAATTATTTTTGTTGCTACTTCATAACTGTAATGTTGCTACTGTTATGAATCGTAATGTAAATATCTGATATGCAGGATGGTCTTTGGCGACCCCTGCGAAAGGGTTGTTTGACGGCCAAAGGGGTCGTGACCCACAGGTTGAGAACCGCTGGTCTAGAGTAAATCATTCACTAGAATGAACTAGAGACTATCTAAAATATCTTCTTTACTACCAGTCACAAGAGGAACTCATAAGACACACTATACATTATAAATTACTAGACACCCGGTGCACAAAATTTGTGCATGAGGGGGGGGTCCCCTCAGCCCAGCCTGCACCGTTTCCAATCCGGGACCCCTTGGGGAATGTCCAACTGCTGGTTTAGGCCCAATCCCAATCGAACATCCCTCTCACAATCCTGGACCACTGGCTCCTAACCGCTCACATGCCTGCCTGCCTGATCACCCCTAACTGCCCCCTCTGCCAGCCTGATCACCCCTAACCACTCTGCCTGCTGGCCTGATTGCCCCTCACTGCTCACCCCCTGCCGGCCTGATCGCCCCCAACTGCCCGCCCCCCCCCCGCCACGTGGCCTAGTTGCTCCCAACTGCCCCCCTGCTGGCCTGGTTGCCCCACACAGCCTGCTGCTCAGTCACTTGGTTGTCCCTCACTAACCCCCTGCTGGCCTGGTCTCCCTACGCAGCCTGTTCGGCCATCTGTTCGATCCTGACAGTTGCGACAGTTGCGACGGTCACTTAAGCTTTTTTATAGATATTTACACTTACATACTACTGTATAGCAAACTCAGTGTATTGTTTCTTACTATGTAGCCACAAAACACATTGTTAGGAGTGGGGCTGGGAGGTGTGGAAGAGGCCTGTCATTTCTCTATATAATCAGGCATACAAATTAGACATGTATCTTGAGTATCTGGGTTCTCTTGTAACAGCCCATTATGGGTTTGTCATGCACAAATTTATATAAACCCAACCTTTTCCATTTTATATTTTCAGATGATTTTACTTCTAGAGAAAGGAGGATTCTCTAAGTTTACCATTTGTAAAGCATCTGGTCATGGTATTTGCTCAGAAAAGACCTATTTTTTCAGGCATTGTCCACAGTAGCTTGTTATTCAGCTCCTTCACTAGACTTGGTTCTGAATGAACCAGTAGTTCTTTAAACTTACTGTCACCCACAAAAGACAGTGATTGACATCATGGGACCATGGAGAGGCAATGCCCAAAAAGAAACTGCCAAAGCCCTGAGGGCAGTTCCTAAGAAGGACAAATATTAGTGCTTTCAAGGACAATAACATTATTATAATAACTTCCTGAGATGACAATTTGATGAATAGCAATTATATGTACTCTACATTTTAGAATGTTTATTTAAAAAATAAAATTAATCTAGTAACATAGTCATACCTTATACAGTGAGTGACCTTAATATGTCACCATAACATTTTATTTCATTTTATTTGCATGTCTAAAAATACTACAGGAAATACAGTCAAAGTCGATATGCACAATTCTAAACTGTATCTGGCTGAGTTATTTTCCTTTTAGGTTCTCCACAGTAGAAACTTCCCAGGACGTGACTTACATTTTTGCCAGTTGAAGATCTGTGATACTGTTAAGTTTCCATACTTGACAAGACATATGAAGGTGTGGTTGTTGGTCACATTGAAGTCCAGTTCACTGCTAATAGTGTAGAGCTCAGTTTGAGGGTCTTGGGAAACTGTTGTGTGGATGGCATTTAATTCTTTTCCCTTTTCCAACCAGGAGAGGTGAGGCTTTGGAAAACCTCCGGAGGTTGAACAAATTATTCTTTTGATGTTTGTAGCTGGGTTTTCAAGCTCAGTTATACTTGGGACAGGAAAGTCAGCTAAAGAAAGAACAAGGATATAAGTATATATTATTATACCTGTGTGTGTATGTGTTATATATATATATATATATATATATATATATATATATATATATATTTTTCTTCGGGAGGTGTTATATTTTTAATAAAATATCTAGCTTTAATAAGAATGTAGCCCTAGCCAATTTGGCTCAGTGGATACAGTGTCGGCCTGCAGACTGAAGGGTCTCAGGTTTGATTCCAGCCTAGGGCACATACCCGGGTTGCGAGCTTGAGCCCCAGTGTGGGGCGTACAGGAGGCAACCAATCAATGATTCTCTCTCATCATTGATGTTTCTATCTCTTTCTCCCTCTCCCTTCCTCTCTGAAATCAATAAAAATATATTAAAAAAATAAGAATGCAAAAATTATATATAATTTACAACTTCCCATAAGTCAGTAGTTATGTATAATCCAAAGACTGACTTTGGAATTCTTCATCACTTTTTTAAAAAAACTTTTATTATTATTATTATTTTAATCCTCACCCAATGATATTTTTCCATTGATTTTTAGGGAGAGTGGAAGAGAGAGGGAAAGACAGAGAAATATTGATGTGAAACACATCGATTGGTTGCCTCTGACCAGGGCCAGGGCCCAAGGATCCTGCAGCCAAGGTACATGCTCTTGCCTGGAATCAAACCCAGGACCCTTTGTTCTACAGGCTGATGCTCTATCCACTGAGCCAAACAGGTTAGGGCTCTTCATCACTTTTGATAGAGGTAGGAGGGAAGTTATTAGAGAAAAGAGAAGTAGCTTCATGTGAAGAAATATTGACACATTTGTAAGAATTGAAGAGAAAAATAACACAACATTTAATGAGCTCTTAATGCTTGTTCAGTCTGGACTTTTCCTCATTTCGTCTTTACAACAACTCTGGGAGGTAGATTGTAGCAAAAAAAGATTAAATATTACTAATTTCATATGATTTAATTTAATACAATTTCCATTTTATAAATAATGAAGTTGAGGTCTAATCATAACCAGTAAGTGGCAGAACTGGTATTTGAATCCAAGTTTTTCAGGTACCAGAGCCTTCCCTTTCCTTGTCTTCCTTTCTTGTACTTTGTTTCCTTTCCTTTCATCCTGACTTTTAAGGCCACAAAGTAGCTCTTTTACTTGTCTGTTTATTAGTTAATATAGTGAACACCTATGAACTGACCATCCAACTTGAGAACCAGCACACTGACAGTAACTTATGTAAATACTAGAGGCCTGGTGCACGAATTCATGCACAGGTGGGGGGTCCCTTGGGGTGGCCTGTGGGGATTGGGCCCCAGCTCACGCCCCCAGGCTTGCAGCCCCGCAGCCCCACAGCCCCGCCTGGCACCTCACCATGGCCTAGTGCCGCCCCCTCACCGGCTCCATCATCCTGCCTGCGGGGTGATCAATCTGGGCCAGGCCTCCACGGCACAGCTCCCTCAGCGCCTGGGAGCCAGGCAGCGGCCCTGCCCCCCACCTCCACCACTGGTTGCCATCTGTGGGGCCATTGGTGGGGCGATCAGGCCCCTGCTTGCACCTACCTTGGCCTGGTGCCTCCTGCTCACCTGCTCCACCATCCTGCTATGGTCCCACTCTCATCGGGGCCCACTGGGGCCGGCAGCTCCTCCACTGCCACCTGCTGCCAGCACCACATCGCCGACACCCGCCACGTCCGCGCAATCATAGTGAGTGGTCAAAATCCCAGTCAAAAAGACCGCCCAAGAGGACAATTTGCACATTAGGCTTGTATTATATAGGATCCTTGTGTAGTCTCAGCTGTCCTGTCTCCTTCTCACACCCGAGGTAACCATTTCCCTAGAGTTTGTTTAGCACCCCCTTTCTTTTTCAAAAGTAGTCTTTTAATCAGGTAAACCTCTGTCCAAATTGTACACTAGTAAGCCTGTGATTTTGATCATTAGCCTTTACTAACCCCCTTGCAATTCAGATATGCCTTAATAGGACAGAGAGGCCTTCCCAGCATTCCTCCAGGAGCCTGGAGACACTCCTGCATTTACACAGTTGAGCCCCAATAAGATACTAAAATGCAGAGAGACAAGATGGCGGTGGAATAGGTGGACGCGTCCCAAGGCTTGTCCCGGAGCAAATAGAATGAGCAGCTGAAATAACATCCACCCTGAATTGGCGAAGGAGACTCAGCTGGTGAGACAGTTTGCAGCCGGGAAGGGTAGAGTTCCCCAGAAAAGCTCAGCCTCTACAGATTCTGTCCCCACCCTCTTTACTGGGTGTTTGGTGTTTGTATTTGTTTGGTTTATCTGTTGGTTCTGTGGTGTTCTCTCTCTCTCTCTCTCTCTCTCTCTCTCTCTCTCTCTCTCTATATATATATATATATATATATATATATATATATATATATATATATATATATTCTCCAGGGCACTGCAACCATGAGAATATATATATTCTCCTTTTTCTTTTCTCTTCTATCTTTTTTTTTCTCTCTTAGATATCATTTGTGCTCTCTTTTCTCTCCCCTAATTCTCTTTTCTCAGGTGGTCACTTATATTGGGGTTATCGGTGTCGTGAGTACATTCATGCTTTGTTCCCTTTGGGTCATGTCTTGTTAAGGTGAATTTTATCCTGTCTGGCTAAAGTGCTAGAGAGCAAGCCACATAACCAGACACCTGGAGAGGAAACTTCATTAACGAACGGGTCAATTACACCCTAGACCAGTGATGGTGAACCTTTTGAGGTCGGCGTGTCAGCATTTTGAAAAACCCTAACTTAACTCTGGTGCCATGTCACATATAGAAATTCCTTGATATTTGCAAGCATAGTAAAACAAAGATTTATATTTTTGATATTTATTTTATATATTAAATGCCATTTAACAAAGAAAAATCAACCAAAAATATGAGTTCACATGTCACTTCTGACACGCATGTCATAGGTTCGCCGTCACTGCCCTAGACCCAGACACAGAGGCAGGAAGAAGGTGGCAGCAAGGGAGCAAAAGAGGAGTGTGTGGTTGTGTGTGGGGTGTGTGTGTGTGGGTGAGTGAATGAGGCACAGTTAGGCCCTGCAGGACCTTCGGGGGCAGGCTAACTGGGCTAGCCTAACTAGGCAGCCTCTGCTACCATTGTAAACAGTACCAGGAGGCCAGCTCTTCTTCAGAGGCCTCGCTTTTTCGAAGTGGTGAGCTGATGTAACTGAGAGCCCAGCCTCACGTCCACCCAGGGTGCCCTCAGGTAACACCTGGGACTCTACAGCCACCCCTGCCAGGGACCTGCTACCTCGGCTGTGGTCTCACGGTCACCAAGTCTCCAGCCACCCCGGGCGTAGGTTCCTGTGAGTTCTGCAGTATGCTCCCCTCTGATCAGCCCAACATTTTAGTCCAGGGCACTGCAGCCATGTGAGCAGCAGACACATGAGCAGCACGCTCCTGTCCAAGGAGTATCAGCCCCGTGAGCAGCCTGCTCCAGGCCTAAGAGCAGCAGCCTCATGTGGCCTGCCCTTGTCCAAGGAGCAGCAGCTGTGTGAGCGGCCTGCTCCCCCATCCGAGGAGCAGCAACCATGCGAGCAGCCTGACCAGTAAGAGGAGCAGCAGCCGCACGAGCAGTCTGCCTACGTCTGAGGAGCGGCAGCCCTGCACAGCCTGCCCCCATCTGAGGAGCAGCAGCTGCGCACAGCCTGCACCCTGCACCAGTCCAAGGAGTAGCAGCTGCGCAAGCATCTTGCCCTTGTCCAAGCAGCAGCAGCCACCAGAGGAGGCTGCCCAATACGAGGAGCAGCAGCTGTGTGAGCAGCCCGCCCCCAACCAAGGAGCAGCAGTTCTGCGAGCAGCCTGTCCCCATTCGAGGAGCAGCAGCAGTCCACCCTGGTCTGAGGAGCAGCAGCCACACGAGCAGACCGCCCATGTCTGAGGAGCAGCAGCCCTGCGCAGCACACACTGGTCCGAGGAGCAGAGCCACACACAGCCTGCACCTGTCTGACGAGCAGGAGCCGTGTGAGTGGCCCGTCCCCATCCGAGGAGGAGCAGCCATGCGTGCAGCTCACTCCCATCCAAAGAGCAGCAGCCATGCGAGCAGCCCACCCCCATCCGAGGAGCAGCAGCCTTGCAATCAACCTGCCCATGTCCAAGAAGCAGTAGCCCCACAAGTGGCCCACCACATCAGAGGAACAACAGCAGCATGCAGCCAGCCCCCATCCAAGGAACAGCAGCCACGTGAACAGTCTGCCCCAGTTAAAGGAATAGCAGCTGTGTGTGTAGCCTGCCCCCATCCAAGGAACAGCAGCCTCGTGATCAGCACACCCTCTGTCTGAGGAACAGCAGTTGTGTGAGAAGCCTCCCCCAACCAGCCAGAGGAGCCACCATGGCTGTGAGCAGCACCCACCGGAGGAGCTGCTGCCAACTGAGGAGCAGCTGCTACCACAACCACCCAAGGAGCAACAGCAGCCCGAGGAGCCACTGCCACCCAAGGAGCAGCCCCTGAACAACTCAACATCTAGATCTGTTGGTGAGATCAAACATGGGTAGACAAAGAAACCCCCAAAGGAAAGAAAAGGAGGACTCGCCAGAAAAGCAAATAAGTGAAACAGAGGCATGCAACATGTCAGAAAAAGAATTCAGAATAAGGGTCCTAGACCCTTGGAGGAAAAAATCAACAACTTATGCAAGAATCAAGAAGAAATGGATGAAAAGAAATCAATAACTTATGTAAGCATCAAGAAGAAATGAAGAGTGATATAGCTGCAATAAAAAAACACCATGGAAAGTTTCAACAGTAGACTAGGAGAAGCACAGGACCGAATTAGCGAATTAGAAGACAGGGAAGCTAAACACACCCAAACTGAACTGCAATTGGAGAAAAAAATTAAAAGACAAGAGGAGAGCCTAAGGGAGCTATGGGACAACATGAAACTAAGCAACATTCGAATAATAGGGGTGCCAGAACAACAGAAAGAGGAACAAGGATTAGAAAACCTATTGGAAGAAATAATATCAGAAAACTTCCCTGAGGTGGGGAAGAAAAAAGTCACACAAGCACAGGGAGTCCCAAACAAGATGAACCCGAAAAGACCCACACCAAGACACATCATAATTACCACGGCAAATGTTCAGGACAAAGAGAGAATCTTACAGGCTGCAAGAGAGAGACGGAAAGTTACATTCAAGGGATCTCCCATTAGATTATCAAGTTATTTCTCAACAGAAACACATCAGGCCAGAAAAGAATGGATGGAAATTTACAAAGTGATGCAAAGCAAGGGACTGAATCCAAGAATACTCTATCCAGCAAGGCTATCATTCAAAATTGAAGGGGAAATAAGAAGTTTCACAGACAAAAAAAGGCTAAGGGAGTTTATCACCAACAAGCCAGCAATGCAAGGAATGCTAAAGGGACTGGTGTAAAAAGAAGAAATAAAAAGCTCAGAAAGAAAACAGCCACACACAAAAAAAAATGGCTACAAACAAGTACCTTTCAATAATAAATTTAAACATAAACGTACTAAATGCTCCAACCAAAAGACATCGAGTGGCTGAATGGATAAAAAACATGACCCATACATTTGCTGTCTACAAGAGACCCACCTCAGAAGAAGGGACTCATACAGACTGAAAGTGAAGGGATGGAAAAATATCTTTCAGGCAAATGGAAATGAAAAGAAAGCTGGGGTAGCAATACTTATATCAGACAAAATAGACCTCAAAGTGAAGGCCATAACAAGAGATAAGGAAGGCCACTTCATAATACTAAAAGGATCAATACAACAAGAAGATATAACCCTGATAAATATATATGCACCCAACGCAGGAGCACCCAAATACATAAAAATACTCCTGGTAGATATCAAAGGAGAGCTCGACAACAATACAATCATAGTAGGGGACTTTAATACACCACTGACATCCCTGGATAAATCCTCTAGACAAACAATCAGCAAAGAAACAGCAATCCTAAATGACTCACTAGATCAGATGGACTTAATTGACATCTTCAGAACACTTCACCCCAAAGCCACGGAATATACATTCTACTCAAGTGCTCATAGGACACATTCAAAAGTAGACCACATATTGGGTCACAAAGTCTCCCAAAATTCAAGAAGATTGAAATCATACCAAGCATCTTCTCAGACCACGATGGCATAATATTAGAAATAAATTACAATAAAAACAACCCAAAATACTCAAACACTTGGAAGCTGAATAGCATGTTATTAAATACTAGAGGCCCGGTGCACAAAAATTTGTGCACTCGGGGGGGGGGGTCCCTCAGCCCGGCCTGTGCCCTCTCGCAGTCTGGGACCCCTCAAGAGATAACAACCTGCTGGCTTAGGCCTGCTCCCGGGTGGCAGATGGCAGGCCCAATCCCTAGGTGCAGCCCCTGGTCAGGCTCAGAACAGGGCCGATTGGGGAGTTGGGGCACCGCCCCCTGTCATGCACAGAGCAGGGCAGATCAGGAGGTTGCGATGCCACCCTCAGTCACACTCAGGGTAGGGCCAATTGGGGGGTTGGGGCACCGCCCCCTGTCACACTCAAGACAGGGTCGATGGGGAGGTTGCAGCGCCATCCCCTGTCATGCACAGAGCAGGGCCATCAGGGGGGTTGGGGCTCTGTACCCTGTCATGCACAGAGCAGGGCCCATCAGGGGGTTGGGGAGCTCCCCCCTGTCACGCACAGAGCAGGGCCCATCAGGGGGTTGGGGCACCGCCCTCTATCACCCACAGAGCAGGGCCAATCAGGGGTTTGGGGCGCCGCCATTCTCACACTCAGGGCAGGGCCGATGGGGAGGTTATGGCTCTACCCCGTCACACACAGAGCAGGGCTGATCAGGGGGTTGGGGCGCCGCACCCTGTCACACACAGAGCCGCAGGGCGATCAGGGGGTTTGGGCACTGCCTCCTGTCATGCTGATCCCGGTGCCGGGAGGCCTTGCGGCTCCGCTGATCCTGGAGCTGGGAGGCATATTACCCTTTTACTATATAGGATAGAGGCCTGGTGCAAGGGTGGGTGCCAGCTGGTTTGCCCTGAAGGGTGTCCTGGATCAGGATGGGGGTCCCCACTGGGGTGCCTGGCCAGCTTGGGTGAGGGGATGATGGCTGTTTGCAGCTGGTCACACACCCTTCAGAGTGGGGGTCCCCACTGGGGTGCCTGTCCAGTCTGGGTGAGGGGCTGAGGGCTGTTTTCAGGCTGGCAGGTGACTGAAGCTCCCAACTGCTCCTTTTTTTCTTTCTTTTTTTTAAATTCTGGGCCAGCTTTAGCTCTGGCTCCAGTTCTGAGGCCTCTGCTGCTGAAAGCAGGTATCTGGTTTGTTTGGGTTCTATAATCGAAACACTGTATCAACTCCAGCTCTGAGATCCCGCTGGGCTGAAAGCTGGTTTCTGGGGTTTTGTTTAGCTTCTATATTTGTAACAATGTTTCAAACTGAAAGCTCAGAGGCCGGCAAGGCAGGCAGGGAACGTTGGTTTCCTCCGTCACTGAAGCAAGCAAGCCTCATGGTAGCTTCAAGCTGCCTGGCTGCCGGCCGCCATCTTGGCTGGCTGTTAATTTGCATATCTCGCTGATTAGCCAATGGGAAGGGTAGTGGATGTATGCTAATTACCATGTTTCTCTTTTATTAGATAGGATTGATTGGGTTACCAATGAGATCAAAGAAGAAATTAAAAACATCCTGGAAACTAATGACAATGAAAACACAACAATCCAAAACCTATGGGATACAATGAAAGCAGTCCTGAGAGAAAAGTTTATAGCTCTACAGGCCTATCTCAAAAAATAAGAAAAAATGGTAGTAAATCATCTAACTCTACATCTCAAAGAATTAGAAAGAGAGCAACAAGAAAACCCCAGAGTGAGCAGAAGGAAGGAGATAATAAAGATTAGAGCAGAAATAAGTGACATAGAGACCAAAAAAACAATACAGAAAACCAATGAAACCAAGAGCTGGTTCTTTGAAAGGATAAACAAGATTGACAAACCTCTAGCCAGGCTCACCAAGAAGCAAAGAGAGAGGACCCAAATAAACAAAATCAGAAACGATAGAGGCGAAATAACAACAGACCCCACAGAAATACAAATGATTGTTAAAAAATACTATGGACAACTCTACTCCAACAAACTAGACAACCTGGAGGAAATGGACAAATTCCTAGAAAAATACAACATTCCAAAACTCAATCAAGAAGAATCTAAAAATCTCAATAGGCCAATAACTATGGAAGAAATTGAAGTAGTCATCAAAAAGCTTCCAGCATACAAAAGCCCAGGACCAGACGGCTTCACAGGGGAGTTTTACCAAACATTCAAGGAAGAACTAAAACCTATCCTCCTCAGATTACTACAAAAAAATCCAAGAGGAAGGACCACTTCCAAGCTCATTCTATGAAGCCAGCATCACCCTCATACCAAAACCAGGTAAAGACAACACAATGAAAGTGAATTACAGGTCAATATCCCTCATGAACATAGATGCCAAAATCCTCAACAAAATCTTAGCAAATCGGATCCAGCAGTACATCAGAAAGATCATACACCATGACCAAGTAGGATTTATCCCAGGAATGCAAGGATGGTACAATATCTGCAAATCAATAAAAGTGATAAATCACATAAACAAATTGAAAGAAAAAAACCACATAGTCATATCAATTGATGCAGAAAAAGCATTTGACAAAATCCAACACCCATTTTTGATAAACACTCTCAGCAAGGTGGGAATAGAAGGATCATGCCTCAACATAATAAAAGCCATATATGACAAGCCCACAGTCAACATCATACTCAATGGACAAAAACTAACACCATTTTCCCTAAGAACAGGAACAAGACAGGGATGCCCCCTCTCACCACTCCTGTTCAACATAGTACTGGAAGTATTAGCCATTGCAATTAGACAAGAAGAAGAAATAAAAGGCATCCAAATTGGAAAAGAGGAAGTAAAACTGTCCTTATTTGCAGACGACATGATATTATACATACAAAACCCTAAAGACTCCATCAAAAAACTACTAGACTTAATACATGAATCTGGCAAAGTAGCAGGATACAAAATTAATGCCAAGAAATCTAAGGCATTTCTATACACCAATAGTGAACTTTCAGAAAGAGAGACTTAAAAAAAATCCTATTTACCATCGCACCAAAAAAATTAAGCTACCTAGGAATAAACTTAACTAAAGAGGTAAAAGACCTCTACTCAGAAAACTACAGGATGTTGAAAAAAGAGATAGAGGAAGACATAAACAGATGGAAGAACATACTGTGTTCATGGATTGGTAGAATCAACATCATTAAAATGTCCATACTACCCAAAGCAATCTGTAAATTCAATGCACTTCCCATTAAAATACCAACGGCATACTTCACAGATCTAGAACGAACTCTCCAAAAATCCATCTGGAATAAAAAAAGACCCCGAATAGCTGCAGCGATCCTGAGAAAAAACAAAGTAGGTGGGATCTCAATACCAGATATCAAGCTGTATTACAAAGCCACTGTTCTCAAAACTGCCTGGTACTGGCACAAGAACAGACATATAGATCAATGGAATAGAATAGAGAACCCAGAAATCGGCCCGAACCAATATGCTCAATTAATATTTGACAAAGGAGGCAAGAACATACAATGGAGTCAAGATAGTCTCTTCAATAAATGGTGTTGGGATAATTGGACAGATACATGCAAGAAAATGAAACTAGACCACCAACTTACACCATACACAAAAATAAACTCAAAATGGATAAAGGACTTAAATGTACGACAGGAAACCATAAAAATTCTAGAAGAATCCAAAGGCAACAAAATCTCAGACATATGCCGAAGCAATTTCTTCACTGATACAGCTCCTAGGGCACGTGAAACTAAAGAGAAAATGAACAAATGGGATTACATCAAAATAAAAAGCTTCTGCACAGCAAAAGAAACCATCAACAAAATAACAAGAAAGCCCACTGCATAGGAGAATGTATTTGCCAATGTTATATCCGATAAAGGCCTAATCTCCAAAATTTATAGGGAACTCATACAACTTAACAAAAGGAAGATGAACAAGCCAATCAAAAAATGGGCAAAGGCCGAACCAATATGCTCAATTAGTATTTGACAAAGGAGGCAAGAACATTCAATGGAGCCAAGATAGTCTCTTCAATAAATGGTGTTGGGAAAATTGGACAGATATATGCAAGAAAATGAAACTAGACCACCAACTTACACCATACACAAAAATAAACTCAAAATGGATAAAGGACTTAAATGTACGACAGGAAACCATAAAAATTCTAGAAGAATCCAAAGGCAACAAAATCTCAGACATATGCCGAAGCAATTTCTTCACTGATACAGCTCCTAGGGCACTTGAAACTAAAGAGAAAATGAACAAATGGGACTACATCAAAATAAAAAGCTTCTGCACAGCAAAAGAAACCATCAACAAAACAACGAGAAAACCCACTGTGTGGGAAAACATATTTGCCAATGTCATATCTGATAAGGGCCTAATCTCCAAAATTTATAGGGAACTCATACAACTTAACAAAAGGAAGATAAACAATCCAATCAAAAAATGGGCAAAGGACCTAAATAGACACCTTTCAAAAGAGGACATTCAGAAAGCCAAGAGACATATGAAAACATGCTCAAAGTCACTAATCATCCGAGAGATGCAAATCAAAACAACAATGAGGTACCATCTCACACCTGTCAGACTGGCTATCATCAACAAATCAACAAACGACAAGTGCTGGAGAGGATGTGGAGAAAAAGGAACACTTGTGCACTGCTGGTGGGAATGCAGACTGGTGCAGCCACTATGGAAGACAGTATGGCGTTTCCTTAAAAAACTGAAAATGGAACTCCCATTTGACCCTGTGATCCCACTTCTAGGAATATATCCCAAGAAACCAGAAACACCAATCAGAAAGGATATATGCACCCCTATGTTTATAGCAGCACAATTCACCATAGCTAAGATCTGGAAACAGCCTAAGTGCCCATCAGTAGATGAATGGATTAGAAAACTGTGGTACATCTACACGATGGAATACTATGCTGCTCTAAAAAGGAAGGAACTCTTACCATTTGCAACGTCATGGATGGAACTGGAGAGCATTATGCTAAGTGAAATAAGCCAGTCAATGAAGGAAAAATACCACATGATCTCACTCATTCATGGATAATAGAGACCATTATAAACTTTTGAACAATAATAGATACAGAGGCAGAGCTGCCTCAAACAGATTGTCAAACTGCAGCGGGAAGGCAGGGGAGGGTTGGGGGGCAGGAGGTAGGGGGGTAAGAGATCAACTAAAGGACTTGTATGCATGCATATAAGCATAACCAGTGGACATAAGACACTGGGGGATAGGGGAGGCTGGGGGACTATCTAGGGCGGGGGGATAAAATGGACACATATGTAATACCCTTTGTAATACTTTAAGCAATAAAAAAAAAAAATGGGCAAAGGATCTAAATAGACACCTTTCAAAAGAGGACATTCAGAAAGCCAAGAGACATATGAAAACATGCTCAAAGTCACTAATCATTGGAGAGATGCAACAATGAGGTACCATTTCACACCTGTCAGACTGGCTATCATCAACAAATCAACAAATGACAAGTGCTGGAGAGGATGTGGAGAAAAAGGAACACTTGTGCACTGCTGGTGGGAATGCAGACTGGTGCAGCCACTACGGAAAACAGTATGGAGTTTCCTCAAAAAACTAAAAATGGAACTCCCATTTGACCCTGTGATCCCACTTGTAGGAATATATCCCAAGAAACCAGAAACACCAATCAGAAAGGATATATACACCCATATGTTCATAGCAGCACAATTCACCATAGCTAAGATCTGGAAACAGCCTAAGTGCCCATCAGTAGATGAATGGATTAGAAAACTGTGGTACATCTACACGATGGAATACTATGCTGCTGTAAAAAAGAAGGAACTCTTACCATTTGCAACGGCATGGATGGAACTGGAGAGCATTATGCTAAGTGAAATAAGCCAGTCAATGAAGGAAAAATACCACATGATCTCACTCATTCATGGATAATAAAGACCATTATAAACTTATGAACAAAAATAGATACAGAGGCAGAGCTGCCTCAAACAGACTGTCAAACTACAGCGGGAGGGCCGGGGAGGGTAGGGGGCAGAAGAGGGGGGTAAGAGATCAACCGAAGGACTTGTATGCATGCATATAAGCATAACCAATGGGCATAAGACACTGGGGTGTAGGGGAGGCCAGGGGATTGTCAAGGGGAGGGGAAAAAAGGAGACATATGTAATACCCTTTGTAATACTTTAGCAATTAAAAAAAAAAAAGAAGTGATTCCCCCCAATAAATCTAAAACCCACCTGGCACCATACATAATTATTATAATGTCTTTTATTAAGAAGTTTGGTTTCCATTAAAAGCTCAACTACCCAGAAAGAAAAAGAAATGTGTTTGCATTTCAAGTGTGAGGACATGGCCCAGGCTGTCTTTCTCAAGGAGGCTCAGGCTACCTCGGTGTCCTCTAGCATTATCACCTGTGAGTCCAAGCTCCTTTCTACCCAAGATAAGAAATGCTTACCCTTCACAGTAGATGTATAAATAGGGCTTTGATTCATGAATTAATTTTCTTTCCTGTGGTAGGCATAAATTATGCTTTCAGTTCTCTAACATCTAACTTTTAGGAGTGACTGCTAGATGAGAGCTTCAAATACACAATCTATAATAATAAAAGCGTAATATGCTAATTAGACCGGACAGCCAAATGACCTTCCAGATGAAGCCAGGGCTGCAAGGGCCGAGGCAAGCTGCCATGGCTGCTAGGGCTGAGCCCCTTGCATGAATTTCGTGCATCTGGCCTCTAGCACATATAATAACAGTACAATAGCCATAGTTATAGACATTCAGATACTATTTGAAAAATATTTATGCCTCCATTGCTCTCATAAAGGGTGTCCCAAAAGTCACGCAAGAAGTAATTTTGATAGAAAACACAGGTTTAGCCCTAGCTGGGTTGGCTCAATGGATAGAGTGTCGGCCTTCAGACTGAAGGGTCCCAGGTTCGATTTTGGCCAAGGGCACATGCTTGGGTTGTAGGCTTGATCCCCAGGATGGGGCATACAGGAGGCAGCCAATCAGTGATTCTCTCTCATCATTGATGTTTCTATCTCTCTCTCTCTCTCCCTCTCCCTTCCTCTCTAAAATCAATAAAATATATTTTAAAAAAAGAAAACACAGGTTTATAATTAAAAATTGTAAATTTTTTATTGATTCATAAAGTATACAGTATAGGGTTATGCATGGAATAGCGTATCGGGTAAATGGCCTCCACGGCACAAAAAACTGGATTATCATGTCGTGATAGAGAGCACCATTAACCGTTACTGCCTGAGCAGCTGCATTTTGGTCATGGAAAATTTCAACAAAAGATTGCGTATGTGCCAGCAAAGCTGTGGAGGCCATTTACCCGATATGCTATTCCATACATAACCCTATACTGTATACTTTATGAATCAATAAAAAATTTACAATTTTTAATTATAAACCTGTGTTTTCTATCAAAATTACTTCTTGTGTGAATTTTGGGACACCCTTTACCTTCAACATACTTTCACACGAATATATTACCAGATCAAGAGCAGTTAATAGTATAGTTACATTAAATCAAACGAGTCCCCTAATGACTCAGAAGGCATTTGGGTCATGCTAGTGCCCCAGGATGATGGTCACAAACTTGGATTGTCAAAGTGCGAGAAATGCATGCTAATAGATATTTCCAGGACATAATGAGAAACCAATTGGGGTTTACTGAGAGATTCACTTAACCCTAGGGAATAAAATGAGATATGTCCCTCTTGAAGAAAATTTTCACCTAATTCAATAGGTGTATATCTCGAAGGGCATGAAGAGTGTGCAGGCTTAGAGTAAATCAGAAAATTCCACTGACCTGTGACCAATAGCATCACCTTAGTCAAGTGCCCCAACTTGTAAGCTCCCTTTTCAGGCTTCTGAATGACGCAGCTATATATGCCCTTGTCGGATGGGCGCAGACCCAGGATCACAATGAAAGGGTTACTGATGATGTTGGCTACGGTGCGGTTCTTATACTTAGGCCACACTTCCATTTTTCCGGAAACGACACTCAGCACCATATCACTATTATTTTTTTGCCAGTAGATGCGAACTTTTGTCAGTTCATCAGTGGAAATGTTGTAATCACAGGATAGTACTGCCCTGTCATTCACCGGCTTGGTCACCTGGATGATGCCTAAGAAGAGGCAAATAGAACAAGATTTTATTTGTTTAGTAAATATAGATTCCTGCGCAAGTAGGAATTCAGAGTTGGCAGTAACAGTGTTATATCTTGTGGCTAAGCATATTCAAATGATTCATTTTGATTTTTTTTTTTAGATGCCAATGCTGTTTTTTTCTTCATTTTTAAAGTTGACACCCTCCAGTCTGCCCCAGCCCCCCTCCCAGGACCTCACTGCCCCATAAAATTTACCATCGTAAGTATTTTTAAGAGTACAGTTCAGTAGTGCTAAGTATATTCACGTTGTTGTGAAACAGATCTCCAGGACCTTTCTATCTTGCAAATCTGAAACTCTGTCTGTATGTATTCAACAATACCCCTTTCCCTCCACCCCCTGCTCCCTGGCCCCTGGTATCCAACACTCGGCTTTATATTTCTATGAAATTGACTACTTTAGATACTGCATAGAAGTGGAATCATGTAGTATTTTGGTCTGTTGTTTTTTTAAATATATTTTTTATTGATTTCATAGAGGAAAGGAGAGGGAGAGAGAGAAACATCAATGAGAGAGACACATCAATAGGCTGCCTCCTGCACCCCCAGCACGGGGGATCAAGCTTGCAATTCGGGCAAGTGCCCTGATTGGGAATTGAACCTGGACCTCTTGGTTCATGGGATGATGCTCAATCCACTGAGCCACTCCAGCTGGGCTTTTTTTTTTTTTTTTTTTTTTAAGAACAGTTTTATAGTCACATCAATATTAAGCAGAAGGTACAGAGATTTACCTTATACAGTGTGTCCCCACACATGGCTTAGCTTCCCCATTATCAACATTCTGTACCTGAATGGTACATTTGTTACAACTCATGAACCTACAAGGACACATCACTATCCCCAAATCCTTGTTTATGTTAGGCTCACTCTTGGTGTTATACATTCTACGGATTTGGACAAACTTATAATGACATATATCCACCATTTCAGCATCATACAGAATAGTTCACTGCCCAAAAATCTTCTGTGTTCTGTCTATTCATCCATTTCTCACCCTAACCCCTGGCAACCTCTGATTTCTTTACCACTTTCATAGTTTTACCTTTTCCAGAATGTCATATAGTTAGAATAATACAGCATGTAGCTTTTTTTTCAAATTGTCTTTTTAAAAGAATTCTTTATTGTTGAAAGTATTACATATGCCTCCTTTTTAGCCCATTGACCCCCTCCAGTCCGTCCCCTCCCCCCGCACCCCCCTCTACCTCATTGCCCCATTGTCTGTGTCCTTGGGCCTTGCGTATATGCAAACAAGATCCTTTGTTGATTGCCTCCCACCACCCACCTTCCCTCTGAGATTCCAGACTCTGTTCATGCTTGAGTCTCTGGATCCACTCCTTTCATCAGTTTGTTACTTAGATCCCACATATAAATGAGTTCATGTGATACTTGTCTTTCTCTGACTGACTTACTTCACCTAGCACAGTGGTTCTCAACTTTCCTAATGCCGCGACCCTTTAATACAGTTCCTCATGTTGTGGTGACCCCCAATTTCATTGTTACAAATTGAACATAATTAAAGCATAGTGATTAATCACAAAAACAATATGTAATTATATATGTGTTTTCCGATGGTCTTAGGCGACCCCTGTGAAGGGTCGTTTGACCCTCAAAGGGGTCACAACCCACAGATTGAGAACCGCTGACCTAGCATGATACTCTCCTTTGGTGTTGTTTTTCTAAAAATTGATTTGAGGGGGAGAGAGAGAGAGAGAGAGAGAGAGAGAGAGAACTGAGTCACACTGGCCAGGGCAGTATTTGTCTTGTTGTGACAAGCTTATTTTACTTAGCATAATGTACTTAAGTTTCATCCATGTTTTAGCATGTTCCAGAATTCCTTCCTATTTTAAGGAGAATAAGATAATGATGATAATGAATTCTTTACCCATTTATCTCTTGACAGACAGTGAGGAAGAAGGTCCACTAGTCCCATTAGAAGAAGGGCTGTAGGAAACCTAGCATATGAGCCCAACCACAGGTTAGACATGTACTCGGCTCCACAGGAATCTGGAAGTCATAGTTAAGACATGTGAGATCTTTAAGCAATTTTCATGATTATTCATTTGTACAGATGGTCTTATTTTACAGAGGAGGAAACGAGGCCTTGGAAAGCAAACTGCTCCAGTTTTACATTTTCTGGCCAAAGATTTTCAGGCCGCCCTAATCGGTTTGGCTCAGTGGATAGAGCGTCGGCCTGCAGACTGAAGGGTCCCAGGTTCGGTTCCGGCCAAGGGCATGTACCTTGGTTGTGGGCACATCCCCAGTAGGGAGTGTGCAAGAGGCAGCTAATCGATGTTTCTCTCTCATTGATGTTTCTAACTCTCTATCCCTCTCCCTTCCTCTCTGTAAAAAATCAATAAAATATATTAAAAATTTCATCTGCTATGCTTTAGGAAAAAAAAAAAAAAGATTTTCAGGCCACTCCCCTCGTTTACTGGTTTTCTCAACTTCAGAGCCCAGATCTAGAATAAGTAAGCCAGCACTGCTGGCAGCCCAGGTGAGCCCCACCACCAAGTGCTTTCGCTTTGAGAAACAGAGTCCTTTTCCCCCCAGCGCCGGACTGACCCCATGACTTCAGATTGAAACGATTCCCATCATCCCCACCAGACAAGGCCTTCTTAGCATTCTGGACCATGTCTGACCTCTTCAGCTACCCTAAACAGACCTACATCCATCTTCCTATCTCTTTGCCACCTGCAATCCATGCAGCAGTTGCCCTGCAACCTAGTTTTGCTAGAGGGCCCCCATTAAAAACATTCTACCCATTTTCCCATCAGCATATTGCAGAAATGCCAACATTTCAGCCTCCAAACTCCATCTCTTTGTTAGCTCCTGAGCACTCATCAGTAGCACCAAAATCCCTTCTCAGACTATATTTTATGAATTTTTCATTCAGAAGGCATGGCCACTTTTCCAATACTGTGCAGAGTCCCTCTGAGCCCCAAGCTCTTTCACAACTGCCCTACCCACACCCACACCATGCCCAGACCCAACAGACCCCCTGGGGAGGCCCATGTCTAGGGGTTTTAAGTAATAGGTTAGTTGTTCCCAAAAAGAATCCAGGATTTCTAACTGATTTTGACATGTTGTAAAAAGAGAAATCTTAACTGAAAGCAACCTACTTTTTTAAAACAAAATTTATTGGGGTAACATTGGTTAATAACATAGAAATGTCAGGTGTACAAGTTTAGAATACGACATCTAACGGTCTAGCCTCCTTCCATCCCCAGGTATTTGATCCCCTTTACCCTCTTCATCCTCCCCTCACCCCCCTTTCTGCACTAGTAACCACCATTCTGTTGTTTATGTTGTATCTATGAGTTTTGTTTGTTTATTATGCATTTATTGGTTTTGTTTTATATTCTACATAAGAGTGAAATAATTGTTTTTGTTTTATAGTCTACATAAGAGTGAAATAATACACTTCTTGTCCTTTTTCATCTGACTTATTTCACTCAGCACAATAATCTCAAGATTCATCCATATTGTCACAAATAGAAATACCTCATTTTTTAATGGCTAAGTATTCTATTATACATGTAGTATATCTTCTTTTAAAAAAAATTGTTATTATTGAGAGTATTACAGATGCCCCCATTTTTCCACCCACTGTCCCCCTCCACCCTATTCCACCCCACCTCAGGCCTTCACTACCCTATTGTTTGTGTCCATAGGTAATACATGCCAGGTATATGCATATAATATCTTTGGTTAATCTATTGCCAACCCTCCCTCCCCACTTCCCTCTGGGATTTTTCAGTCTGTTCCATGTTTCCATGCCTCTGATTCTATTTTATTCATCAGTTTATTTTGTTCATTAGATTTCTTGTTCATTTATTTTGATTTTCACATTCCATTGTTGATAGATATATATGTATTGCCATTTTATTGCTAGTGCCAGGTCTTGGGCTTTTTATTGATAGGTTTGTGCATGCTGACACCAGTTGCTGCTTGTTTGAGAGATTTTAGAAAAGTCTGAAGGCTGAGCCAGAACAGGCCATTCATATGGAAAAGTCACTGCAAACAGCTTGGGTGGGGCTGCAAATTGGATGGGGTGGGATCTCAAGGAATCACCAGGGCAGAGCAAACAGTGTGAGCCATGCTGATGGAAGCTCAGATATGGCTGCCAGTCAGCTTTGTCATGATGGGGAGGTCCCAGCACAGGAACAATGATCCTTGTGAGCACCCCCAGCTGGGAGAAAGCTGCTACCTAGTTCCTTCCCTGATGCCAGACAATCCAGTTCCTCCCTGTATGCCCCTGGACCCCCCAAAGTCATTGCCTGGTGCTGGAGCTCAGAGGAAGTGGGACCATGTAAGTACATGTGCCTGCCTTTTATGAGGAACTATATGAAACTCCAGCAGCCTTTGTGTCACTCAGTCACAATCCTTGCTGATTTTTACAGCCCGAAGTTACGGGGACTTCTCTTCGCAGCTCTGGAACTCTGGGATGAGGGGTCTGGTGTGGAGCTAAGGGCCCCTTGCTTCTCACCAGAGGCCTTGGAGATATCCCTCCCAATTAAAAAAAAAACAAACAAACACCACACATGGATGTTGGACAAGTCCATTCCGTGCCTCCACCTCTCCTACTAGTCTTGATGTGCTTTCTTCTTTACTTTTCTAGTTGTAGGACTTCCATTCAACCAGATTTCAGGTGGTTCTGAATGATGTTTTTCTGTATTTTTGTTGTAATTTTGATGTGGTTGTAGGAGGTGGTGAGTGCTGGCATTTACATAAACCACCATCTTTGTTCTCTCCACATCTTCTTTAACTAATCATCTGTGGAAGTTGTTTCCATGACTTAGCTATCCTATATAATAAAAGCATAGTATGCAAATTGTCCCCTCAACTGGAGTTCTTCTGGGAGTTTGACCAGGTAGCAGGTTGGCTGGGGGAAGGGAGGGAGGCCCTGGCGCTGGCAGGTGGCCAGGGGAAGGAAGGGAGGCCCCAGCACTGGCAGGTGGCCGGGGAAAGGGAGGGAGGCCCTGGCCGACAGTCAGCAGTCACTAGGGACCCTACCAGTGCATGAATTTCGTGCACTGGGCCTCTAGTTATAAATAAAGCTGCAATGAGCATAAGGGTACATTTATCTTTACCAAAAAAGTGTTTTTAAATTATTTGGATAGATAACCAGAAAAGGGATTGCTGGTCATATGGTAGCTCTTAGTTCTCTTTCTCCTTCCTCCTGGTTCATTTTTAGGCTCCTATCTTGGAGCTTTCTGATTCTCTGTTCCTTCTGGTCTGCTCTATATTCAATGCTTTCTAATGCATTCCTCATCTCATTTATTGAGTTCTTTAACTTCATAATTTCTATTTGGTTCTTTTTTATAATTTTAATTACTTTGGTAAGGTGTTCTTTTGTTCATTAATTTTATTCCTGAGCTCATCAAATGGCCTTTCTTGTACTTCCTTGAGTTTCTTCATAACTGCAATCTCAAATTCTCTGTTATTTAAATTGCAGTCTTCCATGACTTTGAGTTTGGTTTCTGGGGACTTTTCATTTTCTTTCTGTGCTTCCATGTTACCTTGGTTGCTCATGGCTCTTCATGTTTCTAGGTCTGTGCATTCAAGGAAGGGAATGCTTTTCTTGTTTAGATACTGTTTTGCTCTTGAGTAGGCTGCTAGGTAGGTTACTTTCTTTTGTTTTCCAGTAGATGGTGCTATAGCACAAGTCTTTGTTTTCTCTTACTCGTGACATTGCTTAAATTGAGGAAAAGGCCCCAGAACCGCTGGAGTGGTGGATGTCTCCTCGTGACCTGCTCATCTTGGTTAAGGTGAACACCATAATGGAAAACTGGTTTTGTTAGCTTCCATCACTGCCTCCTCATTATTAATGGCAGCTGACCCCACTGTGTTTTTGGAGTTGTCTTCACTACCTCTGTGAGGGTCTGTGGTGATGGGTGGGGCAAGGGAGGCAAGTTCATGATTTCACAACTCTGCCTTCCTGTCAGCAATGGCTGCCGGCCTGCTGTGCTGTTTAAGCATCCCAGCCACCTCTACTGGACTCTGCTGCAATGGGAGAAGGGAGGGACACAGCCTCTGATCCTCTTATGCTCCAGGCTGTTGTGTGAGGGCTGCAGCCTGACTTATCACCACTACTGTGCTCGCTGGAGCTATGGTGGGTGCCGAACCGTGTTCTTTAGTCCCTGTCCTCCCTCCCCTACTCATTCCAATAAACCCACCTTCGGATGCGTGGATCTCTCAGGAAGACTTTGTGTGTTGAGCGAGGGATCCTTTGTTGAGTTATAGTTGCCTGACTTGTCAATTTAAGGAGAGAAACAAAGAAGCCTTCTTACTCTGTCATGATGCCGATGTTGGTGAAAATGAGCTAATTTCAATGATGGTTCTTAAGAAATTTTTGTCCACTGAGAAGTGTAAGTATTTCTAAAGGTCAGTGACTTACTTTGTGAGGCCCCCTTACAAGATGCCTATGTTGAGGCAGAACCAGACTGAAAAGAGGAACCAAAAATCTTCTGAGCATTTTGGAATTTCCACCGGGACAGCTTCTATACTTAGGCCCCTGTGCTAGAAACGGCATTTAAACAAGGGCCCAGGTAATTGGTATGCAAAATGAAAGTGTGAGCCCCACTGGGATAGACCATGTCACCGCCCTGCTCAAAAACCCTTCCATGGCTTCCGGGTGCCCTCCAAGTAACATTCACATTCCTGACTGTGGCCATCAAGCCCTTACGGAGCCTGGTCTCTATCCCCACAGGTCCCCACCCCTTCAGTTTCTCGGTCCTTGGTTTCTCTTTCTGTTTTCTTCTGTTTTCTCCCCAGTTCACTCTCACCACTCTCCCTTCTGGCAAGGAAAGACAGCGTTTGTTAGTCAGACCTTCAATTGAATGATTATTTGATTAATTTTCATTTTCTTCATTTTCATTTTCATTAATGATCATAAATTCCATGAAAGCAAAAGCCATGTCAATTTTGCTCATCACTTGTCCCCAAGACCGAGAAAAGGGTCTGTGCGTAGGAGATGCTGTGTTTGTTGAATTAATAAATGGTTAAATAAAGGAATGAACGCATGTGTCAGATTCATGCTTACTTTTGTGCTTTTGTCCAGACTGTTGCCCCACATAGAATTCTCGCACCATCACCTATCTCCCACCTGCCCAATTGCCCCAGCCCACCCTGGTCTGCTTGATCTTGGGCTCTTACAGTCAGAACCGGGTACTTCACTGCTCTTCACGTGTTGTGACTTTGTTTGCTCATGGGTTCATTTGTGACTCAGAACAGCAACAGTAAAATCTGGATGTAACTACAAAACAGTGATTTTTGTGATCAACCAGTGTGCCCCAAGAATTCTTAAAACATGCAATACTAAATAGTCACTACTATTTAGTCAGGGGCACTGACCTCTTTTCCCTTAGATTGTCAAATAAAACGATGACAACAGACAACACAACAATAGTCTGGTGTGAATGAATCAAAATTACACCTGCTTTTTGGCCAGATTGGCAACAAATACAATACATATTTTGGTGTGCCACAGAATGTTAACATAATTAATTTATGTGTGCCGTGCGATGAAAATAGAACAAGGTGCTTTCCTAAATGTTTTTCTTTAGCTCAAAGATTGTCTTCCTTCTGCCTATGATGAATTTTCTGGCATAATTGCTAAAGCCCTAGTTTTCATTTTAATGTGTGTGGCGTTTTTTTTTGCTGCTATAATTTTTAATATACATTTTTAATTTTATTAAATTTATTGTTAATGATCTTTTTATATTATCTTTTTTATTGTTTCTCTCTCTGTGTCTCACACACACACACACACACACACACACACACACACCTAGGAAGCCTGTACCAATTTTCTTCTAAATATTTTGAAACTTATTTAGACTCTCTAAGACTCTAACTTGGGAGTGCTTTCCCAACTTCCCAGAAGAAAATTGTAACTGTTGGAAATATAATATAACTATGAAATATATACAAAATAGTCAAGTAATCTGTGTCCCCTAACTTCTCTTCCCTTCCCTTTCTTTCTCTCCCTCCCAACTTAGACATTCTGGGCAACACCACAGTGAGACAGGTTTTAAGTAAGAGCTCTTAACACGAGGACTTCTGATATTCGGCTCTTTGTAGACTGGCAAACTGTGGTAGCCAAAGCCTTCTTTTTATTTTGGGGAAACCAGATACTATACTGCTCAGCAGAAAACAAATCTTTTGCTTTTATTTTATTTATTTATTTATTTATTTATTTATTTATTTATTTATTTATTTATTTTTTATATTTTATTGACTTTTTTACAGAGAGGAAGGGAGGGATAGAGAATTAGAAACATCGATGAGAGAGAAACATCGATCAGCTGCCTCCTGCACACCCCCTACGTAGGATGTGTCCGCAACCAAGGTACATGCCCTTGACCGGAATTGAATCTGGGACCCTTTAGTCCGCAGGCCGATGCTCTATCCACTGAGCCAGACCGCTTAGGGCTATCTTTTTAGTTTTTGTTGTTGTTGTTGTTTTGTTTTTTAAATATATTTTATTGACTTTTTTACAAAGAGGAAGGGAGAAGGATAGAGAGTTAGAAACATCGATGAAAGAGAAACGTTGATCAGCTGCCTCCTGCACACCCCCTACTGGGGTTGTGCCCGCAACCAAGGTACATGCCCTTGACCGAAATCGAACCTGGGACCGTTGAGTCTGCAAGCTAGCGCTCTGTCCACTGAGCCAAACTGGTTAGGGCTTTTGCTTTGATTTTAAAAATAAAGTCGGGCCCGGTGGACATGTCTCAATGGCTAGGTGTAGACCTATGAGTCAGGTCACGGTTCGATTCCTGCTTGGGGCGAATACATGGGTTATGGGCTTGATCCCTGGTGTGGAGCATGGATGAGGCAGCCCAGCAATGACTCTCTCCTGTCATTGATGTTTCTGTCTCTTTCTCCCTCTCTCTTATTCTCTGAAATCAATAAAAATATATTAAAAAAAAAAAAGTTGGACCTGGCCAGTGTGGGTCACTGGTTGAGAGTCAACGCATGAACCAGGAGGTCATGGTTTGATTCCAGGTCAGGGCACATGCCTGCTCTATCCCCAGTGGGGAGCCTGCAAGAGGAAGCTGATTGATGTTTGTCTCTCATCATTTCTATCTCTCTATCCCTCTCCCTTCCTCTCTCTAAAATAAATATAAATAGATAGATAGATAGATAGATAGATAGATAGATAGATAGATAGAAAAAATAGAGTTTGAGCCATCCTATTGCTAGGATGAGTCCCACCCTTCTGAATAGTCCCCTAAACCTAGCACCTAAGATGCAACAAAAGCCTCCAGAAGATAAAATATTCTTTGCAGAACACACATGAAATACCTATGTAGTAAGTTAAAAATAACTAAAAAAATAGTTTTATTCTAAATCTGATACCACTTAATGTCAGATGCCAGTGTGCACAAAGGGCATCAACACCTAAAGCATAAAAATACACATTAAGCGAAAATTTTAACATTAGGAAGATTATACACCGCAACTGCTTTCTTTCCCTCTTCAAATTAGAAAGGTCGTCATTTCTCTAAGCCCTGAAACAATGGACTCAGCCAAGTTGCTTACCTGACGAGAAGTAAAAATGGCCAGCCAGCACCAAAGACTGGAAGAGCTTGAGGTACGAGCGCCTGGAGGGCAGTGTTCTCCACTTTGTTTGACCCATGGCTTCTGCTCCTTACAATGAAAAAACGAAAGCAAACAATTTTGCACCAAGTGAGAACTGGGCACCTTCCAAGCGAGTCCCAGGCTTGTGCAGAAGAAATTCAGTTGCCTCACACAGAGGACTCAATTGCAAAACACACTGAGGAGAGGCTGATGATGTACCCAGGTCTTTAAAATCCTGAATATAAAAGATTGTGGATTTATTCTGACACCCTGAAAAAGAAGAAGATAAAAGTCACTCAGGAAGGAAGGTCAGTCCACTGTGGCTTGTAAAACTCTCTAGTTGCCTGCCTAAAATAGTCTGGGGATCCTAATCTGAGCCTGCCTGATCCCCTAACCGCCTTTGCCTCGGCCCCTGCACCCAGGACCCAGGCTTTCCTCTTTCGGGTGGCTCTGCCCGGGCAGGCATCCGGAGATCCCGGGCGGCACCGCCTGGGTCCCGGCTTTGTCAGGAAGGATGTCCTATGACATCTGGTCTAATTCGCATATTACCATTTTATTAGTATAGATTGTGGTGACATTGGCTTGTGAAACCATACAAGTTTCAAGTGTACAACTCAATAAAACATCATCTGCACAGGAGGTCACTACATAATACTACAAGGATCAGTACAACAGTGGATATAATCCTTGTATACCTATATGTACCCAACATAGGAGCATATAAATATATAAAGAAATTCTTGGTGAACATTAAGGAAGAGATTGATAGCAATACAGTCTTAGTAGGGGGTTTGAACACCCCACTGACATCAGTGAATAGATCTTCCAGACATAAAATAAGGCAAATGACATGTTGGATTTGGTAGATTTACTTGATATTTATAGAATATTTCACCCCAAAGAAGCAGAATATATGTTCTTCTCAAGTGCACATGGAATAGTCTCAAAGATAGATCACATGTTAGGACACAAAGTAAGTCTTAATAAATTCAAGAAGATTGAAATTATATTAAGCATCTTCTCTGGCCACAATAGTATAAAGCTAGAAATTACAATTAAAAAAACCCCTAAAAACATTCATACACATGGAGGCTAAATAACATGTTATTAAACCATGAATGTATTAACAATAGATCAAGGAAGAAATAAAAAGTTACCTGGAAACAAATGAAAATGAACAGACAACAACCCCAAATCTATGGGGCACAGTGAAAGCAGTCCTAAGAGGGAAGTTCTTAGCACTACAGGCCTATCTCAAAAGGCAAGAAAAGCCCTGGCCAGAGTGCCTCAATGGTTAGAGAATCAGCCTGCTCACCTGATGCTTGCAGGTTCCAATCCCTGCCCCCACTGAGGCACATGTGGGAGGCAACCAACTGATGTGTCACATAGATGTTTCTCTCCCCTTTCACCCACCCTTGCACTCTCTCTAGAATCAATGGAAAAAATATCCTCACTCCTCAGGTGAGGATTTTTTTAAAAAGTAAGAAAAATCTCAAACAATCTAAACCTACTACACCTAAAAGAACTAGAAAAATAACAACAAACAAAGCTCAGAGTAAGTAGAAGGAAGGAAATAATAAAGACACAGTGGAAGTAAATAAATGATACAGAGATTAACCAGATTCATCAAGAAAAAGAAGGGAGGACCCAAATAAATAAAATCAGAAACAAAAGAGGAGAAATGACAACTTACACACCAGAAATACAAAGGATTGTAAGAAAATAATATGAACAACTATATGCCAACAAATTGGACAACCTGTGCAAAATGGATAAATTCCTAGAAACACACAATCTTTCAAAACCGAATCAGGAAGAATCAGAAAACCTGAATACAGTACACTGATTACAACTAATAAAATTGAAGCAGTAAAAAAAAAAAAAAAATCTCCAGCAAACAAATGTCCTAGACCACAGGTGAATTTTATTAAACATTCAAAGAAGAATTAACACCTGTCCTTCTCAAACTATTCCAAAAAAATTTAAAAGGCAGGAAAATTTCTAAGCTCATTTCACAAGGCCAGCATTATTCTAATTCCAAAACCAGATAAAGACACTATAAGGAAAGAAAATTATAGGTCAATATCTCTAATGAACATAGATGCTAAAATCCTCAAAAAAAATTAGCAAACCAGATCCAGCAATACAATTAAAAGATCATACTACATGTTCAAGTAAAATTCATTCTGGGAATACAAGGTTGGTACAATATTCGCAAATCAATAAACATGATACATCACATAAAATAAAGGTTAAAAATCACATGATTATATCAATAGATGCAGAAAAAGCATTTGATAAAATCCAGTACCTACTTATGATAAAAACTCTCAGTAAAGTGGGAATAGTGGGATGATACCTTAACATTAAAAAGGACATAAATGACAAGCCCATAGCCGACATCATACTCAGTGAGCAAAAAGTAAAAGCGTTTCCCTTAAGATCAGAACAAGACAGGATCGCTGGCCTTCACCACTCTTATTCAACATAGTACTGGAAACGACTTCCTTCTTAACATATTAACATAGAAAAACAAGTGTCTCAATTCTTAAATACCTTTTCGCAAAAAAATAAATCAGAAAATCTATTAATAAAAGGGGAAGAAAAAATACATAACAAGCTATCCCATATTAAGATAATAGTAAATTTACTTACGCTGAAGAACAATTTCTCTTTTTCTCTTGTGTTGAAAATTAAAGTAGGAGGACCCACTTCTGAGATGTTCTCCTTTGGGTAGCTTGAAATGCTGTCAAATTGCTCAGTTGTACTTTAAGTTCTATGTCACAGAGGCGGCATTCCCCTTCCAACTTCCTCTTACTCGAGTTTTCCATCAGGCATAATTAAATAAAAGCACAAGGTATGGTTATGATGATATGATTTGAGGAAGCTCCGAGAGCTCAGTCAGTTTCTTAGACTGATGGGTGGGGCCAACCACACACTGTCCTAAGAGAGCAGCGGGTAGCAAGGGGGAGGGAAGAAAGTGGTTGGAGGGTTGACTTTTGGCAGTAGATGCTTGTGAGCTTTATGGGCTGCCTGCTTCTGTTCTAATCCCAAGTTTTGTTTTAGCACCTAGAGTTATCCCTCCCTAGTCATGCCACTGAAGGAATGGGCCATCATATGTAGTGGACATCTTTTGGAGAGTACTCAGCTCATAAGGCCACTCTTGATTGCATGCCCACCTCTCCATCCCACCCTCTTCACAGAGTGGGATCCTGGCAGCCGTGGTGAGGGAGACACTGAATGCACCTCAGGGGAGCACAATGACAGAACCAAGGCATGGGGTGAAGAGGATTTAGCCTCTCATCCATCCCATTTCCAACCAATCCCGTTGCCAGCCAGCTTGCTGTGGCTATGTCCTCTGTAGAGTTCTGGAGCGTTCTGTGGGTAAATGGCCGGCCGGTGCTAATCCAGCTGACCTGTTTCGCACAGGTAGAACCTGACAGCAGCGCCTGCCTGGGCCGGCACCTTTGACTGCTGTTGGCCCTGAGCTTCTCTGTTGCTTTGGTTGGGACCTTTGGAAGTATTGCACTCAAGTGTGTGCAGTCTGAAAATATGGGAGGAGTTAATGCCTATGGGGCCAGTCTTAACCAAATGGGGCTGGAAGGTGATGGATAACTGCTTTCCCCTTTGTCACCCAGGTGGAGAGTGCCAAGGTACATGATCAAAACTCACTGAACAACACACCAAATGAGTGCATTTCATTACATGTAAATTGCATCTCAAAAAATTTTTTATTTTATTTTTAAAAAGCTCTCAGGCCAAGTCTAGGTCATTACAGCCAGAAAAAATAGGCATAGCAAATAAAAAATTTGAGTAGGTATACAAAATATATTAATGATAATAGAAAAAGTAAAATGGAATAACATTGCTGAGTCACTTAAAAAGAGTCAGGAGACAATTAAGGGAATGAGGCCCATGAAGTTTGGTGCCTCAGTTCTCAGAGCTACTGATATGTTGCTAAACCTGCTGCTAAACTCAGCTCCAGGCTGAGCCATAAACATCCTGGAACCACTGTTCCATGGACATAAGTGGACTCTACCTCTTTGGAGTTTTGAAACCCCCTAGTTTGCATACTGGACTAATCAATCCCTGTTAACCTCGCCAGAAATCCTTCATATGCATGAAAAAATTACATTTTGTGGTTTTTGCCTGAATGAACCCTGCCTTTCTTTGATCACTGTGGCATAGTTTGGGCTGCTCCTTCATAGGCTGCGGGAACGGCACTGTTAGATGGGTGGGACCAGACTGCACCTGGGTTCAGCAACCTCCATATTTGAGTCTGGCTAGGAAAGAATTCAGAGCCAAGACTCCATATTTATTTATAAAATCACAGAGGTAGAAGTAGTAATTTGTAGATGAAATGGGCTTAGGAAACAAGTTACAGAGGTAGAAGCGGGGCCCTTGGAGCTTGGGAGTAAGGAAGGTAATGGTAATGCCTGGGGGAGGGAACGGCGAGATGGGAGGAGGAAGGGAGAGCATGCTGGGTCCTCTGAACTAAGGGTCTTAAGGGTGGAGATTTTAGGGGAGATCCGAGAGGATGATCTCAATAGAATATTCAGCAATTTTCCGGGTATGCCCTCTCAGGGTCTAGGTCTCCACTGATTGGTTGGTTGGTGCCTGGGCAGGGGTTCATTATTCAATGCAGCTGGTCCTGAGGTCAGCCATGGGGATCTCCTCTCTGGTTTTGTTGCTTTTCTAGGCCTTGAGCTCAAATACAACTGAGGCCTAGAGCTTGTCTCTAGGAAGGGAAGGTTAGGGGGTCCAGCAGGACCTTTGATTTGCCAGGGGAGGAACGGTCCCCTGGGGGTGAGGTCCCACCCTCCAATTGTCCCTTGGTAGGCACCTGGGGCTTTCTGCCCTGGTGACCTCTGTACGTGGCCCACAGTCCTTGCTCTGCTACTGTGTCTAACTGCCTGCCACAGATTTTTTTTTTCCCAGATGGGTAGAGATACTTTTATAAAACGATAACAACCACATTTCAGGTACAATTTTAAATTTAATTTGACTTGAATTTCACTAAAGAGAAAGACAAGTTGATGGAATTGCTGAATTCATATAAATATTTCCTCTAGACAAGAGGCACTTCCCCTAAAATATCCCTTCAAGACTAAAAAAAAAAAAAAAAAGAAACTGTGAGAACATTAAAGGTTGCAGTCATGATTATGCTCTCCAAGGACATATTTTTATTTTTGTGTGTCTAGATTGACTTCTTGCTGTGAAAGATGAGTTCGTCGGCCCAGCCACACTGGGCAGTTCGGAAAACATTGAAGCCCTCTGCACCAGTTGGTAAATAACAGCCACTGCTCTCCCCAGGGCTCGCCCTCTCTCCTGGCTGCCCCCGCCCCCCCTCCCCCCGCGCCCCCCCAGGACCAACCCCAACCCCCATCTCCTACAGGGGAAAGGGAACTGGGGTCCAGGCTCCCAGTCGTCTTCTACACGCACCACTTCGCCCCGAGCAGCTTAGTTTCCAGCAATTTTATATAATGGCGGTAGGTAAGGCTTTGTTTGCAGAAAATATTCAGTGTGAAAACCATTTGAAAACCCCTGCTCAAGGTCCGCACTCAGGCCCTTGCAAGTCTGCAGTCTGGAATTTCCGAGAATGGACCTGCCACAGATTTTTGTCTCCTTTTGCTCAAATAAATGCTCTGTTCTTTATTCTAGCCTGAACCTCTTCTTGGTACACATATATGCTGATTCTAATTTAAAAAAAACAACAAACTGGCACATTCATTTATTTAGACAAAAGTAGTCTTAGTATTTCTTTACTTTTATTAACTAGCAGGATGAAAAAATAATATTCAGCTGCCAAATAAATGACAAGAGTTAAAATTAATCCTAGCAACCACCCTAGGGAGTACTAACTATTCCTGTCCGCTTTCACGGGCGAGGGGCCCAGGAAGTTGAAAAGGGCCCTTTTCTAAGCTTTTGGCTACATAGCCCGGCAGGAAGAGGCCTCGGCCGGGGCCCACGTGAGTCACCGACGGGACGGCCGGACCGCGGTCGCTGGCGACACGGGCCCTGTGGTCCCCGCCGGCCCGGAGGGCGCTGCAGGTCAGGGAGGCTGCCGCAGAAGGCGACCGCGGCTGGCTTCGGGGCGCGCCCCGCCCGGGACAGGCTCCGCCCCAGGCGCGCAAAGCCGGCTCCCCGCCGCCCTGTGCCGTCCGCCCGGAGCGACCTGGCCTCGCCGGGACCCCGAACTCGCCGCGCCCGGCCCCGCCCTAGTCCCGCGCCCCCCTTGTCCGCCATTAGGTACCCGTCTCCCGACTCCCCCCTTCCCCCTGCGCGCTCCTCTCCCGCCTCCTACCCCTGGCGCTCCTCTCCCGACTCCCGGCCTTCCCCCTGCGCGCTCCTCTCCCGCCTCCTACCCCGTCTCCCGACTCCCCCCCTTCCCCCCTGCGCGCTCCTCTCCCGCCTCCTACCCCGTCCCCCGACTCCCCCCTTCCCCCCTGCGCGCTCCTCTCCCGCCCCCTCCCCCTGCGCGCTCCTCTCCCGCCTCCTACCCCTGGCGCCCCTCTCCCGCCTCCTACCCCTGGCGCCCCTCTCCCGCCCCCTCTCCTGGCGGTGACCAGGTCCCACCAGCGCTCCCTCTCCACTCCTTCCTCCCCCTCCTCGGCCGGTCTGGGGGTCACCCCACCTCCCCAGGGACCAGGTACACCCGGGTCACAGCGTTTTGGGGGTTGCCCTCCTCCCACGCGGTGACCAGGTCCCCCACCCTCATCCCGGCTGGGACAGACGTGTCCCCCCGCCCCTCCCAAAAAAGTTGAAGTCTGTCGGGAAGCAGCTGAGCAATCTTAGTTTCGAATTTAGAGTCGGGGAGAGAATTGTGCTGAGGAGTGGCAGCGGTTCTCAACCTGTGGGTCGCGACCCCTTTGGCGGTCAAAGGACCCTTTCACAGGGGTCGCCTAAGACCATCCTGCATATCAGATATTTACATTACGATTCATAACAGTAGCAACATTACAGTTATGAAGTAGCAACGAGAATAATTTTATGGTTGGGTCACCACATGAGGAACTGTATTTCAAGGGCCAGAAGGCTGAGAACCGCTGCTAGGGGATGAGCGCGGTCTGAAAGCGGAAGGCTAGGGCAGTTCCATGTGAAAGTTAAAAGGATTTTCCAACGGAAAGAGGTGGTCATTGTCCCGCCCCCGCGTGCAAGTCACAGAACACATATTCGGTGGAGCCAGGAATTACAGAAAGGAAGCTGAGGACTTTGGGAGAGCGGGTACAGAGGGACTAACAGCTGGTCCTGTGAAGCCGCCAGCACAGGACCGGAGCCCAGGGAGCATCTGTGGCCTCCTCCCTCCCCCTCACCCCCACCCCCACCCCACCCCACCCCTCCCCGTCTCCAATTACTAGTATAAATTGGGAAAACCCAGGTCCAATGTGGATGGCTTACCCACAATCACACAGCCGACTGTTGGCAGACTCGGGTCTGGTGGCCCTCAGCTCCAGTTTCTGGGCATGTAAATAACGTTTTACAGACATCCTTTGTGAGCTAAGAAATTCAGCATGATCAGGAGTGACATGCTCAGTCTTCATTTACTCTTCCCCAGGTGCTGGCCAGCCTGCCTTCCCAGGCCAGCAGCAGTGCAGCTCGGGAAGGACTCTTGGAAGCCCCAGTACTTGGACTATAAACCCTGAGTCAATAGGGTTTAGGTAAGTGGGAGGGAGGATGGGCATCTTGGGTGTGGAAAGAGCTTGAGCTGAGGAGGTGCTAGTCTGCCAGCCATCACAGGTGTTTAGCTGGCCTATGCAGTGGCGGGGATGGGCCCAGTAAAGGCTTTGAACTTGAGTCCTAGAACTTGAGTGCTAAGGCAACAGGGTACAGTGGAGCACTGGAAATGCGCCTGCAGGAGAACCAGCACTGGACCAGGATTAGATTCATGGCGGTCATCTTTGTGGAGCTCCTAGGACTCTAGAAGGTAAGCATTTAGAAGAAAAACAAAATTTAAATATTGCTATTGAAAGGAAGGTTGTGAGAAGGAAGTATTCTAGTTCAGGAAGAGAAAAATCTTTTCCCTGGTTGTATATGAATAATACAAATAGTGCTTATGATGTGCTAAGCACTGGTCTAAGTGCTTAACAAAACAATGTATTTATTTACTCCTCAGAACAAACCCAGGCAATTGTTACTATTTTTATCACCATTTTAGAGATGTAGAGGCTGAGGCACAAAGAGATTGCCCAGTAACTAGGTCTGTGCTGAGGTGAGTGGCCTGGAATCAGCAGGTTCGGGTCCCAGTGCCTCTACTTGCTGGTTGTGTTAATTTATCTTCTCTGAGCCCCAGTGTTGTTGTTTTTTTGTTTGTTTTGTTTTTCTGTCTCTTAAAAAAGTTAATCCTCACCAGAGGACATTTTTCCATTGATTTTTAGAAAGAGTGGAAGGGAGGGAGAGAGACAGAGAGAGAGAAACATCCATGTGAGAGAGGTATCTCAATTGGTTTCCTCCCGCAGGCGCCTGACTGGGGCCGGGGGTCAAGCCTGCAACCAAGGTACATGCCCTTGACTATCATTGAAACCAAGACCCTTCTAACCACTGGGCCAAACCAGCTAGGGCAGGGGTGGGCAAACTTTTTGGCTTAAGGGCCACAATGGGTTCTTAAACTGGACCGGAGGGCCGGAACAAAAGCATGGATGGAGTGTTTGTGTGAACTAATATAAATTCAAAGTAAACATCATTACATAAAAGGCTATGGTCTTTTTTTTTTTTAGTTTTACTCATTTCAAACGGGCCGGATCTGGCCCTCGGGCCATAGTTTGCCCACGGCTGAGGGCAATCCCTAGTTTTCTTATCTGTGAAATGGGTACTGTAATCTTGTCTAAAAAAGAACAGAGAATGTGCAGGTGCCTTGTGAACTGTGCATTGTAATGGGAAGTATTGTTTAAGTAAAGGAGGGATGCACTTCCAAGGCCAAGTCCCCGCTAAAAAGAAAATGCTAAGCGTGGCTTGCCTTGCAGGATGTAATGGGCTTGACCCTCCCAGAGAGGCAAAGATGGAGTGGTAGTTTAAATCGTGGGCTTTGGCGTCAGATGGAGCCTGAGCCATGCAACTTAGCTTTGTGACCCAAGACAAGTCACTTAGCATTTCTGAAACGGAATTATCTCTATAACCCTCATTTAACTCATCCATAAAATGGGCCTAATAATACATTCCTCACAGACTAGTTGTGAGTATTAAATGAGGTGCATTTACTACAGTGCCTACAAGTAGTGAATGCTCAATAAAATGTAGATACGGCTGTTATTTTTCTGACTTTTTTCTTTCTCCTTGTCCTCTGTGTGTCTTAATTTCCCCCTACAGACAGCCTCACCATGTGTGGGGGACTGATTGAGAGGTATGTGGCTGCCATGGTGCTGAGTGCAGCAGGAGATGCCTTGGGGTACTTCAACGGGAAGTGGGAGTTCCTCAGGAGCGGGGAGAAGATCCACCAGCAGCTGGCCCAGCTTGGGGGCCTGGACGCCATAGATGTGCAGAGGTGGAGAGTCAGCGATGACACAGTGATGCACCTGGCCACGGCAGACGCGCTTGTGGAAGCCGGGAAAGTCTCAGACTTGGGTCGACTGTACTCCCTCCTGGCTAAGCATTACCAAGACTGCATGGAAGACATGGATGGCCGGGCACCAGGTGAGGGCAGCCAGTGGGGGTCCTGGGCAAGTGGAGAATAAAACAGGCCCAAGGAATTCATTACAGTGTTGACACTGAGATTTACATATCAAGGAGACAGTAGTTTTTATAATTGTGATTAAAAAATAGGCATCGCCTAAATGTCCCATAATTTATTTTATTATGGCAATATATTTGTAGCCACTTAAAATTATACAGATAAATATTTTCTGATATGGAAGGATATTATATATTAAGTGAAAGATAAATAGGTTACAAAACCGGATGTATCTTATAAACCCACTGGTAATAAAGGATACATGTATATCTCTTGGGAGAAGTCTGGAAGAACATACACAAAGATATTCCTAATTATATCTGTGTAATTGGCGTATTTATAGTTTCTTATTTTCTTTTTGCGCATTTGTATTTTCTAAGTTTTCTGTAATGAACAAATATAAAGAAAACATTTTTTTTTCTTTTTAAAGAAAATGGAAAGTGTCTTGCAGAGACTCCTTCTCTGTTTCCAGTTTTGTTCACAAGTGTTCTTGCCCACTTGGGAAATTGTTACAGCCACTTGGGTCACCAGGTGGTTTGAATCGCCTTTCCCTAGCCCCTCTGACCTACCTCTCCTCCTGTGTTGGTCAGCTTGAGCTGCCATCATAAACTGCCACAGACTGGTGGCTTAAAGAACTTTTATTTCTCACTGTTTCAGAGGCTTGAAGTCTGAGGTCAAGGTGTCAGCAAGTTTGGTTTCTTCTGAGGCCTTGCTCTTTGGCTTGCAGACGACCTCCTTATATCTGTGTCCTCTCTTTCACGGTGCACATCCCTGGTGTCTCTGTGTGTGTCCAAATTTCTTCTTATTCTCATCAGATTGCATTAGGGCCCACTCTGATGTTCTTATTTCAACTGCATCACCTCTTTCAAGGTCCAATCTCTTAGTACAGCCACATTTTGAGGTACCAGGGGGTTATGGCTTCTACATAGGAATTTTAGAGGACACAGTTCAGCTTATGAAAATGCTGATGAAAAGTGCCTCCTGATGAAAATGCTCCCCCTCCCACACACATACCCAGGGTCTCTGGTGACCCCAAGAATTGGCATTCAAAGCCAGTCTGTTCATTCTTTCTCTACATCTGATATCTCATCAGATTGACAAGTGGAAAGTTTTCATTGTCCACTTATGCCTTCCATGACCTTGTTGTGAATAACTGACCATAAGGGAACAGTAACACCACACCCCACCCCACCGTATATAACTGCTGCTGCTTGTTCACGTGTGCGTTCCCGGTTTCCAGTAGGATAGGGTGATAGGACAAGCCTGATCACACTGCTCGCACATAGTGGGGGAAACGCAAGGGCACACTGTGGCTCTGAACCCATTGCTCTGTCTCTGAGCCTAGCGCTATTCACTCGAACTGTCCTCTTTCTGACATTTGGGAATTCCAGTTGTCAGTTTCTCCTTGGATTCTTTAAGGGCTTGGGCTGGGAGAAAAAGGTTTTGATGGGGCTGGTGATGAGCTGGTTACATGATTTTGAGCAAGGTCCTTAAGCTCTGAGCCTTAGCTTATTCATTTAAAAAAGAGGGTATGTTATACTTTACCTTTTTGAGTTATTGTGATGTCTCAGTAATAACTGGCAAAGATTCCAAGGCTCTCTATATGAATCTGCTTCTTTTATTAATCTTACTAGAAGCCCAGTGCATGAAATTTGTGCACTGGGGGGGGGGGGGCGGTGTCCCTCAGCCCAACTTGTACCCTCTCCAATCTGGGACATCCCTCTCACAATCCGGGACTGCTGGCTCCCAATCGCTCGCCTGCCTGTCTGCCTGCTTGCCTGATCACCCCCTAACCACTCCCCTGCCAGCCTGACCGATGCCTAACTGCTCCCCTGCTGGGCTGGTCGCCCCCAACTGTCCTCCCCTGCTGGCCCAGTCACCCCCAACTGCCCTCCCCTGCAGGCCTGGTCACCCCTAACTTCCCTCCCCCACAGGCCATCTTGTGGCAGCTATCTTTGAACACATGGGGGTGGCCATCTTATGCGAGGGTGTGATGGTCAATTTGCATATTACCTCTTTATTATATAGGATCATACTAAGGGTTATATATAAAGTAAGGCACAATGTTGGCTTGGAGTTTGAGGGTGTTTGTCATAATTTTCTTGTTTTGTTTTGTTTTCAGTTTCCATTTAAGAGACTTGGAACCAGAGCTTGGTCTTCCCTCCTGCTGGAGCCTTTGCTTTGGTTACACTGACCCCATGCCCTCTCCGACTCTTCCCCAGGAGGTGCCTCAGTGCAGAATGCCATGCTGTTGGAGCCAGACAAAGACAATGGTTGGAGGATTCCCTTTAACAACCACGAGGGAGGCTGTGGGGCTGCTATGCGAGCCATGTGCATCGGTCTCAGGTTCCCTTACCCCTGCCAGCTGGACACGCTGATCCAGGTGAGCATCGAGAGTGGCCGAATGACCCACCACCACCCCACCGGCTACCTGGGAGCCCTTGTGTCTGCTCTTTTTACAGCCTATGCTGTGAATGGCAAGCCTCCCTGGCAATGGGGGAAAGGACTGATGGAGGTGCTACCAGAAGCTAAAAAGTACATTGTCCAAGCAGGCTACTTCGTGGAGAAGAATCTTGAGCACTGGTAAGTTTATAGGTGCATACTCCTGCTGGAAAAGCGTTGCATCTGTGTGCACACGTGCGTGCCTGTGTATGCCTAGAGTTCTTAGATCATAGCAACTGTCATGGTTCTCACCATCCAGTTTTGTCATCTACTGCATCCAGCCCCTTCCCTACCCACCTGCTAAGGACTTCAAGTTCTAGCAGTGGTTGCCACTGGGTGGCCCAGTGAAGACCTCAGTGAGTAGTGCAGCTGCAGTGCTTCCCTTGTGTATAGGGATCCTGCTCTTCCTATAGTCTTTGTGGCTATCCTAGACTGAGATGAACTTTCCCATCCATCTCCTGGAACTTGTTTTTCAGTGTCGACTTGCTAATTAGTAAGAAAAGGTGGTAAAACCACATTTTCCCCTTTTTCTGAGTTTACTTCACATTGCCTTTCTTAGAAGAAAAAGGTCCAGAGGCTTCTTGCTGAAATCACCCATGATCATGATATTCCAAAGTTCCCTTTTGAAAAAACAACAGCACACAACTCTTAGTAATCATTTCACCATGTATATGTATATCAAATCATTATGCAGTACACCTAAAATATATATAATTTTTTTAGAAAATACAATAAAATGTATAAGGATAGACTAAATAAATAAAGTGTGCCCCCTGAAAGGTGAGACTTAACATTAATCTCAGTTCAAGAAAAACAAATCTTTAATTCTCACCTTTAGCTTGCTATATGCCTTTCTAATTTAGCAATAGGTATCAGTGCCTTATTTATATCAATCCTTAGCAAAACTGTATTGAATGGCTCTTACTTAGATGAGTTAATTTTAAATTTTTATTTTTATTTAAAAAAAATATATATTTTATTGATTTTTTACAGAGAGGAAGGGAGAGGGATAGAGAGTTAGAAACATCGATGAGAGAGAAACATCGATCAGCTGCCTCCTGCACACCTTCTATTGGGGATGTGCCCACAACCAAGGTACATGCCCTTGACTGGAATAGAACCTGGGACCCTTCAGTCCGCAGGCTGAAGCTCTATCCACTGAGCCAAACCAGTCAGGGCAAATTTTTAATGTCATTTATGATATTAATACAAGAAGTTGAAGTCATCTTGGAGTTTTTTTTTCCTGTTCACACATCCATCTGGTACCTTTCCTTATGGTTATCAACTTTTCAATTGACTGTAGATTGTTTTCCTTCCTACAGGTCCTACTTCCAAGACCAATGGGAAAGGTACCTAAAACTTAGAGGGATTTTGGATGGCAAATCAGCCCCTACCTTCCCCAAGCCCTACGATGTGAAGGAGAGGGATCAGTTCTACACCTCTGTGAGCTACTCTGGCTGGGGCGGCAGCAGTGGACACGATGCCCCCATGATTGCCTATGATGCCATCCTGGCCGCAGGAGACTCCTGGAAGGAGCTTGCCCACCGAGCCTTTTTCCATGGTGGAGATAGTGATTCCACGGCTGCCATTGCTGGCTGCTGGTGGGGAGTTATGCATGGTTTTAAAGGAGTGAGTCCCTCCAACTATGAGAAACTAGAATACAGAAACCGGCTGGAGGAAGTAGCTAGAGCTTTATATTCTCTTGGGTCAAAGGAAGACACTGTAATTGCCCTTTAGGGAGAGAGGATGTTCATTTCTGGTGGTTTCTTCTCTTGTGTAGTGCCCTTTCTGCTCAGTTTCTTTTCACTTTTTCCAAAGTCAAGAGTCTTAACCTTGTACGTATTCAGGGAATTTTGAGGTAACAAGCCCCTGGGGCCCCTGAAACTCAGTCTCCCCAGGCTCATTCTGTTCTCCCTGAATCTATCTGTCTTCCTCTCCTGAAGGGCCTTTAACTCGGGTGATGCGGTCAGCATCTCCCAAGCTAGAAATCTCATAGCCTCCTATTTGCATCTTCATTTTTATCAGCTAATCTCTCATTCAGTTTTTTCTGTTGTTTCAGGTTGGGTTACCCCAAAAGTGGACTCTGAGACAAGGATTTGAGTACAGATAGTTTGAGAGGTGATACCAGGGAGCACTGGTAGGACCATGGGGATGTGAGACAGGGAAGGGAGGGGAGACAGTTCAAGGTGCAGTAATGAGCAGGTTACCACTGTCAGCAGCTGGGACTCGGTCCGTGTGGGTCCTTTGTGTAAGGCATTCCTCATGGTTGTCCCCCCTGAGAGACAAGCAAACCTGGAGTATTTATCCACCGACTTCCATCTGACATTGGTGGTCCTCACTACTAAGCCCTTGGTGCTTCTCAGCCTCCTCTTGTGCAAAGCAAACATTAATGCCTTCAAGTAAAGACTCCGATGCTTGCAATGGTTAGCTGTAAGGTGCATGGGAACAGCCAGCAGTATGCACAGATGATTCTATCTCCCAAATACCCTTCAAATCTGTCACCTCTTTTACCTTTTTGCAGCAAGTATGTTTCACTTGGATTTCTCACCTCTGCGGAGGTGCTGATCCTAGGCATGGCACTTAACATGTTAATAGTTTGTTGTTGCTTATTTACTTGTCTTTATTCTCCTCTGTACAGAACCTAGCACACAGAAAATGTGTAATCAGCCTACATTATGTGAATGTGGTTAGTTAGCCTCCTATCTCCATTCTTGCCGTCTTCGTTGCCCTCCAGAGTTTTCTTTACAAATAACAAATTGATCATGCTGCACCGCTAATGATGTCCAATGAATACATCGCCCCTCTCTTCATTTCCTGAGAAGTTTGTACTCATCCTTCAAGCCCCAGCTCACATGTACCCTCTAGATCAGTGATGGCGAACCTATGGCACGCTTGTCAGAGGTGAAACGTGAACTCATTTTTTTGGTTGATTTTTCTTTGTTAAATGGCATTTAAATATATAAAATAAATATCAAAAATATAAATCTTTGTTTTGCTATGGTTGAAAATATCAAAAAATTTCTATATGTGACACAGCACCAGAGTTAAGTTAGGGTTTTTCCAAATGCTGACACGTCGACCTCAAAAAGTTCGCCATCACTGCTGTAGATGAAACCTGCTCCGATTATTCAGGCACAATCCCTGCTGGTTTTTACAGCCAGAAGTTGTGGGGACTTCTCTTCCTGACACTGGAATCCTGGGCTAGGGGGCCTGGTGTGGGGTTGGGACCTGTCACTCCTCAGGGGGACCTTTGTAGACAAAATACCCCTCCCAAGATTTGTTGTAGTCAATCCTCACATGAGGATATTTTTTTCATTGCTTTTCAGAGAAAGTGGAAAGGAGGGAGGGAGAGAGGAAGAGAGAGAGTGAGAGAGAAACATTGATGTGAGAGAAACATATCAACTGCTTGCCTCCCTCACATGCCCTGACCAGGGGTGTGGCGGGGAGTGAACCTGCAAACCAGGTATGTGTTCCTGACCAAGAATCAAACACAAGACCCTTTGTAGTGTGCACCAATGCTCCAACCACTGAGCACACCTGCCAGGGCTCTCCTGATTTTTATCTGCCACACGGGTGTGTGATCAACCCGCTGCGAGGCTCTGCCCCTCCTACCAATCTTGATGTGGCTTCTCCTTTAATTCTTTAGTTGGAAGACTTCCATTCGGCTTGGTTTCAGTTGTTTCTGAATGATGGTTGTTCTGAGTTTAGTTGTAATTTTGATGTGCTTGTGGGAGGACAGCAAGTACAGCATTCACCTACGCCGACATCTGGACAGGAAGGCCCTTTCTGAGTTTTGTCCTACCAGTGGTTAGTAAAGCCTGCATTTGCAAGGCAGAGCACTAGAATTCTATTCGCACTGACCAAACAGCAGACCCGAGATGCTTAAATCTTATATGTAGAAAAGGGCAGAAGAGTGTATTTAACAAGTGGATTGTGAGGCATGGCCTGTTTTGTAATTGGCGAATGGTCTGGATAAGAAGCAAACATAAAATGATTTTATTTTTCTCCAACTCAAACCTCATGCATACTCTTTTGAAGCTGCTTTTCCTGTCCCCCAGCATCATCTTGGGCAGATCACACAGTTTTTTGGTCTTGGGGTCGGGTGGCGAGTATTAAAAACGCAATCCAGTCCATCCCAGTCCAGTTTTTTTAAATTTCCGCTTTATTGAGGTATAATTGATATACAAAAATTATAAGATATTTAAAATGTACATTGTGATTTGATAAATTTGTACATTGTGAAAGGATTTCCTTCATCTAATTAATTAACACCCCATCGTCTCACATATTTATCTTTTTTGTGTGTGTATGAGAACATTTAAGTTCTACTCTTAGTAAATTTCAATTATATAATACAGTGTTATCAATTATAATCACCATGGTTTAAGTCAGATCCTTATTTATCTTATAGCTGAAAGTTTGTACCCTTTTGCCAACTTCTTCCTGTTTTTCCCAATCCCCAGCCCTGGACAACCACTTTTCTACTCTTTCTATGAATTTGACTTAAATAAAAAAAATTCCAAATATAAATGACACAAAGTAGTATTTGTCTTTCTTGTCTGGCTTATTCCCTTAGTATAATGCCCTCAAGGACCATCCATGTTATGGGGAAAAAAAAGAAATATATATATGAATGTGTTGGGGAGCACAAGGGACTTGGTTGGAAAGTTGTAAGGAGGACATTCTGATTAAAGGGAAGTGTGTGGAAGGGCACCTGCCCTGTTTATCAGGATTCCGACTTAGGGGAGACTTAGGGGAGTGTCAAAGGCAGTGCCCCTAATTATTCCTTGACCTTTCCAAACAAGTCTGTGCATATGAGACCCCCGGGTGTTTACTGGAATCCTATGCTTAAGCCCTGGATGCCCTTGCCTAAAGGACATGTGTCCTCTCAAGATTACTCACTTTACTGATTGTATCTATAGGTAAAAATTCCAATAAAAGCCTAACGAGGCAGGCATTTGGGGCTGCCTGGCTTCTTCAGCCGGGCTGTCCCTTAGCCCTCTCCCCCACAGTGAGACTGTGTCAGAGTAATCTGTTCATCTGTCGTTCAGGGGCTGCTGGTCAGCCCCGGCAAGGTGGTGCCCCATGTGAGGAGCCCTGGCATGAACGAATAAATAAAATGTGAGATGATTTTATTTATTTATCCATTCATCTGTTGAAAACACTTAGGTTGTTTGCACATCTTGGCTATGCTGCATAATGCTGCCGTGAACATGGGAGTGCAGATACTCCTTCAAGATCCTGTTTTCATTTCCTTTGCAGATACACCCAGAAGTGGGAATCCCAGTGCAGTTTAATCAATTCTAAAACTTCCATTCATGCTCTTCTTTCTCCCCACCAAGGTCAGTCCTGGCCCAAGAGACTTAGAGGAGAAATGGGGACCTGGATGCCTCTTTCATTTCTCCCCTCCCTCTTCTGGGGTTCCTTGCTTCTCTCCATGTTGCCCTAAGACTGGCCTCATGGGTAGAGCACTGGTTTGAAAGGTTCAAAAAGGCTCAAACCAGCTGTCTTCTGAGGGGTCCACTCAACATGAGGGAAACTCATCCCTCCTGGTCACAGCTGCCTGGCCTGCCACTGTCTTTACATTGCCCCCCCATCCTGCTTACATAGGCCCTGAGGACTGATCAGGCTGCCCAGGGGACAGCTAACTTGGAAATAGATGCCACTATCACCTTCATGAGGTTACCAGTCTCAGGTGTAAACCCTCATTGGGGTTATTGTGAGAGGTAAGGAAGATTCCCCCTCCTGCGCTCCCCCATCCCCCACGCCCCACATCACCTCAGAACTATAACTCGTGCGTTTATGTTTTTAGCTGGTGGAGGGGCAGGAGGGAGGTCTGACCACAGAGCAGTTCTGCTACCTTCTAAGTCTTACTGGAATTTGTTTTTCAAATCCTTCCATTCTTTTTAGAACATGGGGAGGGGAGTAGGAGGATGGGGGCGTAGTATTTGTTGTTTTATGGTATTAGACTCTAGCCACAATAGGAGACAATAGGGAAAGACTTTAGAGAACCGGCTATATTTGCTTTGCAGTTTCTCACTCTTCATCACAGGCACACTTCAAAACGAGTTTAGACTTTCAGACTCTATTTTCTCAAGCCTCAAAACTTCTTCTCCAGACTCAACTGGTGACCCTGCTTCCTATTTCTGTGAGGAAAAAAGGAACAGTCAGCAGAAAGCAGTTGCACACTCCCGTCACCACCTCTGCCCATCCACCTGCATCTGGGTCCATAGTCTCTGGCTTCTCTCCTGACTGTGAATGTTGGTGTGTGAGTATGTAGGGGGGTTGAGAGTGGGGGTGTGGGGGGGAGAGATGGGGGGAGAGAGGGATGGAGAAAGAGAGAGGAGGTGAGAGGATAAGAATGAACAGGGGAAAGAGACAAGAAACTTAATTATAAGCACAATATTACAGAAATCAATAAACATGATCTGACACAGTATACATTGGTCATGCTTACCAAGTTAACATACATAAACTGCTATGTGATGGTGCTTCATTTGCTTGCTTTGTTACCTAAGATTGCTAGATGTTGTTTAGCAGTCTTGGCAATATGTATCTTTTTAAGATCTACAAAATTAACATTGGCCTCATCCATCCACCCTTCTTCAAGCTTCTTCAACCACCACATTCTCCATTTATTTTTCTTTATCTCTCCAGGGCAGGTAAATGTGACCCCCCCCCCGCCCCCCCTTCCCAGCCACAGAGCTCCTGGGAGTGTGGGGAGAGGAATGGAAACTCTGATTTCACAGTCATCCAGCCCACTGGGTTAGCTCCTTGAGGTGTGGCTGCTGGAGTCTGGTTACGGATCCAGAGGTCATCCAGAGGTCATCCAGACACGGCATGGGGGATAGCCTTGCCATCCTTTTTTCATCTTCAGGGTTGGTAGTTGAGAAAGTGACATGTAGGGAGTAGATGAGACTGTTTCCATTTGGAGAAGGAAAAAGAAGAGGGGGAGAAAGAGTTTCCGTATGTCTGGCTGTTCACCACAGCCCATTAACAGAAGGAGAAATTAGGCTTAGAGAAGTCTCCATTTGTCCAAAGTCACACGGCTGGATGAGATGGATGGAGCAGGACTGTTTGTGTCCAAAGGCTTTTTCCTTTGCACACTCTCCACTACACTCTCATTATTAGCTATAATTAGATTTTTTTTTCTAAAATTCAAAGCCAAAATGAAACCCAAGAGTGAGATGTGCCCTCTCTTCACCTTTCCACAACTAGGAGGTAAAGTCAGGAGGAAAGCTAGTTATGGGCTTGAGACCCAAATTTTGGACAAGGCTAGGGACGGGGCAGAGCTGAGACCAGGCAAAAACGAAATGGAGCCTCTTCACTCTCCTCTCTTCTCTCCTCAAAGAGCCTCCTTTCCTCTGCCACCGAGGAGACCCCGCCCAATGCCTGGGTCGTGACGTGGATTTCTCTTGGTGCTCGGTTACACTTGCCTCACTTAAGATTCCTACTCCACGTTTATGGGCATCGGTATCATCATGTGTACGAGCTGGGTGTCCTCAGGCCAGTGCCCCTCAGGGTCTCTGGGCTTGGAGCCCATGCACTTTCAACTATAACAGCCAAAGAGCGTGAATCTTAAATGGGGTTGTCTGGAGAATGGGGGACAGAATCAAAGGAAGACCCTTAGGTTTTTCCGGATCTATAGAGCTGCAAATAGAGGTTTATACTTTAAATAGAGGGCCATGCTTCAAACTAGTGTTTTCTGTCATTTTGGATGATATATGAACAACCAGCCACCATTGTCAATGCCAGTGGGTGGAAGTTATAGAAATAAAAACTTGAAATACATATTAGCACAGGTGGTAAGCGGGTATGGCAGGAGTGGGGAAGGTAGAACCTGAATGAATGAAATTGGAAAACATGACCTTGAACACACAAATGAATCTCCAGCAGGGTGATCTCCCCTGGAGACCACTTGAGGGCAGGCAATATTTGGAAGTGAGATGGGATTTCTGGTGTCATTCCACACCAGCCCTGAATTCAGGAGATCGATGTACCATGCCTTCTCCCGAGCAAGTATTTCTTGAGCAACAACTAAGTGGCTGACCTTGTGTTAGGCACTGGGGATACTGCGAGAAGAAAATCATACCAGAATTTTGCCCTGACATTCTCCTTGGGGAAGACAGACCATACACCCTGACTGGTGTTCTCTCAATGTCTCCTGGTAGAAAGGTCTCTATCCTCAATTTTGAAAATATATCACCCTACTTCCTGTGTTACCGAACTAAATGGGATCGTTTGCCTGCATGCATCAAAGTCCACTCAAATGCGAACAGGAGTTGGCAGCAAAGAAAGTAAAGGTTTCTTTAAGGAAATGGCACCAAACCCTCCCTCATTTGACTTGCTGTGAGGTAATCTCTTTCTGGTAATTTTCGTCCTTCCCCCTCTCCTTCACAGGTGTCAGGCCTGCATCACAGTCTAAAGCAGGGGTGGGCAAACTTTTTGACTCGAGGGCCACAATGGGTTCTTAAACTGGACCGGAGGGCCGGAACAAAAGCATGGATGGAGTGTTTGTGTGAACGAATATAAATTCAAAGTAAACATCATTACATAAAAGGGTACGGTCTTTTTTTTTTTTTTAGTTTTATTCATTTTAAACGGGCCGGATCCGGCCCGCGGGCCATAGTTTGCCCACGGCTGTTCTAAAGGCTCCCCCTGCCTTCTTCACTTCCCTTACTCTCCACAAGTGTTATTCCCAGTAATTCTCGTGCCCGTCTAGTCCCATCTTGGCATCTGCTGCTCTGAGGGCCTGAACGGATGCACCTGACTTGGTCTCTGACATCGGGGCAGCCTTCAGTTGAGGCCCATTTGTTGCCATGCCCCTTCCTGGGAGCAGCACCCTTGATCAGTGGGATCATAAGCAACAGGAGAAGTGAGGGCTGAACTCTCCCAAGTCATTGCATCCTCATCTTCTGCAGGCCTGGCCCGTCCACGTTGGCATGGTACCGATGCCTCTTCAGGGAATGTTCTGTCTGGTGCAGGGGTTCAGAGCACACACTCACTTTCCCACAAAGTTCGATACTGGCCCTGCTGGTGGGTTCTCTGCCTCATAGCAATGTGTTATAATTTAAGGATCTGGGCAAGTGCCCTGCCCTTCCTCTTCCCCTAAAATACCTAGAACCAGCTCTCTGTGGTTTCTGCCTCTCCTCTGGGAGGAAGAGGCCGCAGGGTACCCTGGAAATGCCCTGACTCCAGGCTAGCTCTGCCACTCTAGCAGCAGGGTGGCTAGAAGGTCATTTTCTTTCTCTACTATTCAGTTGCTTTATTTGCGAATCAAGAAGTTGAAGAAAAAAAAAAAAAAGTTGAACATCTCTTCCTAGAGACTGAATTTTACTTCTAGCCCCAAGACTCCCCGAAAGGCTAGTACTCTCCAGAGGCAAACGTTGTCTTCTTCCATCCTGCCCATTAAACGCACACGAAACATGCACTGTTAGCTCAGCTCTGAGGCAGACACCGGGGATTCAAACATCTACAAGAGGTCTTTGCCCTCACATTGCTCAGAGCCTCCCTAGGGAGACAAACATGTCCACAGATAATTCCAGAACAATGATGGTTTTGTAATCACCGAGAGATGAAAGACTTCTGCTTTGGCTTTTACTAACATTTTATAATGGGAAGTGGGAGAGGGGCAGGAAATAGTTTTCTGATGACGGTTGGCTCAGAGAGGAAGGACAATGTGTTTCAATGTCCCCCACTTTGAAAACAGAAAAGTGTATTTATTTTCATTGAGAAGAAGAAACCAAAAAAAACGGTGGAGGTTGAACCATTAGGGAGAGCTTATTTTTTTCTTTGACAGGTCATGAGGCTAGTTAACGATTACCGAGACCCACGTGGGTGTTTGGTGTTCAAAACTGTGAGTGGCTGGGTTATGTGATGTCTTTGGCATCAGGGCCGGCTTCACCCGAGCTCCGAGAGTGGGCTCAGCCATGCGCCCAGGCCTCCGGGACAGCTGCTGCTTCTGGGTGTGGGGGCTCTTTTTGTGGTTCAGCGTTGGAAGTGCAGGTAAATCGGGGACTCAGGCCTTGGGTGGGGTGACTCAACCATTACGCATGCATTGCTAGTCCTTGGAAGGCCCCCTAAAAGCCCTTTCTCCTGAGATGAATTTACAGGAGGGAGAAAAAGCCTACAATCATAATGGGAATGTAATCTTTCTCAAGCCAAAAGATTGAACTTCCCTAGTGGTTCTACTCATTTTTTCTAAAAACCTCACTGCTCATTTTCACCTTGCATAAGTCAAAGTGACTAGAAGAAAATAAAATTTAATTAATTCCAACGTGTGATTCTTTTTCACCCGCTAAATATTCACTGTTCTAAGATACAAAGTTTCCAAACTAATGACTCTGCCTCTGAGCTTGTTAGACATCCTTTTTAATATTGCTGCCCCAACTCAAATCCAGGCTTATCTCCCCTCTGAGCAATAACTAGCCCCGGCCAACGGGGGTGCCCACTAAGACAACTTCCCGGCAGATGCCATTTGCATTCTACCTTTCCCGTTAAAAACCCCACCCACCGCACGCTTAAGATAGCAAATCGAAACCCTACTGCGGAGATCCTCTGATGGTGAAGATCCTAGCCTGCCCCCAGCAGTGGCCTCACCCTTAGAAAGCTCCCCTCCCCTGGGCCCAGCAGCAGACTGCTTTTATTCTTCTTATTTTTTTGTTGTTAATCCGCATCCGAGGATATTTTCCCCAATGATTTTTAGAGAGAGTGGAAGGGAGGGGAGAGACAGAGAGAGAAAGAGAAACATCAATGTGAGAGAAACATATTGACTGGTTGCCTCGCAAAAGCACCCGGACCAGGGCTGGGGATCAAACCTGCAACCGAGGTATGTGCCCTTGACTGGAATCAAACCCAAGACCCTTCAGTCCTGGGACAATGCTCTAACTACTGTGTGCCGGCTAGGGCTCCACAGACATTTAATCCTCATTCCCCAGTTTTAGAGAGTGGCATTCCCTCTGCCTGGAGTTTTCGTACTACTTTTTCATTCATTTCAGCTCTTCACAACTTCCAAGAGGGCTTTCATGATTCCTATCTCCCTTGCAATAATACTTCATTCCTATACTCAGCTTTCCTTCCTCCTCCAAAGTTCAGCTTGCATGAGTATATTTACTATCTGCATTAATGGGTTGCTTTTAAAGGGTGCTTCACGTGTCATTTGTGTGTGTGTGTGTGTGTGTGTGTGTGTGTGTGTAAAATGACCTCTCTCTCTCTCTCTCTCTCTCTCTCTCTCTCTCTCTCTATATATATATATATATATATATATATATATATACATATATATATGTATATATGTATTTGTGTGGGTGTGTGTGAGAGAGATCCTTCCATATCAATATACAGAGCTATTTTGTTTTTTCAAATGGCTGTTTATACACTATATTCTAGATCTGAAAGGATTTATATCTTACACATTTTTAATAGACATGAAATAAATTGCCCTGTAAAGAAGTTATAACTCTTTATTAGTATGTGAACAAATCATTTCCCCACATCTCTGCCAACACTTTGTAATATTGAAAGTTTTTCATATTGTCAACAGGATAGAAAAAATAGTATTATATTGCTGTCTTAATTCTTATTTCTTATTATGATTTCTGCTTCTGGTGTCTTGCTTAAGCAATTATCCTATAAAGGTAATCTCTCATATTTTCTTCTAAATCCTACAGACTAGTCCAATCAGACTAAAATCACCTGGGACAAATCCTTTGGTCATGGCATATTTTATTTTTTAAAATTCTTTATTGTTTAAAGTATTACATATGTCTCCTTTTCCCCCCATTGATCTCTCCCTAGCCATTCCAGCACATGCTCTCACACCCCACCCTACTGTTTGTGTCCATTGGTTATGCTTATATGCATGCAAGTCTTTTGGTTGCTCTCTTACCCCCTGGTTGGACTGTCTGTTCAATGCTTCTATGTCTCTGGGTCTATTTTTGTTCATCAGTTTATGTTGTTCATTATATTCCACAAATGAGTGAGATCATGTGATATTTATCTTTCTCCAACTGCTTATTTCACTTAGCATAATGCTCTCCAGGTCCATCCATGCTGTTGCAAATGGTAAGAGTTTCTTCCTTTTAACAGCAGCGTAGTATTCTACTGAATAGATGTACCACTGTTTTTTAATCCACTCATCTGCTGATGGGCACTTAGGCTGTATCCAAATCTTAGCTTTTGTAAATTGTGCTGCTATGAACATAGGGGTGCATATATCCTTTCTGATTGGTGTTTCTGATTTCTTGGGATATATTCCTAGAAGTGGGATCACTGGGTCAAATGGAAGTTCCATTTTTAATTTTTTGAGGAAGCTCCATACTGTTTCCCACAGTGGCTGCACCAGACTGCATTCCCACCAGCAGTGCACAAGGGTTCCTTTTTCTCCTCATCCTCACCAGCACTTGTTATTTGTTGATTTGTTGATGATAGCCATTTTGACAGGTGTGAGATGGCACCTCATTGTTGTTTTGATTTGCATCTCTCCAATGATTAATGACTTTGAGCATGTTTCTATGCTTGGCCTTCTGTATGTCCTCTTTCAAAAAGTGTCTATTTAGGTGCTTTGCCCATTTTTTGGTTGGATTGTTTACCTTGGTTTTGTTAAGTTGTATGAGTTCCTTATAAATTTTGGAGATCAAACCCTTGTTGGATATAACATTGGCAAATACATTCTCCTATGCAGTGGGCTTTCTTGTTTTGTTGATGATTTCTTTTGCTGTGCAGAAGCTTTTTATTTTGATGTAGTTCCATTTGTTTATTTTCTTTTTAGTTTCCATTGTCCTAGGAGCTGTATTGGTAAAGATATTGCTATGACATATGTCTGATATTTTGCTGCCTATGGATTCTTCTAAGATTTTTATGGTTTCCCATCTTACATTTAAGTCATTTATCCATCTTGAGTTAATTTTTGTGTATGGTGTAAGTTGGCGGTCTAGTTTCATTTTTTTTTTTTTACATGTATCTGTCCAATTCTCCCAGCACCATTTATTGCAGAGACTGTCTTGACTTCATTGTATGCTCTTGCCTCCTTTGTCAAATATTAATTGAGCATAGTGGTTTGGGTAGATTTCTGGGTTCTCTGTTCTGTTCCTTTGGTCTATATGTCTGTTCTTGTGCTAGTAACATGCAGTTTTGAGAACAGTGGCTTTGTAATACAGCTTGATATCTGGTATTGTCATCCCTCCTACTTTGTCCTTCTTTCTCAGGATCGCTGCAGCTGGTCATGGCATATTTAAAATTTTTTTTTTTTAAATTTCAGACTGTACTTCTTTTTTCTTTTTGTTTTTTGGTTAATCCTCACAAGAGGATATTTTTTGCCATAGATTTTCAGAGAGAGTAGAAAGGAAGGAGGGCGGGGGAGAGAGACAGACAAGAGAGAAACATCCATGTGAGAGAGACACATTGATTAGTTTTTGGGCCGGACCAGGCCCAGGGGTCAAACCTGCAACCCAGGAATGTGCTCTTGACCAGGAATTGAACCCATGAGCCTTCAGTGTGTGGGTCTGTACCCTAACCACTGAGACCACCAGCCAGGGCCAGACCATGCTTTTTATTTTAATTTTTTAATTGAATTTATTGGGGTGGCATTTGTTAATAAAAGTATACAGGTTTCAAATGTATATTGCATTGTGAGTTTGCCACAAAGTCATATTTTCCATCCTTCCATCATATTTTTTAATACAATGTTGAATTTGATTTACTAACATTTATTTTTGTACATATTTATATTTATTATTTTGCACATATATTAATAGAGGAATTTATCTGTTATTTTCTTTCTTATATTTCTTTTGTCTGGTGTTCATAATAAAGTTCTTATCTATATATATAAAGAGCCAGGGGCCATTGCAACTGAACAGATGACTTAATTGACAACAGAACAAGGCCAGCATGGGGGTTAGTGAGGGACGACCAAATGACTGAACAGCAGGCTGTGTGGGGTGACGAGGCCGGCAGGGGGGTTAGTGAGGGATGACCAAATGACCAAGCAGCAGGCTGCGTGGGGCAATCAGGCCAGCAGGGGAGGCAGTGAGGGGTGACCAGGCCAGCAGAGGGGAGCAGTTATGGGCAACCAGGCTGGCAGGGGTGCAGTTGGCAGCAACCAGGCTGGCAGGAGTGCAGTTGGCAGCAACCAGGCCAGCAGTGGGGGCAGTTGGGGGCAACCAGGCTAGCAGGGGGGGGCAGTAAGGGGTGACTAGGCTGGTGGGGGAGCAGTTGGGGCCTACCAGGTTGTCAGGGGGTGGCAGTTGGGGGCAACCAGGTTGGCAAGCAGAGGCAGTTAGGAGTGATCAGGCTGGCGGGGGGGGGGGGGGGGGGCCAGTAGGGGCAATCAGGCAGGCAGGCAGTTGAGCAGTTAGGAGCCAGCGGTACCGAATTGTGAGAGGGTGCAGGCTGGGCTGAGGACCACCCCCCTGCATGAATTTCGTGCACTGGGCCTCTAGTAACCTCATAAAAAAGTGTCTAGTCCCTGAGACAGTTTATATAAGGTAAAGAGTATCTGTACTTCAAAGGCTTGGTGGAGTTCTCAAATGAAATCATCTGGCATTAGTATTTTAGGGCGAGAGAAGATTCTTGATTGACAATTCAATTTTTTTATGCTAGTAGATTTATTTAGGTTTTTCTATTTCTTCTTAAGTCAGTTTCAGAAAATTATATTTTTCTAGAAAATTATCCATTTTTTAATAGTTTTTCAATGCATTTGTCTGGGGATTTTTAAAGGATATCTTTTTTTTTTTTTTTTAGGTGATAAAGAGAACGTTTATTTAACTAAAGGAATAAAAGGAACACTAATAAAAGTTTAAATACCTAAAATGATATCATTTAATCATTAATACTCTACTGTTTAATCTGCCTAGTATAGATTTATTTATTTATTTAATCTTGGTCATTACCCTGAGTATCATTTTATTTTATTTTTTTTATATTTTTTATTGATTTTTCACAGAGAGGAAGGGAGAGAGATAGAGTCAGAAACTGAGTATCATTTTAATTAGTGAACTCATTCTTAGCAATTATCCTTTCAAAATATTGCTTCTTCTCCCATTCTCTTCCTTTAGAGAGCAACTACTAGATTCATGACGTTGGAGCCTCTTCAACTATTGCCTGTACTTTTAAAAAATATTGTTAATCCTCACCAGAGGATATATTTTTTTAAATAATATTTTTATTGATTTCAGAGAGAAAGGGAGAGGGAAGAGAGACAAAAACATCAATGATGAGAGAGGGTCATTGATTGGATGCCTCCTGCACACCCCCTACTGGGGATGGAGCCCACAACCTGGTCATGTGCCTTTGACCAGAACAGAACCTGGGACCCTTCAGTCCTCAGGCTGACGCTCTATCCACTGAGCCAAACCAGCAAAGGCGAGGATATGTTTTTTTTAAATTGATTCTAGAGAGAGAGAAACATTGATGTGAGAAACATTGATCGGTTGCCTTCTGGACATGCCCTGACCCAGGATCCATCCTGCAACCTAGGTATGTGCCCTGACCAGGAATTGAACCTGCACCACAATGTTGTGGTGTATGCTGCAACCAACTAAGTCACCTGGCCAGGGCTACTGTCTGTACTTTTTAACTGCACTTTCATACTTTAAAATTTTATTTTATTTCTGTACCAGACACTAGCAGTGGTTCTCAACCTTCCTAATGCTGCGACCCTTTAATACAGTTCCTCATGTTGTGGTGACCCCCAATTTCATTGTTACAAATTGAACATAATTAAAGCATAGTGATTAATCACAAAAACAATATGTAATTATGTATGTGTTTTCTGATGGTCTTAGGCGACCCCTGTGAAAGGGTCATTCAACCCCCAAAGGGGTCGTGACCCACAGTTTGAGAACCACTGCACTATAGGATTGATTTCTTTTATCAATGTCTTTCTTTTTCATTTCTAATTTTCTATTAACTTTTTCTTATAAATCTTATTGTATCGTTTATATTTCATAATTTCTTATGCTCTGTCTTTATTTTTGTCCTTGTGCATTCTTAGTATACTTATTTTAAAGTCTATGCCAAAGTTTTTTTTAAAGATATTTTTATTGATTTCAGAGAGAAAGAGAGAGGGAGAGAGAGAGATGGAAACATCAATGCTGAGAGAATCATTGATCAGCTGCCTCCTGCACAGATCCCTACTGTGGATCGAGCCCACAATCCGGGCATATGCCCTGATCTAGATTCGAACCATGACCTCCTGGTTCCTAGGTCAATACTAACCACTGAGCCATACCAGACAGGCTATGTCAAAGGTTTTTTAAACTTTATTTCACCTGAAATGAATTCATGATCCACTTACTCTTTATATATTTAAGCATTTTGTTTGTAGGCTTTTTAAAGTACAACACAAGTACAGAAAGTACACAGATTATTAATATGCAGATTAATGAATTTTCAGAGTGAATTCACGTATGTAACCAGACAGCACCCTAAAACCCATTCTCTGTATCCCCTCTTAGTCACTACTGCTCTACAGAGAACTATTATCGTGACTTCTAACACAACAAAATTAGTTTAATTTTAAATGAAAAGTTAATTTTTGGCCTCTTTTTGCCTCTACCTCACTATCTCCCCTGACCCCCACCCCCATTTTCAGACTCTCTCCTCCAGTCAGGTGAGCGTCCTCTAGTAGGACTATAAGATATTTTGAGAGAGAGAACTTTTATTATAGTATATTGTCATAATTAGTCTATGTTATTATTAGTTATTGTTGTTAATCTTTCACTGTGCCTAATTTATAAATTAAACTTTTATCGTAGGTATGTATGCATAGGAAAAAATATAGTATATAGTGGGTTTGATACTGCCTGTGGTTTCATGCATGTACTGGTGGTCTTGGAAGTAATTTCCCATGGATAAGAGGGGACTGCTGTAGGTAGTGAGAATGGTTTGATTTTGAGTATCTTATTCTGAGGGGAGAGCCATAATTCTTGAATTCTTGTTCTGCTGGTATGAGGGAAAGGGATGAGTCAGAGATGTCTCCAGGAAGTTTGACCTGAGCAACTGTGTTGATAGCAATGCTATTTATATTTCAATGTTTTCTTTAATTTCAATTATTTCCTTTATAGTTCTTTCCCTATATTTTATTTGGAGTTTTTGCATAGTTTTTCTTCAACTTTCTGAATTATAACATTAATTTACCTAACCTATTTCTTTCCCTTCATTTCCCTACTATTTGCATTTGAGGTTATGCTTACCCCCCACTGCGGTTTTAGCTCTTTACTCAAGTTTTTGTAGGCGTTGGTTCTATTGTCATTTAGAGTTTAATATTCTCTAGTCTCCCTTGTGATTATTCTTTAACCCAAAAGAGTTTTAAAAATCTCCATTGTATTTTAAAAATAATTTGATTGCATTTTATTTAGCTAATGTCTGGATAATATTGATTCTTTGATGTTTGTGGGCCTTGCTTTGTAATGTACAGTACTCATTTAAAAGGACTCTCAATTTTTTGGTGGAAGAAGGTTTCCCTAGACCAGCGGTTCTCAACCTGTGGGTCGCACCCCTTTGGGGGGCGAACGACCCTTTCACAGGGGTCGCCTAAGACCATCGGAAAACACATATATAATTACATATTGTTTTTGTGATTAATCACTATGCTTTAATTACGTTCAATTTGTAACAATGAAAATACATCCTGCATATCAGATATTTACATTACGATTCATAACAGTAGCAAAATTACAGTTATGAAGTAGCAATGAAAGTAATTTTATGGTTGGGGGTCACCACCACATGAGGAACTGTATTAAAGGGTCGCGGCATTGGGAAGGTTGAGAACCACTGACCTAAACCAACAGAGCAAATTTACTCATTATGATGCCCAAGTCTCATGCTCAACCAGAGCCCTTTCACTTTTTTTGTTTAAAAGTCAGAGGCTGGCTCTAGGCAGTTTGGCTCCGTGGATAGAGCTTCGGCCTGTGGACTGAAGGGTCCCAGGTTCAATTCCTGGTCAAGGGCACATGCCCAGGTTACAGGCTCGATCCCCAGTGGCAGCTGATCAATGATTCTCTCTCATCATTGATGTCTCTCTCTCTCTTTCCCTCTCTCTTCCTCTCTGAAATCAATAAAAGTATATATTTATTAAAAAAGCCAGAAGCTGGGAAAGGCAGAGCTGTTGTAGTGCCAGGCATCTTTCTCTTTCGTGTCCTTCGGGAGCTCAAGTTGTAGGCTGAGGAGTGTGGGGGCTTCATGCCAGGGTGTCCAGGAAGGGACATGCAAGAGGACTTGGAGCTCAGAGGCAGAGGTGGTGAAAACGCCGGTGCACCCAGTACTCTCTAAGGGTGGGGTCCCCACCGTCTATCTGCTCATGGGGCCACATCTCATTGCACCCAGAGCCACATGCTTCTTGTAAATGTGCTCCCGGGTGACCTCTGAAGGCAGATAACCATTCCAGAAAACTAAAATGGCTGTCTTCTTCAGGAAGGAGCCTGCACAAACCGAAGTCTGCAGTCTGGACCTCTAATTCTGTAAATGGCTTTGTCCCATGGCGGTAATGCGAGGCAGCCGCTAACAGTGCCATGACCGGGCCGTGTAGCCTGGGTCAGTGTGTGCTTGTGGCTGCTGCTGCTGGTCCCTCCCTGCGAGCCAGGCTTGGAGCTGGGTGCTACACCTCTTTGCCACAGAAGTAAACAAGGGTTGCAATGTTGGGTATTGAAGAGGGGCCAGATTTTCAGCTCCCTGGGAAAGTAGGAGTTTCATGCTGCCTGTTTCAGTTCAGTATTTTTAAAGGCCCTTCAATGCCCTTGACCATAAAAGATCCCATTTAAATGTATCTATGGTGAGGTGCTGTAGAGTGGGTCCAGCTTGTGACAGGTTTGCTCTGACCTCTGGCGAGGTGGCCATGGGCCGGGCACGGAGGCTCCAGATTGCTCATAGGATGATAATGATGGGGCTGGACTGGGGTTCCGTCCAGAGTGAGCTCATTCCAGCCCAACTGCTTGTCTTGTTGCCCGGGTTTTTTTGTTTGTTTGTTTGTTTGTTTGTTTTATAAATCTGTGTTACTTTGCTAGAGCTGCTATAACAACATGTCATAGACTGGATGGCTTAAACAACAAAAGCTTATTGACGCATGGTTCTGGAGGCTGGAAGTCCAAGATCAAGGCAGTGGGAGGGTTGGTTCCTCCTGGGGGCTGTGAGGGAAGGATCTCTTCTTGGTCTCTCTCCTTGGCTTGTATATGACCATCTGCTCCATGTGTCTGCTCATCATCTTTCTTCTGTGTCTGTGTCCAGATGTCCTCTTCTTACAAGAATGCCAGTCATATTGGAGTAGGGCCCATTCTAATGGCCTCTTTTAATGTGATTACCTCTGTAAAGACCCTATCTCCAAATGCAGTCACATTCTGAGGTACTGGAGGTTAGGACTCCAACGTATGAATTTATAGGGAGACTCAGTTTAGTCCATAATAGTATCCATTTCACCATGGCCTTTAACCTTCTATCATTGAGTAATATTCATATTCATCTCTGGCATTTTATCTTTAGATGTGAAAAATATTCACAGATTTTGATTTCAGAAATTATGCAAGTTTTAATAAATGAATCTGATTATATGTTTACTAGTGTCCCGGTGCATGAAATTCATGCACGGGGTGGGGTGGGGGGGTCCTTCAGCCCAGCCTGCACCCTCTCACAGTCTGGGAGCCCTCGTGGGATGTTTGACTGCTGGTTTAGGCCCGATTGCCGGACATCCCTCTTGCAATCCAGGACCCCTCACTCCTAACCGCCTGCCTGCTTGCTCCTAACGACCTGCCTACTCACTCCCAACTGCCTGCCTGCTCACTTCTTACCATCCGCCTGCCGCTCCTTACTGCTTGGTTCACTGCTCCTTAGTTCTGCCATGGAGGTGGGAGAGGCTCCTGCCACCACTGCTGCACTCTCAAGCCGTGAGCCTGGCTTCTGGCTGAGTGGCGCTCCCGCTATGGGAGCACACTGACTACCAGGGGGCAGCTCCTGCATTGAGCGTCTGCACCCTGGTGGTCAGTGTGTGTCATAGCGACTGGTTGTTCTGGTCGTTCTGTTGTTCCACTGTAATGGTTGCTGGGCTTTTATATATATAGATATAAATATATAATATATGTAATCTAATATGTATATTATACACTGAATCTAGCTGATTTACAATGCCTGTAAGCCCCTGTTTCTTTCTTTCTTTTTTTTGGTAATCTTTATTAATATAACATCATTTCCTAGGGCTCATCTGCTAGCTTTTTAAACAAATCTCAAAGGCAATTTTACAGTTAATTTAATGCCACACACTCCTACAACATTAGCCCCTTTACAAAATAGACAAAAGAAAAATAGCTTCAAAACTGTTGTCTTAGAAATGTTACTACAATTAAGATTGGTTCTGTATTAACTTCTATAATCAACCAGTGTGTCTTAGATTGCCGTGTACATCTTGATTGTGACATGCAAAATGAATCTTGCTTTTGCATGCAGATTTATCCATAGTCCCAAAACAAAAAGGGGAAATAAACATTACATTTTGTTGAAAAACAACACCAACAACAAAATCTTCACAATTAGTGGATATGGGAAAAGGAAAGAGGACAAAAAATCAAGGTATTTTAATAAACATTGCTAGAATTCAAACATCTTTAATACATTTCTGGTGAAATCAAAGTCGAAATATAATACTTGGGATTCTTCCTTCTCCAAAGATGAAATTAAACGAATGAAGTAATTTGTTCTCTAAAATACTCTGCAAATTCCAATTCACAAGAAATATATAAAAAATGATTAACAATAAAAAGTTTATATGGATGAAAAGCTACAATTCCAGTCTTTGCTACCTCAGCAAGGTACTTTCCATGTACTACATCAATAAAATAGAAATGGCAGTTTCTGAGAACACGATCTTCACTTTATTTACATTTGAAGACTAACTTTAATCTCAAAAATCACATATCAATTCACCCATTTCCTTTTTGCTGATTTCACTTACTTAAATGCATGGTTTGCCCAACAAAGACATGGGAAAACAAATCTTTACCATGTCTGTTACATGTAACACACAGGAATAGCTTTCAACAGAAATTCATTGACCTTCCCCATGACATTTATTTTTATTATAAATACAGATATCCAAACAATCCTGAACATATTTTTGATACTATTGGTAGTCAGCACCCACAACACTTAAAAATTAAAACAATTTGAGACAATATTCATTGTAACTGCTACTTTAGACAATTTGAATGGAAGCTCTTTCTCTAAGCAAGATGGATAAAGCACGCCATTTCTCTTTTTCCTTCTTGAGATTTTTACCTTTTAGTAAAAATCACCACACTTTCATCCTGTAAACCTGAATTCTATTTTGAACACTCCAGCTTTATGTTTAAATGACAGTGCCTTAAAAAATTGTGCTGCATTTTTTTCTCTCCTGTTACCTGAAAACATAATGTGTATACATATAGTAAGTATATTCTTACAAATGTCTAGGTCATGTTTACCAGTTGGCATCCTGATATTTAATCAAGACATTAACATGAGTAGAAGATTGTTGATTTAAGACAAGTTTGAGATCCACTAAAAGTAATTGTGGTATGTTTGTCCTGATTGCTGTGGAAGCTTCTTTGGATATCATTAGACGTCTTAGTTCTTGAAGTACAACTTTAATGCTCTATGACTTTTGCCATTTTGCTAATACAGATAAGCTCCATGCACCTACCGTTCCACTGTAATTATGTATTCCATTCATATTAATTTTTATTACAAATCTAACTGATGGAGGAGCTTCTGGGTATTTAGGTCCACATTCTACTTTTAGGCCATATATATATATACGTATATGTATGTGTATATCTATCTATCTATCTATATCTATATATATATATTCTGTTTTCATAATTTATCCTTGGTGGCCCAATAATCATGCCTGTCCACCTTTTAAGTGTCATATATTCATCATCTTTAAGGCCCCAGCTAACCGTCCCATCGCCTACTCTTTTTTTTACTCTATTTTTATTTTTTTAAATTATTTATTGTCTAAAGTTTTACATATATCTCCTTTTCCCCCAATTGACCCCCCCCACACACACACACACATACCTACTCCTTTTTGTCCTTTTTCAAGTTCTTCCAATGAGCGAAAATTATGAGGAACTTTAAGTCCTGTGGAGACCACCATCTTCTTCTGTACCCCGATGCAGCTGTCAGCCCGTTTCTTCCTTCCTTTCAAGAACATCTTTCTGTCCTCCCAAGAACAGATGACCTCACCTTGCATTGCTCTTGTTTTCCCTCCAGGAGACACACCTCCTACCGAACAGCCCAAGTGCACTGACTTCCAGAATGCCAACCCCTTCCGAGGCACCAATCTCAAAGTCCAGTTCCTCCTCTTCACCCCTTCAGATCCTCGCTGTGGGAACCTAGTTGAAGAAAGTAGTGACCTTCAAAACTCTGGATTCAATGTCACTCTGGGAACCAAACTAATAATCCATGGATTCAGGTGGGAGCTAACCAATCAATAGGATTGCCTGTGCTAAGCACTAGAAAGTGATCATGGGAAGGTAGTGGGGAGTAAGAGGAGGAATGAATTGGCTGACTCACAGGTCCCATCCCTCATCTCCTGCTGTCTGTAAAGGTGTCTCATGTCAACATGAACACATATTATGTTGTTTATTCCTGTTGGTTATATATGTTACTCCTCCCTCAGCCTTTGTCTACACACTCTCGAACAATAAATATGTGTGATCTTGGACAAATCACTCCAGCCCCTGGAGCCTAAGGGAGACGAAGGGAGTTTGTAGAGATGATCTCAGGGACCTTTCCTCCTTGAAGCGTGGTTGTTTGATTCATCTCAGCCAATGAAGTCATAGGCTGTGCACAATTACTCAGGGGTAACAGCGTGAGGTTGTTGTTTTTTAAATACAGAATTTCCTTTTCTTTTCTCACTGCTTCCCTGGTTTTATGACCTAAGAAGCTACCACTGATGGATGCTACTCTGTCCCACCCAGAGGCTAGCATTTCTCAGGAATGCGCCAAAGTCTCTCCCCTCGCAAAGCCGACATTTAGCCACTATCCAAAGCTGTGTGTGTGCCCTCAACCAGGGACAGCTAAGAGAGCTGGAAAGCTCATCGGGCTCCTCACTGTGTGTGCTCCCAGATCCCCCAAAGTCACATTCCCTGACAAATATCAGTCTGCTTCTCTGTCCCATGAGCACACACTCAGAGAATGTGCTCTGATTGTTCCTGTGCTGTGACAGGCCATTGAGAAAACTTCTTTCCTGATCCCAATTGCTTGGGAAGAAAGCACTCTGAAATTTTAAAAATCATTATCTTTTTCTAGAAAAGTGCTATTACACTGTAAGTTCCAGAATGATAGGGGCTGTATTTTATTTTAAATTTCTGCAAAGCACCTAGCACACTGCCTGGCTCATTTGTTGAAGAAATAAATAAAAACATCCTCAAGAAAGTACTTATTTTCTAGAATTAAGATTGCAAATCTTAACTCTAATGTACAAATCTATCCTTTCTTTCCCACAAATCACACAAGCAGGGCCAGTGCACATGGCTTGTGCAGTTGAAGCTTTGCACATAGGGCTGGGGGCTAAGGGCTGGGGGGTAGGAGGCTGAAATGCAGCCTGAGTTCTGAGTCTAGCATGGAGCCGCAGCTACCCGGACAAGAGGCATCCTATCATAATTTACACAAAGGCTCCCTATGTGCAGGCAGAAGCCCTGGTCACTTTGGGACTGTCCTCCCTATGCTCAAATTGCTGTGACTTACTGCCCTTGTATCCCCCTTCCCTAGTCTTGACTTTTTTCTGGGTTTATTCTGTTAGCAGAGGTTCCCATGACAATGGATATCAATTTGGCAGATAATTTATTCTATCCTTTCTTGGCCCCATGACTAGGGCTTTAGGAACAAAGCCTTCCTGGATTGAGAAGCTCATCGGGGCCCTTTTGAGGGCAGCAGATGCTAACGTGATTGCCGTGGATTGGGTGTACGGCTCCACAGGTGCCTACTTCTCGGCCGTGGAAAATGTGGTGAAGCTGGGACTCAAGATCTCCAGTTTCCTCAGTAAACTCCTGGTGGGTGCAGAAGAGCCGATGGGGATTTCAGCTGCATTGGAAGGGAGAGGGGTTAGCAGGAGTGAAGCAGTACAGGAGGAGGAGATTTAGGGTGGAAGTAGAGCCACCCAAGGGGCTTGTCCATCTCCTCCTCTCCCCCTCTCCTCTGTAAATTGGGCCCCTGCATATCAGGTAGAGAGAGCCAGTGGCTGGCTTCGGTCATCTCTCAGACGGAGAATGTGCTCATGACTCACACTGGGCACCAAAAGGAAAGTGAGGGGGATTACCCCTGCAGTGCCCAGCAAGAGGGCAAGGGCTTACCAGAATGAGGATTCTGCCCTCCCCAACCCGCTCACCCCTGACCTCAGCATGTGGAGCACCTGTGTCATGCCCAGGGCCCTCTGCTGCTAAAGCCTCAGGGGAAAGTGCGGCCCTGTGAGACCAGGGGCTGCTGGGTCCCAAATGTAACCCACTGTAAATGTCTGTTGTAGGTGCTGGGTGTGTCGGAGTCCTCCATCCACATCATTGGTGTGAGCCTGGGGGCCCACGTTGGGGGCATGGTGGGACATTTCTACAAAGGCCAGTTGGGATGGATCACAGGTAACATTCTTCCTTGCCCATCCTCCCAGGTTTGGAGAAAAGTAGAAAGAATGTCCTGAAAATGTCTTTGTTGAGGCAAGCAGAGGGAAGTGTCAAACCTTTTGGTGTTATGATGAAGTCATCCATGATCACTAACATTTATTTATTGGGACTCTTTTGCATAAAGTGATATTGTGTTATTGCATGAGCTCTAATATCAGTGTAAGAAGCCATGAAGTTCTTGCTAAGCCTCAGTTTCTACATCTGTGATGCAAAAATATAATAAACTAGAGGCCCGGTGCATGAAATTTGTGTACTGGGTGGGGGTGGGGGTGGGGGCGAGGGGGGGCGGGCCCTCAGCCCGGTCTGCACCCTCTCGTAGTCTGGGAGCCTTCGGGAGATGTCCAACTTATGGCTTAGGCCTGCTCCCCCTGGGAGGAGTGGACCTAAGCCATCAGTCGGACATCCTTAGTGCTGAGGTGGAGGCAGAAGAGGCTCCCACCACCGCTGCTGCACTCACCAGCTGTGAGCCTGGCTTCTAGCAGAGTGGTGCTCCCCCTGTGGGAGCGCACTGACCATCAAGGGGCAGCTCCTGCATTGAGCACCTACCCTCTGGTGGTCAGTGCGCATCATTGAGCCGGTTGTTCTGCCGTTCAGTCGATTTGCATATTAGCCTTTTATTATATAGGATGGAGGCACTTTAAAATGGAGTCAGAGTTGTCATCCTAGAACAGCCGTGGGAAACTACGGCCCATGGGCCAGATCCGGCCTGTTGGAAATGAATAAAACTAAAAATAAAAGACCATACCCTTTTATGTAATGATGTTTACTTTGAATTTATATTAGTTCACACAAACACTCCATCCATGCTTTTGTTCCGGCCCTCCGGTCCAGTTTAAGAACCCATTGTGGCCCTCGAGTCAAAAAGTTTGCCCACCCCTGTCCTAGAAGAACTGCCTTGCACATCTTATGCCTAAAACCTTTGGAATGCTAAAACAGGGCAAAATAACCTTTGGACTGGGCCTTAAGCAACATTGTGTCCCAAAGAACAGTTGGCAAGGATAAAGGAAAGTAAGTATTATGTCTACCAGCTGATGACTACTGGACTGAATTAGAAACACTGTTTAGAATTAGTGTCGTTATGTTAGCTTATCTGCATCAATAGAAATGCCTTCCTTCCAGTGATGTAATGGTTCCTCTTCCCTTTCTTGTAACTATCCCTTGCTTTGTGTCCTAATCAGAACATTATGTAGATTTCTGCCTGAATCAGTGGTTCTGAATAGCTACTCTTTTTCATATCAAATAAATGCTTGTTGCCTCTCACTTCGAAAGATCTTTCATTTTTAGGTTAATAGCTCATATCTTCTTGGTCCACTGTGGAAATCACCTTTAAACAGTATGCTAAATACTTGCAAAAGTGCAGTATACTTTATGCTTCAGGAACTACTGTTAATTGATTAGGGGCTAGAGTTGTGTGGAAATTACCATCCAGTGGAACAACTCTGAGTCATGTTCTACAAGCCTGTCAGAGGAGCCCCAGTGGAATGAGACCTACTTGCCCAAAGTGATACTCCATTCATTAAAAAATGTCCTTCCTTCTATCACTCTATTTTCCACTCCCTCACTAGCTTTCTGTGATCTCTCAAATAAGCCAGTTGCATTTTTTAAATTTTTATTATTGAGAACATTACAGGTATCCCCCCAGTTTCCTTCCCCATTTCCCCCTCCACCTGGATCCTGCCCCACCCAAGGCCTTCACCACCCTATTGTCTGTGTCCATGGGTTATGTATATATGCATATAAGCTCTTAGGTAAATCTCTTCCCATCCCTTCTCCCCCCTTCCCTCTGAGATTCTTTAGTCTGTTCCACATTTTCATGCCTCTGGTTCTATTTTATTCATCAGTTTATTTTGTTCATTAGATTCTTTGTTAGTTCATTTTAATTTTCAGATTCAACTGTTGATACATATGTATTTATTGTCATTTTATTGTTCATATTTCTTCTTCTTGCCGGGGTGTTTCCCTGCATCTAGAAGGGTTCAGGAATCTGGAAAAGGGGCTGTGAGTAAATTAATAAACTAGACATGAAATATAAATTTGGAAGACATTTTGGGGAGCCAGAGACCACCTAACTTCAGTAACCAAGCTCTCTGAATCTCTAGACCCCTAGCTTTTTATTAACACAAATTGCCCTAAAGCAAAGCAGATATACATATCAAAGGTAAGATTTGGTATACAGTAGGCATAGTCAGGTTGGGGAACTGCCCTCAGCTGTCAGGCACAGGCAATAATATTTGCAAATATTTAGGTTTGGGGAAATGCTTTCAGCTATTCCAGCAGCAGGTAATAAGATTCAGCCTGCTGAATATAGAAGCCCATCAACCTTTTGAGGACTTCTTGCATTTATGACCTGCTGGAATTAGCTTCCAGCACTACTTCCTCGTCCTCCTCCTCCTCCTCCTCCTTCTCCTCTTCCTCCTCCTCAAGAAGACTCTTTAACATTTCATGTAATACTGGTTTGGTGGTGATGAACTCCTTTAGCTTTTTCCTGTCTGTGGAGCTCTTTATTTGATTTTCAATTCTAAGTGATAGCTTTGCTGACTAGAGTAATCTTGGTTGTAGGTCTTGCTTTTCATTGTTTTGAATATATATTGCCACTCTCTTCTGATTTGCAAAATTTCTGTTGAGAAATAAGCTGACAGTCATATGGGCACTCTCTTAAAGGTAACTAACTGCTTTTGAATTACTGCTTTTAAGATTCTCTCTTTGTCTTTAACCTTTGGCATTTTAATTATGGTGTGTCTTGGTTTGGGCCTCTTTGGGTTCCTCTTGTTTTGAACTCTCTGTGCTTCCTGGACTTGTTAGTCTATTTATTTCATCAGGTAGGGGAATTTTTCTGTCATTATTTCTTCAAGTAGGTTTTTAATTCCTTGCTCCTTCTCTTCTCTTTCTGGCACCCCCATATCCCAGAGACTCCTCATACTATCTTCATATTTTTGGGTTCTTTTTTCTTTTTCTTTTTGCTCTTCTGATTGGGTGTTTTTTGCTTCCTCATATTCCAAATTATTGATTTGATTCTTGGTGTCCTCTACTCTACTGTTGAATCTTTGTAAATTATTCTTCATTTCAGTTAGTGTATCTTTCATTTCTGACTGGTCCTTTTTCATGTCTTTGATTTTCTCACTAAGTTCTTTGAAGTTCTCATTACGTTCCTTGAGCATCCTTATAACCAATGTTTTGAACTCTGTATCTAGTAGTTTGCTTGCTTCCATTTCAATTAGTTTTTTTTCTGGAGCTTTCTTCTGTTCTTTCATTTGTGACATGTTTCTTTGCCTCTGCATTGTGGCTGCCTCCCTGTGCTTATTTCTATGTATTAGGTAGAGCTGTTATGTCTCCTTGAGTTGGTAGAGTGGCCTTGTGTAGTAGATATCCTGTAGGGCCTAGCCTTCCCAGTCATCTGAGCTGGTCACTCTAGATGAGCCCCTGTGTGAGCTGTGTGCACAGTCCTGCTGTAGTTGATCCTTGATTGCTGTTGGCGTCACTTGAAGGAATTGACCCCCAGGCTACAATTCCTGCTGGTTTTTACAGCCTAAAGTTATGGGGACTTCTCTTCCCGGCACTGGAACCCTGGGCTGAGGAATCTGGTGTGGGGCTGGGATCCCTTGCTCCTCATGCAGACTTCCACAGCCCATTCTGCACCTCCACCCTTCCTATCAGTCTCAAAATGGCTTCTTCTTTAATTCTCTAGTTGTAGGACTTAGGTTTGGCCAGATTTCAGATAGTTCTGAATGATGGTTGTTCGGTATTTTAGTTGTAATTTTGATGTGGTTGTGGGAGAATGTGACTACCAGATCTATGTATACCATCATTTTGATTGGAAGTCACTGCTTGAATTTTTGAATTCTTATCTCAGGGTCTGCTTTTTGGGAGGGAGAGAGCAAGGGGTCCAAACTAAGACATGGGGATAGTAATATTTCCTTCATTATGTTTTTGTGAGGACTAGAGTGCCGCAGTCTTTTTGCAGCAAGGGTTCAGGAATCTGGAGAAGGGGCTGTGACATAAATGGATATACTAGACAAGAAATATAAATTTGGAATGCATGGGGAAAGCCAGGTGGAAACCAGCTCTCTAGTGGAGTGGCTCTCCAAATCTCTGGACCCACGGCTTTTTTTTAACATATTTTTTTATTGATTTTTTACAGAGAGGAAGGGAGAGAGACAGAGAGCCAGAAACATCAATGAGAGAGAAACATGGATCAGCTGCCTCCTGCACATCTCCCACCTGGGAAATGCCCGCAACCCAGGTACATGCCCCTGACCGGAATCGATCCTGGGACCCTCCAGTCCGCAGCCCGACGCTCTATCCACTGAGCCAAACCGATTTCGGACATGGCTTTTTATTTACACATTTTTCCCTTTAGCAAAGCAAACATACATATCAAAGGTAAGGTTTGGTAAACAATAAGGGATTATCAGGTTAGGGCAGTGGTTCTCAACCTTCCTAATGCCGCAACCCTTTAATACAGTTCCTCATGTTGTGGTGACCCCCAACCATAAAATTATTTTCATTGCTACTTCATAACTGTAATTTTGCTACTGTTATGAATCGTAATGTAAATATCTGATATGCAGGATGTATTTTCCTTGTTACAAATTGAACATAATTAAAGCATAGTGATTAATCACAAAAACAATATGTAATTATATATGTGTTTTCTGATGGTCTTTGGCGACCCCTGTGAAAGGGTCGTTCGACCCCCAAAGGGGTCGCGACCCACAGGTTGAGAACTGCTGGGTTAGGGGTATTGCCCTCAGCTGTTTGGCCAGCAGCAGGGTAATATAATGCTGATATTCAGCCCTGCTGAATATCAAAGCCCACTAGCCTTTTGAGGACTTTTCACATTTATTATGACCTGCTGGACTCAGCCTCCCGCACTAGAGTGTGTAAAACTGCTCAGCAGATGGCCTGGCACATAGTGACTGCTCAAAAATTATACTATTGTTGTTACTCCATGAGGATTAATATCACTCACATTAACAAATGGTTGGTGTCATTAAGCTTATTATAAAGCCAGAGACTTGGGTCATTAAGAGGTTAGAGACAGCAGAACAGGGGTTCCTAGGTATGGGACTTCTGAGTTAGTTATCCACTCGTGGGTTCTTGTTGGGGGACTCTGAACCAAAAGGGCTGTCAAGGTAGGTGTGTGGTGGATCTGGGAGGGTTCCTGTGGTTGAGGGGAAAGGGGGTCTTTACCATCAGTCTGTCCTTGTAGGCCTGGACCCTGCTGGACCAGAGTATACCAGAGCCAGCCTGGAGGAGCGCCTGGATGCTGGAGATGCCCTCTTCGTGGAAGCCATCCACACAGACACCGACAGTGAGCTGGGAGTTCCTCCTGGGGTGGGGGAATGAGCACAGGGTAAGGGCTAGGGGGTTGCCATATCTCTGGGTGGCCATGGGCAGATTCCCTCCCCTGCTGAACTTCTGTTGCACAGTGAGGCATTCCCCAGCATCCCGCAGGCTCTCTCAGTTTCGTAGCACTGAGATGAATGGTTTTATTTTTAGCTAGCAGCAGGCCGGAGATTTTTTTCAATTATGGACCAGTCTCACTCTTTGACTCAACACTAACCCTGTGTTGACGTAGTGCCAGGGTGGGCACTGCTGTTTGGCTGACATATGGGAAAGTCATGCTGCTTTTTCAGGGTGACTGTGCCTGGCCCGGGGGGAATGGAACATTTTACTCCTGGGACAGATTTTCAGGCCTCCAGGGGATGAGTCCCAGTGAAGAGTGAAAAGTCCCCTCTCCAGTAGTGACAGGCCCAGGAAAAAATCCCAACTCTGAATCCACTATGACCAAATTAAGCTCTTCTGACCAGTTAGAAAGGGAGTGGGCATTCCTCCTCATTTCAACTCCCTATCAAATGTCATGAATCTGTGCCAGGCTCTGTGCTCAGCATGATGGGTAAAGGAAGAAATAGTATCTGTCCCTACCAAAGTGTGTGCAGTTCATGTGAGAGATGTCCACGTCTCATTCCCTTTGCTCAGAAGTCTTCTTTTAGCATCCAAGACTAACAGATTGATGATTCTAGACAAAACCCATGCAATTATAGTGTTCAAACCTCTCCTTCCTTCATCTCACAGATAGATACTGAGAACACTGCAGTGAACAGACATACAGTAAATTAAGCCCTGCCCATGTGGAAGTTACAGGTTAACTGGGCAAACATTCATTCATTTATTCCTTCAATAAGTATTTATTAGGTACTCACATGTGCCAGGTATTCTGCTGGATTGAGGATGTAGCAGAAAAAAGACAGGTAAAGGCCCTGCTAGTGTAGAGCTTACATACAAATAAACAGACAAGGTAGTTACACATTGTGATTATGATAAAGAAGGATCTGAGTTAGAGGGTAACTTGGGTAGACTGTCTACTTTAAGTAGAATTATTGAGGACAGTCTACCCAAAGACATATTTGACATGAGACTTTGCAGATGTGAATGAACCAACCCCGAGAAGAGCTGGGAGAAGACCAATTTAGTGAGAGAAGATAGCCAAAGTGAAAGCCTGGATATGGGTGGGGGCAGGGCAAAGTGCAGTGAGGGAGGCACTGAGTGAGGTTGAAGAGGAGGAAGCAGAACCAGCTTGCCATGGCAAGGAGTTTAATTATTCTTGTATGATCAGTGAGAATAGGGCGGAAAAAAAAAAAAAGAGAGAGAGAATAGGGAGGTGATTGAATATCCTTAAAAGATTACTGTGGCTACTAAGCAGAGAATGGACTTGCAGGGGAGCATTAAGAGAAGCCTGGAGGCACATTAGAGGGTGTTTGCAGTAAGACTGAGAGGTGATGGTGAGAGATGACGGTGGCAAGGGTGGTGGCAGTAGAGACAGAGAGAAGTAGAAAGATTCAAAATATATTTTTGAATATATTTTGAGCTGACCAGACAGGTGATGGGATAAATGTAGGGAATGAAAGAAAGGGAGGAATCAAGAATAACTCCTAGGTCATTGCTTAATACCTGAATAGATGGCATTAAACAAATAATACACAATCAATTGCTTACAATAATGATAGATGATATGGAGAAAATTTGTGTCTTTAGTAGCTGGATCCAACCCAGTCTGAGGGATCAGACATGGTCATGATGATGAAATGAGGTGTATAGTCTCTCAAACTCCTCTCTCTATAGCCAGGTCACATTTCTGCTCCATCAGGAGAGCACAAAAATATGTGGGAGAATGTGCAAATGTGGCCCCAAACATATATATCTGAACTATTGCTTAAAATAAAATAGAAACTATTCCACAAGGAAACTTACCAAGCTTATAACACTTACTGATTTATTAAAATTTATGTTAAGGGATAGTTTTCTTGATTTTCATTAGGCAAATATGAGCATCTTATGGATTTATTTTGTGCTTCCTTTCAGAAAACCCTCTTTAGAAACGTAAGGGTTAGTCCTGCATTCTCATAGCAGGTAGGAGTAAGGTGGGTGCTCATTCAGAACACAGAGTAGGTGGGCTCATAAGGTCACACCTCAGGCTCTGCTGCCAGTGGACTCTGCTGTGGGACCTGGGCAATATGCCCCTGCAGTAAGACGGTAACGGGCTTCTGCCTCCTTTCAGACTTGGGTATTCGGATTCCTGTTGGACATGTGGACTACTTTGTCAACGGAGGCCAAGACCAACCTGGGTGTCCCACCTTCATTCATGCAGGTCAGAAAGCCTCAGAGAGTAGGTGTTTGGCTTCCCCAGAGGCCAGAAGTCACCAATACCCTTTGTGTTGAGTCTGCTAGTGTGGGCCACGGAAGGTCTTCCTTCCAGTATCCTTTGCTATGTCCCATAATGTCTTACTCAGCACTTATTGAGTGGATGTCTTTGGAGCCCAGGAATTCTGAGGAGAAGTGACTAAAATTGAAAGCCTTCCCCATACATACACTGCCCTCCCCACTTCTTAGGCACTGCCATGATATGACATCACTCAAGGCAATAATCTCTATTCTTCTTGGGTCCTGCTTTGTGGCAAGAGTTCGCACTAGCTACATTCTTTACAGACCTAGTTGTGGAAGAAGTAGACCAACATGCCCAAAGCTAGGTAGCCAAAGGATCAATTCACTGAGTGACCATATTCCCAAACTTACTAAATTTAACAGTCCTCCAAAACTCTTTTTGAGATAATCTTCTTGAGTACATCAATAAACATACATTTCTTCTCTTCTAAGTATATTTTTATGAATGTTATTTTTGAATATACACATATTCATTGAATATATTCTTAGCATTTTAAAAACATTAAATTTGTCACAAGTTAAGTATTAAAGGTTGTTTAGTCTTCTTATATTCTTCTTATGAATATAGTCAAACTATCAGCATTTCATATAGGAATTTTATCCTCATTTCTGTTGACTGTCTTTATAGTTTCTTCCTGCTTTACCAAATTTTTGACATTTTCATTTTAAGCATTATTTTGACCATTGTATTGAATAACTACTAATCAAATTTACTGATTTTCCAACTTATATATTTCCTGGCAATTTTGATCAGATGGGATAGTATGGTTTTAATGGCTTTTGAAAATTTCTATGGCATTTAGTTGGCCACTTCTCATTTATTCTTCATAGCATACTTTGAGAAGGATTTAGTTTGTCTCTCCCAGCTCCCTGTTGCAGCTAGAAGGAGGTTGGCCATACAGCATCCCAACCGGGGGCTGGGGAAGCGGGGAATCAGCACACAGCTCAAACTTGGTTGCTGATTTCAGGGTTGGAGGGGTGGTGTCCCAAGATGAAGGGAGATTTGAAGATGCCTGAACCCTGAAATTTTGGCAAACTACAGACCTTTTAGCCCCAGCCAATTCATCCAATATGAGTTACTGCAAAATTTTAAATAGTAAACAATAACAATAAAAAACCGAGTTTTTGATAAATTGGGACATTTGGCAAAGCGAGCATATCAGTCAGTTGGCCAGGTGAACCCCAGCACATTGGCTTCAGAGGTTGACTATGAACTGCTTGCTACTGACTCCTTTGATAGTCTTGTTACTGGGTTGGGTTTAATGAGATTGTAATTTTTCTTTTGTAAAAAATTGGTTGTGTGAGTGATGATGAAGGTAAAATGTGCCGACAAGATATCCATTTTGAGAAGTGGGATTAGAATTGCCAAGTCTGTATGCTCTCGTTTTCTAAAAGAGAATTAACATGATCACAGAAGAATGGGTCTCAAATTCAACAATTTTTCCCATAGATTCAGTATAAGTATCTTTGTAAAATGAAAAGGGAAAGAAAGAATGCAGTAACCATGTCTATTCATATTCTTTAAATGTGGCTCAGGGGACATCCTATGTATCTATAGCCTACGGGAATAGAAAATTCAATAGAGTTATGGTAAGAAGCATGAGAGAGTTTCCCTTTGCCTCTCATTGAAAATGTGGTTGTGTTTCTTTCCCCTGTTCAGGCTATAGTTATCTGATCTGTGATCATATGAGGGCTGTGGACCTCTACATCAGCGCCCTGGAGAATCTCTGTCCTCTGATGGCCTTTCCCTGTGGTAGCTACAAGGCCTTCCTTGCTGGACACTGTCTGGATTGTTTTAATCCTTTTCTGCTTTCCTGTCCAAGGATCGGTAAGTGCTACCTCTTTGTTTTCTTTGACAGTTTGGGGGAAGTCCAAGTATTGTTAGTTGTCACCGCTCTAGGTCCTGATCGATGGTCAAGAAATCTACCCGACTGTGATAAAGAAAACTTCATCGATGGGGTGTTCAGCCTCTTTTAACCTGGAGGGTGTCATTTGGCCTGGTGTCCCATCCCTCACTCTCTATACTGCTGCCCGATCCCATACTCACCCTGCACACACCCTTACCATGCACACAGCCCATCCCCTGCAGGACCAGCCTCAGGATGCTCTCTGGAAACATTGCTGTATTCCAGAGCCTCTGACTCCACTTGTAAACTGGATGCTGGACAAAGGTCTTTTGAGTTGGTCCAGCCATTCTTGAATTCCTGGTAGTCCCTAAGTCAAGGTGCTGTGGGGGAAGTCCCCAAGATTGGCACACATGGCCCACTTTCAGGGTATGAGGCTGTGGTGGCCATGTGCCAGCTGGAGGGGTGCCTAATTGCTGGCCGGCTCAGGCACGTTCCTGGATGATCCAGGCCGTTCTGAGGAGAAGGGCTCAGGAAAGGCTGAGGGATCTGGTGTTGCCTCACCTGTGCAGATCATTGCTGAAAACATCCTGGGGTTTTCTTCCAGAATGAAGGGCTTCAGGAAAAACTCTGGGGAGTGTAAATGGTTCCTTCCCCTTTCTCTCTCTCCCACTTCCCACCCCTGGCTCAGAGCTACAACAGCCTGGCATTGCTCACATGAATGAAATTGATTTCATCTTGACAAAATGGTAAAGTAAGGCTAGCTTCCCACAATAAAGCAAATCAATATTACTGCCTACTTGTTGGGCATATGTCATGATTTCCCTCAGATGTGACGGACTGGCTGGTGTAACAACCACTTCTCTCACAACAGCCTCATCTCTCACTGCACTTTCACTGACATGGCACAACCCCGGGGATGCTAACTACTGTACTCCTGAGAGCATTGTATGTTTCCTTACTCTTTGTGCCTTTGTTGAAACTGTACTCTCGGCCCTTCCCTACTTGTCAACCACTATTCAGCTCAAATATTTCCTGTGTTCCTACTACCCAGGAGGTAAACGCCATTAAACAACTGTCATGTAGATTGTTTTGCAAGTAGGAGTCATAATTTCAAATTTCTTAGAAATACCTCCTGAGAATGGGCCAGGTGATCTAAACTTCCTGTTTACTTGTGTGTTTATCCGCAGCTGGTCTGAGTTGCATGTGTCCTGGGACTCACCATAGGGCATGGCATGTAATGAGCATGCAGTGTGGTTGCTTGCAGAATGAATAGGTGCATGTATTAATCAATATGTGGCTGGATGCCATGGACTCTGAAATGGCCATCTCAGGACTCTGCTGTCCTTGTTTCTTGACATCTAGGGCTGGTGGAACAAGGCGGTGTCAAGATAGAGCCACTTCCCAAGGAAGTGAAAGTCTACCTCCTAACCACTTCCAGGGCTCCGTACTGTGGTGAGTTGGGGGATAAAATGCACAGCTCAGGTCTGCCAGTGTGCTGTCCGGCAGAGTCCAGGGCTCTGGCTTGGGCTGTGTCCAGCCCAGCTTGGTAGCCAAGGTGGGAGGTGAAGGACTGGGGCAAAGATGTCATGGGAGGGGTGGGGCACAGCCACTACTGGTCTCAGTTAGAACCAGAACTTTCAGAGCCGGTTTAACCCATTACTCTACTAAGGATGAGGACTTGAGAGAATCTTCCTATTTATATACTGATCCTAGTCCCCCACCTCAGCTACCCCCAAATCTGCCCCTCCAGTGTGGGCTCTCTCTAGAGTGGTATTCGAATGTACTTCTGGCTTCTTCCTTCCTGCAGGTGATGCCCATTCATAGATCCCAACTGTTCACTGTTGCTTCTAACCTTAGGATTTCATTGAAGCTAAGGTGCCAGTGATTATAAAGATGTTAAATGTGAGAGAAAAGTGAGCCTTAGAATCTATGAATTACATTGTAGGCTGAAACATCATCTTTCCCTATATGATTTGCATCTTAACTAGGGTGACCCTACTTCCTGGTTTGTGTTTTTATCCTGGGATCTCTTCTGGTTTATTGTGTGCACAGAACAGAAGTAGGCTGGGTTAGGATGATAAATTTATCATCCTAATGCTAATTCTAACTGATGTTCTGATCAACTGTGTCTGGCTGCTGGAGGGATCTTTGTGGCCATACCTTACTGGTACTAGAAGGTCTGGTGCAGTGTGATAGAGAGATCAAAGTTCAGACTCTGTGGTCTTACAGACCAGGATTTGAATCTCAACTTCTCCACTCACCAGCTGTGTGACCAGGAGCAAGTTACTTAATCTTTCTGAACTTATATCCTTATGTATAAAGTGGGAACAATAATTGTACTGTATCTACTTTGAAGAACCAATTACACAGATAAAATAGTATATGGAAAGTTAGTAGCTCAGTGACTAGAACCCGATAATTAATAATTCCCTTCCCTTTATCAATCAGACAATTTGGGAAAGTAGATGCAGGTGTTTCCAATTTCATTCCAGAGAGAATTCATGGCTCCCTGTTAGGAACGAAATAGGTTACAAGAGTTAACTGTGGGCTTTTCACATGTATCAGCTCCCTTGATAACCCAACTCTGAGAGGTAGGTGTGAGGAAAGGGAGGCTCTGAGAGACTGAGTGATTGCCCAAGGCTACATAGCTGGGTGAAAAAGTTAGGATTCAACTCTAGGCCTTCTGACTTCAAAATCTATACTCTTCCTATGCCACCTGCCTCCACACTTGTTTCCTGGCTCCTCTTCTGAGAACCTGCCCTTTACAGCTGTATTTCTCAGCTACTCACCTGTCCTCAGCACCCCTTGGAGGTCAGCCTGAAAGAGGATGCTTAGTCCAGCGGTGGAGGCAGTGCTGTGGGGAGCGGACGTCCAGTTCTATTTCCCAGTCGGCTTCCGGGCCACCTGAACTGGCTCCTCCCTGTCTGCACAGGGAGCACAAGGAGATTACAGGCATTTGAAGGTCGCTACTGAGGCAGATTCATGTAGCCATAATTTTTCTGTTTTAAATTTGTTGTGAGACCTCCTCCTAATGCCCCCAGAAGCATGGTCCTGTCTGTTCAGGAAAACCTTTTTGCCTTTGTGCTTTGAGGCTTCTGTTCTGAGTGTTCAAGCTGGGACCTTCCATTCCCTCGGGGTATAGTCTTCCACCTGGTAGTGCAGGTGGTGCTGGCAGCTGGCAGCTCCCTGTTCTCACCCACTCCCAGGCCATCATGGCACTGGGCTGGGCTCAGCAGTGCCTACCAGGACAGGGATTACCCTATACCCCTGCCAGGCCTGCACCAGCAGGGCAGAACAATCTTCTTTAGATAGATGAAATGAGGTAATAGAGAAGAACCTTTTCTCTATTACCTAATTCTCGTCATGTTCTATGAGGTGATGCTGGAGTTATTGTTTACAGATGAAGCACAGAGAGGTTCAGTGACTTAGACAAGGCAACACAGCAGGTAAGCAGCAGGGCTGGGCCTTGTATCCCGTCTCTTGATCAACCATCCAGGGCTCTGTGTGCTGCTTCCCATGTCATACTCCTATGCAAATTGGTTCCCACTGACTCAACGTTAGCAGACCTGGTCCTCCTGGGCCTTCCAGATAATGTAGAGCAGGGAGAAGCAGAACCTTAGGAAACTTTCTTGATCAATGATAACTTCTGGCAAAGAAGTGGTATAATTAAATTCCTAAGGCTCATGTAAGTTAGCTTATTTTCTCACATCACAATTATCCACTTCAGTTCAACCTTGTCCATCACCGTAACAATCTACATCCCATAGTAAACAAATGAGAAAGAGAGATGGCGGGGGTGTGGCACTTTCTTGGGTGTGTGTATGGGGGTGGGGGAGAGCATGTAGTGCTGTCTTTTCTTCTGGTGAGTTCTTGGCATCTCTCCTGAGTCCTGTCACTAACCCCATGAGCCTGGGGGGACCACAGGCAGGGGAAAAGGGAAGGACTGCTTCTCCAGCTATGTCCCAGTCACCAAAGGAGTCTGTGAAAATGTTCCAGGACCAGAGTTACTACAAAATGCCACCAGATGGGCCTACCTCTTAATAAGAAAATAGTGGGGTGTTAGGGAGGCTGCACTCCTTAACCTCTCCTGCCAGAGGGACAGCAGGTTCTAGCAGGTTCAATGACTTAGACAGGGGTATTGCCGTGAGCCAGGCATCTCACACAGTCCGTGTCGATGACACCAGCCTTGAGAGCCCCAGTGACCATGCTGCCTGGCAGGGGGAGATGCCACATAGGCACCCTCTGCTCCCCGACACTGTGTATATGAATGGTGGGGTTGGGGAGGGGCCTTACTATATTTGTGATTTAATTATTTAGTGTAAGAGATACTCTTTTTGGTTCTTTTAAAATCACACTACCAGATAACATCACCAAACAGGGTGGAGTGGGACATTCTAGCATTGCAAGTAATAATAAAAACTAACATGGATTGAATGCTTCTGAAGCACGGGCACTGTCTATGGACTTTATATGTAGTCACTCATTTAATTCTCATTGAGACCTGTGAGGGATCTATTTTATTTTCCTCAATTTATACTCGAAGAAGCTGAGGATCTGCAGTGACAGGTAATCTGTTCCAGGTCACACAGCTACAAAGACGTAGGGCCGAGATTTCTAATCGCACTGCTGTGCTCTCCTGGGGGCTTTTTGGGCACTGCACCCACCAACCTCTAGCTCACTTGTCTGCTCTACTTTGGTTTCCTAGCGCATCACACCCTTGTGGAGTTTAACTTGCAGGAGCCAAGAAACAAGGACACCCATATCGTGGTCACCTTCTTTAGCAGCAATGCCACCTCCTCAGGCAAGATCACCATGTAAGTAAGTGTCCCTCACGGCTGGCTGTCTTCTCTCCTTAGGGCATAGTTTTATTTCACACACACACACACACACACACACACACACACACACACACACATCCCAAGATAGGCACTGTGTCATCATTGGTGAGTGAGCCGAGCCCACTGGGCTGGGGCTGGGGGTGAGGGTAGAATCTACCCCAGACACATACTGGGCAACTGTCTTAGGTTCAGGGTCAGTACTGGGTTCAAGCATATTGCATTCAGACAGGAGCAGATGAGGCAGGCAGGCAGCAGTGTTGGGGTGTCCCAACGGGTGATAAAAACATAGACATTGTGTCCCTGATAGGAAGCAGTGCTCAGGTATCCAGGAGGGGGCATCAGGGATGTCTAAAGTAGGAGGACTTCAGCCATTAGGAAGGGCTGGCCGGAGCCTGGGAAGCACCCACTCCTGAGTAGGGGAGCAGCGCTGGGTGAGTTACCAGAGCAGAATTGCAGGCAGTGTCAGGTAGCAAATGAATGCAAAGGGAGGGCCAGCAGGCTTGATGCTGGGTGGTGCCAGTTACTGGAACAAGGGCTGAGCGTTTCCTTCCTTTGTGGTCACACCTGGGCCTAGCCGCTGGTTGGGACCAGGCTTGAGATGGGAGGGCAGAGGACCTCAACTCTAGGACATTACAAGCCAGGCAGGGAAAAGGACCTCAGCAGTGCATGCTTCTTCAAAAAGTAATTGGTTTGTTACTCACAAACGAGTAAGACACTCACTAATCAGATAAAACAGCATCTCAGTTAGGGTCCAGTCTGGGAACCAGAACCCAAGCCAGGTAGTCCAATAGAAGGGATTTAACTCAGGGAACTGATTATGAATGTGTTGGGAGACCTGAAAACCCAAAAGGATGGGAGGCAACGCAGAAATCAGCCACAGGAGGAGCCATCCCACCCCAGGGTTAGAGGGACAAAGTCAGGGCGGTGTTGGCAGAGCACAGAACTGAGCTAGATTCTCCCTGGAACCTGCTGGCAGAGGAGCCTGAGAAATAAGGTTTGCAGAAGAATGGAAAGCACACAAACGGGCAAATGACCAGTGTGCACACATACCAGGGTAGAAGTGCACAACTGTCAAGGGCAGATGCTATGCAAACATGTAAGGCGACACTTGACCAAGTGTGAGGACATATTTGAGTAGAGATTTTTATTATTATTATTGATTTCAGAGAGGAAGGGAGAGGGAGACATAGAAACATCAATGATGAGATACAATCATTGATTGACTGCCTCCTGTATGCCCCACACTGGGGATCAAGCCTGCAACCCAGGCATGTGCCTTGGCCGGAAATCGAACCTGGGGTCCTTCAGTCCGCAGACCAAAACTCTACCCACTGAACCAAACCAGCCAGGGCTGAGTAGAGATTTAAGATTCTCAGGAGTTGCTCAAGTCAGGGTTAGTGAGACTATGGCCCTGGGAAGGGACAGGAGGGGGTCAAGGCCCCATGTGAGGAGGCTGGAAGGGCAAGTCAGGGCCACTCCAAGCAAGGCCCTGAAGGTTAGAGATTTTGGTTGTATCCTGAGATCCAGGTTGGGGAGCCACTGGGAGTTTTAAACAGGAGTGTGACCAGATCAGTTTCGGGTTTGAAAACATTTCTCAGGCTGCAGGGCTGCACATTCACTGTGCTTTCAGGAAAGACAAGTCTCTGCTGGAAGGAGCAGGACTTCTCGGCCCCCAAACAGCCTGCGACAGCCAGGGTACAGCTCACCAAGGCCACACCATGAGCATGGCAGGCAGTCAGGACCCCAACCAGATCTCCAGGTGCCTAGCTGAGCCCTGTAGATTGTGGCTTTTCTTCTTCAGATCACTTCAAAGGTGTGTTCCTTCTAGGTGGGTGTTTTCGTCACCTCTCCAGCTCATTGGTAGTCCAATAGAAGGGATTTAACTCTGTGACAGTGACACACAACTCTGGCTGCACATTAGAATCACCTGGAGAGCTTTGAAAAATACTGCCACTAAGCTCCACCCCAGAAAAATCTGAGCAGAATCTCTGGGCATTGCCTCAATAGCTATACTTTTTTTAAAAAAAAAATAACCTTTTATTTTTCAATTACAGTTGTACAATATTATATTAGTTTCAGGTGTGCAAACCAATGAGATTTGACATTTATATAATTACAGAGTGATCAGCCATATAAATGTAGTGCCCATGGGACACCACACATAGGTATTACAATATTGTTGACTATCTTCCAACAGGTATACTTTTAAAGCAGGGGCGGGGAACGCCCAGCCCACTAGTAGTATAAGGCCCGGGAAACCATTTGGTCTGGCCCTGCCAAGGCATTCGGGGTGAGTTAGTGAAATGTTTGACCAAACATAGCAGGCTGATTGTTGATAATTTTGTAAGGCCCAAGAATGATGTTATAAATATTCAAACAGCCCCTGGCAGAAAAACGGTTCCCCAACTCTCAGAACATGATTACCTTAAATTCCTTGGTGTTTTTGTTTTCTTGCAGAACAGAAATTGAAAAAAAGGTGGGGGGAGGGGGCCTGTGGATGGTCTTTCCCCAACTTTCTGTAATTTTGTGAAACCCCCAAATTTCCTTCTAATTAGAGAATTTACCTGGGCCTAGTCCCCAGTGCTCACAGCGTCCTTCATACTCCTAGTTTGCAAGCTCCTCCATCCAAGCAACTTCTTCCAGTGAACATTAAATATTTCAAAAACACTTCCCACATCCTATCTAATAAAGACAGACTATGCTAATTGACCCTCTCGCCATGGCAAAGATGGCAGTGCCCACAGCCTATAAGGAATAAATATGCTAATTGACTGCCCTGCCCTCAAAGATGGCAGTGCCCACAGCCAATAAGGAGGGAATATGCTAATTGACTGCCCTGCCCTCAAAGATGGCAGTGCCCACAGCCAATAAGGAGGGAATATGCTAATTGCTGCCCTGCCCTCAAAGATGGCAGCACCCACAGCCAATAAGGAGGGAGTATGCTAATTGACTACCACGCCCTCAAAAATAGCGGCGCCCACAGCCAATAAGGATGGAATATGCTAATTGACTACCACACACTCAAAGATGGTGGCGCCCACAGCCACAAGATGGTGGCACCCAGTCCCCTCAGCCCCGCTGGGGTGGCAGGAGTGTAGCAAGGCATCCCCCAGTTCCCTCAGCCCCCCAGGTGCTCAGGGCCGGCCTGAGGCACAGACAAGCCTTGGATGGTGGCTGCCCAGCCACCCAGGCCCAGCCGAGGCTTGCGCTGCTGGCAGTGGCAGCAGCAGAGTTGTGATGGGCGTCGCCTTCCCCTGATTGCCAGGTTGCCTCCCGCCCCTGAGGGCTCCCGGACTGTGAGGGAGGGCAGGCTGGGCTGAGGGACCCCTCCCCCCTCCAGTACATGAATTTTCATGCACCGGGCCTCTAGTGTAAAATAACAGGAACAACTTTTATACAAAGTTATACTGGATCTTCCTCAAAAGGGGAGAACAAACTAAATGACTAACCCTGGGTTAAAAAATACATAAAGAAGACATTTCATCTCTGTGGAGGCCAGAAACGAAAAGGAAACCTTGCTGCTGAGCCAGGCCCGGCCTCACCCACCTTCTGCCCGAGAGCCCAGCGAGGACTGAAAGGCAACCTGACCAGAGCACAGGAGGCACCTGGCGCCCTCCTGGCTCTGCGGGTGGGCCTGGCCGGTGCCAAGCCTGTGCTGCTTGGCAGGCTTCTTCTCCACATGGGGTCCTGCTTTTGTCTAGGGTCCTGTGGCCCTTTCTGGGGCGCTTCTCTAGGTTGATCACTGCATACTCCGCTCTTCATCGTTGTCTCAGGACACGAGTCCAAAGTGGTGCCTGAATCTTGCAAACCGGCGGGCAATCAGGGCAAGGCCAATGGGGCCGGTTGGTAGAGTCCTGGATCCCGTGTTCACTCGGAGCCTCTGGGCTTCGTCAACACCAGCAAACCCTGTGCTTCAAGCTCACGGCTGGCGGGAGAGCCGGGTTCACACCTCCGGCTCCCGCTGGGAAGAGACGAAACCTGGCTCTCACCCCAGCTCTGTCTAGTTTCCAGACCTGATTTTTGTTTCTTCCCACCCACACATTCAGACTCTGTCTAAAATAGAGCAGTCCTCGCATTTTCTAACTGCAATGACAGCGGCAGCGGCTTTTCCCGGACCGGCGGGTTCCATGGGGAACACTGCCGTCGGGGCTGCCGAGGGGTGCAGATAGCGGCTCTTGGGGGGCTGTGAGGGGAAAGTGCCGCGATTGAGGCTGAGATCCAGGGGAAGCCTCACTGCCCATGGCCACCGATGAGGGAGGGGAGTCCTGGGCCCAAGCCCTCATCCCCTGCACTGAGCGGCCCCCGCCACAGCTCGGTGCCTGAGCCCGAAGCCCATTTTCGCAGCCTCAAGCCCCTTTCATTAACACCTTTCGTACCGCTCACGAGCTTTCTTGTGTTTCACGTGACATCTGTTATGGACCTTAGATGTCAACACACTGTCTTGTCCACATCGAATGAAGCGATCTCATTGGTGGAAACCGTGCAGGTCAATCTACGAAAAACTATATAATTGCATGAACCCATAAAGCATTGCAGTTACATTGTATTTTGGTCATTCGAATAGTCTTTGTCTTCAAGTTCCTGGTGCTTTTAGAAATGCCCTCTCTCAGAAAAAGGAAGGAAACCAACGAAACTGATACACTTCCTTTCGTGTTGTTCCACTCTAAGGAAAATGATGAAATGGCCAAAGAAAGTAGTGCTGTACCTTATAAACTGGACTTTCCAATTCATTTAGAGTGTACAAAGTCCTCAAGCCACAAGCAAAAATGAAGTAAAAACAGTTTCTGCTATCGGTGGCGAGAGACTGGATAACGGATGACAATAATGAAGGCTCTCCGGAACCAGAGACAAATCTGTCCAGCCCTTCCCCTGGAGGTGCAAGGAGAGCACCCCGTAAAGATCCACCCAAAAGGTTGTCAGGTGATATGAAGCAGCATGAACCTACGTGTATTCCAGCGAGTGGAAAGAAAAAATTTCCTACGAGAGCCTGCAGAGTTTGTGCCGCCCATGGAAAAAGGAGCGAATCTAGATACTTATGTAAATTTTGTTTGGTCCCTCTTCATAGAGGAAAATGTTTTACGCAGTACCATACGTTAAAAAAGTACTAGGAACTTTGTTTGTTTTTGTAAATAAAAATGTTATAATTATTGAAAAACAACACCTAAAGTGCATTATGATCTGTAGTTATGATGATTTAAATAACGGGCAGTTTGTCCAAAAACGTGCGGTCCCTGGCATATGTCTTAGAGATTTCTATGCGGTGCAAAATGTGCTAAGAGCGAGCTCCCATGACGCGTCTAGGAATCGCCCCTGCGTCCCCGCCTCCCACCCTGGGCCTGGCCCAAACCAAAACGAGGGGTGGGACGGCGAGGGGAGGGCAAGGCGCAGGCTCTTGCGGGATGGGCTTGTCCTTCGGATCATCGGGGCACAAAGCCTAAGTAGCAGCCGAGGGTTCTCAGCGGGCAGCGTGGCGCCACGGAGGAGCCCAGGAGGCCTGTGGGCGCGGTTCCCCCCATACCCCCCTGCGGTCGGCTCCGCAGTGGTCCGGTCCGGGTGACGTGCGGAAGCTCCGCATTCTCTGCTGTTGATTGTGTGGCTCAGGCCCCGGTTCCGGCCTGGGAGCCCAGGGCAGCCTCAGCGCCTGGAGGAGGCCGGACCGGCCCTCCGCGCCCCCGGGGCTGGTCCTGGCAACGCCAGGCAGGGCTCGGCAGCATTGCCCGGAGGTATGAAGGGGAAAAAAACCCCTCATCCCTGTGGTGTTCTATGGGAATTGCTGATACGTGCAGCCGTGGTCAGATTTTTTCTTTTTGCTGTGTTTGTGGGTGAGTTTTTGTTGGATTAGAAGCCGGCTTTATGTGGGAGGAGGAAAAGCGTGCCGCGGAACTTTCTACACTAATGGAAGAAAACTGTAAACCACTTGAAAAATGCAGCCTCGGAGAAGAGTGTGAAAGCTTCGAATCATTACAGGATTCCAGCTTCGAGGAGGAGCCGACAGAAACTCGAAGTTTGGAGGCAATCTGTGGAAAGCTGAACAGTTCCAAATCCGAATTTGGGGATAAAATACTCTTCCTAGCAACAGAGTTAAAGGAAGAGGAATCCGAACAGGACGGATTGGTGGTGGATATTTCCAAAAGGATACAGTCCTTAGAAGATGAATCAAAATTACTCAAATCACAAGTAGCTGAAGCCAAAACCACCTTCAAAATATTTCAAATGAATGAAGAGCTACTTAAAATAGCCATAAAAGATACTTTGAGTGAAAGTTCCCAACTTCAGGAAAGCCAGAAACAGCTTCTACAAGAAGCTGAAGAATGGAAAGAACAAGTTAGTGAACTTAATGAACAGAAAATAACATTCGAAGACTCCAAAGTATATGCAAAACAAGTTTTATGTGACAAAGAAAACCAGATCAAATCTCTGACTGAATACTTGCTAAAGATGCGAGACTGGACTGCAGTGCTTAGAGAAGACGTCAGGGATGATAACTTGGAATTGGAAATGAGTGATTCAGAAAATAGCGCGCTCTCAGGTAGTGAACCAAAAGGAGATCTGAAGAAGCTGATTCACACTGCTAAGTTAAAGGCTTATTTGAAAACCCTAGAAGGAGAAAGAAACCAAATATACAACCAATTAACTGAAGTAGATAAAACAAAGGGACAGCTTATAGAGTGTATTAAGAATCTCCAGGCTGAACACGCATCTTTGCAGTCAGAAAATGAACATCTTGAAAATGAGAATCAAAAGCTTCAGCACAAACTTAAAGTAATGACTGAAATGTATCAAGAAAACGAAAAGATACTTAACAGGAAGTTAACAGTAGAAGAAAATTGCCAGCTAGAGAAAGAGAAAAAACGTTCTAAAGGCGATGAAAAGATCACCCACGCAACTGAAGATCTAGAGACCTATAGAAAGCGAGCCAAAGATCTTGAAGAATTATTAGAGAGAACCATTCATTCTTATCAAGGGCAGATTATTTCCCATGAAAAAAAAGCCCATGATAATTGGTTGGCAGCTTGGACTGCTGAAAGAAATCTCAGTGATTTAAAGAAAGAAAACTTTTACCTCAGTCAGAAATTAACTGAAACAGAGCTTAAATTTGAACTTTTAGAAAAAGATCTGTATGCACTTGATGCTCCAAATACAGCATTTTGCAGAGAGCATTCCCTATATGGTCTGTCACCATTGGGTCAACCTTCATCTGAAACAAGAGCTTTTCTCTCTCTTCCAACTTTGTTGGAGGGCTCACTCAGACTCTCACCTTTGCTTCCAGGGGGGAGGAAGAGAGGCTTAAGAGGCCCAGGGAATCCCCAGGACCATCAGATGACTAATGAAAGAGGAGAATCAAGCTCTGATAAGTTAACTCATCCTCACAGGGAACCTTCTCACACTGGGTCCCTTTCACCTCCATGGGAACAGGATCATAGGATGATAATTCCTCCATCAGGCCAACCTTATCCTGATCCAGCTCTTCCTCTACATAGGCAAGACAGATATTATGCTAATATTGGTAGGCCATCTGGACCAGCAGAACACAGAAGTTTTAATATGCCAGATGGGTCAATGTCTTCCAAAATGGAATCCAGTGGGAATGATAGCAAAGATCATCTTGGTAATTTAAATATGCCTGATGCATCTCTCCCCACCAAAAGTAAAGTAACTGGCCCTGGCGTTGTTCCTCCAATCAGAGGTTCATTGTTTCCGATGGATGCAAGGGGCCCCTACATGAGACGAGGTCCTCCTTTTCCTCTACTTCCAGGAAGCATATATGGAGCTTCCTGTGATCATTTTCCTCCAAGGGACTTTTCTGGCCCACCACCTCCTCCGTTAGCAATGAGGAATGTCTATTCACCAAGAGCTTTTCCTCATTATCTTCTCCCAAGAGCTGGATTTTACCACCACATCCTAAAAGAAGAAGTAAGTACCCATCAGTGTCGATTCTGCCTTCAAGTGAGCCTACTACTGAATGAACAACCAGAAACACAAGAGCCTCGACAATAGTTTTGGTCTCTAAAAGTAATTTTGACTTCTTCCATTTTCAGTTTAAGTACAGTTGTTACTTAAGTGATTATACTTATGCTCAAATTGGAGCTTAATGGATACATTCTCAGGATAATATTTTATAAATAAAGATTATTTAAATATGAATATAATCAATTATTTCTATTTTATTTTAGTCTACACAATGTAATTATTTTAATTTGATTAACAAATCCACTATCACATAAACAATAATGGGAGTTTCTTATATGTGATCTTGTAGTTGGGGATGTTTTAAATTCCAAAGGCTATGTCTTTATGCCAAGAACTGTATTTCCTATTGTTATAGATAAATGTGAAAATAACTTTATGCTTAATTAAGTAAATTTTAATTGATTTAAATATTTGCTTGGCATAGACTATAATAATAGAATCAACTAGTCTTTTTTATTAAAGAAAAAAAGGGTGGAGTAGTCCTCACACAAAATCCTTTGACCTGAATGCCCTAAAAGTGGGCTCTAATGAAAGACTGGTAAATCTGAAAGTGTAGACCTTTCCCAACTAGGAATCTAAGAACGAGGGACATTTTTCAGATGTGAAAATCCAAGGGCTACTATTTTGCTGCAGTGTCCACTTGTTTACTTAAAAAAAAAAAACGGAACAAATATTTTTTTGAGTCATGTGCAAAACTGTGGGTATGGGCAGAAGGATTTGTTGGGGTGGTACAAAGGACCATGGTCCCCACCTTCACGGAGCTGACTCTTGTACATCACAGCTAACCAGTGCTACCAGCAGAACCTCATAGGGATCAAGGGCAGCAAGATCAAAAGTGCTGCATAATTACTCTCCCTTTCCCTTGTAGACCGAAACAGAAACTTCAGGGGAGAGGAGTCCTAGCTCACCCCACTCCTCAGTGCCAGATACACCAAGTGAATCTCAAGCTTCAGGCTTCTCGCCAGTTTTGGAGCAAGGACCGGACTATCATTGTTGGGAAATTCTGCACTGCTCCTTTGCCTGTCAATGACAAGTAAGCTGAGTGTGCACTACCCCAGACACACCCATAAGGACCAATCCTGACCTTAGATATGATGCTTGTTGAGGTTCGATCTCATCATAAGTGATTTGCTTCTTTGATGCATAGATGACAACAACCCAAGGCTTTCCTGACACACTTGCAGGGCTATCTTGGGTTGGGAATGTTAGGAAGCCAAAGAGGGTGAAATCTAAATCCTCATTCCCACTTCAAAATAAGAAACCCCATTTTACCTGATCTACCTATCTATCTATCTATCTCTATCTTATTTGATTTCTATATAAGATTTTGTTAGAATAAAGATTTCTAATTGCATTTTTCCTCCTCCTTAGTGTCCACTGGTCACATTCATGGGTGTGGATTGAGACTCCCCATTCCCTTTACCCTGCCTCTAGCCTTTATAGTATTAGTCCTACCATCCCGGTCCTTTGGAGGACAGTAGGTTCTTATAGTAGACAATTGTAGACTTCTTTCACCTGACATCATTAAAACACAGAGCTCTTACTCCTCTCTCCTGACCAAAAGGAACCTGCCCTGAACATATATCTTCTTGTTGTCCTTCTCTTGCAGTAAAATGACGGTCTGCTTACCTGAGCCAGTGAACTTACAAGCAAGTGTGACTGTTTCTCGTGACCTTAAAATGACGTGTGTATAGTAAAAGCCTGGACAGGACATATCCCTGGATTGTAGGGACGGGGGCGGGGAGGGAGGGGTTTCAACTTATTCTAGGCCACTACTACTAAGAATGAAGGCAAGACTCGTGGTTATTTCCCCCATAATTTACTACCTTAGAAGGGAAAGATGGCTCAGTTTATAGAGCTATTTTTATTTGCATGCCAATTTAAAGAGCCTTATATAGATATCATTTCAGCTTTCTTACTCATACTTAAGAGCAATTACCCCATGTCCTTGTGCTCTGTACAATAGAAACATATATAGGAAAAATGCTTTTCTAAAAAATAAAACTCCATGGAATATCTGAATTATTTATTATTTTATTGGGATGGAATTCTGTTACCAAAAATAATGTGATTTATAGTCTGTGGGATTGGAAAAACAGTAGATATTGAGTTCTCTGCGTTAAAATAGCAATTGGAAAGAAGAGCTTGGAACAAGAGAGGGGATGAAGGGTGGGGCTGAAGATACTGCCTTTCACTCTCCTTACCATCACCTTTTCTGGATATCTGGAAAGTTTGGGGGGATCAGAGAGATCTTTGGGGAAATACAGGTAGATTTTCTTTGTGTCAGTGTTTCTTAAACTTTGATCTTTATATATAGTCTTGTATCAGCCACAGTCTAGCAAGAAGCAGATGGTGCATTCAAATTGGGTAATTTAATAAAAGGACTATTTACAAAGGTGTTAGTGGGAAGTGGGGAAACCACGCAGGATAGTGCAGCTGCGGAGCTAGTGGCAGTGGGAGCCACTACTCTCTCTAGGTATAAGGAGGCAAGTGGAAGGAGCACCAGAACCTGGAGCCAGCATGGGCTTGGGGACCTTCAGTCAAGGGACACAGTCATCAGGCAGCAATATTGCAGGGAGGGAGCCAGGGAAACAGAGTCTCCAACCTCACTCTTCTTTCCTCCCTCATTCCTCTGCTACTGCTCCCCATTGAGTGACTACAACTAGAAGCTAGAAGGCAAGAGGCACAGTGATGCGGCTCAGGAGGAAAAGCAGGGCAGAGAAGAGTAGAGAATGGATGGGTGGGAGTGGGGAACAGAGAGGTATGGCTCATACCTTCACCACTTTCTCCATAGCCAGGTATGACCTGGATTCTTCTAAGCTTAACTGTTTCCTTTAAATTAATTATTTAAAAATCATTTTAATCACTTTTAAGTGAGCAACAATTCAGTGGTTTTAAGCATATTCGCATTGTTGTGTAACCCTCACCATGATCTATCTCCAGAACTTTTCATCATCCCAAACTGAAACTCTACCCATTAAATAACTCTCCACTTGCCTCCACCCAGCCCATAATAACCAATATCCTACTTTCTGTCTCTACTAGAGGCCCAATGCACGAAATTTGTGCAAATGGCTCAGCCCTTGCAGCTACTGTGGCTTGCCTCAGCCCTCACAACCCTGACTTCTGGAAAGTCATTGGGCTGTCTGGTCTAATTAGCATATTATACTTTTATTATTGTAGATGCATTCTACTATTCTAGGTACTTCATACAATATCTGTCTCTTTATGATTGGCTTATTTCATTTAGCATAATGTTTTCAATGTTTATCCTTGTTGTAGCATGTGTCAGAATTTCCTTCTTTTTTAACGGTAACTAATATGCTATGTATGCATATACCACATTTAGTTTATTGATTCATCCATCATTGGGCATATGAGTTGCTTCTACCTTTTAGCTATTGTAAATAATGTTGCTATTTATATCAGTGTGCCAATATCTGTTCAAGGCTTTTTTATATAAAAACCTACATAAATGTGCTTTGAAAGGAAACTGCTGATTTGCTGATTTACTCTCCAAAGTAAAAGCAGAGCAATTGATATAAGCAATAGGCTATCATTGCTCCATTTGAGTCAAGTCACCTAGGGTCACCAGGAGAGAGCTTTGTCCAGGCTGTAGAAATGCAGCCAAAGGGACGGGGGATGCCATGTACTGTTAATCTAAAAATAAAAGCCAAAGTAAGAGGCAATAAGCATTTATTTGAGATCCAGAAGAATAGCTATCCAGGAAGCACTGAGTCAGGCAGAAACCCAAGTAGTGTTCCAATTAGGACACGATGGGGAGGAGTTTTATGAAAAAGGGAAGGGGAACAATTACATGAACAGGAGGAAGGAGTTTCTGTAAATGCAGATGAGCTAACACAGTGATGCTAATTCTAAAAAATGTCCTGTAGTCATAATGTCTGCTTTCTTGTCACATTTCCAGACAGTGGTTTGGGATATAATGTTGCTTCAGGCCCAGTCCAAAGGTTATCGTGTCCACTTTAACATTCCAAAGGTTTGAGGAATAAGATGTGCAAAGCAGTTCCTTGGATGGTAACTCCAACTCCATTTTAAAGTGGTCCCATTGCTATCGGTTTTCACCACACTCACTTACATGCTTTATTTTCTGCGCAGTCCACTACAGTCAGTTTGAAAAATCTAGATGTTCCCCAATATGCAGGCTTGGAGTTCTTTTTTCAAACCCAAAACCATCTCGTTTCTTACTCTCTCCCTTTACTCACCCATGTTCCTGGCAAGAAGCTCCCAAGAGATCTCTTACCCTGAGCTGTATTAGGCTTCATTTCCTGTTATTGTAACACCGTTGCTTCTTATGAGACAACGCTCATTTTTCCCTGCTGCTTGTTGCTTCAAAGTATGTGTAAATGATGTTATGCTTCTGTGATCAAGATTGTGTCCTGTGGTGCCGATGCTAATTGCTGATACACTGAGCAGACGTGCAGTTTCTCCTTTTTGTGGTTGGGCACAGCCCTGTGTTTCTTGGCTAATACAGTCTTACTTTAAAGTGCTTTTATTTAAAAAAAAAAATCTTTTTAAATCCTCACCCGAGGATATTTTTCCATTGATTTTGAGAGAGAGTGAAAGGAGGAAGGAAAGAGAGAGGAAGAATGAGGGAGAAAAAGAAACATTGATGTGAGAGACATACATCAATTGCTTGCCTCCTGCACACACCCTGAGAATCGAGCCTGCAACCAAGTTATGTGCCCCTGACTGGGAATCGAACCGAAGACTCTTTGGTTTGAGGGCCCACGCTCTAACCACTGGACCACCGGCCAGGGCTTTAAAGCACTTTTAGATTATCTCACAAGTTATTTAGCTCCCCATCAGAAATTTGAGATTATCACTATAAATGATAAACCAGTTTCTCTTATCATAAATTAATCCTAAAAACAACTACAATGAGAACATAATAATGTTTAAACTTCTAACTAGATATTGTGGCTTGCTGAAGGCTCCATGCCCTAGGCCTGTTCTGCCCTTATAAAAAGGGAAGATTAGCAAGGATGAGAGAGGTGTCAAAAAATTTATTAATGCCCAGGACTCTCTTCTATATGTAATCCGTGGTTCGAAAATTAAAATATGAAAAGCAATTGTACCAAGAGATTTAATGTTATCTAATGCTGGGTCTATGTGCTACCTTCGACCATCTTGCCTAGTGTCGGGTATACGGCCCTCACTTTCAGAAACGTGGCTAAGTAGGTGGGATGTTTGTGGGGTAAGGAAGAAGGGAAAGCTAACAAAGACCCCAGTCACTGCTTGATAACATTTATTGTATTTTTAGGAGGCCTTTTTAAAGCTTGTAACTCAGGGTTTGGATACTAGGGCTCGTTTAAAGCAGCTCATTGATTTCTTCTCAGTCTTCGTCTTCGTATTAATTTCCCCATCAAATTCACACCAGCTTACTCTCTCTCTGTATATTTAACATTATAAAAGCAGCACGTGCTCATCTTAACAAATCAAACTGTAGACACATAGTCACCACAGCCCTGCGGTGATCAATGTTAATAGCTTGGTTTATGCCCTTCTACACATTTCCCCATTTTAATACAAATATATACATACAAAGTTGTTTTTTGGTGTTTTTTTTAAACAAAAATGAAATCATAGCACATGTATTACTCCACACTTTTCCTTTGTTACATAGCAATATATCATGAACATCTCTCCTGGTACTATAATACATAAGTCTAGTTTATTCACTGGGTATTTAATATTCCATAGTACAGATATGCTATAATTTGGCCAACCATTTTTTTTTGGTGGTGCATATTAAGGTTGCTTTCATTTTTTTTTTTAAACTACAAGTGATGCTGCAATAAATATTTTTGTATGTCTATTCTCATATCAGTGCCTTCATTTCTTTCTTTCTTTTTTTTTCCAGTGCCTTCATTTCTATGTGGTAGGTATCTTTGCTGAGAATTACTAGGTCAACAAATATATTAAACGGATAGTAATGCACCCTGGCTGGGTAGCTCAGTTGGTTAGAGTATCCTTCTGATACACCAAGGTTGCGGGTTCAATCCCTGGTCAGGTCACATACAAGAATCAACAAATGCATAAATAGCCCTGTTGGCATGGCTCAATGGCTAAGCATTTACCTCTGAACCAGGAGGTCACAGTTCTATTCCTGGTCAGGGCACATGCCTGGGTTGCAGGCTCAATCCCTAGTGTGGGGCGTGCAGGTGGCAACCAATCAATGATTCTCTCTCATCATTGATGTTTCTATCTCTTTCTTTCTCTCCCTTCCTCTCTGAAATAAAACAAACAAAACAAAAAACAACAACAAATGCATAAATAACTGGAACAAGAAATCGATGTTTAGAAAAAAAAAAAGGTTAGTAATGCTGTAGATTACTTTCCAAAAATGCCATACAGATTCACATACACTCTGACAATGGTTGAAATAAATTGTTTCATTGCAATTATTTATTCCAGTATTACTCTCCCTAAGACAAATAACCCAAATCCCCAAATCTCTCCTCTGGAGTTACCATGTGATGTTCAGTTGATTCCAAGTTGGCTGACCAGTTACCCACTTGTGAAACTGGGATGTCTCTTTCCTTCAGAATTATAGGGGTCTAAGATTTTAGTACCTTTTAAAACTGGGCATTCATTCAGACACAGGAATCTTTAGAGCACTGAAACTCCCTACGGGTGAGCTATGATGAACTTTTAAAAATATTGTTTGGGGTTTGTTTTTTTTTAGAATATATTTTTATTGATTTCAGAGAGGAAGGAAGAGGGAGAGAGAGAAACGTCAATGATGAGAGAGAATCATTGATTGGCTGCCTCTTACATGCCCCACATGGGGATTGAGCCTGCAACCTGGGCATGGGCTTTGACCAGGAATTGAACTGTGACCTCCTGGTTCATAGGTTGAGGCTCAACCATTGAGCCTTGCTGGCCATGCTTATTGTTTTTTATGATTGTAAAATTCCACTCATCTAAAAAATTTCAGCCAATCCAGAGAGTTATAAAAGAGAACGTGATAGCTAAAGCTTCCTGAGCATTCAGCATGTGCCAGGTATATAAATTATCGTATGTAATTCAACAATTGCATGTATGACCTCATTTTACATATGAGAAAACTGAGGGACAGGGAAATTAAGCAACTTGCCCATGGTCACACAACTAGCAATGGTGAAATCAGAGTTCACACTAAGCCACATGACTCTGGAATCTAGGCTCTAACCTCCATCTATATGTATAAAACCCTAATATGCAAATAGACCGAAAGGCGGAACAACCAAACAACTGAACAACCGGGCGCTATGACATGCATAGAACACAGTGGGTGTTGGCAGCAGGCAGCCGAGTGTGGAACATGGAGGGCATCAGCTGCAGCAGGATGATGGAGCGGGTGAACAAGAGCACCAGACCAAGGCAGAGCACCAGTTGCTGTCATTGAGGTGAGCCTCTGGTGGTTGCTGAAAATTCTTTGCTCCCTCCTGTGTGCCACGGTCCCGCCGGGCACTCACACCTGCTGCTGGCGCCTGGCGCTGGCCTGATCGCTTGGCGCTGTCAGTGGGTGTGAGCAGCAGCTGCCAGCCCCAATCACCCCTCAGGGCTTCTCCACCTCCTCCTGCTCCTGTCAGCTGGTGTGAGCAGGGCCAGTGCCATGAATGCATAGGAGTGGTGGTGGGAGTGTGGCTGCCAGCAAACAGGGGACCAGGGCTGTGGCGGGAAGGGCCAGGCAGGGACAAGGAGGATGGGCCAAAACCCATCCCTGTGCCCACCGCAGCCTCATGGCCCACAGTTCCTTTCAAGGTGCACGAATTTGTGCACTGGGCCCCTAGTATTATATAAATTAGCCTGCTTGAGTTGGTTTCTAGTATTAGCTGTCTTAACAAAAATGTCTTACCAGATCTTCTCAGTCTGGCCCCACTCTATCTAACTAAAAGTTTCCCCAATGTGCTGAAGCCAGGATGTTCCCCTAAATTACACTGTGAACAATGCCTGCCCTAGGCCCTTGCACCTGCTGCCTGCACCACCCCCTTTCAGATCCTACCAGTCATTCGGGCTCTCTCTTGCAGGAAGTCTGACCAGCCATATGTCATTTATTCCATTTCTATGCTGCCTTGCAATGGTGGTTAATAGCTTATTGCATGTCTGTCAGGCTTCTATGATGAGATTGTAAGGTCCTTAAATTTAGGCAGGGGCCGTGTTTTCTCATTCTCTGTGTCTTCTACGTTGTAAGCATGCAATAAAAGCTCCTGCATTGAAGTAAAGACAGTGTCCTAATGATGTGGACACCGGCAAGGAGAGCAGGTCAGGCACAGAGCGGCTTAACTCTAAAGGAGGGGTTGGTGTCCTTTCATAAGTGTCAGGAATGGTCTTCATTATTCATCTTGTTTTAACATGTCACCTGCCAGCATTGCATTGCAACCTTAAAAAATCTCTACAGGAGGAACCTCTGGTTGTATATAAAAGAGATGACGTTGAAACATAAATCTTCCCAAACTGCTGAATTCTCATCTATCCCTTGATCTCCTTGTTGAATGGTCCTAAATGACATTCTGAAAGTGACATACTGCTCCCCCAGTTTTTAACACATCTCTAACCTCACTCTTGGGCACACTCAGGCCCTGGGATGACTGCCACAGCCCTGCCTCTACCCAGAGAAAGTTGGCTTCTTCCACTTAGAGGCGAACTCAGAGGTGATTCAACTATCCCAGTCTTGAGCCTTTTCATGCCCCCATGAGGGTCAAGAAATCCTCTCTGCCCTCAGTATTCACGCTCTCCTTTATGAAACTATGCTGTTTGCTTCATGTAGCCACTCAGTGTCCTCACAACAGCCAAAACTCAATCCATCCAAAATTAAATCAGCATCCCCCAAAGTTGTTCCTCCTCTCCTTTCAGTCATAGCCACCACCATCATCCAATATCCAGGCTTGAAGCCAAGTCATCTTTGACACAGGCATCACTGTGCTTAAAAGAAAGCAAGAAAGCAAAATGAGGGGGGCGGGGGGGGGGGGGAGAGAGAGAGAGATCATTTTCCTCCCTCTCAATACCCAACTTACACACAGATACTCTGTCTCTCAGTTTCTTCAAAATGTGTCTATATTGGTCCCTTCTGCCTATTGCCTTGGATTCCTAGTAAGGTCCTGGATTTGGCACAAACCTCTGAATTGGTCTCTTTTTTCCAACTTCTTTCCACTCTAGTCCACTCGGTTTACCTGAGCCAGATAATTCTTTCTACAAACTCTTTAATGTATCATTTTCTCTAACATTGTCACTGGATTCTCCCGGTGTCCTTAGAACAAGGGCTTTCTTAACTTGGAATTCAGGAATTTCTGTGTCTAGATCCTTGTCTTTCTTCCTGGATTTCTCTCTTACTCTTTCCCTAAAGAAATTCTTAGCCCCTACTAGGTTGATCTACTATAATAATCATTACTGTGTTCTTAAAGTGAATTCCTGCTGCTGCTTTGAAGCTCTGGGTCTCTACCCAGGCATAAGCCAGGAGACAGGTTTTTGTTTTGTTTTATATATGTTTTTATTGATGTCAGAGAGGAAGAAAGAGGGAGAGGGAGAGAGAGAGAAACATCAATGATAAGAGAGAATCATCGATCGGCTGCCTCCTGCACACCCCCCACTGGGGATCAAGCCCACAACCTGGGCATGTGCCCTGACCTGGAATCAAACTGTGACCTCCTAGTTCTTGGATCAGTGCTCAACCACTGAGCCACACCAGCCAGGCAGATTCTTATTTCGGACAGAACTGAAGGGTGGAGATGTTACAGAATTTACCAGGCGACCGGAAAACACACAACCGGTACTCAGAAGATTCATTCAGGAAAAACCCTTTATTTGCAGATGCACTAGGGCGGTGACTCAGGGGAGTCGGTTTCCAAAGCCTGAGTGATGACTATGGATGAAGCTTTCCCTTTATACCCTTAGATTCTTTGTCCCCCAAATATGGATCAGGCTTCTGGACTTTTTGCGGGCTTTGCAGCCCCCCGTGAGTTGGGACGGGGGAAGTGAGATTACACTCAGAGGCTTGGCCTGTCTGGTACTAGCGCTGCCAGCCCCCTCTGGGGTTGTATATGGTTCGTGGTTTAGGGCCTCTGTAAAATGGGAGTATTCCAGGAAACAGGCTCTGCAAGGCAGGGCAGGCATCACAGATGAGAATGGTTAATTATCATCAAGCAAGAGTGTGTGTCAGAATGCAGGTTACTGGCACGGGTTCAGATAGCTACCCTCCCTCCCGCCCCCCAAATGTCTTATTTTCCCTTTCAGAGAGGTGGAAAGGGATCTAGATAAATATGCTGGGAAAGGCACCCCAATATGTGAACAGTCCTCTTTGTGGCACTGAGGTCAGGCTGACTCAACTAAAAATGCCCCTTCTCCCTCACAGTTGCCAGTCCTCTCAACTATAAACACTCAGCCCTCCGGATTTGGACTTGAAACTCAATCCACCCCAACCTCAAGATCCCTTCCTGTGACTCTCAACCTAGGGTTAAATTTAGAAGCTGTCCTCTGCTATATTTCTTATCTGGAAAGTATGGGAAAATGGGTAAAACTGGAGACAAGCAATCACAAAACCAGAATGTTCATTCATTCATTCAGCAAACCTTTATTGTAAGCCCACTATGTGCCAGGCACTAATCTGAAGGCAGTCCTCTAAATATCAACTACAATGTATTAAATGATTACTATGGGTCAAGCGTGGTTTTAAGTGCTTTAGCATATATGTATATTGATTGAATTCTCACCGAAAAACATATGAGAAAGGTTCTTTTCTTATTGCCATTTTACATACGAACAAGCTGAGGTGCTGGGCAGTTAAGTAACTAGTCAATGAATGACACAAAGCTAAGGGGCAAGGTGGAAATTTGAACCCAGGTAGTCTAGCTCCAGAGGTTTGTATTCTTTTTTTTTTTTTTTAAATATATTTTATTGATTTTTTACAGAGAGGAAGGAAGAGAAATAGAGAGTTAGAAACATCAATGAGAGAAAAACATCGACCAGCTGCCTCCTGCACATCTCCTACTGGGGATATGCCTGCAACCCAGGCACATGCCCTTGACTGGAATCGAACCCGGGACCCTTCAGTCCGCAGGCCGACGCTCTATCCACTGAGCCAAACCGGTTTTGGCCAGAGGTTTGTATTCTTAATCCCATACTATGCTGACGGAGAATCCTAACCCCATGTCTACTTATGTCACCCCCATCTCCTTTTTAAAAAACTTAATTTAACACACAATACTTGGTAAAGTGTCTGTCCAGGTGCCAGGTGCTGAGAATGCAAATACAAATAAGACAGGAAGGACTATGTCTTCGGAAGCTCACACGTTAGTAGGCAAATACTAAAAAGAGCTACTAGGGATATAATGATCAACATAATTTGATGAACAAGAATAGATCCAAAGACAAATGGCAGGGGAGGGGGGTGGTTAGAGAGCAACCAAAGGACTTGTACACATGCATATTAGCATAACCAATGGACACAGACACTGGGGTGGTGGGGGCTTGCCTGGGGTGGATGGGGGGCAGGGGGCGGTCAGTTGGGGAAAGAGGAGACTTATGTAAAACTTTAGACAATTAAAAAAAAAGATTAAAAAAATAAAAAGCTATTGTGTGTCAATGTTGGTGGTTTATAATTTACTTAAAACACTGCAGCATACACAGTGGGATAAATGAGTTATCTTCTAGGAATGTTTGATCAACTATCCGAATTAGAAATAAGTACCCTCAGAGCAGTCATCTAACATTTCATCAAAAGTTCACAGTCCAGAGGTAGCTCCTACGATCACTTCGATCCTCTTCAAGTCCCCATGTGCCCTCCTCCCCTCAGAGTCCCTGGGAAGCTTTATAACTACTGACCTAAGGCCAGGGCCCCCAGAAATTCAGTTTTAATGGCTTTGCTGTGGGCCCAGTTTTATTACTATATGTAAAATAATATATGTAATATATAAATACTTATATAAATATATAAAATACATAAAACATATTTTATATACTTAGTTTTTAATTTTTTATTATGGAGCATTTTAAACACATACAAAATTAGAAAGATGAAACTCCAGGTACCCGTCATCCACCTTCAACAATGATCAATTCTCACGGCTGTCTTGTTTTGTCTATGGTGTTTGGCAGTGGTATTTTTTAAAAATTTCCCAGGTAATTTTAGCATGCAGGCAGGCTTGAGAATCACTGCTCGAAAGAAATAGTTACAGTGGGATCACTGCAAACACAGAGGTATGTACCTAACCTGGTGGAAGCAGAGAGGGAATGACAAACTCTGACCACGGAGGGAAAAGGGGAGGATTTCCTGGATCCCATGCCAGAAGCTGGAATCATGTACGGGGAGGGGACGGCGTGGGGAGGGAAAGGCCTTCTTAAATATATATATATATATATATATATATATATATATATATACACACACATTGTGGAACCTCGGTTCTCAAACTTAATTCGTTCAGAAGGCTGTTTGAGAAGCGATTTGTCAAAAAACGGAATCATTTTTTCCCATTAGAAATAATGTAAATTGTGAGTGTGAGAACAAGAAAAAAAAAGGCGGGGCGGGGGAGGGAGGGCTTTCTTTTTCTTTGCTGTGGCCTTTCACAATTTATGAGAAGCACCTGGTAAGTAAACTCCAAGATTGGTAGCAACTCTGATTGAAACAGCCCTTCTATTCAAACTGCAAGACAAGTTACTCTCAAGGCTAAGCTCTTGCATACCCTATCTCCTTTCGGATTTAGTATTCTGGTTAGTAGAAGGGCTCTATTCCCTCCCTTTCAAACCCACGCTGCCCGCCCTTTTTTGAACCCTTTGTAACTTTCACTCTAAGAATGTTTTACAGGCTTGTAAAAATGTTGATAAAGACACCTCCCTAGGACATCTGCCCAGACTGAAAACAGCAAACTTTTCAAGGACAAGCACTCTGATGTCTGCTCAATTTCAGCCCCCAAGTCCCCTCCCTTCTAGCAACAGCAGCCATTGCCCTTTAAAAGACAGGGCCAAAGTTTATTTCTTTGCCTTTGCGGTGATTAGAATGCACCGCCCTTTCCCTTCAGGGAAAGTAAAATAAAATTCCTCTCTGCATTTATCTCTTCTTTTAGTTGTGAATTCTTGCACAGCCTGCGTCACCAGCCCAAACACCTGATATACATTTAATTAATTTGTTCCAGACTTCCAAATGATTCCATTGTAACCTTTCTTATATACAGTACATGTCGAATGTACTGTTTAATCTACTGTGTTGTTTTATTTTTGTTGTTGTTTGTTTGTTTTCTTGAATTTATTGAACCACCCCTTATTACAGTGATGGCGAACCTATGACATGCATGTCAGAGGTGACATGCGAACTCATTTTTTTGGTTGATTTTTTTTGTTGTTAAATGGCATTTAAATATATAAAATAAATATCAAAAATATAAGTCTTTGTTTTACTATGGTTGCAAATATCAAAAAATTTCTATATGTGACACGGCACCAGAGTTAAGTTAGGGTTTTTCAAAATGCTGACACGCCGAGCTCAAAAGGTTCGCCGTCACTGCCTTATTAGCTTTAAATGAATCACGTCCAGCACTCAGTCCAGGGCTCTCTTTCAGGAGGTCAGGTGTGGCGTCTTTGCTTTTTCACATATCATTGCCTCGGAAAGACTAACTACTTTCCGTTTGTCTAAATCAACAACAGTTTTTCTGTTTCTTCAATTTCCTGTGATCATTGTTTCCTTCACAGCCGTAGCCACATTAGCACTCTTGATGGCCTGTTTATGTTTTAAAATTGTGCTGATCATCCATTTTGCCAGCAACAAAGGCAAAGAAAAAAAAATCACCAAAATATTCTCAGCACAATTTCCTAAGACGTTAACAACCGTGAGGTTTAGTGGTAAACTGACCCATTCTCTCCTATGCTGGTGGCCTGAGAGCTGCTTTTTGTCATGCCGACTGTATTTATTTAGTTGCATTAAAGTGGGGTTTACTAGGTTGGATTAAGTGACAGTATAAGTGCGCGGGTTTTTAAAAAATGTGTTTAAGTTTGTGATAAAGATAATACAGATGTTAACATAATTTAGAAACTATGGGAGGGGGAAAGGAGAAGAAAAATCGGAGGTACATGATGAAGAATAGTAAGGAATCAGTTACAAGAAACAAAATTCAGGGAAAAGAGGAGAAACCGAATTGGAGAAAGGTGGAGTGGCCAGTGCTTTCCTCTCAGACACGTTAGGGAGGGGCAGGGTGGGAAGGCCCAGCTGCCCGCGGGCAAGAGTTGGCACAGGGAACATCCGGCCTGAGCTCTGCGGCAGGACCTGGAGAACCCAGACAGAAAGAACCTCATTCCTCAATCACATGGGTGTGAAAAAGAAAGTGTTCTGGCTTGAATGGCGGGAGGGGGGGGGGGGCGGGGGCGCGCAGAAGAAAAAGAAAACTGGAAAATGAAACTAGAATTTAAGTGAATCTTAAAATTCCAAGTGTTAAGCTCACCCCACCCACATTGAGCAGCTGAGTTTAACGAAGATCTAACAATTATCAACTAAATGCCAGGCACGCGGCACAGTGTGAGGTGCTGGGACCACAGCGTTAAGAATCTGTCCAGTCCACATTGCTGAGAGGATGCCTAGAGAGGGTGGTGACAGCGGCGGGGGGAGGGGTGGGGTGGGGGGTGGGGGGTGGGGTGGGGGGTGGGGGGTGGGGGGGGTGGAGGGGATGGTCTCGAGGACTCTGAGAGGACCGAAGGGGACAGGTTAATGCTGACAGGGTTGGGGTAGATGGCAGGGAGAGTGTGGAAGGAGGTGGCCAGTTGTACTAGCCTTGAGGGATGAGTAGGATTCAGGGCGAAGGGCCAAGAAGTAGAGGGCAGGACCTGGCCAGGTAGCTAGAGCATCCTCCTGATACTCCAAGGTTGCAGGTTCGATCTCCCATCAGGTCACATACAAGAAGCAACCAATGAATGCATAATCTCTCTCTCTCTCTCTCTCTCTCTCTCTCTCTCTCTCTCTCTCTCAAAATCAATTTTAAAAAAAGAGTAGAGGGCAAGTCCAGGCTATTGAGTATCTGCCAGTGGCAGCTGACGATTGGAAATCATGTGCTATGCAAATGAGGACTCTTGGGAAGGATCACGTCAGAGAAGTGAACTAAAAGTGAACTAAAATCTCATGATTTCCAGGGAATTTCTGAGCATGGAACATGGGTTGAAATACAAGTTTAATGACAAGTAAAAGTAAAACTTTCTTTTCCTTTTTTTAGAGCACTCACATTTCTTCAGTTATCAAGATCGGTGGTGGTGTTGACTGCCGGAAGCCGGTCCATCCTTGCTGCTTGACACAGTCACTGCAGGATAGAAACATCTGCACAGCATATGTTTCAAGGGACCTGGCGTATATAGCATACTGTTCTTAATATGTTTGCTCCCCTTAGCGCTGTGTGTTTTAACCAAGGTCACCTCTCCGAGAAAGGTTGTTTCCCCAGGTAGGAATTTTTCCCTGAAGTCAGGGAGGGGATGAAACTCCTTAACTAAGTGCCAGGCGGGTAGTTAATCACTTTAACTACAAACAATCATGCTTAAGCTACATAATCTTTACTCCCTGGAATGGAGATAAGAAACGCCCTAACCTTTGTAATAGAAATTGACAGGATTAAAATCAACTGGTATAAATACGGATGTAACAAGACAATAAAAAGCAGAATCTCTCTGGAGATCCAGACCAGATCCTGGCTGGAGATCCTGGCTAGGCTGCTGATCAACTGAACACTGTCTCCGTGTCCTTCCTTCTTCGCCGACTCCATCTACGCCTTTGGGAACCCCTGGATCTGCTGGGGTTGGACCCCGGCAGTTGACCACATTTCTCTGTTGGTTAGAGAATTGTCTCGACATGCCAAGGTTGCAAAGTTGATCTCTGGTCAGGACACATACAGGAAGTAACCAATGGATGCATAAATAAGTGAAACAAGAAATCAATCTTTCTCAAATCAATAAATTAAAAAACATTAAAAAAAAAAACCTATTTGTGGGGGAGTCTACAGGAAACTACGGTGTCAAGAATATAAAAGGGATGCCCTGGGTGGGTGGCTTAGTTGGTTGGGGCATTGACCCATACACCAAAATGTTGCAGGTTCGATCCCAGTTTGGATGTGCACAGGAGGCAACTGATGTTTCTCTCACATCAATGTTTTTTTTTCTCTCTCTCTCCCCTCCCCTCTCTCTCTAAAATTCAATAAAAATATACCGCTGGGTGAGAATTTTTAAAATAAGAACATAAAGGGAAGAAGATACAGACTATTAAGACTCCCCTGCCAGGCACTTCTCCCCAGGGTCTCTACTACGCATCTGCCTCTGTGTGCCCATTGCCACCATATGCTCTGGCCTTTGGGACCTCACAGCCCCGCTGACCATTTCCGTGGTCTCAACTGTTTTCATGGCTTTGTTCTCTCTACTCAGGCCCTTCAAAACAGGCATATTTATGCCAGACTCTGTAGTCTGCCCTGAACACGGGCTCCCCCGGCGCTGCGCTGAGGGCCCAATTTCCCCATTCACTCCCCACTGCCTTTTGATCAGAGCTCAGAGTCCCCCGCTGGTCATTAGAACCCTAGTTCTCTTCTCATCCAGGCACGCCTTCCTGTACCTTCCGGCACTTTGACGGATGGTTTTTCTTTCCTCTGAATTGCTTCTGCCTTGCCTAACAGCTCAAAGTCAACTTCTCCATGAACCCTTTCTGATCTCAGATATAGGAAGTGACATCTGCTGAGCGCCTGTAGGTCATCTATTGGTTCCAGCCACTCATGTGATGTTTTCCACAATGACTAACAGTGTGTCAGGGACGCCGCTTCATCTTAAACTAGGTAGGGGCCACTTGTTAAGCCAATTTACATAGGACACTGAGGAGTCTTCTGGGAAAAGGTGAATCCTTAGGGGTCAGGCCCCGGAGCTTGGTGTAATAAGGCCTTGGTGCAGAGTAGGGAAGGACCTATAACACCTATCTCTCCTTTTCTAGATCTTGAGTTCCTTCAGGACTGATACTGTGCATGACTCACCTAGTGGGGCATGCGGTGGCCAGTGTAGTGTTTGACAGCAGTAGATATTTAGTAAGTATTCACGAAATCAAGACTAGCTAATCTGACTATATGTCAGGCTTTATTGCTGAAAATATAAAGGTATAATGTAAAGAGTTTTTTTCCACAGGTGTGGACCTCTAGTGTGGGGTTTCTGTAAGAGGTTAACAAATCTGTATCACTCAATAACTTCTGTAGACTGAATAAACACAATGCTTTTAAGTACATATATGTAATGCTATCGTTAAAATACATAAAGATACTATTGTGTTTAATTTTTTTCCCTTTACTGAAAGGAAAATTAAAGGTGACAGTTTTTTGTTTATTTTTATTTTTTTAAATTCATTTTTAAGATTTTAAAATGGATTTTTAGAGAGAGAGAAACATCGTTGTGATAGTGAAACATTGATGGGCTGCCTCCTGCATGCTCCCCACCGGGGATCGTACCTAAACCCAAGCATGTGCCCTGATCAGGAATTGAACCTACAACCTTTCAGTGCACGGATGACACCCAACCAACTGAGCCACACCAACCAGGGCACTATTGTGGTTAATTTTTAAAGTTTTTAAAGTCAACAAATTTATCTAAAAACCTTTTAAAATTCAAATGTCTTTTGTCATTACCTATAGCATTAGATATAATAATAAAAGCATAATATGCTAATTAGACTGGACAACTGAACAACCTTCCAGACATCATTCCAGATGTCCTTCCTGACGAAGCTGTGGTGGCGGGACTGAGGCAGAGGTGGTTAGGGGCAATCAGGCAGACAGACAGAGGCAGTTAGGAGTAATCAGGTAGGCAGGCAAGTGGTTAGGGGCGATCAGGCAGGCAGGTGAGTGGTTAGGAGCCAGCAGTTCTGGATTGCGAGAGGGTGCAGGCTGGGCTGAGAGACCCACCTCCCACCCCCTCACCCCCTCACCCCCGTGCACAAATTTCATGCACCGGGTCTCTAGTTAGATAATAAAAGCACAACTTCACCATGTTAGGTCTGATCCTTTTACAAACAATCACACACACATTAAAAGAGGTCCCTGTACTGAGGATCCTCTGCTGTGTATGTAACAAAATTACTCTGGCTAGAGGGTGGCCCCTGGCCCCCGACCCCCTAATGTTGAGTCTCAATTTACAATGTAGGATGAGCTTTTCTGTTTTTGTTTATTGCTCCTTTTATTCTTCACAACAGCTCTCAAGGGTTGACAAGAGAGCTATTGAATTTCTCAGGACTGACAGGACCTTCTATTTTGAAATATATATAGAAGAGACAGAAATCAAACAAGAAAGAAAATAAATGCACAGTATTTTCAGAAAAAAATAAGAAAAGAACATAGAGTTATATGAGATACATAACTGGAATTCTATAAGGAGAGGAGACTCTGAAAACAGTCCCAGCAGGGCAAGGGGACAGTGGGTGATGGTGAGGTGAGGTGAGGTGAGGTGAGGTGAGGTGAGGTGAGGTGAGGTGGGTATTGTAGCTGGGATGGCGACATTTGAGCTGAAAACTAGATGACAAAAGTCAGCCAGGAGAAGGAAGGAGTGAAATGTATCTCAGAGAGAAAAAAAAACTGTAAAGGCCCTAATATAGAGAGAGGCTAGGTCTGACTAAGGAATATCAAAAAGTCTAGTGTGGCTAAAACACGATAAGTAAGAAAGAGAACAGAATGAAACATGGCTGAAGAGACAGGCAGGCGGGGCCTGTGGGTCATAGGCAGCTAGCAGAGCAGTACTCATCAAGCATTCCTTTTGCCTCCTCGCATTTGCATTTCGCACAAAGCACAAAGTTGATTACTGAGTGTGCCCAAGTGACTAGCTCTAGCCAATGGACTGTGGCCAGAAGTGATCTGTATAATTTCTGGGCTAAAGCATCAAAGAGTTAGCACAGAAATATCAAGATGTTTCTTTTTTCAGATGACAGAACAGAAAGTCAAAGTAAGTTGAATTATTGAGTTGAAACATGGACTCAGTTGCCCCAAGTCATGCAGGAATAATAAGAGAGAAATAAACCTTCATGCTGTTAAGTCATAATAAGGTTACCCTGGCTAATATCACATGATAAGAAGTTTGGATTTATTCTAAATGTAATAGGAAGTCATTTGAAAATTTGAGCAATAGAATTATGAGATCATATACATATTTAAATGACCACTTTGCTGTGTGTGGAATAGATTATGGGGAGGAGGGACAGGAAAAACCAGGAGACCTGTTATAAGACTATTCAAGTTAGTCTAGGTTTGAAATAACAGTGGCTTGAAATTCGTGGTGGCAGTGGAGGTAGTGAGTTGAATTCAGGATATATTTCAAAGACAAAAGTAACAAGACTGATGGAAAGACTCCAAGGTTTTGGGCATGGGCAACTGAGTGAAGAAACAGACTGAGAGAGTAGACAGTAAGGTGGGCAGGATGAGAATCAAGAGTTATAACACCGTTTTGGTTTAAAGATCTCTTCCAGAGAATAGGAAGAAAGGAAAGAATACTTCCCAGCTCCTTTTATAATGTCAGCATAACCTTGATATTAAAGCCTGACAATATTACAAGCTACATAAATGCAAAAATCCCAAACAAAACATTTGCAAATCAAGTTCAGAAACACATAAAGAGGAAAATACATCATAATAAAATTGGATTTGTTCCAGGAATGCAAGTTTATTTTTAACATTTGCATATCCATTAATATAATTCATTAACAGAATAAATGAAAAAAATAATCTCTATAAATGCAGATAATCATGTGATAAAATTTAATACTCATTCATGATCTTAAAAAATGCTTTTAGCAAATTATGAATAGAACCTCTTTAACCTGATAGAGGTATCACAAAAACCTAACAGCACACATCATACTTAATGGTGAAATATTTCCTTAAGGGCAGGTATGAGAGAAGAATGTCTTCACCATCCCTTTTAGTCATCCCTATACTGAAGGTCCTACCCAGTATAACAAGGAACCAAAAAATAAAAATAAAAAATAAGGAGGAGAATTAAGGTATGCATAAGTCAGGAATGAAGGAATAAAACTATCATTATTTACAGATGACAAGTGAATCTATAGAAAATTCTGAAGACTATGGATTAACGATTAGAATTGATAAATGACTTTATCAAGATCACTGGATGGAAGCTAAAGATACAAAAATCAATTCTATTTCTGCACACCAGCAATAAAAAATTAGAAAGTAAAAAAATATTAAATGATAACACTTATAATAGCATCAAAATAATCAAATACCTAGAAGTAAATCTAACAAAAGCTGTGCAAGGATCTCTACATAGAAATCTACAAAACACTATTGAGAGAGAGAAAAACAAAGAAGACCAAAGTAAGTGAAGTGCTTTACTATATTCATGGATTAAAAATCAATATTATAAATATATCAATTATTTACCAACCTGATTCACAATATGCATGTAATTCTAATAAAAATTCCAGCAGAGTTTATAATTGTGTGGAGTTAACAAGCTGATGGAAATACAAAGGGAAAGGCTAAGAATAACAAAGACTTGAAGAACGAAGTTTGAGGATCACCAGATATCAAAACTTATTGTAAATCTTCAATAATTACAAGAGGTGGTATTGTCAACGGATAGAAAATAGACTAATGGAACAGAATCAAAGATCCAGAAATAGACCTTCAGGTATATGGCAAAGGGGCACTGATCACTTGTGGGGAGAAGATAATTAGCTCAGTAATAGTGCTCATCTATTGGATATCCTCTGGAAAATAACAACTGTGATCCATATGTCATAGATACACAGATATCAAATTCAGGTTGATTGTAGATTTGTGAAATGTAAAACAACAAAACATCTAGAAAGTAACATAGAATATCTTCAGGGGAGGAAAAGATTTCTTAATCATGACACAGAATACACTGGGATAGAGAAAAAAGAATGATAAATTGCTACATTGAAATTAATAATTCATATTCATCAAAAGACACCATTTAGAGAAAAAAAGAAGAGTCATAAAGTGGGTGAAAATATTTGAATATATAAGCAACAAAGAACTCTTAACTTGAATATATACATATTTTTAATCCTCACTTGAGGATATTTTCCCATTGATTTTTAGAGAGAGTGAAAGAGAAAGGGAAAGACAGAGAGAAATATCCATGTGAGAGAAACACATCGATTGGTTTGATTGGTTGCTTCCTGCATGCATCTTGACTGGAATTGAACCTGGGATTCCTTTGGCCCGCAGGCTGATGCTCTATCCACTGAGCCAAACTGGCTAGGACTTAACTTGAAGCATACAAACAAATAGAGAAATGGACAAGAACTAGACCAGACACTTCACAATAGAGAATATGTGTATGGATAATAAAAACCCAAAGAGGTACTCAACCTCATTAGTCTTCAGGGAAATGAACATTAAAATCACATGATATGCTGCTACACACACCCATGTGGCTAAAAAAAATTTAAATGAAAATACCAACTATTGGGAAGAACGAAAAACAACTAGAACTCTTATACACTGCTTGTGGGAGTATTAACTGGCATAATCTCTTAGGAAAACTGACAGTGTTTACTACAGTTGAACATATGCCTTAGTAATTCCAGTCCTAGATCCATACCTAAGAAATATATGCATATGTGTACTAAAAGATATAAGCAAGCATGTTTAAAACAGCACTACTGCTATTATAAACTAAATGCCCCAAGCTAAAATTTACCCAAAGTTCATCAGTGGTAGAATGGATAAATTGTGGTATGTTCATAAAACATAGTACTCATAAAGCAACAAAAGTGAGCAAACCATCAACAGAGCAAGATGCCCAAGGATCTCCAGCTGTTCCAGCTGTTTGAGTCTTCCCAGGCTAGGCCCCAAACATATGATGGAGAAGCCTTTGAGATGTTTCTAACCCTAGCCACTGTCTGAATGCAATAGCACGAGAAACCTTGAGTGGGAGCAGCCCACCTGAGTCCATTCAAGCCCCACATTCAAATTATTGTGACTATTTTAAGTCACTGTTTTAGGGATGAATGTACACAGCAATAGGTAACTGGAGTCTAGGTTGAAGTACGTAGGGGGGAAATTAAACAGAATACATTAAATCTATAAATCCACTTTAAAATGTTTAAGGGAAACAACTGAATTTGTAAAAATCCCTCCTAAAAACTATTGTTTAATACGAGGGTCATAAATAGAACAATAGATTTGTAAATTGAACTTAAAATCTTAAGGGAAAACTAAGTTTTAAAATTTCTACTTCCGCACATTGAATTTTAATTAAAAAACAAACCAACATCACAGTGAGAACTTCTTAGATAGCTGATTTTTCACTGAGCTTTTCAGAAAGTTAAAGAAACAACACAGGGAAAGGAGCTGAGCGATTTATTGAGTGCTTCCGAGGTGCCATGCCATGTCCTGGGCCCTTTGCCTAAGTCCACTCGGGATCCTCACAACAGCCCTGTGAGGTGGGTGTATAGTCCCCACTTTGCAGATGAGTCCCCAAGAGGCTATGGAACTCGGCCAAGGTCCTGCCATTAGTAAAGGATGGACCCTGTGCCTTTTGCCCTCGAAGATGCCTTCTGCTGGCAGGAGAGCTGGGGGAGGTGAAATGGTCACCCAGGGCCCTGGTGTGGCTGTCGTGCTGGCATCTCGCCTGTGAGCCTTCCAGGGGTGAGGAAAGGGTGTGCACGCAGCCCTGTGAAGACGAACATGGCCAGAGAAAAGCATGGTCCAGGGATCCTTAAAGTTCAGGAGTGTGGATCGGAGCCAAGGGGGCCTGTCCGGTGGACATAACTTGAGAGTAGCTCTGGAGAGGAATTCTAGAAGCTGTGGAAAGAAAAAGAGGAAGGATTTCAGCACTATGGCTCCCGATAGCTTGCCTAACTTCATAGGGTTCTTTTACCTTTTTTTTTTTTTTTTTTTAACCTCTAAAAATTCCCAATGTTTTAACTGTACCCTGTTGGGGAGCACATGAGACTTGGTTGGAAAGTTGTAAGGAGGACATTCTGAGAAAAGGGAAGTGTGTGGAAGGCCACCTGCTCTGTTTATCGGAATTCTGACTTAGGGGAGACTTAGGGGAGTGTCGAAGGCGGCGCCCCTAATTATTCCTTGACCTTTCCAAACAAGTCTGTGCATATGAGACCCCCGGGTGTTTACTGGAATCCATGCTTAAGCCCTGGATGCCCTTGCCTAGAGGATAATGCAAACACATGTGTCCTCTCCCAAGATTACTCACCCTGCTGATTGTATATAAAGATAAAAATACCAACAAAAGCCTAAGGAGGCAGGCAATTGAGGCTGCCTGGCAGCTATCAGCCGGGCCATCTCTTAGCCCCTTCACAGGAAACTGTGGCGGAGTAATCTGTTCATCTGTCTGTCAGATAATGAAAACACGTGTGTCCTCTCCCAAGATTACTCACCCTGCTGACTGTATATAAAGATAAAAATACCAACAAAAGCCTAAGGAGGCAGGCAATTGAGGCTGCCTGGCAGCTATCAGCCCGGCCATCTCTTAGCCCTGTCTTTCACAGGAAACTGTGGAGGAGTAATCTGTTCATCCGTGGGTCAGCCCCGGCAAGGTGGTGCCCGTGTGAGGAGCCTCGGCAGCAGCCAATGCCTACCATATAAGGGCAGTTGTATCTTTGAATAATTTCATTCTAGAAAGAATATTAGGGTGAGTCAGGGTTGAAATTATATAGTTTGATCCTCTCAATGTATAAGCGAAGAGACCAAGAGATCAATTTCTGTTGCCTCCTATGGAGAAGTTCCAGAACTCTACTTCCTAACACTAGCGAATGAGCTTTTAAAAATGCTGTCGAGAAAAATGGGGAGTTTTGTAAGCCCTCTGTCTTATTTTCACAGAGAGAGGGGTAGGCGGAAGGCCTGGAGATGTAAGTGGAAGAAGAACCTGGGAATGAGCACCGGCTGCAGGCTGCTGGGCCCCAGAGGGCAGGGCGGGAACTGCTGCTCTGACTGGACACAGAGCCGCGGCAGGTAGAGCGACACTACCTCCTACAGACCCAGAACCTGAGATCCCGGGCCATCACCTGTCATGTCGCCTTCAAAGGCACGTTTTCTGCCCAGGAGTCTTTACGGGTTCTGGGAGAAAAGTGCTGTTTAACAACACTGACAGCTACCGAGACACCTTGCAGCCACTTCAGAGGGCAGGAGCCTGAATGCAGGGCGGTGGTGGCCTGCCTCCTCCTGAGCAAATGAGGAAAACAGATGCTGTTTTCCACTGGCCACCACTTAGTTATTCAGGGGCTGAGAGCTAGTGTGCGTTTTCTCTGGGCCTCCATGTTTTTGCTGCTCCTTTTGTTGTCAGGGGATTCTGCTAATTGCCACCTTCCCTGAAAAGCCAGACTGCAGGAAATAAAAGGGGAAAGTCATGTAAGTCTGACAGAGAGCAAGAGACAGAGACAGAAAGAAAGCTTGCCAGATAATTCTACACACATAAAAATGCCTTATACATTAAACTAGTGCTTTCCAACTGACAAACTGCCTTTATATATTTTATCTCAATTACTCCTCGCACACAGCAACCTGGTAAGGTAGACAGAGGCTATCTGTCTACCTATTAGTAAGTGTTAGTTATCTCTTAGATTACTAGTTACCCCTGTATACTAGATCCTCAGTAAACGTTTGTTGAATTGGTTCTTTGGCCCTTGGTATGCTGTCTTGGGCTCTTTCCCTGACCACTCTTTGCCAATATACAATCTCCATGTTGCAATCTCTCATTTGTTTATTTATTTAAATAAGAGAGAGAAAGGAGACAATATATAGTTTTTTCTTTCCAACCACAGAGCTTTGAGAACAACTTGAACACAAAATCAGCCAAACTTCAGATAGCTTTTAATGAATTAATGATAACGGACTCATTATTTGACTTAACTGACCACTTCACGGATGTGTTTATTGAGCATCTCCTATAGCTAAGACCCCAAACGGAACACTGTGAGAGTGTCTGTGGAATTAGATAGGAAAGTTCTAGTGATGGCAGGGATAACATGGGGCCTGCTGTAAGACCCTGCGTAGATACACTACCCGGCAGCACTGCTTTGCCTGTTAAAAGAAGTAGCACCCATTTGTGTTCAATTCTGGGCACCTCAAGCCTAAAAAAATGTACTCCCTTCAAAAAGAGCTGCAGTGGAAGCTCCGTGTTCAGCTTAAACACTTGGACTGGTGTGAGGGACCAGCACGGAGTCAGTGTGGCGAAGCTGTGTCCCTCTCAACCGTGCAGAATGCAGCCAGCCTCCTGCCTCTTACGGAAGGGCTGTGCCGGGGTGAATAGCAACGAGCTTACAGTTTTGGTAACCAAAGAGCCAGGGAAGAGCTGGTGCATCGTGTCCTGCTTTAAAAGGAAACAACAGCAAACGGCTACCAGTCACAAGAGACTATGCTTATTCATTACAGCAGTCACTCTTGAAGGAGTTTAATGGCAAATAAATGAAACCAAACATCCAAAACACAATTCCAAAAGGGGGTCTCCAGTTTAAACTATCCCATTATCACGGGCTACACTGAAAGGGGTCTGAGATTTGGCCAATTCGATCATGTTTTCAAGTTGTTCTGAAGATGCTGTGGTTTGGAAGGAAACAATATGATTTTTTCCTTTCTCTCTATTGCTTAAACAAACATTGAAAAACCTACTCTCTTTCTACTGCAAATGCCAGTACTTTAGAGAGTGGGTTGTAGCGGCAATTTTCTCATCTTGAGCTTCAGAAATGGCTGCATTAGGAAGGAGGCATTTCACCGGAGAGTCTTAGCGGGGGAGGACCTCGGAGACGGAGCTGTGACCTTTCACGTGGAACATCTGCACCATCACACAGGGTAGGTGACAGGCTCCTCACAGCTCCAGAATGGAGGGAACTCTGAATCAAGCAGGACCCACCACCCAGCAGGGATGAAGACCGTCTTAAGACATAAGAGAGATTATAGTGAACGATAGCAGAGTTCTTGCTAAAAGACGCTCCTGCTGACTGGCTTCCCCTCTCCTCTTCTGAGCAACTCACTCTTTGCCTTCACTCATAAAAGAAAGTGGTTAGGTGTTTTCACACCTTCCCTTAAGGGTCTCTCTCTTTCTTTCTCTCTCTCTTTCTTCCTTTATTTCTTCCTTGCTTTCTTTTTTCAGAGGGAGAGAGACATTGATGTGAGAACAAACATCTGTTGGTTGCTCCTGCATTCTCCCTACTGGGATCCCAGGCTTATGACCTGACTGGGAATTGAGCTGGCAGCCTTTCTGTGCATGGGATGATGCCCAACCATTATACCACACCGGCCAGTGCTTAAGTGATTTTCTTTACAGGCAGAGGGAGAAGTGCTGATCTTGAAAGAGTCAGGATAAAAAACTACAGTGGGCCTTGGCCGGGTTGGCTCAGTGGATAGAGCATCAGTCCTGAAGAGTCCTGGGTTCAATTCCGGTTAAGGGCATGTATCTGAGTTGTAGGCTTGCTCCCCACCTCCTCAAAATCCTCCAGCACCAGGCTGGTGGAGTCCTCCCCAGGCTGTCCCTGTCAGGCCGGGACATCCTGGCCTGGGAAGGCTGTGCTGGAGGGTGGGTGGCAGCTGGAGAGGGAGAGCAAGGGGGCGCGTGTGAGGGGCAACCAATCGATGTGTCTCTCTCATATTGATGTTTCTCTTGCTCTGTTTCTCCCCCACTCTTCCATCCTCTCTAAAAATCAATGGAAAAATATCCTCAGGTGAGGATTAACAACAGCAACACTGAAGTTGGGGCTACAGGGTGGTTTAGGAGGAAGAATAGGTAGAGCAAGGCAGGAACGTGGAGGAAAAGAAGGTCATAGAAAGATAAATACCTGAACAATAAAATGGAGAAGATGTAAAGGACAAATCTGAGGAGGGGAAACTGAGGAGAAGAAGGAAAGGAAGTTTCTCTTAGTAAGAGCAGCAACCCGAGACAACCAGGGCTGAGCAGAAGTCAGAGGAGGGACGACATCAGAGAACAGACAGAGCCAGGAAAAGGGAAGGAAACCTGGAAGAGCATGAGAACAGAGAGCTGCTGGGAGTTCAGAGCGTGTGTCAGGGGGCAGGTGAGCTGGAGAAAGAGAGGGATCCACAGGACATAATCCTTATGCCTGGAGAGGGGCGCGGATGAGCAGGGAGGCGACTGTCAGCACAATGGGAAGGGGCGATGAGAGTGGACAAGGCCAATGGAGCGGGTCGACAAGTGATCTTGGGTGCTAGACAGATCCTTGGGATTACCCCAGAGTCAGCTCCATGGGGCTCTGGGGACAGGGCACCACAGGAGAGGATACATTCCAAACTTATACAACCAAACGTTTAACCTCTCTCACCTCCTTCATCAGTTATATATATATATAACTTGTTTTTCAAAATATATGAACATTCACTCACCCACCTCGCGTACCCTGGAAACCGTCCTCCCTGGGCTAGTTCCTCGGGAATTTTGTCAGTGTTTCCCAAAGAACCAGGGGTCTCTTGGGGCTGCCCTCCTTACTTGGAAATGCCTTCCAAGTAGAAAGCTGTGGTATTTTCCTCAGGAAAAGCCAGCTCTCCACTGCGGTTGTGTGGAGTCCCAGAGGAAAATGTCACGGCACTGTGAGAGCAGCAAAGGGAACATGAAAGCAGTTTCCCAGAACTGCTCAGCACAGCCTTTCTTGTAGACCTCTCTGCTCTATGAAGGAAATCCTGCATGTACCATCTGTGCTCCCAGACCCGTGCCCACTCCACCCCACACTGGTGTGGTTTGCGGGGAAAACCAGGCTTCCTATATACATCCGATGGCAGCCACGCTCAGTCAGAGCGGCATCCAGTGCCCTGTCTCAGCGGCCGGTGCACTTTCCCCCGGGGGAGAGGAGAGCAAGGCAGGCACATTTTTCTCCTGGGGTTATTAGCCTGGATCCCAAGCCTCTTCAAAATAGATGATTTGAATAGAAAATGCATAATCCAGGCTAAACAATGACTGCTTTCCAGAGCAGACTCTATGCCAGGAAGAACCAATGGGAATTAGAACCATGCCAGTTTTTTCTCCCCTCTAAAGTGCATGCTACACACACACACACACACACACACACACACACACACACACACACACACACACACAAATACATGCCACAAATAAAATCCCTGTTATTGATTAGCATAGTCTTGCAAAAAATTTAGCAACCTATCTGCTTGCTCAAAATGCCAACCAGCCTGTCCACTTTCCAAAATGCAATCACATTGAATAAAGAACGAGTTAGAAAATTTCCCTCATGCCTTGCATGCGCCCGCAGTGAGTTGCTGTCTGCAAGGCTGGGTTAACACCCCGTCCTGGGAGTCCTCTGAGAGGACAGGCTTGAGGAAAAGCCAGGCCTCCACAGCTGGGTTAAGGCCACCTGTTGGCAGGGAGGTGTGGCAGCTGCCATCTGAGTACTTACATAGGATCCTGAGCCGGTGGCTGTGCCCAAGTTAGCTCTCCCCTCACCTCATGTACTCCCCATCACTCCTATAATCCATGAACGACTCTGATCCTGACACCTCCTCAAAATCCTCCAGCACCAGACTGGTGGAGTCCTCACCCAGGCCGTCGCTGTCGGGCCGGGACATCCTAGCCCGGGAAGGCTGTGCTGGAGGGTGGGTGGCAGCGGGAGGGGGAGAGCAAGGGGGCATGTGCTGTACAGGCGTGGGCATGGCCTGAGGAGGGGCTGGGGCTGGCTCGTGGACTTCCTCATCCTCCTTCTCAGACTCTGGCCCTGCATCTGAAGCAGCAGAGCCCAGGACGTGGTAGAGGCTGGGGAGACGGATGTCGAAGCACAGCCCAAACTTAGCAAAGAGCTTCTCATTGAGAGCGTAGAGCTTTTCTGAGATGTCATAGCCCAGCAGGACTGAGAAGAGGCGGGAGATGTACCGCTCTTTGGCCAGAAGAAGGTGAAGACTTTTCCGGGGCCAGGAAATGTAGCTGCATGGGGTCTCAGCAGTCAGCGTGACCTGAGATGGATAAGGAGCACAGAGTGGAGGTTTAACTAGAAAATGTGTCCATGTTTAGCAGAGAGAAACATACAGTTACTGGGCAAACGATTGCACTTTTATTGAGGAACCTGTGGGAGCACCTCTCCCCCCCATGGCCTTGTCTGGAGGAGGCCCAGCAAATGTCTTTTAATTGTGTGCACTGGTGTGTGTGGGGGGGGAGGGGGGGTCAGTAAGAGGGGGCGGGAGGAGGGGGCGGCTGGCGTATCCTTTTCAGGAACCCTGGGATCAGCCATTCATTACTGGGCCCTCACCTCTGGGAGCCTCAGGGTTCGTATCTCATAGTCTATGGCCCCATGGCTGACACCACTAATGGCTACAGCAGGGTCCGGGTCTGTTGTGACTACAAGATAGAGAAGGGGCCTCCTAGTGCTCTGAAGAGGGGTCAGCATGGTGATGGTAGCTTGGTTTAAGAATAAAGAAGGGTAATATATTGGAGTAGGGAAGCAAGAGGAGTTGGAAAGCATTTTAGAGATGCGCTTCCCTGGGTATTAGGAATGCCAATCTGCAGCAAGTGGACAGAACATTAGCCTGGGATTCAGGTCCAGGAAATTGCTCTGGACTTGGCCACTACATGTAACCAGACAGATCTGATGACTAAAGGCAGAAAAAGGGCACACAGATGAGGAAATCTTCAGAGCACAGTGGAAGAGCACCCTACTCTCCATTGATTTAGTCGTCTAGGAATTCTGAGTATTCATTATGTGTCCATGGTGCAAAGCTAAATCACACTTGCAGGGTAAATCTTGTGTGCCCGACACACAGTAGGTGAGTGATAAGTTCTTGTTGAAATAATGATGAGTGGTAAAACTAGGGTTAAAATGGAAACATACTTAGGATAGTGAAGGATAAGAGTATAGAATCACACAATTTTAACAGTCCTAAGTGGCCAAAATACTTGAACAGGGAGAAGGTTGGCAGAGTTCATGATGAAAACTTGTGAATGGAGACAGTGGAAATAATTATGATGATAGCAGCTAAAATCAATTGCCAGGCATTGAGTTAAGTTCTGAATGTGGATTATCTAATTAAAGGTAGGGTTGACTCTACATTCTTTCTTAGAGATTTTATACAATCCTCATAGTTCCTGCCTTGCCTACCAGAGCTCCCATTATCCCCGTCTCCTCTCCCTTCCTCCATGCAGTACCCTCTTCCATTTTCTCTACTCATTCCCTCCGAATCATCAGCACTGAAGATAGGGCCTTAAACCACCTCACCATGGCCAGAAGCTGGCTTAAAGTTTCAGCTTTACCCCTTAACTAGCTCCGTGACATCAGACAAATTACTTAATATCGCTGAGCATGCTGCTTCATGAGAAAGAATTCGGATAGTAGTAAGTACTCACAATCCATTCAGCAAGTAGCGGTCCCTCTCTGCCATGGTCTGTACCTTAGATGTGCTTACTAACAATTCCCAAACAAGAAATCAGAGCGCTGATAATGAAGTGGGCGTTAGTAGGAGCTAATCGGATGCAAACAAGGTGCTTAGAGCCTAACACAAAGACTGTAGGCATTCTTTGAACATGCTGTTACTTCTTCCATCTTAACATAAATCCAAATTTTAAAAATGAAAATTCTTTTTCCTCACCTCACTTCTTTGGTGAGCTATCATTCCACTAATTTGTTTTCCTTTTTAGCAAAAGTTCATAAAAAAAACATTGTCTATACTTGCTGACTCCAACTCTTCTCCTCTTACTCTCTGTTAAACCAGTAAGGGGTTGCTCCTCGCAGTCCACAAACACTGCTCCCGGTAAGGTCACCAATGAACTCTAAGTAGCAGTGGTCAGTTTTCATGGTGTCCAGCCCTGTTGACTGCTCCCACCTCTCTGATACACTTTCTTCACTTGGTTCCCAGGATGCCATACTCACCTGGTACAATCTCCTGATTGCTCCTTTCAGCTTCTTTTGCTGCGTCCTCTATTTCTATCCAACGTCTAAACACTAGACTGTCCCAGGTCTTGGTTCTTGAACCCCTTCTCTGTCTAAACTTACTCACTTGGTGATCTCATCCAACCCAACAGTTTTAAATACCATGTGTATGCCAGCAACTTCCAAATTTATGTCTCACCTCAGGCCTCATTCCTTAATTCTAGACTCAAATATACAAATGCCTGTGCAGCATCTCTATTTAAATGTGCACAGGTGATGCAAATCTAATATATCCCAAATTGAACTTCCTCTCTTCCCCCTGAACCAACTCTAACTACAGCTTCCCTTAGCTCAGGTGATTGCAGCTTGCTCCTTGCAGCTGCTCAGGCCAAAAGCCTTGGAGTTTTCCTTAATCCTCTTTCTCTCACACACTGTCCAATGGTAGGAAATCCGTTTGGCTCTATCTAGGAAATATATGCTCTGCACCTACATGATGTGGCTCCTCATCACTTCTATGACTTCCTCTCCTGCTATCTTCTCCCCTCCCTCTCTCTGTCCCAGCAGCACTGGCCTTTCTGTAACTCCGACATGCCAGCCCCTCCCACCACTGGCCTCGGCACTGGCTCTTCCCTCTCGCTGATACGCTCTCCTCCCAGATATAAACAGAGCTCACACTTCTTCAGGTCTTTGCTTAGATGTCACCTGCTCAACAAAGATTTCCATGACCTTACTTAAAATTGCAACTATGTCTTCCTTACACTATATTTTTTAACATAGCAGTTATGAGTTTTTAACATATTACATAAGTTACTTATTCATTATGTCTATGGCTTATTTTTTTCTCCCCTACTAAAATATAAATTGCATGAAGGCAGGGACCTTCATCTGTTGTGTTCACTGATATATTCTAAGCACCTTTCACAATGCCTGGTATATGATGAGGATACATATCACTGAAGTGAGTGAATGCAGCAGGTGAAGACTACCCATCTTGTATACCACTTTCTCATGTCCTGTATAGAATCCTTCCCCAAACGTCTTCAGGAAACCTGCTTATTAACTATGTCTGTAAGTTGGACAGACCGTTTATTTAATTCTCACCTCAGAGTTTGGTTGAATGAATTAAATGAGATAACATATTCAAAGAGGCCCTGGGTCCAGTAAAACTGACAGGTGCGATGAAATGTTGATTCACTTGTGGCAAGCATGATAAGAATTATGATTCATCCAGTCACTGTGGATTGCCTTACTCAATAAAGCCTACGTAATAGCAAAAGGACAAAATAAACTGTAATTCGGGACAACACTTGACATTTGCAAAGAGGAAGTGGGACTTTACACAGCGAATGTGTGCATCTCATTTCTCCCCAATGAGGTGCACGCTAAAAATATAAATGGGAAGAATATGATGGTACCTACATTCCAGACTGCAAGGTCATCTGGGGTTATAGCCCTTCTTTTCAAGCATAGCTTAGGGGAGGACACTCAGCTTCTCCAGCACCTGTTCCTCAGTGTCACTGTCAGACAGAGCCTAGTTCTGCTGGCTCAGGGCCTCACTCAGCCCTCCTAGAGGTGCTATGGCCCTGGGGGGAGTTCTCAAGGGAGAATGCTGGGCTGGCTGGAGTGTGTGTGTGTGTGGGGGGGGGGGGGGGAAGGAAGTGACCAGAGGGGATCTAAGGCTAGTGGTCCTGGCTGTGGTATCAGGTTTGCTTCTCAGGCTCTGTCCTCAGGGTGGGACGGAAGCAGGCCCAGCCAGGTGGCACTGACTGGCATGTGTTTATTATGGGGTTGGCTCAGATGCCAGCCTAAGAGACTCCCTGATAGAAGTGGTAGGAGACACATGGAAACTAGTCCTGGCAAACTGTCTGGTCAGGGGAGTCCCTGTAACAGGAGAGAGAGAGAGAGAGAGAGAGAGAGAGAGAGAGAGAGAGAGAGAGAGAGATTTGACTCTCCTGGTGACCCTCCCATTTAAAAAAAAATAAAAGAGAAATAATAGAGCCAGGCAGCTTGGCTTTGCTACTTTCTAGATTACCTTTGTTAAATTACTTGATGTTTTGAGCCTTAGTTTCCTCATCGGTAAAACAGGGGTAATAATAACATCTAGCCCAGAGGGTTGTTGTGAGAATCAATAAAGTAATATAATATGTAGTGCCTGCCACACATTAGCCATTCAGTAACGAGAACTCAAAGAAGGCAACTGAAGTCTGAGGATTGGCAGGGAAGAGAGGAGAGGGCAAGTGGCCAGGTCCCCAACTTGGAGTGTGTATGTGAATGCCCCGGGCAGTCCTCGGAGACACCAACTGCCCACTGCCAAGCCAGTTCAGCCAACATTTATTAAACATCTACTGTTCTTTAGAGCCTGGAGATAGAAGGAGAAGCCCAGATTTCTACCTCAAAGAGTTCACTGTGCAGAAGACAGAAGGGAAAGCAGACCCTTAGGACAGAGAATGATATGTGCACCAGGCAGCCTCAAGAGAAGGAACAGAAGGCACACGGACAGGAACAGTAGGCTGTGGGGATGGAAGCTGGTGAGGTCAAGCTGGGTGGCTTCACAGGAAGTGAGATGCCACAGCCTCATCTGCAGGGGGACATGCATTTCAGTGAGAAGGGACAGTAGGGGCCAAGGCATGTCCATGGCTAAACAGTGGCTGTGTTTAGTTCAGTATGGCTGGGTGAGGGGGAGGGGCTGAGATTCGGCTGGATGCCTCTAAAGGTCTTAAGTTACTCTCTAAGAAGTGTGGGTTCTGATATTGTGGCCACTGGAGCCTTCTGGAAGGATTTAGGCACAAGAGTGACATGGCCCACCTATCGGGGGTCAGTATCTCCCTATCCCGCCCCACTCCCCCCACCTCTTCCAGGGGCCCAGGTACTCATCCCACAGGAGGAGAGTGCTCCTCCCCTCACATCACATTGGTGGTGCTTCCAAGGACAGATGTCAGAGGGGAGAGATGGGGGGGTGGTGGTGGTGGTAATTGCTGGGTTACAGTGGGATGAGCAGGGTGGTACTGCCATGGGGCTACCTATTACCTGGAACAGGCCCTCCTCGGAGGGCGGCAGTGATTCCCACTCAGGAGAGTCCATGAACTGGTAAGGAAAGATGTAGTGCAGAAACTGCCCGTCCTGGCTCACACGAACCCTGGCAAAGGGAGAGAAGACACTGTGTGGGAAAACAGGAATGGCTCCCAAAACCCTCTTCAAAGTCTAGATGACACATTAAAAACTGGAAAATGATTAGAATCTAGCGTGGGTTTTTCCTCTTCCCCCCAGAAAACACATAGTTTTAGCTTCAACCTTTCTTCTAAAGTGAGTTATACCAAGAAAGGAGGTGTCTTTATCAGGCAAAGGGAGCAATAAGAAGATCTCTAGGGAGAAGCTGAGGTCATCATTGGGTCTTTTTATTTAAAGTGGATGGAAAACTGTTCAGCAATGCAGACGATTAAGTGCACTACTGTGGGCGATGGTGCCATTGGTAAAACACGTCTCCTGGTTACCTACACAACAAATTTCCATTTGAGTGTCTACTGACTGTTTCTGACACTTGTGCAGTCATAGTTAAGATCGATGGAGAGTCATCTTGGACTTTTTGATACCGCAGGGCAGGAGGATTGTGACAGATTAAATGCCAGAAGCCAGTCCATCCTTGCTGCTTGACACAGTCGCTGCAGGGAAGAAACATCTGCACTGCTTATGTTCCAAGGGACCTGGCATATATGGCATACTGTTCTTAATATGTTTGCTTCCGTTCTTAGCGCTATGTGTTTAACCAAGGTCACCTCTCCGAGAAAGGTTGTTTAGGACTAAGGAAGGGAATCAGTAAAATCCCTTAACTAAGAGCCAGGCGGGTAGTTAATCACTTTAACTATGAACAATCACACTTAAGCTAAATAATCTTTACTTAGGATAATCTCCTTCAGTTACTTCCTTGTAGCTTAATAGAACAATAGAGTAACCTTGGAATGGAGATAAGAAACGCCCTAACCTTTGGAATAGAATGGATAGGATTAAAATCAACTGGTATAAATACAGATGTAACAGGACAATACAGAGAGAACCTGGCTATGATGATCGACTGAACGCTGCCTCCATGTCATTCCTTCTTCGCCGACTCCATCCACACATTTGGGAACCCCTGGACCTGCTGGGGATGGACCCCAACAGATGGCACCCGAACAGGGACCCTTAGGTAAGCCCCCCATTCCCCTAGGTAAGCCCCACTCTCAGGACGGATAGGACTCCACCATAGGAAGAGGGTGGATAGTTTTCGCTGAATCCGTCCACACCTTTGGGAACCCCTGGACCTGCTGGGGTTGGACCCCAACAATTACAAACGCAGAGTTATCCACAAACAGATGTGTTTCAGATTAGAAACAGATTAGTTTTTCAGTGGTCTCTCCATCCTCATTTGAAAATGGAAAGGACAGTGGGTACCTGAGATGACTCACCACTGTCCAAAGACTCCTTTCTTGCTGCTGAGAGCCAAACTGATCTCAGAGATGACTCCTCTACTATTTTTTTTTTTGTTCTGATGTGTTTTTATGAGAATTGTGTACAGTTGTAATCATTCCTTCTATCATACATATTATATACAGTAACATTCAGGTGTTTGAAACTAAAATAACTCACTGACAAATTCTAATATTACTCAGAATAATTCTATCTCTATTAACAAGAAAAGCAAAACCTCTGAGTTTCTCTTGGAAAATTTGAATTCAGGGCATTATTTTACAATTTGGAAATCAGAGTAATCCAACTTTAAGTTGACTTTCTCATTGTTGAAGTTTGCTTCGTTGATGTGCGATTTGGGACTTCCTTTTGTCTCAAGCCATTCCTGCATATGACGCACTTTGGAGATGGGACCTTGCAATTGTCCTTACACTGTATTCTGGACCCAGCCTACCAATCCCAGCCTTTTACTCTCAGCCTGAGTGTACTTGTGGAAAAACACCCCTTGCACCTTTCCCAAAACCTCATAATCCACTGATATCAGGGTGTCCCCTTCTGCCATGTTCATGCTCAAACCCTCCCGGCCTTCCCGGCCGGAGGCCAGGCCAGCACCGGCAACCACCAACCACCACGCCAACGGCTCCCCCCGTCGTGGATCCCTCTACTATTGAGAAACTTACCATTTCCCAAGGACAAACAGACACCTGCCAGGTTGGCTGTCATCAATAAATCTACAAACAAATGTTGGAGAGGATGTGGAGAAAAGGGAACCCCAGTACATCACTGGTGGGAATGCAGACTGGTGCAGCCACTGTAGAAAACAGTATGGCGGTTCCTCAAAAAATTAAAAGTGGACCTGCCGTTTGACCCAGCAATTCCACTTCCAGGAATCTATCCTAAGAATCCTGAAACACCAATCAGAAAGAATATATGCATCCTATGTTCATAGCAGCACAATTTACAATAGCTAAGATCTGGAAACTGCCCAAGTGCCCATCAGTAGACGAGTGGACAAAAAATGGATAGTATTCCATTTATACCATGGAATACTATGAGGCTGTAAAAAAGGAGCTCTTACCCTTTGAGACCGCATGGATGGATCTGTAGACTATTATGCTAAGTGAAATAAGCCAGTTAGAGAAAGACAAGTATCACACAATCTCACTTACATGTGGAATCTCATGAACAAACTAAACTGACAAACAAAATATGTCCAGAGGTATGTGTGCACAGGACAGAATAACAGATCTCAGTGGGGGTGGGGTGGGAGGACAGGAAGAGATTAACCAAAGAACATACATATGCATACATGCATAGCCCATGGACACAGACAACAAATAGTATGGGAAGGTCTGGGGTGGGGCAAGGGTTGGGTGGAGGGGGGCAAAAAGGGAGAAAATGGGAGACATCTGTAATACTGTCAACAATTTTTTTTTAAAAGCCCATCACCCCAGAGACTGCTCAAAAGCTGGCTGGTGACAGTATTATGAGTGCCCTAGAGCCTCCAGAACTGAAGTGTGTGCTACTATGAATAGCTCTCCAGCACCCTTTCTGCACAGCTGCTGTTAGCATCATACTAAAAGCAAATGTTTAAATCAAACCAAGAATTATAAATGAAAAGTTCATTTCTGCGATAAGGACGAATGCCCTGCACCCGCCCACATGACCTCGCGTGAGATAAGGCCCATAGGCAGGGCCCTTCTCCCCCTCTCAGTACCAGTTAGTTTTGAGTAATTGTGTATTGTCAGAGAAGTGGTCAGTGCTAGTTTTTGTTTTGTTTCAAAACAATGTTGTTGTTTAAAAGCAAGGCATGCCTGTGACGAAGCGGAACAGACCGCTTCGGGTTGTTGAAGCTGCTCCCTGGTTCCACTCTGGAGAGTAATCTGGGAGTTTTGTTTTGTTTTTCTTTTTGGGGGGCGGAGTTGTTTTATTTAGTCATTTTTAAAACTTCATTATCCTTTGGACAGTCCTTAAGCAGGGGGAGCATGGAGTGATTCCATATTCCACTTCTTACATCTAGTTTAGAAAACATGTTCCCCACCTGGTGCTCTGAGGAAGGAGTATAGTAAATGCCTCACTGAATAACACGCTCCTTGAAAGTCACCTCTTCTCTCCACCCTCGAGTAGGTCCAGTATTTGAGGAAACTCAGGAGTGGGTGGAGCCTGTCTTGCCCCTTCTCTTTCCCAGAATGCACTATATATATGACTGTGACTTTCAAGGAAATTTGTTAGCCATTTGATGATTTTTGAAAGTTAATTTCTAACTTCTTTTGCTGATAAATGAAAAGTATTTCACCTTTTCAAATATACCAAAATTGATTTAGTACGTAAAAAACATTTCCCCCCATCAGTCATTGTCTTATTAGGTTGCCTAGCATAGACGTGCAGCTTAATAGTGTATGATATAATGATCCTAAACACAGCTGAAGACCTGGTACGTATGAGGGGTGGTGCTAGGAGAGAGATGTCTGTGGAATGATTCACATCCTCTCTCTTTCTTTTAAAAAATGTTTTATCCTTACCTGAGGATATGTTTATTAATTTGAGAGAGAGAGAGAGAGAGGAAGGGAGGGAGGGAGAGAAAGAGAAAGATCGATGTGAAAGAGAAACATTAATCAGTTGCCTCTAGTACACGCCCCAACCAAGGATTGTACCCACAACCTTTTGGTGTATGGGACGATGCTTCAACTAATTGAGTCACCTGGCCAGGGTAATTCACATCCTCTTTCAAGTTATGAGGATGGAGACCTGCTTTGTTAAGAAGCTAGGGTGGAGTGGGTTAGGAGAGAATATTTAAGAACATGGGGACCAACTAGGGGAATCCCTTATTTCTGTTTTGCATGAGGAACCCAAGAGCAGCCAATCAAAGCTCTCTAGTTAATAAAAACCACTAGAGCGTCTTGCATAAGTGTTAACAGGGATTTTATCAATTTCTTTTGGTTTCAGTTTTCAATATTTAAAAATGTTTAGGTAATCTTCTCCACCGTCCCCGAGTCCTCATTCTTGTAGATTCATTAGTGTTGAACCAATGCTTCTCATATCTTAGTTCTTTGTATATGCATTCTTTTCAGATGTGTTAAACAAAACAAAAACCCTTACCAAAAGAACAAAACAAAACAAACAAACAAAAAAGATCTCTAAGGTACACCCTGTCAATTTGGAAGAAGCTACTGTTCCATCATTTCTGGAGCTTTAGTGATGAAACACACTTCTGGAAATGAGAGGTGGGTATGATCTGCTCCTTGCCTCTAAGGATTTCACAATTTAGTGGAAATCACAGGCATATAAATAACTGGCTGCAGGTCAATGTTGTACTATTGGAATAGAATATGTCTTCACGTATTCGGTTCCCTCTAGAGATGGACTTCTTCCTAATCCCCACCTTCTTCTCAGGTCTCAGCTTAAACACACCTTCTCCCAGGAAGTCTTGCTGGACTTCCCCAGAAAAGTTAGATCTGCCAGTTACACGCTCTGATTGCATTTTGCATTTCTCCTTGGACATTTTATGTATACAATTCACCATTATGCTGAATATTAATTATTGACTTTCTTGATAGACTGTAAGCTCCATGAGCACAAGGATAACATTTTTCATATTTTATCACTGGATCCCTAGGTTCTAGCACTCTTCAATCTTTTTTTTTTGGGGGGGGGGGGGCCGGGGGGGAGAGGATTTTGGAAGGATGGAATAGAGCAGTGGTTCTCAACCTGTGGGTCTCGACCCCTTTGTGGGTCGAACAACCCTTTCACCGGGGTCGCCTAAGACCATCAGAAAACACATATATAATTACATATTGTGTTTATGATTAATCACTATGCTTTAATTATGTTCAATTTGTAACAATGAAATTGGGGGTCACCACAACATGAGGAACTGCATTAGGAAGGTTGAGAGCCACTGGAATAGAGGGAGGGAAGAAGGAATGATGGAACAAATGAACTCACTTGTGTCACCATAAAAGGGGACCAAAATCTCAAAGAAAAGCTTCGCAAATAAAGGAAGAAAGACAACAGGAGAGAACGAGGCTCCTGAAGCCTACATCAGATCCTTCCACCGTCTCCTGAAGCAAGGAGCCTCGCCACACATGCAAGCCACCAGGGGGCACCACTTTAGACTGTGAGCAACATCTCATGAATCTGCGTGACTCCCTGAAGCCATTGAAATTGGTATACTGTATCCTTTTTGATTTTGTTAATCCTCACCCAAGGATACTTTTTACTCCCCATTGATTTTTAGAGAGAGTGGAAGGGAGGGGGAGAGACACACAGAGAGAAACATCTATGTGAGAGAGACACATTGATTGGTTGCCTTTTACAGTGCCCCTATTGAGGCCAGGGATGGAGCCTGCAACTGAAGTATGTGCCCTTGACTGGAATCAAACCTGTGACCCTCCAGCCCATGGGCCGACACTCTAACCCAGCCGTGGGCAAACTACGGCCCGCGGGCCGGATCTGGCCCGTTTGAAATGAATAAAACTAAAAAAAAAAAGACCGTACCCTTTTATGTAATGATGTTTCCTTTGAATTTATATTAGTTCACACAAACACTCCATCCATGCTTTTGTTCCGGCCCTCCGGTCCAGTTTAAGAACCCATTGTGGCCCTCGAGTCAAAAAGTTTGCCCACCCCTGCACTGAGCAAAGCCGGCATGGGCTACTGTATCCTCTATCATTTGATCTGGACAGACAGGTAATGTCCTCCTTTGTGAATAGCTTAGACCAGTGGTTGGCAAAATACCGACTTCTGCGCATGAGCCACGAAATTTCAATCGCATGTACATGGGCGCCCGCACGTGGTATTTTGTGGAAGAGCCACACTCAAGGGGCCAAAGAGCCACATGTGGCTCGCAAGCCGCAGTTTGCCGACCACTGGCTTAGACAGTTAGTTGCCTGCTCAGAAGGCTGTGCATGATGGGACTTGTGCTTTGAATACTAAATGAGAGAGACTCCCACGGCTCTACAGGGTAATGCACTCTGAGGAATTCACTTGCTGAGTCTTGAAAGGAACTCCTTGCCTTTATTAAAATAAAACAAAAAGGATGTCTGAGGTTTCAGTAATGGTTTCCAGATGAGTTTCAGCCTGCTGCTTGGAGGTGTTGGTGCCACACCATGACCAGAAAAAGGTGTGGGATTTTCTCTGAAAACCTGAGCTTGCTCATAGATTAGAAGCCTCCTTCCCCAGCTCCAACTTAGCAAAACTGAGATGGGGTGACATGGAAAGATAACAATACAAAACTCTAACTCCAAACCTTGAAAAGCAAGAAATAAAAATCATAATGTTCTCATTTCTGACTTGGGTTTTTGGGTTTAGGAAAAGCCATGCTGAGGGAGCAAGCCCTTACCACCCCATCACAGGGAAGTGGTCTTATACAAGTTCATGGTCCATCCATCATAGTAAAGATCCTTGAACCATACAACAATCATGTTTCTAAAAGTGAGCACCATACATGGGGAGCGGGCATTTCTCCCCCAATCTCAACTCCCTCCTCTGAACGGAGAGGAGCCACGAGGAGCAGGCAAAAAACATGGACCTCATGAATGAGCACGTTTCCTAAAAAACTGTCCTTATTTTAAGCATGGAACTGTAGGTGGCAAACATTTTGGCAACAGTTGTAATGCATTCGTATTTAAGCATGTATTTGTTTACAAATAATTGCCTTTGTTTATACTTTAGTTCACTCATAAAATTTCTCCCCACAGAGCGCTTTCAACCCAGGACCTCTGAGTCCAAACACATTTATATATATCACTTCCAATTCTAAACATTAACAGATATTATTGTTACTAGTAGTTGTAGTACCATTATCATCAAACTCTATTTTTCCACTGTGTGATTGACAGTCTTATCTGGTTTCATTCCCCCTCTTCCCTTGGGATAGAGCCTTCTGATTATTATCTTATTTTCCTACCACATTCTCTTGGTCTCAAGGAAGCTAGGGAGGAAATTGAAGACAAAGCCTTTTGAAATACTTTAGTGGCTTTCCACAGAGCCAGCCCCGGAGCACCAGGTTTGCTGCTCAGCCCCACATCAAGTCCCACGAAGGCAATATTTCACAGACTCCACAGTTGCCTATCAAAAGTGCAGCACAGACCCCTGTGTATTTGTTCAGAAGCCACCGGCCAATGGCCAGCACTCCATGCAGCTGAATGGGCGTACACTGACCCTAACTAAAACCATTTCTGCTCACGTCTGATTGTCAGCCTTCTTAAATGGAGTCAGCCACGTGTCTCCACCAAATCCTCAATGAAACCTGTGTGGGCATCTGACTCTCTCCTCACTGTCTGGTCTTCAGATTTACAAGTCAGCTTCCTGGCCTGTAAGAAACTCACTAGAACTACTGGGAATGTATAAGTGGGCAAGGGATACCCCCTCTCCATACCTGGGTGTGTATGGACTGGCTTTTCCACAGTCTGTTCCGGGTATCCCCAATATCCTTGATGCCCTGGCAGGGAACAGGGGCTATAGGAAAACCCTCTGTTTGGGCACTGGTCCCTGCACATAGTTGGCACTTGGCAAATATTGAATGGACATGGGAAGAACAAATTAATCTTATTGAAATATTCAGTTTTCCAAAACTTACAGAGATATTGCTGTAGCTTAGGGATAAGCATTACCTCCCAGTAGCAAGTGCGCACACAATCTTTCCTGCCAACCAAGAAGATACCTCATGATCTAGTTTTCTCTGGGAAAATGTTAAGAAAGAGGAAGCAAACCCATGCTTAGAAAAATCTATTTTGGTTTGTTTGACGTGTCACATCCTTCCCTTAATGGAAGGGGACACGAAGTGGAAAAAGATTTACTGGGAAACAAGAAGCGTGGGCAGCGACAGGGTAGCTTACCGGCCAGAGAGCAGCAGGGACAGGCGGTTGATGGGCGTCTCGCCCTCCACAGCATACGTCTGCTCAGTGGCCAGAGTCAAGACCTGCTCCTCGCAGCAGCGAACGATCTCCTTGTACGCCTGCATGGGCACCTGCAGGGGCACGCACAGCGTCTTGTAGAGGAGCTCGAACTCCTCGGGGAGGGTGTCCTTGCGCAGGCGGTAGACCAGGTGTGCCAGCTGGAGCAGGCAGGCCACTGCCAGCAGGAAGTTCCAGATGACCATGTCCAGGCCGCAGGCATTGAACCAGCCCCACAGCACGGAGCACACGTAGCCGGTGCCCAGGAAACCAAAGAGATAGAAGCATCCGTATACCCCACTGCCCCCCATGAAGCCCAGGAGCAAGACGCAGTTAGCCAGGTGGTAGAGGGCCCCTTCCATATCCTGCTTCCAGCCAGCGCACACCGGCCCCTGCCAGAGACGCTGGCCCAGCGTGCTGCTGTTGGCGCTCATCTTCGGGGCGTCTCAAAGTCGCGTCGGGCTCTAGGATTCTCCCACATAGGAAATTCTGAAAATGGAGTAGTCTGTCCTCCTACGTGTCTTCTCACCTCTGGCTTCTCACCACCAACTCCACTTGTCCTAGGAGCAAAGCTTCTGGTAGCTTTGGGAATGACTGGCAGGACATAGCACACTTTATAGAGAAGTTTGAACCTCTTTATCCTCTCCCTCAGCCAGGCGCTGGCCCTCGGGCAGAGCTCTGGCCAGCTTCCTTGGCTCCAGATTCCTTAGGCCGGTCTTCACATTTGGCTCTGAGCAGAAAACCTAAACTGTCCTGCGCAAAGGACAGGACTGTTGGCCTGAACACTTCCGCAGTGAGCGACGATAAAGGGGCCACAGCCTGCTCTGTTTTCCCCAAACAGAGCGAGGAGCGGCCAGCACAGGAGGCGCGCTTGTGTTCCATTTGGAATGTGTCTCTCTTGGCACCGGAAGAAAGGGTGACCCCAGATGGATACCATGTTTGGAATTGGAATACAAGAGGTACTGCCAGTGAGAAAAGACAGGCCAGGCACACAGGCAGGCTGGCAGAGCACTTAACATAACTCCCCAGAGGACAGGATAAGATCTCAGGGCAAGAGGCAGGCAGGGGAACAGAGGAAAAGTGAGCACAGAATTCACCACAACAACTCAGGCAGGACACTGTCCAGGGCTCCCTGTGCTGAGGGCCAGGGGCTCTCCTGAGGTAGGAGGACACATCAAAGTAGGAAAGTATGGGACTATTACCAGAAAAAATATCCTAACCGTGAGAACTGGAAAACCCCTTGAAGGCCTTTATTAAGTCACATTGTAAATATCACTAGGCATTTATTTGACAGGTTGAGTTCTACGCTGACTTTCCCCTGTGTACATCTGAATCAGTTATAGGTAATGCAATGGTAGTACCCTGTTCACACTCTCACCCTACCCACCCCGGCATTTGCAAAGATAATAACTATCACCTGTTAAATACCTGCGGCGTGCCAGACCTAGATTATGTACTTTACACAAATGTTATTTCGTCATTACAACAACCCCAAAAATATTATCCTCCTCCTAGCTCTGAGAGAAACTGAGGCTCAGAGAGGTAACAAGTTCCCACAAGTAGCATGTAAGTGGCAGAATCAGGATTTGAACCCAAGTCTATCACACTGCTGTGTCTCACATAGTTTGCACAATAAGTGAAAATGCAGGACTAGATCCATGACTTCCAACCCCACACTCACTCCAAGAAGTCTGATAATGCCCAAGGAACTTCTGGATGAACCTGGGGTCTACTTTGAGTCAGCAAGAAATAAATCTGGAGTATTTAAACATTATACTAAGAAATATCCCTCTGGCTTCCAAATGACTCCTTGATTCCCCCCCCCCCCCCGCCCCCCTTGCTTCTGGTTAACCTTTACTCCATTAATCCTATTGCCCCTGAGGTATGGGCTGGGGACCAGAGGACCCAGTATCTTCCAGAACTATTCAAGTGCTCAATCCACATGGATTTTTATTATACTAATAACCTAGCCATAATTAGTGAGGAATTAGAAATTGGCAAATATGCTGAGGAGTAGAGGTTTTCAACTCAACATGAGTACTTACTATGAGCCAAGCACTTAGAGCATTAAAGATTCTCAAGAGCTGTCACTCTATCAAGGGAACGATACCTCAAAAGCAAGGGTGATTCATCAATAGACAAGTGAATAAAAAAAGCTATGGTACATATATATAATGGAATGTTTCTTGGCCATAAGAAAGAACGAAATCTTAACCATTTGCGACAGCATGGGTGGACCTAGAGATTCTTATGCTAAGTTAAATAAGGCAGATAGGGAAAAACAAATACCATATGATTTCACTTATATGTGGAATCTAAGAACAATCTAAAGAAACAAAATAGAAACAGATTCATTGACACAGAGAACAGACTGATGGTTGCCAGAGGGAAAGGGGATGGGGAGCTGGATGAAAAAGGAGAAGGGATTGAGAAGTACAAATTGGTAGTTACAAAATAGTCATGGGGATGGAAAGGACAGCACAGGGAATATAGTCAATAATCATATCCTATCTAATAAAAGAGAAACATGGTAATTGGCGTACAACCGATACCCTTCCCATTGGCTAATCAGAGAGATATGCAAATTAACTGCCAGCCAAGATGGCAGCCGGCAGCCAGGCAGCTTGAAACTAACATGAGGCTTGCTTGCTTCAGTGACGGAAGACTGCAACATTCCCCGCCTGCCTTGCCGGCCTCTGAGCTTGCAGTTTGAAACACTGTAACAAATATAGAAGCTAAACAAAACCCCAGAAACCAGCTTTCAGTGAGCCGAGCCAGGATCTCAGAGCTGGAGTTGATACAGAGTTTCGATTATAGAACCTAAACAAACCAGATACCTGCTTTCAGCAGCTGAGGCCTCAGAGCTGGAGCCAGGCTAAAGCTGGCCCAGAATAAAAAAAAAAAAAGAAAAAAAGGAGCAGTTGGGAGCTTCAGTCCCAGCCTGAAAACAGCCCTCAGCCCCTCACCCAGACTGGCCAGGCACCCCAGTGGGGACCCCGACCCTGAAGGGTGTGTGACCAGCTGCAAACAGCCATCATACCCTCATCCAGGCTGGCCAGGCACCCCAGTGGGGACCCCCACCCTGATCCAGGACACCCTTCAGGGCAAACCAGCCAGTGTGAGAGTGGCGGCGCCCCAACCCTCTGATCGGCCCTGCTCTGTGGGTGATAGAGTGCGGCGCCCCAACCCCCTGATTGGCCCTGCTCTGTGTGTGACAGGGGGCGGTGCCCCAACTCCCCTATCGGCCCTACTCTGTGAGTGACAGGGGGGAGCTCCCCAACCCCCTGATCGACCCTGCTCTTTGCGTGACAGGGGGGAGCTCCCCAAACCCCTGATTGACCCTGCTCTGTGTGTGACAGGGCGGAGCTCCCCAACCCCTTGATCAGCCCTGCTCTGTGCGTGATAGGGGGCAGCGCCCCAATCCCCTGATTGGCCCTGCTCTGTGCATGACAGGGGGTGGCGCCACACCCTCCCCATTGACCCTGCCTTGAGTGTGACAGGGGGCGGTGCCCCAACCCCCCAATCGGCCCTACCCTGAGCGTGACTGAGGGTGGCATCGCAACCTCCCAATCCGCCCTGTTCTGTGCATGACAGGGGGTGGTGCTCCAACTCCCCAATCGGCCCTGCTCTGAGCACGACCAGGGGCTGCACCTAGGGATTGGGCCTGCCCTCTGCCACCCGGGAGCAGGCCTAAGCCAGCAGGTCGTTATCTCCCAAGGGGTCCCAGACTGCGAGAGGGCACAGGCCGGGCTGAGGGACCCCTCACCTCCCCCCCGAGTGCACAAATTTTTGTGCACCAGGCCTCTAGTACTGTATAATAAAAGGCTAATATGCAAATCGACTGAACAGCGGAACAACCGGCCGCTATGACACGCACTGACCCGCAGGGGGCAGAAGCCAGACTCACGGCTGGTGAACACAGTGGCCGTGGCAGGAGCCTCTTCCACCTCCATGGCAGTGATAAGGATGTCCAACTGCAGGGAGCGGGCCTAAGCCATCAGTTGGACATCCCCCGAGGGCTCCTAGACTGCAAGAGGGTGCAGGCGGGGTTGAGCCCCTGCCCCCCCAAGTGCATGAATTTCGTGAACTGGGTCTCTAGTATTATAATAACTCTGTATGGTGCCAGATGGGTACTGGAAATATTGAGGGAACCCCTCTGTAAAGTACCATTGTCTAACCACTATGCTGTATGCCTGAAACTAATACAGAATAATATTGAATGTCAACTGTAATTGGAAAAAAAACCGAGGGCAATTCAATGTGTGATGCACAATAACTGGGTTAAATGTAAAGAGAGGTAGCAGTCTAGAAGAAAGGGTGGCATACAGGAAGGAAGATAGAAGAGCTAACAATTGATTCCAGGTATAAGGGTTGAATTACTCAGGTAGGTAGAGGGAGAAGTGTTTCTAGTAACGAGAACAACAAAAGTGAGGCACAGAAGTGTGGAAATGCACGGCATGTTGAAGGACATCAGTTTTTTTATTATTTAATTAAAATCAACAAATGTGCATCATATTCCAATACTCCTTTCTAAAGCCAAGAGGGTGGAAAATCGGTGGTAAAGGAAAAGAGCTAGAATGCCTGGAGAAGGAGAGGCCTGCCCTGGAGTCCCTCTTGCAGCAATGGTTTAGATCCGTGATGTCATTGGAGTGGTGGAGTTGGGGGAATTTCCATATGCTGCTTGTATGCCTGCCTCCCACCCCAACCACCCACTTTCTAACAGGCAGCAGCTGCTCCTCCCTCCGCCTTAGTCATGCACCCCTTGAGCTGCCAATGTCGTAGTCCCTGCCAGCTGTGAGAAAGGAAATCAGAAGCACAGGAACAGAGAAGTGACCAATGCTCTGCCCAAGATAGAATTTCAAAGCCGGTCATTTTTCTCAGCAAGCCTGAAGCACAGGCTGGCCCCAACATGTTAAAGGGACAGGCAAACCCATTGGCTACTGTTCTCAGCCTGCGTTCCTTATCAATCCACACATGTGCCCATCTGAGCAGAGGGGACTAACATTTATCAAGCAATTATTGTTTCCTCATATCACCACATACATTTTTTTTTTTTTAAGTGGAAGAAACGGGTTCAGAGAAGCTAAGGAACTTGCCCAAGGCCACAGAGCTAGTATCTGAGCAAGGACTGTGACTCTAAATTGCATGTTCTCTGTGCTGTACCACCTTGGTAGGTACTTTTGGGAATTTATATGTGTTGCTACAGAAACATGCGGTGCTGCTGGAGTGCACTGTGGGCTCAGAAACCCCACACACTGTCTGCGAGGCAGTGACATTGATGCATAGAGGATAGGACCCATGATGGGAATAGACAATGGAAAGTTGTATCTTGTTTTTAAACCCAGACTTGATGGAAGACAAAAGAAAAATTTGTGTCACAATGGTGTGTTCTTATAAGGAAATCCACAAACATGCAGGCAGAAGCACAGTAGAAAATATTTGGGGGAGAATAACAAGAGAGAAACATTATTTGTTGAATGGACTCAATTATCAATAAGCATTTATTTAGGGCAAAGGATGTGCTCCAAGAACAGGAGATAGAAATATGAGCAAGACAATTATCACCTTCAGGGAACTTTTGATCTGGTGAGAGCAGCTGACCTAGGAATAACAACAATCCAATAAAATAAGTACATTCGGGACTCAAAGGAAGCACTGACAGGGGGGCAAAGATCGAAAGGAAGGTGACACTTAAGCTGGTCTAAAAAGATGAGTAGGTGTTCCCCAGCCAGGGTAAGGCATTCCAGGAAGGGAGAACAGAATGTGAAGTCAAGTCCAGAAGTAAAACAAAAACACAAGGCATTCTGGTAACAGAGAACAGCTTGCTGTAGGTGAATCAAAGGCAGGCAGGAGCGGCCAGCAGGGGCCAGAGGGTGAAGTCAGCGCAGTGCCTTGCCAAGTGGGGTCGTGAACCAGTGAGCTGCGAACTGTTACTGGTCCATGATGAGATGAGAACAGAAATTAATAGTACTTAGGCATTTTTATAGCAATCTGACAGAGAAACTTGTGGCCTTTGAGTTTAATAAAAACGTGGGGCCCATGTAGCGTGTCTTCTTCTTAAATTTCACTTTCCTAATATCAGTCTGTGAATTGAAACCAACAAAGCTGATTCCTCACCACACAGAATTTGAGATACACTGCACTTGAGATTAATGCTTTCCTAATATAGATATTAAAATAGAACAGAGGTTTTGGACACATACTGCCAAGTTGGTCTTAGGCAGACACTACTTGTTGCCTTTCCTATAGCAACCTTAATTTCCTTAATTTATGGAAGTCTGATTTTGCTCTGGCAATATGTTAAGGAAGGTGGGCTTCTCCCCCAGTTGCCAGGGCCTGAAATAAGACTGGTCAAAGCCAAGCATGAGATCCCTTTCTCCTGGATGGCAACAGGTTTAAGGGGAGGCATGTGACCAGTGAGAGATGAGGAAGTGCATGGGGGAGCTTCTGGGAAAAAGCAGGCTCCTTGGCAGACAGTAAGGAGGCCTACCTCTCATCCTGGCTTGAAGACAGTTATGTGATGATGTAATGCTTGAAGTCACCATAGCCATGAGATATGATATGCTTAAGGATGAGAAGAGTAAAGAACAGAAAAACAGACAGGCCTCTATTCTTGAAAGTGAGCCATTGTCTCAAACCTGGAATGTGCAACCTCCAGACGTCCAGATGCAGCTGGTAGTCTGGTGCTTGCAGTTGAATGTCTCCAGATTCAGAGCCCCTTGAGGATTTCTATAAGGACTGCTCTTCAGAGAACAGTTCTCTGGACAGGATTATCTTCTTACATGAAAACTGAGCATCAGACTACTAATGTTCTATCAATATGTTTCTCTCAAAACTTTGAGGAATTGCTCCTCTAAACTCAATTTGACCTTTCAGGATAACTTGGTTGTTAAGAAAACAAGATGGTTTAGTGGAAAATTGGACACCTACTCACTATCCATTTATCTCTTCTTCCTTTTAACAGAATTCCAGTTTTGTCCTGATATCTAAATTACACATAGATCCAAGAGAGGGAGTGGGGGTTCTGTTTAAGCCAATCAGCATAAGGCATTCTGCTGACAACTATTATCTATACCAGGGGTGGGCAAACTTTTTGACTTGAGGGCCACAATGGGTTCTTAAACTGGACCGGAGGGCCGGAACAAAAGCATGGATGGAGTGTTTGTGTGAACTAATATAAATTCAAAGTAAACATCATTACATAAAAGGGTATGGTCTTTTTTTTTTTTTTTAGTTTTATTCATTTCAAACGGGCCGTAGTTTGCCCACGGCTGATCTATACTAATAAAAGCCCAGGTGACCGTCGCACCCTCATGTCATCACAAGATGGCCACCCCACATCATCACAAGATGGCCACCACAAGATGGCTGGCAGGAGAGGGCAGTTGGGGGCGATCAGGCCAGCAGGGGAGGGCAGTTGGGAGCGATCGAGCTGGCAGGGGAGCAGTTAGGTGTCAATCAGGCCAGCAGGGGAGCAGTTAGGGGGTGATCAGGCCAGCAGGCAGAAGCAGTTAGGGGCAATCAGGCAGGCAGGCAGGCGAGTGGTTAGGAGCCAGCAGTCCCGGATTGTGAGAGGGATGTCTGACTGCTGGTTTAGGCCCGATCCCGCAGTCAGACATCACCCCAGGGGTCCCAGATTAGAGAGGGTGCAGGCTGGGCTGAGGGACACCCCTCCAGTGCACGAATTTCTTGCACCGAGCGTCTAGTTGGTTCATAAAAATATAAACCTAATTTGGCTCAATCAGACTTAAAGGGCACGCATGCCTTAGGAATGGTTTCTCTCTTCTGCAAGACTTTAACAATAAAATATATGATTGGCTTCATCAGTCCTAAAAAGGAGAGGTCTGAGATAAAAAATAACTTGTCCTCGAAGGTATCATTGAGCCTCTATTATTGCATGCAGAACTTGCAATGGGCTTCCAGCTATGAGTTTTCCTTTATCACCTAGCAGTTTTTTTGTAATATATTTAAAATATTTTTGATTTCAGAGAGAAAGGAAGAGGGAGAAATAGAAACATCAATGATGAGAGAGAATCATTGATTGGCTGCTTTCTGCATGCCCCACACTGGGGATAGAGCTTGCAACCGGGCATGTGCCCTAACTGAGAATCAAACTGTGACCTCTGGTTCATAGGTCGATGCTCAACCAGATGGGCACACCTAGCAGTTTTTAATAGCTAAAGAAACACTGGTATAGTCTCACATGCAGAAATTCTTTTAAGGAAAGGATCTTGGAACATTCATCATAGCACTGAGTATTCAACTTCATATTTCTATTGCTTATATACATACTAGAGGCCCGGTGCACGAAATTCATGCACTGGGGTTGGGGGGGCGGGCGGGGAGGTTCAACCTGGTCTGTGCCCTCTCACAGTCTGGGAACCCTTGGGGGATGTCCTTCTGCTGCAGAGGCGGGAGAGGCCAGCTATAAGCCTGGCTTATGGCTGGTGGTGCTTTCCCTGTGGGAGTGCACTGACCACCAGGGGGCAGCTCCTGTATTGAGTGGGATTGGGTTAAACCCAGCTCTCCAACATCCCCCAAGGGGTCCTGGATTGCAAGAGGGTGCAGGTCAGGCTGAGGGATCCTACTGGTGCACGATCAGGGTCTGGGAGGGATGTGGGAGGTTGGCCAGCCGGGGAGGGACCACAGGAGGGCTCCAGGGCATGTCCGGCCCTTCTCACTCAGTCCCGATTGGCTGGACCCCAGCAGCAAGCTAACCTACCGGTTGGAGTGTCTGCCTTCTGGTGGTCAGTGCACGTCATAGCGAGCAGTTGAGCAGCCTCAGTGTATCATTAGCATATTACGCTTGACTGGTTGAATAGACTGGACACTTAGCATATTGGGCTTTTATTATATAGGACTAGAGGCCCGTTGCATGAAGAGATTCGTGCAATAGGCCTTCCCTTCCCTTGGCTGCTGGCACCAGTTTTCCTCTGGCACCCGGGACCCAGGCCTTCGCTCTGGCTGGGCTCCGGCCAGACACCGCCCCCCCCGAATCCGTCAGGCTTAGCTGCTCCGCTGATCCCGGGGCCGTGAGGCCTCGCTGCTCGGCAGACTTTGGGCACGTTTGGCTTTGCTCCACCCCTTGGAGCCTAGTATGCAAATTAACCGCCATCTTTGTTGGCAGTTAATTTGCATATCGCCCTGATTAGCCAATGGGAAGTGTAGCGAAGGTACAGTCAATTAGCCTTTTTGTCTTTTATTAGATAGGATACCCACTAGACTATAAGCTCTTTGAGAGCAGATCCGTATCTTACTAAGCTTTGTTCACTACTTAGCACATAGTTGGCATAATGTATGTCCTCAGTAAAAATAACCTCTCATCTCACTGAGGACAAGATATACGTGATTCACACATGAATACTCAACACCTTGGACAGCTCCTTGCACATAATAGGCCTTCACAAAATAGGTACAGAATGAATGTATAACTATGACTATGTTTACATTAGATACCTGGTACAGGAAACAACTTGGGCCTCAACTCTCAAGACCAAGATACATCTCTAGGTCACCAGATATTTGACGAGAGCAATTTCCTAAACCTCTCATTTTAAATGTAAAATCAGGGTTATAGTTTCTCATCACCCTCACATCAGACCTGTGGAAGGTGTAGTTACCCTAAGGTAGGCTTTGCCTAGGGACATGGTCCTGCTCTCATCAATCCTTCATGTCAAACAGTTCAAAGTTAGATAAAGAGAACTAATTAGAGAATAGGTGAATGTGTTTAAGAATTTGGGAATTATTGTGAATAGCAGGGGCTTGGCAAAGGTACATCAGAATGTGGTAGTCACCTACTAGAAAGCTAAGTTCTTCATTTTTCAAATTACTGTGGTGACATCTCTTAGAATGCTGCCCATAATCTTTGGGAAGACTTAAGCACTAGGGAAGACTTCAGCACTAGGTCTTGTAAAATGTGTTTTTAACTACGGCAGATGTCAAGAAGGGTGCTTTAGTTCAGCAGTCGCCAACCAGTGGTCCACACACCACTGGTGGTCGGTCCGTGAGGTCCAAAAGGTTGGCAATTGCTGCTTTAGCTCCTTTACGAATCAGGTGAGCATATCTGACTGCCAAAGGTTGAAAAATATTAACCTTGCTAAGAGTTTTAGGAAATAGGCATCCTCAGATACTAAGTTACAAGTGGATACCCCCTTTCTAGAGATCAGGCAGGCAGTACTCAAAGCCTTGAAAATTTACACAGCCTCTGGCCCCTATTTGGCTAAGTGATTAGAAGATATTTGTAAAGACTTTCCTATGAAACTTCCATTGCAGTGTTATTATGGAGTAGTAAAAAAAAATAAAGAGATGAATGCCAAGGTCACCAAAACGTGGTCCTGTTGTAGACTGGTGGGATTTCAGGTGATTTCTTCCTGTTTCCATAAAAACCAACCAACAAAATACCTCCCACCTCCTCCCTCCCCCCTGAATCAGAAATAATTTAGGTATTTGGTATATATCCTATTCAAGACTAAGACCCAATTCCTAGAATGGTATCTGACATACAGCAGGCAATGTATAAAACAGCGGTTTTCAATCTGTGGGTTGCGACCCCTTTGGGGATCGAATGACCCTTTCATAGGGGTCGCCTAAGACCATTGGAAAACACATATATAATTATATATTGTTTTTGTGATTAATCACTATGCTTTAATTATGTTCAATTTGTAACAATGAAATTGGGAGTCACCACAACATGAGGAACTGTATTAAAGGGTCGGGGCATTAGGAAGGTTAAGAACCACTGGTATAAAGCATTTGTTTAATGAATAAATGTGCAAACAATAGGAAATTGGTTAAATAAGCCACAGAATGGATTTACACATAGCCAACACAAATCACATCGTAAAACTACTCACGGATGGTAAAATATATGAAGGGAAAAAGGCAATTACTATTATCATCTCATTAAAAATATGTACCTTAGAAAAATGATTTTTTTTGTTTTAAAAAATATATAAACACATAGAAACAGCATACATCAAAAATAAACACTGGGTGATGTTAATTTCTGTAGTCCCGGGACATATTCAAGCAGCCTGGACAATCACCTGCCAGGGATCCGTCCTGGGTGAAAAGTTGGCTCATATGTTTTAGGAGTCCAAGATTCTCTTCTTCAATGCTCTAAAAACTTTAAAGTGCTTACTGAAATAAAAGTATTTATTCAAATAGTCAAGTGAAAATCTGAACACAGAATCAGAGAATGACAGTAACACTAAATGTTCAATACTCTGCCAAATGTTTTATATATGCTATTTTAATTAGTACTCACCATCTTGCAAATTAGGCATTACTACTGTCCCTGTTTCTTTTTTTCTTTCAGATGAGAAAAACAGACCCAAAGTTATAATTTGCTTGAGGTCACACAGGCAGCTATTGAACCTAAGGCTGTCACACTTCAAAGCCATGCTCTTAATCAACAGGAATGAATCCTAAGGAATAATTTAATTCAGCTGCTTTATTTTATAAAACAGGCAATTTTCCCATCATACAATGACATATGAACAGTACATATTCTCCTACGTTCCTCAGTCTCTTTTGAGTTGAAACTCCATTTACTTAAAAGGCTATGACCATTGCTTCATTCGCCCTTAAGCAACTAACCAGAGAACAGGGTTGCTATAGTGCGTGAACACACACACTGTTTTATTCCAGGTCACTACAGCAGAGCACAGAGCTATTTCCTTAGCACTGTATTTGTACTAACTCAGCCTCTGGCCTGGGCTCCAATTAATGAGACAACACTCTTTGGTCCCTAGGCATTAAACTTATGATCCTAGTCTATCTTAAAATGCAACTAGTGCCTGGCTGGTGTGGTGGCGGTTGATCATCAACCTATGAACCAAGAGGTCACGGTTTGATTCCTGGTCAAGGCACATGCCCAAATTGCAAGCTCGATCCCCAGTAGAGGGCGTGTAGGAGGCAGCCAATGACTCTCTTATTGATGTTTCTGGCTCTCTCTCCCTCTCCCTTCCTCTCTGAAATCAATAAAAATATCTTAATAGCCATACATAGATTATGTCAAGCTGCCAGAGGCCAAAGCATAACAAGTATTTGCATGAAAGTGCAAAGATGACATTAGAAGACCAATGGACCTTGATCCCAACAGGGCTGGAATCAACACAAGATTGCTGCTGCTGTGACTGCCATGGCTCGAGGTGATTTCCTGACCTGATAATCCTTACATTGCTTACCAAACTTTACCTTTGACCTGCCTGTATGTATTGCTAAAGGGCAAATGTGTTTTCAAAGTGAATAAAAGTGGGCAGGACCCAGATCCAGTGTTCCTCTTCATCCAAGAGGTTTCCACCGGGGCCCCCAATGCCTTCAAAATTCATATTTCTTGTATAGTGTACTCATTGTGTCGTCAGCCCTCCTGCAAGTCATCCTGAACTCGCCATGAAGGTGGCGGCATCAAGCAATTGAGATCTTTCAAGCCAAGGCATCCTAATGTGCTCCAAAACTTAAACAAATTACTTTCCCAAAAGAGAGAATGGACAACAATATGAACTTAAAATATTAAGACTGGTGTTAGCCAGCATGCTCAGTGGTGACAGCATAGAGCATTGAGCATCGACTGAAGGATCGCAGGTTTGATTCTGATCAAGGGCATGTACCCCCGTTGAAGGCTCGATCCTTGGCCCATTGGGGTGCATAAAGGAGGCAACCAATGTGTCTCTCTCACACTGAGGTTTCTCTGTCTCTATCCCTCCCTTCCACTTGCTCTAAAAAAATCAATGGAATATCCTTTGATGATTAACAAAAATAAATAAATAAATAAATAAATAAAATATCTAGACTGAAGGCTTGTCTAGTTCTTGCCTTTAAGAAAGTTAAAAATAAAAAACAGAACCTTAAGTGATATGATAATGGCTACCATCCTCATTCCAAATTGGTAAAGGGTTATTTTTTACTTCCATGTACTGATTTTGAAGATCTCATTGGATGACATCAGTATTTGCTTTCTCCTTACAACAAATACCCAAGAGTTCCCAGAATGACACAATGTAAGAAATTTATATTACAAGATTTGTTTATTCTACATGCTTTAATATAAATAAGTAAGTAAGTAAGTAAATGTGTGACGATGTAAGGAACACAGAAAGAAACACACCTAAAGATTTTTAACCAGGGAATTTCCTTTTTTTTTTTTTTTTTTAATAAATTATACTTTTACCATTTATGAAAGTTCATTAAAGAACTCTCCAAATTATTAAATCATCTTCATTCTTCAGAATTATTCATTCACAGAGCAGACCACCTACAGAAAAAGATTTATTTTAGAAAGTCAAATTTCAAACATCATGCCAGACCTATGGAGTTAGGAAACTCAGCTAAGTACTGTTAACCAACTACCACAATTATTCTAAACCAGTCATGGAATAAAAGGTCCACATTTTAAAATTCTAGTTTTGCCTAACTAAAAACATCACTGAAACTGTTCAATCCATCACAGTTTAATCTTCACAAGTCTTTGTTGATGTAAAACTACATATTTTCTCAAAAATATCTTCCCCAAAAAGCTAAGGCAGTTTATTTTCACAGATACTCAAACCCCTCCTTGCTGATTCAAGTATGTTTGGCAAAGATGTACAAAGCGAAAGGCAGAAGTTCAGCTCTACATACAAGGCACTTCCTGTGGAAAGTTACTCACTTCATCCCAAGGGCAAAATAAGGGTAACCCTTTTGAAATCCATTTGTAAAGATCAAAAGGGGAGAGTAATAGAGGAGAGGGTTGTAGATCTAGTCAGGCAGTACCAGGCCTCTCTCCAGACAGCTCTCACCCACCTCCACTCCTACCCCCAATCCTTATCCCAGAAGACAGAGAACAATGCTAAAAAGGTAACTACGTAATCTGGGCTAGCCAAATCTTCAAGTCCAAGGCAAGTGCTTCCCTCAGCTCGCTAGTCCCTGTATTTGGTTTAGAAAAGATAAGCCTCATCAACAATAAAAATATCTAAACCATCAATTTTCAAAAGGCTCAAAGGAAAAATACAGTTAAGGGAAAGGCCTGAGCAGGAAAGAAAATCAAAAATGAAGCTACTCAACATTCAAGAGATAGCAGTCCATAGCAAACACTGTTACCTCATTTGCTACTGACTGAATATCATATATGGAAACCTCTTGGTTATATCTTTGGGTGTAAAGTTCTTGACAGAAGAGATCCTGTTCTTCTCATCTTAGCATTTTTTTAGGGTCTTAAGCAATAAATATCTATTGAATAAATAAGTGTTTGAATAGCAGAAATAACCCTTTTCCTGGATTTTCTCAGGATCATATTCTCATACATTATTAGCTGCATGTATGTATGAAATCAGCATATTTTAAGTATATTTCAACCTACTATTAAGTTTAGTTAAACTTAATAAATACTGATTATCACAACCACTAAATGGTAGTCCTCTAATTTCTTTCAATGATTTTAGCCCCCTAAATGAGTTCTCCCGGTTCCTTCTGAATCCTAATGGCAGAAAGATACTAGCTATTTCCTGTTCACATTTTTTTTAGCAGGTTCTAGGTTCCTCTAGTTCCTCTTTCAGTAAAAGAAGCAGTCATAAGACAGAAGGAAGTGTTGAGAATCACCACCATCACACACCTAATTTTTCTTAAGAGTAGTTTTCAAGTCTCAGCTTTTACTACTATTAAATCTCCATAGTTTTATTTAGAATTATCCCTTCAGCTTAAGCCACTGGTTGTTAAAGAGGGACACACTTGAAAATTATCTAGGTAGGAGTTTCTGAACTAACAGGTGCAGATCGGGGACCAAGCTTGTGAGTTTAGGAAAATATGCCTCAGCAGGTGATTATAAATTACACCTTTGGTTGAATGCAGCCTACTTTTATATTAAGTTCCAACCTACGTTAAGGTGGGGCTTAAGATACAATTAAGACCTACCTTATTTAGGATATAACATTAATACCTACTAAGGTTTTTGAATTTGTAATGTTTATACTCATTACTGGGAAGACCTAAGTTTGCAAAAATATTTTTCCCTTGAAGCTAGCCTCAGAAAAATGTGGTCTAACTGTCTGAGAGGTATGAATTCAGTTAAGTTAATCTTTTAAGAGTGCAGACAGCAGTGCTGGATTTTACCCTACAGCCAATGACCTGGTTATATACCTATGCATTTCAACAATAGGTCTAATTAGTATTCATTATCAAGTTTTCAGATTATAAATCAAGACTATGCGCAATCCTAAAAGTGAATATGTTGGCAATAAAGCCCCATTAAGTGCAAGGAGTAAAGTGTAAAGTGCCCTACCTAGTGGTTCAGTTGGTTGAAGTGACATCCTGTATACCAAAAAGGTTGCGATGAAAAAATAGCCTCAAGTGAGGATTAAAAAAAAGACCTAGACTCTAATTTTAATTCCACCATCTATCCACTCAACTTCAGCAAGCATTTTTGACTTCACTGTTCCTCCATTTCCCCAGGGGGGTTAGGGAAATCGGACACCTGTCCCTCTTCCAAAATTCTTCGAAGGGCCCTATGTGGATTCAGATTGCTCTTCTAACCAGATTTCAAAAATACATTATTAGGTCATATATTCAACAGACCCCAACTGAAGGTTTGCTAGCCACAACTCCCAAGATATGGGGAATTCCTTTCTGGTTTCTATTTGACAAGTTTACAAAGCTTATTCACACATATATCATTTAATCATCACAACGACTATAAAGTCGTTTGGTCATGTATTATTATCTCTGCTTTACAGATGAGAAAACTGAAGTTCAGAAAGTTAAGGACTTGCCCAAGACCATGCAACCAGTTAAACACCAGATCTTCTAAGTCCAAAGCTCTTGCATTTTCTTTTATAGACAAACTAGTGGCCCGGTGCACGAAATTCATGCATGGGGGGTGTCCCTCAGCCCTGCCTGCGCCCTCTCCAATCTGGGACCCCTCGGGGGATGTCCAACTACCTAAACCAGCAGTTGGATATCCCTCTCACAATCCAGGACCACTGGCTCCTAACCACTCACATGCCTGCCTAATTCATCACGCCCAACTGCCCCTCCCACCGGCTTCTCACTCCCAACTGCTGCCTCCTGCCAGCCTGATTGCCCCCAACTGCCCCCCACTGCAGGCCTGCTCGTCCCCAACTATCTCCCCAAAAGACCTAATCACCCCCAACTGCCCTCTCCTCCTGGCCTAATTGCCCCTAACCGCCTCTGCCTTGGCCCTGCCACCGTGGCTTTGTCTGGAAGGTCTCCTGGTCTAATTAGCATATTACTCTTTTATTAGTATAGACTAGGGTCCCAGTTCACGCATTCGTGCACCTTTAAAGGAACTGTGGGCCACAACACAAGGCTGTGGTGGGCACAGGGGCGGGTCTCGGCCTATCTTCCACGCCCCTGCCTGTCCCCTCCTGCCACAGCCCCCGTCCCTTGTCTGCTGGCAGCCCTGCTCCCACGTGCTGAAAGCGCTGGCCCCTGCTCGCACCCACTGATGGTGCGGAGTGATTGGGGCCTGATGGCACAGAGCGATTGGGGCTGGCGCCATCATCAGGGTGCGAGCAGAAGCTGCTGCCCCATTGCCCTTCAGGAGCTGGGGGAGGTGGAGAAACCCTCAGGGTGATCAGGGCCAGCAGCCACCGCTTGCACACGCTGATGTCACCAAACAATTGGGACTGGTGCCAGTTGCTGGCAGTGGTTTCGAGCGGGGCCAGCGCCAGCAGTGGGTGCAAGAGGCGGCTGCCAGTTCTTATCATGCCTCAGGAGTAGGGGGAGGTGGATAAGCCCTGAGGGGTGATTGGGGCTGACCACGCTGGGTGCTGGCAGCGGGTGCAAGCAGGACCAGCGCTGGCAGCAGGTGTGAGCGCCAGGTGGGACTGCAGCACGGGAGCAAAGAATTTTCAGTAACCACCAGAGGCTCGCCCCAATGACAGCAACTAGTGTCCCGCCTTGGTCTGGTGCCCCCCGCTCACCTGCTCCACCATCCCACTGTGGCCGACGCCCGCCACATTGCGCGTGTGCCCCCTGGTGGTCAGTGCACATGATAGCAACTGGTTGTTCTGCTGTTCGGTCTAGTTGCATATTAGGGATACACACACACACACACACACACACACACACACAGGAATCACTCAAACTCTGTCCCAATAACATAAGAAAACTGGTATCTCCTGGTCCTTGTGAATATATGCTACTTGTAACAATTGTACTACCTCTGTGATTTATATGAAGTCCAAGAAAAGCTTTTGGTGCTCCTAAAATTAGCATTTTCTAAAATCACCCTTTTTATAAAGGCAGGTTCAGCCCTAGCCAACAGCTTACATAACTAAGAAGAGAGTTAGATTATGAACAAGTGTGGAGGAGAAACTGTTCCATGATGTGAGCACCATCTGTCCCGCAAGCTGCATCTGGGCCAGAACAGAGGTTGTTTTCTGCAAAGTCCCCTTATAGATGTCTGATCTTAATTGATGTTCATTCTGACATAAACCAGGACCCCTCCCTGACCTCCCTCTACGTGTGGGTTTCTGCAACAGGTTGTTGTCCTGACCTGGTAATATTCACACACTCGTGCCTGTACCTATGCCTCCATTTACCCTATATGCTTTCCTGGCGCCTGTCAGGAGTATAGGGATCTATTTCATCTTTAAGCTGCCCAAGACAGGCCTTGTATGTAAGTTTCCCTTAATAAACTCTATTAATTGCCAAACTGGATTGGCCAGCCTCTTCGTTTGGTATTTCCCTGCCCTGCACTTAGGGAGGTGTATTTTCAGTCTCAGGACTCTCCTCTGGATGTGTGTATACTAACAACAAAAAAGCCATGTACAAGTGTTGAGATTCCATGTCTTTAAAAAGAATCAATAGGTATATTTATACTTTTTAAGAACACAACCCCCATTCAAATCTACTTATTTTACAAAACAGTTCACCATGACCATCTAATCTAAAAGCCACTTTAGTATTTCATATATACACAGAGTAGATATACCATATTTAAATAAAAAAACTTACTATGGTTCTCTTTTTATCAATAAAAAGTAAAGTCCAGCCCTGGCCAGTGTTACTTTCAGTGGTTAGAGTGTCAGCCCAAGCTTGGAAAGATCTTGGGTTTGATTCCCAGTCAAGGGCATGTTCCTGGGTTGCAGGCTCAATCCCCAGTCCCAGTTGGGGAATGTATGGGAGGCAACCAATCAATGTGTCTGTCTCTCCCCATCCCTCCCTTCCTCCTTTCTACTCTCTCTCTCTTAAAAAAAAAAAAAAAAAAATATATATATATATATATATATATATATATATATATATATATATATTTTTTTTTTATTTTTTTTTAAATCCTTGGGTTAGGATTAACAAACAAAACAAAAAGTAAAGTCCAAAGAGGATGTAGCTGAAATAAAACATATTAAGCTAGACATCAGGAGAACCAAAATTAAGCCTGAGCACTTTCAGCCTACAATGTTTTCCACTATACAGTGATACTTCTTATCAACTTGGGACAAGTTCCTTATCCTCCTTTTTATAGCTCAATGAGGAACACTGGCCATATGTGAAATTCCAAAGAGGGAGGAAAGAGGTGAAAGGGAAAGAAGCCAGGCTCTCTATTACTGTTATATTGGTATGGGCTGAGGCATTATCTCTCAGCCATTATTAAATTAAAAGTGGTGGTGTGATGTGGAAAGCCAAAGGCAGAGGGAGTCTGCCTGGAGACAGGTTCCAGTTCTGATCCTGCTAACCCATCTCAGGAATCATTTCATATTTATAGGATTTAATTTCATTTATTTATTCATTTAATAACAATCTCTAATGAACACCTACTATGTTTTAGATCCTGAGAATGTGACAGTGAAACAGAAAATTCCTACTCTCTCAGAGATCATATTCTAGTTGGAGTAAAACAAAGCAGATGATAAATAACTACATAATATGCAGGCAATGGTGTTAAGAATAAAGTAGACACTAGCCACATGTGCTTATTAGATAAAACTAAAAATACAGTTCCTCAGTTTTAGTACTCACATTTCAAGGGTTCAACAGTCACATATGGCTAGTGGCTACTATACTGGAGAGTGCAAGTGCAGGACGCTTTCATTATCACAGAAAGTTTCTTGGACGGGGCTGGGATACAGCGATGGGGGAGGGATGTTATTTTACTTATTTATAAATATATTTTTATTGATTTCAGGGAGGGAGAGATAGAAACATCAATGATGAGAGAGAATCACTGATCAGCTGCCTCCTGCACACCCCCTACTGGGAATCAAGCCCACAACTGGGGCATGTGCCCTGACTGGGAATCGAACCCATGATCTGCTGGTTCATAGGTCAACGCTCAACCACTGAGCCTGCCAACCAGGTAAGGGATGCTATTTTAGCTGGAATGTTGAGGGAAAGCCTCTTCAACAAGGAGGTATTTGAACAGATCTGAATGAAGTGAGGGAGTGAGTCAAGTTGCTACCTGAAGAGCTTCCAAATGAAAGAAAAATCATTTATTAAGGTCCCCTTCAGCATTAAAATTTAGATTCAAAGTTCTTCAAAAAATGGTCTGAGTTTTAACCAGTTAACTGTCACGCATCCAAAATGAAAACCATCCCCACACGCCACGATATTTTGAATTGAATTTAAAAAATCAATTTGCAATGAATATTATAAAAATAAATATATTACAATTCTGGTGTTCTTGAATATTTTCAGCTGAAAATTTTCAGGAAAAATGATTTTAAAGTTGGTCAGGGCTGCCACTTAGAGAAAACATTTTTTTTTTTTATAGACACACATGGCGTGTGGGGAAGGTCTGCCGCTTGCGTATATAGACGCTTATGGCATACAATGGGTTAGTTATTAGAATAAAGCACAGTACAAAAGAGAAACAGAAAATATTTCATTTTTGTTTTGCAGAAAGCAATACTTCATGTGTTGCCTACTCTCTGTTTAAAAGCACTTATTAAAGACTCACAACATTAGAAACAAGAAATAGAATGTTTTCCCTTTAGTTCCTTTAAGCACAACTAAATATTATGAAATTCCTAAGCCATGATTCCTGGTAAAGCCCTTTCTTAAAAGCTAAATTCTTCCCTTCCCAAATCCACCCAATACCTCTCAATTTATTAGTGTCATTTACTCCCTACATTAGAAACTGAGAAGTTATTTTTTAGTGCTATTTCTACATGTTAGATTAACCAGGTAAACTACCTTTCAGATAAAATGTTGCCCAATGACTGCAAAATCTGTAGAGCAATAGAGAAATTTGAAGCAATGAGCCTATGCATTACCTTCCCCATCAGAGAGTATCATGCTCACCATTTCATATCTTAAATCCCAGGGCTCTCATGCATTCCTTGTGGGCCTCAATTAGGTGTCCACAGTGCTCTTCTCCTTTCTCAATAATGCTACAAAACAAAATGTACTTGTTATCTAACAAAGTAGCCATTAAGCATATTAGCAGTAAGCAAGCATGCATAATAGTGACGTGGAGTGAGGCAGAACACAGTCTGATGGAATGTAGCTGGAGTTCAAAAAAAAAATGTTCTTCTGATTGGTCTAATAATCCAATAGGCTTGAGACATTAGCAAGAGAAAATAATCAAATGTAATACATACAGAGGTATTGGGAACCCTGCATCCATAAGAGCCAGAGACTCCACTCGCAGGAGCAGTTGAGACAGAAAGGGAACATGGGTACGAAGACATCCTGAGCTAGGGAGGAGGCAAGGTGCCCTGGGGGCTTTAAAAGGTCACTGCAGGATTGTAAAAGCAGATACTTAATACTTATAAGTTTGTCCTGCCCCATAAATAGGTCAAAAGAAGTTATTTCTGATCATCTCTTATAGGCAAGGCCCCTAATTCAAGTCCTTCTAGGAAGTTAAGGGGGAAGGGGAGTGTGTGGGGGGAGGCAGATCCTCTTGAGGCCACAGCTAACATGGCCTTCAGCTCAAAACAACCTGCAAATCACAGAAGCATATCTTGGGGTGACTTGTTTTGAACGCCCCGTTTCAATTCTCCCTCCACAATATTATTTGCAAAGTACTAAGGATTAACAAAAAAGCACTGGGCTCCTACAGCTCTTATTGACCTCATTATGCCACTTATATTTTCTTTGCCTTCATGTAAGGACAAAAAAGGGGCTGAAGGGAAGTGTACATTCACATCTGAAAATTCCTAATAAGAGTTGTTCCACAAGAGAGGCTGCATAAAATGAAAACGACCAAAGCTTTTGTAGAATGATGGTAATCTAGAGGTACTCTCCTGAACACTACAATGTCTCCTAACAGTTATAAACTGACTTAAATGATCTACCTGAGGGGGGGCGGGGGAGGGACGCTTTAGTACTGTTAAGAAATGTACCGTGTCCTACTATGTCTAAAATTTGGTAGGCATTACCAGAAAATTATTACTCTTTGGTTTTGCTCAATTTTTTATAATAGTCCGTAGCAATTACTGGCATGTCTCCATTAACTTAAAGCTCCTTTAAATCAAGTAGCAAATTTACCCACTTCGACATCTTCCGACCTAAAGTTATGCTCAAAAACCCTTCCTGGGGGAAAATGAGTGAACGGAGGTCGGGTCAATCCGACCTCTCTCCTAAGCCTTCACCCGTGTCCCACCCGAGCTGCGAGCTCAGACAACAGCACAGTCCACCGCGACGCCTACGGGGCCCAAATAACCCCAAACAGAGCCGCTCCGCCAAGCGAGGGCCAGGACCCGCCCCAGGAGGCGCAGGGGGCAACGCCGCCGGAAGGAGGCGCAGGGCCCCCCGGCCGCCCCGCCCCGGGCCGCGCACTGACCACGCATCGCGCGCCTTCTTGGTCTCTGGACAGGCGCAGCAGGGCTTCAGCGGTTTCTTCTCCTGCGTCTCAGAAGGGGCAGGGCTTGCGGCCGCCAGACCCGGCATCTTGCAAGATGAAAGCAGCTATTAGGTACAGGGACTCTCAACGCTCCCAACCTCCGCAAACGCCGATTCGCTCGCAGTCACTTCCGGCATCCGGTCCAGAAAGACCGGAAGTCCTGCCTCTCTCAGACGGTTGGGCGCGGGAGGAGGATCAAAAGGACGCATGCGCAGAAGTGACTAAATGACGTCACCGAAACGCCTCTTTGACGCAGGCGCAGAGAGGCGAGGTGAAAGGGCGCGCAGAGTTTACAATTCACAAAGGTCAAGAATGAGGAAATCAGACATCGCTCAAGCCCTCCACCTACCGCGAATGTCGAGAACTGAAGCCGTAGGAAGTGAAACGTCTTGTCCCTGATAAACGAGAGAGCACACTATTGAAAGCCGGCCCCCTTGGAGTTAGAGCTTAGTTCTCTGTGTTTCAGGATGGGCACTGCCTTCTTCCTGACCCTCTCCCCTGTTTCATTGACCTAGTTAAAGACGAGTGACAAAGACACTGAACAACGACATTCCACAGTATTGAAAAAAATTTTCCCTAGCACCCATACCTCACCCCATACACTTTAAATCCGCAGTTAATTGATGTCTATAGCTCCCTCCTACTAATTTGATTTCAGTATGAATTGTTCAATCAGGACAAGTACAGTATATTGTTTAATAAAATTGCAAAATGCCTTCCTTTGACATTTCTTGAATTCAGGTAGATAGGTAAACTGTTGTCCTACGTTATTTGCAATACAATGTGCACACCTATTTTTTTTTACTGAGAATTATTGGGCAAAGGGACTGAACTATTTTTTAAAGCAGGACTTTGTGGCATTATTCAAATAACTACCTGATGATAGATATTTGGGGTAATCAAAATTTCAATATCACCTAACTAAAGTTTGTTTCTGTATTTCTGAGATTTAGTTCAGGGAACCCAGGTGGTCAGGTGCTGAATGGAATTAGGTTCTATATTCGTATTTTCCAAGTTACTAAAACCATTCCCATTTTGTCCTCTAAAAACTTCTAATAAGCATGATTTTTGCTTCATTATGGGATTAGTATGTTTAATAATATAAAACATTGCTCTTATGTCCTCCTAAATGTACCTTTATCTACATTATCAGTTCTTTCAACTAGGTGTTCACTCCTGTTGTTTAGTATCTTGCCACTCAAATGGTGTTTCTTGAACTATCAACATCAACATCTCTTGGAAATATAATATACAATAGCACAGTTCAACAAATCATTAGGGAAAAGAAAGCTAATTGGAAAAAATTAAACACCACATCAAAAGGAGGGGCACTGGATGCATTAAAGGTCCACATGTGAGAGGTGAAACTAAGAAATTGATAGACGATAGTGGAAGAGATGATCTTTACACCCAGGAGGAAGGAACAACCTATTTGAAAAACACAAATTGCAAGTAAATAAATTGATAAAGTTAATTGCATCAAAATAAAAAAGGAAGCCATTACAGTGACTGGTCTAACCAAAATCTAAATCTATAAATGCCTCCAGGTTACAAAATCAAACTCATTTCTCTGAAATGTGTTAATTAAAGTGAAAGAATCTAGCATTTTTCCAGTCTTTCCTCTAAGATTCCTATATTTTAGGATGACCAATGAGTTGGTGAGAGAAAGTTCTTTTTATAAAAGAATCCCAGGGAATAAAGAAAATGATTGAAAGTGTTAGAATAACTGTTCTAGGATGAAAGAACCTAAGAGGCATACCAAAATGCAATGCGAAGACTTATCTTTTGATCAGAACAAACCAACCTTTAAATGACATCTTGGACACAACCAGGGAAATTTGAATAGGAACTGAGTATTAGATGATATGACGGAATTATTAATTTTGTTAGATTGGTGGTTAAGTTTTTTTAAAAAAATCCGTATCAGTTTGAGATGCAGATTAATTTAAGGGTAAAATAATGTCTGGGTTTTGTTTTTAAATACTCAAGCAAAAAGAGGGGAGAGAATAGATGAAATGAGGTTGGCAAAATGTTGGTAATTGTTGATTCCTGGTGATAGGTACATGAGGGGTCATTATTAAAAGTGGATTCACATTTGCCTATGTTAAAAAAATTTCCCCTAACAAATAGTTTCAAAAAGCAGAGGAAGTGCCTACAGTACGTGATCTCTGTTGATTTAATGCCCAGGGGTCAGTAAATGGCAGCAGCGTGCGGTTGAACAGTCACAACAGTACGGAGCCCTCGGACGCTGTGGCCCTGGGACCAGAGCTCCAAGCGCCAAGGCTCTGCGTTCAGGAGCTGGATCCCTCAGCTCGCAGAAGGGGCCCCGCGAAAAGGGGATGTCCGAAATGAGAGACAGCCACTCTAGAAGGTTCTGAAATTTCCCAGGGATTTCCGAAGGAGGTTACAAATGCTGCTGTATTTGAGCAGCAGCCTTTTCCGCAGCCTCGGGCCCTGCAGCGTTGAACTGAATAATACAGGACACACCGTTACATTTGAATTTGAGGTAAGCTCGAGGATCCACCTCGGGAATGTAGTGGCAAGTAAGGTGGGCCCCGCCCTCCCCTCCCCTCCCCTCCCCTCCCCTCCCCTCCCCTCCCCTCCCCTCCCCTCCCCTCCCCTCCCCTCCCCTCCCCTCCCCTCCCCTCCCCATTCCGGCCACTTCCACGTCCTTTCTACCCCTCCGCCCTCTGCGCTCCCTCCAAGGCGGATTGCTCATTCTCACCCCACTTCTCTCCCACGCCAGCACCCCCGACCCCGTCCCTCTTGAGCCCCGCCCCTTATTCTAGCCCCGCCTCCTCTGCTCCTCGCCCCGCCCCTCACCCTCCAGTTCCAGCCGAGGTTACCATAGCTACGGTGCACACAGCCGCTCGGCGTACCTATTTGGACCCCTGCTGGCCGGAGGGGCGAGGAGGCGCCATGAGCCAAACCATGACCATCGTGGAGCCCCAGGCCAAGCAGCAGGGGTCTCAAACCCGGTGCGAGGTGAATTCGGGGGCCAAGGGCCACGTCTCCTGCAGCCGAACGTATGATTACCTGTACGGTAAGGGTGCCCCAGACCTCCCTCCTGAGTTGTGGACGCGGTGGGTCCTAAGACGGGGGGACGGGCGAACGAAAGAGGAAAGACGAGCCTAAGGACAAACCCCTGGCCCGCGGTTGTCCTTTGTGGGGTGGGGGCAGCCCCGATCCCTCCAGGGCTCCTCGGAAGCCGTCCATGCGCTCTGCGTCCCCCAGCGCGGCGCGGCGCCGCCCTACTCTTCGCCATCCTCTCTTCCTGATAATTTGCACAGCCTTAAGCGATCATCCTGGGAGTTTTAGTATCAAGGAAAGTATGCAATGATTTGCAGGCTTGGAGAGTCTCTCAACAGCCCCGCACTCAAACTGCATAAAATGCCCAACAAGGACCTTTCCGTTGCCATTCTCTGGACACCTCCAAATCTGGCATTCTCGGTAAAGTGACAGTTTATCTCCCCATAGTTTTTAGTTTTCTCTTTTTCTTTAAACTTATTCTTATCCAATAAAGTGTTGCTTATACACTAGGGCCACGGTGTCCTTTTGGGCCACTAAAGCCCCAATTTATTGTGATGCCCTGATTATCCATTTACGTTCTGTCTCTTATACTGGACCTTAAGTCCCGTTGCGTTCTCTAAGTTCTTGTTCTAGAGCAGTGGTTCTCAACCTTCCTAATGCCGCGACCCTTTAATACAGTTCCTCATGTTGTGGTGACCCCCAATTTCATTGTTACAAATTGAACATAATTAAAGCATAGTGATTAATCACAAAAACAATATGTAATTATATATGTGTTTTCCGATGGTCTTAGGCGACCCCTGTGAAAGGGTCATTCGACCGACCCCCAAAGGGGTCGCGACCCACAAGTTGAGAACCGCTGCTCTAGACATATTTGTAGTCAATTCAGTACCTATTCCAGTGCTGGTACATATGCTAGGTGCCTCATAAATGTTTATTAAATTATTGAATTTACTATTTTACAAAACTTATCATATTTAAGCATGACTTTTTCCAATTTTACCTCAGTAGTCCCAGGCTCTTCACCTGAACCTTGTATTACTTTTAACCATATCATATATCCTCTGGGATTCCCAGGGTCTCCTTTGGATGGGAATCCTATAGAATACCCATTTCCTATAGGGTCTGTGTAATGAAACCTGCTCGTGATTTCATCTTGTAAAATAAATCTAGTAAACTCCTCTAAACACATCACCACGTTTGTTTCAAAGGTAATTTGAAACTAGGGAAGACATCTTCCTTCAGCAAAGACAGGCAAAGAATTTATTCAGCTCCTTCTTTCTTTTATCCCTAAAAGTAATTCCTCCTCCTACCCCCACCCCAGAGAGATTGCTAAAAGTTTCCACGTCCACTCAGAATAGGTTAAATCAAACTTTGGATTGTTCTAATAAAGCAGGCATCCTGACAGCTATTCATGGACAGGAAGCATAACATAGCCAGGGCAGGGACGTCAGGACTAAGGTGCTGAGGCCTCCTGCTCAATATCTTAGATCTTATGGTCTTTCACCCTGGTAGGGTTAGCAGGTTTAGCAAATATAAGAGTGGACATTGCCCTGGTTGGGCAGCTCAGTTGGTTGGAGCATTGTCCAATACACCAACCAGCTGTGGGTTCAATTCCCAGTCAGGGCACATACCTAGGTTGCTGATTCAATTCCTGGTCGGGGGTGTACGTGAGGTAACCGATTGATGTTTCTCTATCACATCAAGGTCTCTCTCTCTCTCTCTCTCTCTCTCTCTCTCTCTCTCTCTCTCTCTCCCCCCTTCCTTCCTCTCTCTCTAAAAAACCAATCAAAACATATCCTTAGGTGAAGAGAAAAAAAATAATATAGGACACACTGTTACATTTGAATTTGAGGCAAATAATGTATACTATTTTGGTTTACATTTTTAGTTCCATGCAATACTTGGGATATCCTATATAATAAGACCCTAAAATGCAAATCAATTGAATGGCAGAACGACTGGCAAGGATGACCAGGGGAATGACTGGCCGCTATGATGCGCACTGACCACCAGGGGGCAGATGCTCAACACTGGAGCTGCCCCATGGTGGTCAGTGCGCTCCCACAAGGGGAGCACGGCTCAGCTAGAAGCCGGGCTCTTGGCTGGCGAGTGCAGTGGTGGTGGTGGCCTCTTCTGCCTCCATGGCAGCACTAAGGAGCAGCGAGCCAAGCAGTAAGGAGTAGAGAGCAGGGGTCCCAGACTGTGAGAGGTATGTTTGACTGCAGGCTTAGGCCCGATCCCCCTGGGATCAGCAGTCATATATCCCCCGAGGGGTCCCAGACTGCGAGAGAGTGCAGGCTGGACTGAGCCTCCCCACCCCCCACCCCCCCGCCCCCAAGTGCAGGAATTTCATGCACTGGGCCTCTAGTATTTATATAAAATGTAATTCTTTGCTTATCTGAAATTCAAATTTAACTGGGCATCCTATACTTTATTTAGCAACTCAAACCCTGCTTGCAATGTATATGCTTCCTTCTTCCATCTGATAGAGAGTCACTGTGTATGGATTTCTTTTGCTATGATAGGGACTGGGGTGGCACTCTACATGAGTTCTTAGCCTAAAGCTCACCACCAATTGTATAGAGTCCTTGTATATCTTAGTTGAAAATTGAAGAGAGAAATAAGATAAGTGTTGACCAGGGTGGGTGGGGGTCAATGGTACAAATATGAACACCTTTCCAAGCTTTTTCACCCTTCCTCTGTCCCCATCTCTCAAACCCAATGGCCTTTCAATGTAGTTAATTATCTATTCAAGGCTTTTGCTCCTCTAGAAAGCTTTGCTTGGGCATAGTCACTAAATGTCATTTTACTCTTGTGATCACTGTAGTAATTAAGATAAATTCAGATACCTTACATTTCTATGGTATTTTATAATTGACACTAGAGGCCCGGTGCACAAAAATTTGTGCACTTGGGTGGGTCCCTCAGCCTGGCCTGTGCCCTCTCGCAGTCTGGGACCCCTTGGGGGATGTCCACCTGCTGGCTTAGGCCCGCTCCCTGGGGGACTGGGCCTAAGCTGGCAGTCAGACATTTCTCTGGCAGCCTGGGAGCCCTCGGGGGATGTCCACTTGCCAGTAGGGAGCAGGCCTAAGCTTCAGTCGGACATTCTTAGTGCTGCTGAGGAGGCGGGAGAGGCTCCCACCACCACTGCTGTACTGGCAGCCATCAGCCTGGCTTGTGGCTGAGCAGAGTTCCCCCTGTGGGAGGGCACTGATCACCAGGGGGCAGCTCCTGCATTGAGCATTTGCCCCCTGGTGGTCAGTGTATGTCATAGTGGCCAGTCATTCCCAGTCATTCTGCTGTTAGGGTCAATTTGCATATTACCCTTTTATTATATAGGATAGAGGCCTGGTGCATGGGTGGGGGCTGGCTGGTTTGCCCTGAAGGGTGTCCTGGATCAGGGTAGGGGTGCTGCGGGGGTGCCTGGCCAACCTGGGTGAAGGGCTGAGGGCCATTTTCAGACTGGCCACACCCCTTTCATGGTGGGGGTCCCCACTGAAGTGCCTAGCCAGCCTGGGTGAGGGGCTGATGGCAGTATGCAGGCTGGCCACAGCCCCTTCAGGGTGTGGGTCCCTGCTGGGGTGCCTGGCAATCCTGGGTGAGGGGCTGATGGTTGTTTGCAGGCTGGCCAAGCCTCCCAGAGGGGGCCCTCACACCATGAGGGTGTGGCCAGACTAGGTGAGGGGCTGATGGCTGTTTGCAGGCTGGCCACAGCCCCTTCAGGGTGGGAGTCCCCACTGGGGTGCCTGGCCAGCCTGGGTGAGGGGCTGATGGCTGTTTGCAGGCTGGCCAAGCCCCCCAGTGGGGGCCCTCACTCCATGAGTGTGTGGCCAGCCTGGGTGAGGGGCTGATGGCTGTTTGCAGGCTGGCCACAGCCCCCAGCCACCCAAGCTCCCAGTGGAGGCTGGCTGGAAGCAGGTATCTGGGATTTATTTATCTTCTATAATTGAAACTTTGTTGCCTTGAGCAGAGCCCACAGCCAGCCAGGGCAGGCGGGAAGCTTGGCTTCGTCTATCACCGGGGGCAACCAAGCCTCCTGCTTGCTCCAGCTCTGTGGCTGCTGGCCGCCATCTTGGCTGGGTTAATTTGCATATAGTCGCTCTGATTGGCTGGTTGGCATGGATGGTGAGCATGGCTTGAGAGTGTAGCGGAGGTATGGTCAATTTGCATGTTTCTCTTTTATCATATAAGATTCTTTTATAAATCCTAACTGCCAATCATTTATATACCAGTATTCATTTCCCTCCATTTTTTGTAAATGCTGTGTATCATGTGCCTCTTTTGAATTGCCCACTATGCTTTGTCACTTCCTTGAATCTGTACATTTGTCAATGGATTAGGAGCTACACTACTGTCCTGATAATTAAAGTCTTTTAAACACATACATCTTTCCTAGCTTTCAAACTATTTAAAAATACTTTCTAAATTTATCATGAACTCTTTTCTCCTTTTATTTCCCCCCAGAATCTGCAGTTTATTATACTTTCCCCTAACATTATGTCTTGGGATTTCAAACACTTCCTCTCACCATTACTTGGTTGTGACAACTTCCTGGACTTTTTTCTTTTTTTTTTTAATTGATTTTTCACAGAGAGGAAGGGAGAGGGATAGAGAGTTAGAAACATCGATGAGAGAGAAACATTGATCAGCTGCCTCCTGCACATCCCCTAATGGGGATGTGCCTGCAACCAAGGTACATGCCCTTAGCCAGAATCGAGTGCAAGAAGAAAGAACACTACGCCCATTTGCAAGTGACAGAAACAATAAATTTGGGCACTCTCATTTCAGTACACAGGGAAAATAGGAACTCTTAACAGTATGTCCTCTCCAAATGGGTCAACATGGTAAGAAAATGTCATTCTCTGATAAAAGATAAATAAGAATAATGCAACCAAGGTACATGCCCTTAGCCTTGAGTCCGCAGGCTGACGCTCTATCCACTGAGCCAAACCAGTCAGGGCTTCCTGGGCTTTTTAGAACTGTTTCTACAATATGGGTAAATTGGCTGAGGGGCTCTCTCATGATATCCATGGGACAATTTCCCCCATAAAATTCATGGGCTGTTTATACTATTAAGCCTGGGAGCCAGAGGATTGGGATTCAAATCCTAACTGCCAAATAGTAAGTTGCTAACTTCTTAAAGCCTCAGTTTCCTCACCTATAAAATGGAAGCCTAGCACCTACCTCATTGGGTTTTTGTGAAGGTTAAGTCAAATATCTATAATAATAAAAAACATGCTAATTAGACTGGACATCCTTCCGGGCGTCCTTCCGGACTACCTTCAGGATGAAGCTGGGTAGCGGGGGGAGGGGACTGAGCCCCTTGCACGAATTTTATGCATCAGGCCTCTGGTTGCATGTAAAGCACTTAATACTGTCTAGGAGTAAGCAAGTGATACCTGGTGACTGCTATTATGTGGGCATCTCAGAGGCCTTTCTACTGCTCCCCCCTCCGCCTTCCCCCCTCCCCCCTCCCCATTTTGAGAATATTTATGAATTTATTTAAGTCAAACTGACAACATACGCTGGGGATCAAGACCTCAAATGCTCCCTCTACTGCTTATTGAACACTGATTATGATCACAGTTGTAGGATATGTTGCAGAATGTGTAGTCCCAAATCATGCAGTATCTTCTATAGATGGCAAGAATCTTTCATAGATATCATGTCTTCACACTCCTTATGGGAATATGAGGAGAATGGTTTATTATTTATTATTCAGACTCAGAAGCTATTCAGGCTAAACTAATTTCAGGTGAATAACACAATTGCAACCATAGACCAGGTGGTACCTTTTAAATGAGTATGAATAGAAATTTACCTTTACTCCATACTATTTTCAATATATCAATCAATTGTTGAACTTTGGAGAAATAACTTAGTCCCGTCATTAACATACCTGTAAACGTAAGGGGTGAATTCTGAAGATAGCTGATCTTATTTATCTTTTATCAGAGAATGACATTTTCTTACCATGTTGACCCATTTGGAGAGGACATACTGTTAAGAGTTCCTATTTTCCCTGTGTACTGAAATGAGAGTGCCCAAATTTATTGTTTCTGTCACTTGCAAATGGGCGTAGTGTTCTTTCTTCTTGCACTATTTCCTGAGCTTCCCAGACTGGAAACTGGTTTGTTCATAGAATAGAAGAAAGCATGTTTAGGTTATGGTGCTTGAGAATATGTCCTTTTTTTTTTTTTTTTTTTTTTTTTTATTCAGGTCTATAAACTGATTTTGGAATGCATAGAAAAGAAATGCATCTAACAGACTTTCACTGTGGTAGAGTAACAGGGCTATGAGCTGTTGTGGAGTTAGGCAAGATCTAAATTTTCTAATTTGTTTTCCAATTAAGAAATTACATTGCTTTGCCATTGTTCTCAGACTAGGAGTAGATATGTTCTGTTCCTTATACTACCTTATTGTTTATTTTGCAGATCCGTTGTTTACTGTGTCAAGTGAGCAAGACCACACACAGGCAAATGTCCAAGCATTCCTGAGTCGAAGCAGACTGGTAGGTCTAATTCATTCCCTAAGACAGTTTAATGAACCTGAGCCATCTATTGTGGCTGTGCTGATAAGATTGATTTATCGCCCTGGCTGGTGTGGCTCAATTGGTTGGGCATTGAAAGTGTTGCTGGTTTGTTTCTTGGTCAGGGCACATGCCTGGGTTGTAGGCTTGATCCTCAGTATGGGGCGTGCAGGAGGCAGCTGATCAATGTATCACTCTCATATTGATGTTTCTCTCCCCTTCTCCCTGTTCCTTCCTCTCTCTCTAAAAATCAATTTAGCCCTAACCGGTTTGGCTCAGTGGATAGAGCGTCGGCCTGTGGACTGAAAGGTCCCAGGTTCGATTCTGGCCAAAGGCATGTACCTTGGTTGCGAGCACATCCCCAGTAGGAGGTGTGCAGGCGGCAGCTGATCGATGTTTCTCTCTCATAGATGTTTCTTTTTTTTTTTTTTTTAAATATATTTTATTGATTTTTTTACAGAGAGGAAGGGAGAGGGATAGAGAGTTAGAAACATTGATCAGCTGCCTCCTGCACACTTCCTACTGGGGATGTGCCCGCAACCAAGGTACATGCCCTTGACCGGAATTGCACCTGGGACCTTTGAGTCCGCAGGCCGACGCTGTATCCACTGAGCCAAACCGGTTAGGGCTTATAGATGTTTCTAACTCTCTATCCCTCTCCCTTCCTCTTTGTAAAAAATCAATACAATATATTTTTTAAAAAAATCAATTTAAAACAAATCTTTAAAACAAATCTCCACTGGTTTTTATGTTCTACAGAAATTACTTTGTCTTGATTACTAGGGGACAAAGACATCTTGATACTTGTGGCCCAGTGTGGGGATTAATTAACTAGTCTATACTAATAAAAGGGTAATATGCTAATTAGACCAGATAGACAGAATGTCTTCCGGATGTCATTCCAAATGTCCTTCCTGACAAAGCTGGGGCCCAGGCGGTGCCGCCCGGGGTCCCGGGTGCCTGCCGAGGCAAAGCTGCCCAGGTCCTGGGTGCCTCCGGCTTGCCAGAGGAGAGAAGCCTGGGTCCCGGGTATGGGGGCCGAGATAGAGGTGGTTAGGGGTGATCAGGCAGGCAGGAAAATGGTTAGGGGTATGCAGGCAGGCAGGCAGGTGAGCGGTTAGGATCCAGCGGTCCCAGATTGCAAGAGGGATGTCCCTGCAGGATCAGGCCTAAACTGGCAGTCAGACATCCCCTGAGGTGTCCTGGATTGCGAGAGGGTGCAGGCTGGGCTGAGGGACCTGCCCGCCCTGTGCACGGATTTCGTGCACCGGGCCTCTAATAATGAATAAAGGACTCATTATAACCTAATTTATTTAAATGGGGAAAGTGATATATACCTGTATTAAAAGAATTCAAGAAGTACAAAAGCGTATACAATATGAAGTAAATTCTAGCCCTCTGTTCCCTTTACATAATCATTCATTGTCATTAGTTTCTTGGGTATTCTTCCAGAGATATTCTATGTATATACCAATAACCCTTCTTTCTGTGCCAGATACACTCTTTTTTATCCTTTAAAAACAGTTTGCAATGTAAGTGAAAGGCTTTAGAAAATCTGATGGCATAATTTTGTCCTTTTTCTCCCTGCCTAACATTAGAGGAAAGTTCCCAGGTTTAGGACTATGTTCAGTAACCTGATCCATTACCCAAGGCATTCTCTATATTGGAGCAAGGCAGATCCCGTCCCACCATTCATCAGTCGGGAATGGAGGGGACATGAGCAGAAACGGAGAGAAACCCTCCAGCAACTTGGCATGTAAGTGTCTAGTAGCTTCAGCTGCTTCTCATGTTTTTAATAAATGCATTTTTCATATTAAAAATATTTATTTATTTTGCATTATTTTAAAATGTATAATTTTGATGCTATACCTAGGCCAGTGGACCCCAAATTCTCTCTTAACCCCTTTAATCAAACCAGGCCTGATGCAGGAGCAGTGGTTATAGGTTTATTGGTTAGCAGATGGTCTCAGAAGATTGGCGTGAATCTATACTAATAAAAGGGTAATATGCTAATTAGGGTGGACATCCTTCTGGACAAAGCCGCAGTGGCTGCCCAAGGCACAGGCAAGCCGTGGATGGTGGCTGCCACTGCCAGGGCCGGCCCGAGGCTCAGGCAGGCCGCGGATGGCGGCTGCCGCTGCGAGGGCCTGAGGTTCAGGCAGCTGTGGTGGCCAGCAGTGGCAGCAGCAGAGGCATGATGGGGGCATCGCCTTCCCCTGATCGGCCAGTTGCTCCTGCAGATGGAGGCCAGACTGCGGCTTAGGCCCGCTCCCCCGGGGAAGCAGGCCTAAGCTGTCAGTAGGACATCCCCTGAGGGCTCCCAGACTGTGAAAGGGGGCAGGCTGGATTGAGGGACCCCCTCCCCGCCAGTGCATGAATTTTCATACACTGGGCCTCTAATATATATATATATATATATATATATATATATATATATATATATATATATTGACATCTTGCCACCACAGGTGGAGGTGACTGAATTTGTTGTTCCTTTGATTCATCTTAGAAATTGGATGTGTACTTTTCTGGTAGTATCTAAATATGTTTTGGAGACTTGTAGCCAAAGCACCTTCACAGACAAGTGTCCTGAATTCCTTATTCTTTTGACTATTTACTAGTTCATACCTAGTAAACATTTTTTTTAAATGCTGTTTTTTCAGCCTGGATATCAAAAGTTGTCTTTTAAAACTTTGTTATTCTCATGTGCTATTAATTAAAAGTAGGCTTTTTTTTAAAAAAAAATGTGGGATTTTATAAATTGACTCCTTTCTTGTTTTTTTTTTTTTAAATAAATCAAGTAATTCATTTATTTTTTTAAAAAGAACTTTAAATTTTATTCTTCAATTACAGTTGACATTCAGTATTACTTTGTACTCATTTCAGGTGTACAGCATGGTGGTTAGATTACCATATACTGTACAAAGTGGTCCCCCCAATATTTCCAGAACCCACCTGGCACCATACATAGTTTTTATAATTTTGTTGACTATATTCCCTGTGCTGTACTTTACATCCCCATGATTATTTTGTAACTACCAATTTGTACTTCTTAATCCCTTCAACCTTTTTCATCCAGTCCCCGAACCCTTCTCCCCTCTGGCAACCATCAGTCTGTTCTCTGTGTCTATGACAATTGACTCTTTTCTTAACTCTCACTTCCTTTTGTTAATTCCAGGTTCCCTGGCTCAGGGAAAGTCAGTCAGATGTATGTTATAGAAGACTTTGCTCTCAGTCTGAAATACACTTGTATCTCCTACTTTATAGACATAAAAATATTAAATAGAAATGGTATTTGGAAATATGTTAGACTTGAATAATGTTTTCCTGCTTTATTTTAGATGTGACACTTCTTTTCAAATGCCTAAAGAAGTTTATGAAGATCCTGATGTTACTGGGAAGAATCGCTATAAATATTTTGAAAGGTAGAAAGTAATTACTAAGAATATGAGCCCTGATATTAGTAGAGAACCTCTTTATGATAATGAGAGTTGCTATCATTTTTAAGTGCATATAGTGTGCCAGGCACTACTTTAAGTGCTTTACATATATATTTTAAATTTTCACAACAGAAATGTAGGTTAGGATATATTATCCCAATTTACCACTAAGGAAGCTGTAACCAAGAGAGGATAATAAATTACTCATGCTCACCTAAGTTAGCAAGTGACAGAGCTGGGATCCCAACTAAGTCTGCCTGACTTCAAGGCAACAGTGGGGCCTTGACTTACGAGTGTCCCGACTAACAGGTTTTTTCGAGATATGAGCCGTCTCTTGGCTGGCCGATTTTTTGCTTTGAGTTGTGAGCTAAAATTCAGGTTACATACGAGCCAGCTTCAGATACCCCACGGCTAGTTGGCGCAGCAAACTAGTGATTTGTCAAATCACAGTGATTTGACATACGAGTAATTTGAGTTATGAGCTCCGCCACGGAATGAATTAAACTCGTAAGTCAAGGCCCCACTGTACGTAACTGTAAATAAGAATGTATATTTGAAAAAAAAAAAAAAGTCATCACATGAAGTGAGATATACTAGAGACAGCATGACAGTCATAGTGCAGGGAAAATTGTTAAAAGGTAGTAAATAGATGACATTTGCTCTCTTTGTGTGAATGTTGCCAACACTAACATGGTTCAAGATTCACTTTGTTTCATTTGTGATTAATACTCAAGAGATAATCATATACTCAGATCAAATTAATGTAAGATGAATACTTCCCTGTAGGTCTTACCTGAGTTAGAAAAATAGGCTTGGTATATCTAAATGAGCTTCCTCAAGAAAGAAAATTTGTAGTCCACATTATTATTTATGAGCAAACTCCTTATGGACACTTTATGATGTTGACTTTTTCAGAGAAATATTAAATTCTTAACATAGTATACTCAATTCCTAGACTTTTGAGGGGAAATTTTAAAAACTAAATCATTGGGAATGTCAGAATGTCTCAGGGCTCTTGAGAAGTTTCTGGAAGCTAATGACCGGCTGAAGCCCAACGATAGAGCATTGCTTCTCAAAGTGTTCCTTGTTTCCCACCTGCAGAGGAAACACGGCGACGATTGTTTAAAGTACAGCTTCATTGGCTCTGCCATGTATCTGCTGCATCCCCTCGTCTAGACTTGGGACTTTGCATTTTGAACAAGAATCTCTCCCCTCCCTAATGATTTTATGTACGTCAAAAGTTTGAGGATTACTGACATAGGGGATATTCAAGCTCCGTGGGAGCAAACAGAGTGCACACAATGTAGAAGTCCCACATGTTTGTATTTTCCTTTCGTCCCCAGGCCGTTCCTTCCATTCTTTCAGCAGATGCCACCCCCTGTTGCTTTGGCATCAACCAAGTAAGTAACCATTATTTTAAAACTTTTTCTCTAGTTTTTTTATTTATCGTTTGCTTCCATATTTGTTTCCAGAAACTAGTTTTCTAAATCAATATTTTTCAAACTGAATCACAAACCATTAGATGTCATGAAATCTGCTAGGGGGTCATGAGTAGCATTTTGAAAAGTGAAATAGAATAAATAGCCCAAATCATCAGCCATCTGGAGGGTAAGTTGTTTTTTAGTTATAATTTTTGTTTTGGATAGATGTATACATGTATGTTCATATGTATATAATGGTTATGATGTAAATGTACTTTTCATTATGAGTGATGGTAAAAATAAAGTTAAAAATGCTTTAAATGTTCTTTTTTGCTTTCCTGAAACACACACTTATTTGACAATAGTTTATCAAGAAAGGTAATTCATCATGAAATATTTTTTGAATACTAGAATTCTAATCTACATAAAACAATGTGTTATGCAAAAATAAATCATACACGGTTTCTGTCCCACAAGGGAGTGAACCAGGGTGAGAGTGAAGTAACGGACAAGGCCTGAATCTGGGATTAATGTGCAGTTCCCCAGTTTTTTATTTTAAGGTAAAGCTGCAGGTTAGGTGAAATTTCCCATTAAAAATCTAATTTTTGCTATGCTCTTTTCTGTGTCAATATAACTTAATATTTCTATGAGAGGAAAAAAATCCAAGGTATTCATGAAATGATCAGGAAAAGAAACCTTTTTTAAGGTCTCAAATTTCTGAATAGAAATTTAGACAGGGCTTGGCTTTCAAACAAGGATTTGGTTACTCCTAGTGATATAGCATCTTATGAATAAAATATATGTTATAAAATGTCTGTAGTCTGCAAGGCAATTGTCAATTATATTCCCAATTCTCCTCTGATTTTTTAAGAGTATGTGTGGACACCTTAGGCTCTTATATAGAAGGAGAATAGATGCTCTGCTCTCCCCCTAGACAGAACAACTTTGTGTGCTGTCATTTTACCTGGGGACAGCTGTAGACAGGTTTTCCATGAAATGCTTTGTTTGAGCAAAGGGGGAGCTATGAGACAGGTGGATTCTTTGGTAATTCTTTAAAAGCAGGCTCACTGGATCACCTGCTTTGGGAGTCATAATTACTTTAGGTCTACAAGTTGTTCAGTTAACTGAGGGGAGTTCTGAGGTCTACATTGATGAACACTGGGTGTCTCACTCCTTCGTAAATAGCTGTGACATAAAGGATAAAGATTCCCTCTGAGAGTTCAACCTGATAGTTGGCACGCTAGGTAGTCTCTTCTCTGTCTTTCTTACAAGTGTTTAAAGAATGAATCAGTATCTCTGACTGAAGTCAACTCTGGGATTCTGGTGGGGTTGAGTTTCTGAGTAGTGAAGATAATTCTACCTTATACACTTGTCTGGGAGCGAGCTGGGCTTCTCCAGCCACCCCTTTTCATGGATAGCTGTTGAAGTTGTTACTTTGGATGCCATGTAAGCATCTTGGCAAAAGAATAAAAAGCCAATGTTCAATGGAGGTCTCCAGTTCCACATGTAGGAGCTTGGAAGTTGCCACTCTGTCCTAACAATAAGTATAAAGCTGAAGAGACTGAAAAATCAATAGTTTTTCTTGGATCCATAGAGAAGGGAGAACACAGGGCAAACTGCTGCCCCAAGATTAGAGAGAGAGTCAGATGAACATGGGGAGTAATGCCTTCCCAGAAAAGAGATTAATGAGTATAGAAACTGCCCTGGGAACCAGCCACAGGTAGGAAAACCTGAACTATAGTTGATTAATTGTTGGAGACTCATTATGGAAAACTCTGATAATTAAAAACTTTGGGAGGACCCAGTTATGGGGAACTTTCACAATTTTGTGAGATTTTCCTTCAGGAGCTCAACAAGTCTCTTATAATAAATATTAGAGAAAAGTCTTCTCATGTTTCTGGTGGAGGGAAGGCAGGGGATGAAACCATTCTGAAATATGCCAGAGCACTCTGTTCTTCTAAGCAAGGTCAGCTTTTAGTAGAAACTACGTAACCACAGCCTAATCTGCTGGGTTGTGACCAGAGCCTAACTGATAATAAGGTAAATACTATCCAACTCCACCTCCGTCTAGCCATAAGGGGAGGGGAGGACTGAGAAACACTCAGGAAGTTCACCGTCCAGAGGATCACTAGAAGACTGAGATCTAATCATAGGACAATAGAATGCTTCCTCTCCCCACATCTTACCACCATATTGCTAAAGGCCTACTATTTACAGTTCTTCTTGTTCAGTACATCATGTCTATCTGTCAAGTAATCAAAGGCATACCAAAAAGCAAAAAAGACAATTTGTAGAGAGCATAAACATAAGAGCCAAACATGGCAGGAATGTTGGAATTACCAGACAGTGATTTGCAACAATTACACTTAGCAAGCTAAGGTCTCTAATGGATAAAGTAGACAGCAAGATCAGATTTCCAAACAGAGATATGGAAATCTTAAGAAAGAACACACACACACACACACACACACACACACACAGATAAAAAACACTGTAACAGAAAGGAAGAATACCTTTGAGGAGCTCATTAATTGACCGGACATAGCTGAAGAAAGAATCCCTGAGCTAGAGGGTATATTCATGAAAACATCTAAAACTGAAAAGCTAAGAGAACAAAGGCTCAAAAACCCCCAGAATATTCAAGAAAATGTGAACAGCTACAAAGGTGTAACATACATGTAATGGGAATACCAAGAGAAGAAAGAGGGAAAGGAACAGAGAAATATCTGAAACAATAATGAATGAGAATTTCCCCAAATTAATACCAGCCACCATACTACAGAGTCAGGAAGCACAGAGAACACCAAACAGGATAAATGCACACAAAAACCCCACAAAAAAACAAAAACACAGACGCATATATTTTCAAACTAAAGAAAATCAACAATAAAAAAAAAATTCTGACAGAAGTCAGAGGACAAAAATACATGATCTATAGAGGAACAAAGATAAGAATTACATCTCAGAAACCATGCAAGCAAGAAGGGAGAGAAGTGAAAATTTAAAGTGTCGAGAAAAAAAATCCATCAACCTAGAATTCTGCATTCTGCAAAATTATACTTCAAAAGTGAAGGAGAAATAAAGACTTTCTCAGGCAAATAACAATTGAGAGAATTTGTAGCCATTGGACCTACCTTTTAAGAAATGGTAAAAGAAGTTATTTAGAGAGAAGGAAAATAGTATAGGCCAGAAACTTGGATCTATGTAAAGAGAAGAGGGTCAAAGATAAGATAAATGAAGGTAAAATAAACACTTTTACTTTTCTTAATTGATCTAACATATGACAGGTTGTTCAAAATAATATTAACAGTATATTTGATTATGTGTGCTTGTGTATATATTTTATGTCAGAATGAATGAAACAGCTCAGCCAGCATGGCTCAGTGGTTGAGCATTGACCTATGAACCAGGAGGTCATGGTTCGATTCCCAGTCAGGGCGCATGCCTGGGTTGCCGGTTCGATCCCAGTGTGGGGCATGCAGGAGGCAGCCAATTGATGGTTCTCTCCCATCATTGATGTTTCTATCTCTCTCTCCCTCTCCCTTCATCTCTAAAATCAATAAAAATACATTAAAAAAAAAAGAATAGATGAAACAACAAGAACCAATATATCTTGTCAACACAAAACCCATTTTAAATATAAAGACATGAATAGATTAAAAGTAAGTGGATGGAGAAAAAATATATACCATACTAACACTAATTAAAAGAAAGCAGCAGCAATTATAATTTTAGATAGAGCAGACTTCAAAGCAAGAAAAATTATCAGGGATAAAGAGAAATAGATTAGTCTACTATTATAGTTGGTGACTTGAACATCCTTCTATCAGAAATGGACACATCTAGCAGGCAGAAAAATCAGTAAGGCCCTAGTTGAACTCAACACCACCATCAATCAACTGAATATAATTGATATTTATAGGCGACTTCATCCAAAAACAGCAGGATACATTCTTATTAAACTTACATGTAACATTCACCAAGGTAGACCACATTCTGGGCTATAAAACACAATTTAACAAACATAAAAGCATAGAAATTATACCATGACCACAATAGAAGTAAACTAGAAATTAATAATAAATAACTGAAAATCCCCCAAATACATAAAGATTAAACAAAACATTTCTATATAACACGTGGGTCAAAGAAGAAATCTCAAGAGATATGAAAATAATATTTTGAACTAAATGAAAAAGACAATACAACTTATTAAAATTTGTGGAATGCAGTGAAAGCAGTACTTAGAAGGAAATTTATAGTACTGAAAGCATATATCAGAAAGAAGAAATATCTAAAATCAATCATCTAAGCTTTCACCTTGGGAAACTAGAAAAAGAAGAGCAAATTAAATCTAAAGGAAGCAGAAGAAAAGAAATAATAAGAATTAGAGTATAAATCAATGGAATTGATTAAGGAAATCAGTAGAGAAAATCAACAAAACCAAAAGCTGATTCTTTGAAAAAGATCACTCAAATTGATGAGCCTCTAACCAGGCTAATTAAGAAGAAAAGAAAAAAAAAGGCCAGCATTGTCTTAATACCAACAGCAGACAAAGACATTTTTTTTTAACAAAGAAGAAAATTACAGACTAATGTATCTAATAATCATAGGCATAAACAATCTCGAGAAAATATTTAAAAAGTATTTGATGGTATCCAATACTCATTCGTGATAAAAGAAAAGAAAAGAAAAGAACCCCCAATAAACTAATAATAGAGGAGAATTTCTTCAACATGTACAAAAATCTACATCATACTTAATGGTGAGAAACTCGAAGCTTTCCCAGTAAGATCAGGAATAAGGCAAGAATGTCCCCTCTCTCCACTCCTTTTCAACATTGTACTGGAAGTCCTAGCCAATGCAATGAGACAAGAAAAGGAAATAAAAGGTTTACCAATTGGGAAGGAAGAAATAAAACTGTCTTTGTTAGCAGACGAATGTTTATCTGTGTAGAATATGACAGAATTGACTAAAAAAACCCTCCTGGAACTAACAAGTGATTATAGCAAGGTTGTAGGAAACAAGGTTAATATACAAAGGTTAATTTTTTCCTATATATTAGCAACAAACAAGTAGAATTTTAAATTAAAAACACAATACCATTTACATTAAGATCCAAAAAATGAAAAAACTTAGATATAAATTTAATAATATATATAAGACCTATGTGAGGAAAACTGCAAAACTTTGATGAAAGAAATCAAAGGACTAAGTAAATGTAGAGATAGTCCATGTTCATGGATAGGAAGATTCAATATTATCAAGATGTCAGTTCTTCCCAGCTTGAGCTATAGATTCAATCTCAACCAAAATCCCCACAAGTTATTTTGTTGATATAAAAAAACTGATTCTAGAACTTATATGAAGAGGCAAAAGACCCAGAATAGTTAGCACAGTATTGAAGAAGAACAAAATTGGGGACGACACTACCTGACTTCAAGACATATTATGAAGTTGTAATCAAGGCAATGTGGTATTAGGGAAAGAAAAGGCAAATAGGTCAGTGAAGTGGAACAGAGGGCCTAGAAATAGACCCATATAAACATAATAAACTGATATTTGACAAAGAGAACAATAGAGCAAGGTCAGTCTTTTTAACATATGGTCCTGGAACAACTAGATTGTCCACACTGAAAAAAAAAAAAAATCTTGTCCAGCCAGCGTGGCTCAGTGTTTGAGAAGCAACCTATGAACCAGGAGGTCACGGTTGGATTCCTGGTCAAGACACATGTCCAGGTTGCAGGCTCAATCCCTAGTAGGGGGTGTGCCAGGGTTGCAGGAGGCAGCCAATCAATGATACTGATTATTGATGTTTCTACCTCTCTCTTCCTCTCTGAAATCAATAAAATATATATATATATATATATATATATATATATATATATATATATATTAAAAACAACTTAATCTGAACACAGACCTTACACCCTTCACAAAATTTAACTCAAAATGAATCACAGACTTCAATGTTGAATGCAAAACTATAAAACTCTTAGAAGGCAACATAAGGGAAAAACTAGATAACCTTGGGTATGTCAATGACTTTTTTGACACAACACCAAAAGCATGATCCATTAAATAAGTGATAGATAATCTGGACTTCATTAAAATTTAAAACTTCTGATCTATTATAGACAATGTCATTAGGATAAGACAAATTACAGAATAGGAGAAAATATTTGCAAAAGGCATCCTATATAATAAAACCATAATATGCAAATCAACTGAAAGGTGGAATGACCAGTCACTATGACATGCACTGACTATCAGGGGGCAGATACTCAATGCAGAAACTGCCCCCTGGTGGTCAGTGCGCTCCCACAGGGGGAGGGCAACTCAGCCAGAAGTCAGGCTCACAGCTGGCGAACACAGTGGTGGTGGTGGGAGCCTCTCCTGCCTCCATGGCAGAGCTAAGGACCCCTTGGTGGATGTCCGCCTGCCCGCTTAGGCCCACTCCCCGCCACTGAGGGGTCTTGGATGTGAGAGGGAGCAGGCCGAGCTGAAGGAACACCTCCCACCCCTTTCTGCAGTGCACGAATGTCATGCACCGGGCCTCTAGTATTTAATAAAGGACTATTATCCAAAACATGCAAAAAAACACAAACACCCTCCTAAAACTCAACAATAAGAAAACAACCTGATTTTAAAAATGGCAAAAGACCTTAACAGACACCTCACCAAAGAAGATTAACAGATGGCAAATAAGCATCTGAAAAGATGGTCTACATCATATGTCATCAGGGAAATGCAAATTCAAACAATGAGATACCACTACACTCCCATCAGAATGGACAAAATCTAGAACACTGGCTGCATCAAATGTGGAGCAATAGGAACTCTCATTCATTGCTGGTGGGAAACAAAATGCTACAGTCACTTTGGAGATAGTTTGGCATTTTTTTACAAAAATAAACATACTTTTACCATATGATCCAGCAATTGTACTCCTTGGTATTTACCCAAAGGAGTTGAAAACTTATGTCCACAAAAAACCTGCATCCAGATGTTTACTGAAGCTTTATTCATAATTGCCAAAGCTTGGAAGCAACCAAAATGTTCTTCAGCAGGTGAATGGATAAATTGAAGTACATCAAGACAATGGAATATTATTTAGCACTAAAAAAAAAAAAAAGAGCTGTCAAGCCATGAAATGACAGAGAAGAAAATAAAATTACTACTAAGAGAAAGAAAACAATTGAAAAGGCTCTATACTGTATGATTCTAACTATATGACATTCTGGAAAATGTACAACTATGGAGATTAATAAAAACAAAAATTTGTTGCCAGTGTTTGGGGTTGGGGAGGAATTAATAGGGGGAGCACAGAGGATTTTTAGGGTAAGGAAAATACTTTGTATGATGCTGTAGTGGTGGACATATGTTGTTATACATGGATACATATATGTAAGAATTTGTCCAAACCCATAGAATGTACAACACCAACATTGAGCCCTAATGTAAACTCTGGACTTGGGGTGACTACGCTATGTCAATGTAGGTTCATCACTTCTAACAAATGTACCACTCTGGAGAGTGATGTTGATAATGGGGCAGCTATGCATGTGCCCCTACGCAGAGTGTATTGTATATGGGAAATCTCTGTACCTTCTCAATTTTGCTGTGAACCTAAAACAGCTCTAAAAATATTGTCTTTAAAAAATAGAAACATTCAGTAGAGCACAGACTAACAGAACAGGATTTGGTAGCTTTGTGAGGTCCCTCTTTGTGTGTAGTTTTGTTGGGGTGGAAGGGAAAATCTAGAAGGCCATGGTGTGGCCGACTGTGCATGCTCCTGGTGCCTGGACGGTAGTGAAGGAGGCAGGGCCTGGACTGAGGGAATAGAGCAGCGGTAAGGACACCAGAGCCAGAGTGAGTGTGTCTGAGGACGGGATTCAGGACAAAGCTGGGCTCAAGCCAAAGAGGGAGCAGATGTGGGGTCTCTCTGGTTTGGGGTCCTGATTGAGGTTGGGAATAGGTGGGAAAGAGATTATTCATTGCTCTTTCTTATTCAGATTTTGTTCTCCCTAAACCAACTGAAATGGAAAAAGGGAGTAGGTTGGAAAAATAACAAGTTAGTTAGGAAAGAAACTGTATTAAGTTACCATAGACTTCTGGGACATTAGCATTCCTCCTTTGTATCCTCTCCTCCGACCCACCTGGAAACATGCCATGTGATCAGAAACCTTAGTCAGAAGGATTCATTAGGTTTTATCATAATCTCAGCACATTCAATCAGATGGTTGAAATGTGTAACTATTTAATTTGGAAGACAAGAATTCTCTTGATTCAAGCTAATGGCATTATAATATAATAATATTCATATTATTCATATTTGGAATGACATAAAGCAGATTTGAAATTATTTCCTGAAGTAGAAATTATAGTAGAATAATTTCTGCTGAAAGCATAAGAAACTAGGAATACTATGTTATCTAACATGTTAGAATTCTTAGCAACTGCTGAAAAAAATGAAATCATTTTTATAATTCAACATTACAATTCAACATTAAAAATAATTTAAAGCACTGATCTTTTACAGGTCCAACCTCCAAACAGGGGCTTCTTTCTAACGGCTTGAGGTGCATTTTTCTTAGAGTTAAACTGTCTATGCTGTGCTCACATATAAGCACTTCCCATTGCCTTGCTTTTTCAAAACGGAAATCTCTCTCTTATTTTGTCATATTTGGTTATTTGTTTATGTAATTTAAGCAATTCTTCTACCAACTTTAAAATGTTTTTGTTTAAATATATATATATATATATATATATATATATATATATATATATATATTTTTTTTTTCTCCTTATTTTCAAACTAGTACATGTCTAGGTTAAAATAAGTTTCAAAATTCAGAAAACTATAAACATGAAAAAATTTTCTCTATAATCCTACCATTCAGAAATAACTGCTGTTATTATCTTATTGTATACCATCTAGGCATTTTCTATGCACAAAACAGTTTTTAAAAACATAAAAATGTACTATATTATGATACTGCTTAATAGTGTCCTCTCTTTCTACTTTATATTAAATCTTAGACATTTTTGTATGTCTATACATATTAGATTACATTGTTACTTTTAATTGTAGCATAAATTCTATTATGGGTATACCATATTATTTTAAACAATTCTTCTATTGATGGTGATCATTTAAGTTTGTAATTTTTTACTCTTATAAATGATACTTTATGAACATGTTTGCTTGTATCTTTGTACACTTGTCCAGTTATTTCCTAGGATAAATTCCTAGGAGAACAATTGCTGGGGCAGAAGGGTACTTTAAGGGTTTGATATATATATATAGAGAGATATATATACATATATATATATACATATGTATATATATGTATATATATCCATATATATATATCAATTTCATGCTAATTGGGTTGTAGCTATTTGTATTTCCAGCAACAGATTATGAGAATTCCTGTCTTTTTCACAACTTCATCAATGCTAGGTGCTTTCAATTTTTAAAATCTTTACCTATAACAATAAAAGCATAATATGCTAATTAGACTGGACATCCTTCCTGCTGGAGAAAGCTGCAGTGGGCGGGGCCATGGCAGTGTTGGGAGGAGGCTGGGACCAATGCCCTTACATGAATTTTGTGCATTGGGCCTCTAGTGTGATATAATAAAATAGCATCTTGCTGTTTTAACTTACTTTTTTTTGATTACTAGTTATGTTCATTATCTTTTCATAGGTTTTTTAGAAGTTTTACTCTGTTTTGTGAATTTACCCATTTTTCTGTGGATATCTGTCTTATTGATTTACAAGAGCTTTTTATATAGAAGGCTGCTTATTTTTTTATTGCTTAAAATATTACAAAGAGTAGTACATTTGTCTTCTTTTTTTTTTCCCCCTTGACCTTCCCCCAGCCTCCCCTACCCCCCAGTGTCCTGTGTCCATTGGTTATGCTTATATGCATGCATACAAGTCATTTGGTTAATCTCATAACACCGCCCCCCCCCTCCCCTCCCCCCGGCCTTCCTGCTGTAGTTTGACAGTCTGCTTAATGCTGCTCTGCCTCTGTATCTATTTTTGTTCATCAGTAGTTTATAATGGTTTTTATTATCCATAAATGAGTGAGATCCTGTGGTATTTTTCTTTCATTGACTGGCTTATTTCACTTAGCATAATGATCTCCGGTTCCATCCATGCCATTGCAAATGGTAAGAGTTCCTTCTTTTTTATAGCAGCATAGTATTCCATCGTGTAGATATACCACAGTTTTCTAATCCATTCATCTGTTGATGGGCACTTAGGCTGTTTCCAAATCTTAGCAATGGTAAATTGTGCTGCTATGAACATAGGGATGCATATATCCTTTCTGATTGGTGTTTCTGGTTTCTTGGGATATATTTCTAGAAGTGGGATCATTGAGTCAAATGGGAGTTCCATTTTTAGTTTTTTGAGAAAGCTCCATACTGTCTTCCATAGTGGCTGCACCAGTCTGCATTCACACCAGCAGTTCACGAGTGTTTCCTTTTCTCTGCATCCTCTCCAGCACTTGTTGTTTTTTGATTTGTTGATGATAGCCATTCTGACAGGTGTGAGATGGTATCTCATTGTCGTTTTGATTTGCATCTCTTGGATGATTAGTGACTTGGAGCATGTTTTCATATGTCTCTTGGCTTTCTGAATGTCCTCTTTTGAAAAGTGTCTATTTAGGTCCTTTGCATATTTATTTATTTATTTATTTATTTATTTATTTTTGCCTGGCATTATTCTACAAGTTTTATTTATTTATTTATTTATTTATTTATTTATTTATTGCTTAAAGTATTACAAAGAGTATTACATATGTCTCCTTTTTTTCCCCCCTACCCTTGACAATCCCCTGGCCTCCCCTACCCCCCAGTGTCTTATGTCCATTGGTTATGCTTATATGCATGCATACAAGTCCTTCGGTTGATCTCTTACCCACCCTCCTCCTGCCCTCCCACCTTCCCCGGCCTTCCTGCTGTAGTTTGACAGTCTGTTCGAGGCAGCTCTGCCTCTGTATCTATTTTTGTTCATAAGTTTATAATGGTCTTTATTATCCATGAATGAGTGAGATCATGTGGTATTTTTCCTTCATTGACTGGCTTATTTCACTTAGCATAATGCTCTCCAGTTCCATCCATGCCGTTGCAAATGGTAAGAGTTCCTTCTTTTTTACAGCAGCATAGTATTCCATCGTGTAGATGTACCACAGTTTTCTAATCCATTCATCTGCTGATGGGCACTTAGGCTGTTTCCAGGTCTTAGCTATGGTGAATTGTGCTGCTATGAACATAGGGGTGCATATATCCTTTCTGACTGGTGTTTCTGGTTTCTTGGGATATATTCCTAGAAGTGGGATCACAGGGTCAAATGGGAGTTCCATTTTTAGTTTTTTGAGGAAACTCCATACTATCTTCCGTAGTAGCTGCACCAGTCTGCATTCCCACCAGCAGTGCACCAGTGTTCCTTTTTCTCCACATCCTCTCCAGCACTTGTCCTTTGTTGAATTGTTTTTTTTTTTATTTATTTTTATTTTTTTTTATTTATTGCTTAAAGTATTACAAAGGGTATTACATATGTGTCCATTTTATCCCCCCGCCCTAGACAGTCCCCTAGCCTCCCCTATGCCTGAATTGTTGATGATAGCCATTCTGACAGGTGTGAGATGGTACCTCATTGTTGTTTTGATTTGCATCTCTCGGATGATTAGCGACTTTGAGCATGTTTTCATATGTCTTTTGGCTTTCTGAATGTCCTCTTTTAAAGGTGTCTGTTAAGGTCCTTTGCCCATTTTTTGATTGGACTGTTTATCTTCCTTTTGTTGAGTTGTATGAGTTCCCTATAAATGTTAGAGACTAGACCCTTATCAGTGATAACATTGGCAAATATGTTCTCCCAGGCAGTGAGCTTTTTTGTTATTTTGTTGATGGTTTCTTTTGCTGTGTAGAAACTTTTTATTTTGATGTAGTTCCATTTGTTCATTTTCTCTTTAGTTTCCAATGCACTAGGAGATGTATCGGTGAAGAAATTGCTTCGGCATAAGTCTGAGATTTTGTTGCCTTTGGATTCCTCTAGTATTTTTATGGCTTCCTGTCTTACATTTAAGTCCTTTATCCATTTTGAGTTTATTTTTGTGTATGGTGTAAGTTGGTGGTCTAGTTTCATTTTTTGCATGTATCTGTCCAATTTTCCCAGCACCATTTATTTAAGAAACTGTCTTGATTCCATTGTATGCTCTTACCTCCTTTGTCAAATATAAATTGAGCCTATTGGTTCGGGTCGATTTCCTGATTCTCTATTCTATTCCATTGTTCTATATGTCTGTTCTTGTGCCAGTACCAGGCAGTTTTGAGAATAGCTTTGTAATACAGCTTGATATCTGGTATTGAGATCGCACCTACTTTGTTCTTCTTCTTCAGGATCGCTGCAGCTATTCGGGGTCTTTTTTTATTCCCGATGAATTTTTGGAGAGTTCGTTCTAGGTCTGTGAAATGTCGTTGGTATTTTATGGGGCGTGCGTTGAATTTATAGATTGCTTTGGGTACTATGGACATTTTAATGATGTTGATTCTACCAATCCATGAACATGGTATGTTCTTCCATCTGTTTATGTCTTCCACTATCTCTTTTTTCAACATCCTATAGTTTTCTGAATAGAGGTCTTTTACCTCTTTAGTTAAGTTTATTCCTAGGTTTTTAAATTTTTTTGGTGTGATGGTAAATGGGATTGCTTTTTAAGTCTTTCTTTCTGTAAGTTCATTATTAGTGTATAGAAATGCCATAGATTTCTTGGCATTAATTTTGTATCCTGCTACATTGCCGAATTCATTTATTAAGTCTAATAGTTTTTTGATGGAGTCTTTAGGGTTTTTTATGTACAATATCATGTCATCTATGAATAAGGACAGTTTTACTTCTTCATCTCCAATTTGGATGCCTTTTATTTCTTCTTCTTGTCTAATCGCAATGGCTAACACTTCCAGTACTATGTCGAACAGGAATGGTGAGAGTGGGCATCCCTGTCTTGTTTCTGTTCTTAGGGGAAATGGTTTTAGTTTTTGCCCATTGATTATGATGTTGGCTGTGGGTTTGTCATATATGGCTTTTATTATGTTGAGGTATGATCCTTCTATTCCCACTTTGCTGAGAGTTTTGATCAAAAATGGGTGTTGGATTTTGTCAAATGCTTTTTCTGCATCAATTGATATGACTATGTGGTTTTTATCTCTCAATTTGTTTATGTGATGTCTTACGTTTATTGATTTGCAGATATTGTACCATCCTTGCATCCTTGGGATAAATCCTACTTGGTCCTTGTGTATGATCTTTCTGATGTACTGCTGGATCTGATCTGCTAGGATTTTGTTGAGGATTTTGTTATCTATGTTCATGAGGGGTATTGGCCTGTAATTCTCTTTCATTGTGTTGTCTTTATCTGGTTTTGGTATGAGGGTGATGCTGGCTTCATAGAATGAGCTTGGAAGTGTTCCTTCCTCTTGAATTTTTTGGAATAGTCTGAGGAGGATAGGTTTTAGTTCTTCCTTGAATATTTGGTAAAACTCCCCTATGAAGCCATCTGGCCCTGGGCTTTTGTTTGCTGGAAGCTTTTTGATTACTGCTTCAATTTCTTCCATAGTTATTGGCCTATTGAGATTTTTAGATTCTTCATGATAAGTTTTGGAATGTTGTATTTTTTCTAGGAATATGTCCATTTCCTCCAGGTTGTCTAGTTTGTTGGAATAGAGTTGTTCATAGTATTTTTTAACAATCCTTTGTATTTCTGTGGGGTCTGTTGTTATTTCTCCTCTTTTATTTCTGATTTTCTTTATTTGGGTCCTTTCTCTTTGCTTCTTGGTGAGCCTGGCTAGAGGTTCATCAATCTTGTTTATCCTTTCAGAGAACCAGCTCTTGGTTTTGTTGATCCCTTGCATTGTTTTTTTGTTCTCTATGTCGTTTATCTCTGCTCTAATCTTTATTATTTCCTTCCTTCTGCTTACACTGGGCTTTTCTTGTTGCTCTCTTTCTAGCTCTTTGAGTTGTAGGGTTAGGTAAGTGGTGGGCAAACTCATGAGTCAACAGAGCCAAATATCAACAGTACAATGATTGAAATTTCTTTTGAGAGCCAAATTATTTAAACTTAAATTATATAGATGGGTACATTGTTATTAACTTAATTAGGGTACTCCTAAGGCTTAGGAAGAGCCACACTCAAGGGGCCAAAGAGCCGCATGTGGCTCGCAAGCCACAGTTCACCGACCATGGGGTTAGGTAATTTATTATCATTGTTTCTTGTTTTTTGCAGTAGGCTTGTAGAGCTATGAACTTCCCTCTCAAGACTGCTTTCGCTGTGTTCCATAGGTTTTGGATTATTGTGTTTTCATTGTGGTTTGTTGCCATGATGGTTTTTATTTCTTCTTTGATCTCTCTGGTAACCCAGTCATTGTTTAATAGCATGCTATTTAGTCTCCATGTGTTTGATTTTTCTGGATTGTTTTTATTGTAGTTGATTTCCAGTTTTATGCCTTTGTGATCTGAGAAGATGCTTGATATGATTTCTATCTTCTTGAATTTGAAGAGACTTTGCCTGTGACCCAATATATGGTCTATCTTTGAAAATGACCCATGTGCACCTGAGAAGAATGTATATTCTGTGGCTTTGGGATGAAATGTTCTGAAGATGACAATTAATTCCATCTGATCTAGTGAGTCATTTAGGATTGGTGTTTCTTTGCTGATTTTTTGTCTAGAGGATTTGTCCAATGGTGATAGTGAGGTATTAAAGTCCCCTACTATGATTGTATTGCTGTCAATCTCTCCCTTATCTCCTCCAGAATTTTTTCATGTATTTGGATCCTCCTATATTGGGTGCGTATATGTTTACCAGAGTTATTTCTTCTTGTTGGATTGCTCCCTTTAGTATTATGAAGTGGCCTTCCTTATCTCTTTTTATGTCCTTCACTTTGAGATCTAATTTGTCAGATATAAGTATTGCTACCCCAGCTTTTTTTTTTCATTTTCATTCACCTGAAACTTTTTTCCTCTCTTCACCATCAATCTGTGTGCGTCTTTTTTTCTGAGGTGGGTTTCCTGTAGACAGCAGATATATGGGTCATGTTTTCTTATCCACTCAGTTACCCTATGTCTTTTGATTGAGGCATTTATTCCATTTACATTTAAAGTTATTATTGATAGATACTTGTTTGTCGCTATTTTTATTCTTTACCCTTGTGTTCCTTCCTCGTTTCCTATTTTTTCTTTTTACAGTAGACCCTTTAGCATTTCTTGCATTGCTGGTTTGGTGGTATTAAACTCCCATAGTCCTTTTTTGTCTGTGAAGCTCCTGATTTCACCCTCAATTTTGATTGATAGCCTTGCTGGGTACAGTATTCTTGGATTCAGACCCTTCCTTTGCATGACTTTGTATAATTTCATTCCATTCCCTTCTTGCCTGATGTGTTTCTGTTGAGAAATCAGTCGCTAGTCTGATGGAGGATCCTTTGTAGGTAACTTTCTGTCTCTCTCTGGCCACTTTTTAGATTCTTGTTTTGTTGTTGGTGTTTGCCAATTTAATTATGATGTGCCTTGGCGTCGGTCTTTTGGGGTTCATTTTATTTGGGACTCTGTGAGCTTCTTGGATTTGTATGAGTTTTTTTCTTCCCTATATCAGGGAAGTTTTCTGTTATTATTTCTTCAAACAGGTTTTCTATTCCTTGCTCAGTTTCCTCTCCTTCTGGCACCCCTATTGGCTGCTTATTTTTTTAATCATATGTTGCAAAACCCATTTCCAAGCGTGTCATTCACATTTTAAATTTGTTTATTATGTTTTGAGGTTTAGAAGTTTCAACTTAAATTTAATTCTTTTTTTATATATATATATTTTATTGATTTTTCACAGAGAGGAAGGGAGAGAGATAGAGAGAGTTAGAAACATCGATGAGAGAGAAACATCGATCAGCTGCCTCTTGCACATCCCCCACCAGGGATGTGCCCTCAACCCAGGTACATGCCCTTGACCGGAATTGAACCCGGGACCTCTCAGTCCGCAGGCTGACGCTCTATCCACTGAGCCAAACCGGTTTCGGCTAAATTTAATTCTTTTGTTCATTTTCTTTTATGGTTTTTGGCTTTTCAGATGATATTTTCACTTATATTTTCCGTTAGAACTTTATTAGTCTTATTTTTAAATTAAATACATTAAATGATCTGTAATTAATTTTTGTGCAAGGGATGAGTTTTTATTCTCTTTTTTTTTGCTCCTGTATTTGTATTTCTGAATGGGAAAAGCTAAAATTTGGTGTGTAACTAAATGCAGAGAGGAAGGAAACCAGATAAATAGCAATTCTGAGTAGGTTCAGAAGTGATTGTATGACTTCCTAGAATCTACTTTTACAGCTCTATATACGACAGCCCTGCCCAATGATACACAGATAGGCATTTTGTGGGTAGATCTAGGTTTTTCTACCCCTTTAGTTTCTTGGAAGAGGTGCAAAAAAAAGTCAGTTCTCTCAAGATTATTTGGCATAATCCTGGTTAAACTGAATTTGTAACTTTGGGCCTGTCAATGTTAAGGGGAAAAAGATTTATTTCTACTTGAGTGTATAGTATTCTAAGCAATTGTATCGGGTTTTAATTTTTTAAAAATAATTTTCCCTTTTAGAAAAGAGACATATACCTTTCCTCCTGGTTCGTCTAAGCGCCCACCCACCCCTTCAAAGTATACTGTGGGCATTCAGACGGATTATCGTGATTCCGAAGTTCAAACAGATCCGTATTCTCCAGAATATATAATATGTCAGGATTCAATCCCTGAGCTCTTGACCCTGGCTACTCTGACTTGGGGTGAGTTGGTAATTCTCTTGTATATTTGAAGATGATAGTCCTGATAACCTTGCTGGCTACTGAGTTCCTGGAAATTCAGAGCACATAGAAGCAACTGTGGTTTAAAGTGTCTTGCTCAGTAAAGCTACTTTATAGACTCATTCTTTTTCTAATACTTTACAAAAATTTAATTCTCACCTGAGAATATTTTTATTTGTTTGTTTGTTTGTTTGTTTGTTTGTTTGTTTAGAGAGGAGCAGGAGAGAGAGAGAAACATTGATGTGAGAGAGAAACAGCAGTGAATTTCCTCCTATATGCGCCATCCTGACTGAGAATTGAACCTGCAACCTTTTGGTGTACGGGACAATCAAACACCAAATCGAACCACCAATCAATCAAACCACCCAGCAAGGACCTTTGTGTGATAGTATTTTTGTTAAAAGAGAGCTATACCCTTTTCACTGTAAGCAGGTTTATTGTACTTTATCCTTGAAGCTAATGTTATATATCAGTTAATTTATTCCCCAATCAATGCTCTTTATTTTTTTAAGTTAAATGTATTGGGGTAACATTGATTACTAACATTATATAATTTTCAGGTGTACAAGATTATAATTCTACATCTGTGTCTAATTACAGAAGTCTAGTTTCCTTCCATTACCATTTATTTAACCCCCTTTACTCGCTTTGCCCTCTCACCCTTCACCCCCTTTCTCCTCTGGTAACCACAGTCTATGAGTTTGTTTTGTTAGTTACTCTTTGTTTTATATTCCACATATGAAAAGGGAACCATTGTACATTGCTGATGAGAATATAAGTTAGTACAGGAAAATAATGTGAAAGTTCCTTAAAAAATTAAGAATAGAAATACCGTGTGATCCAGCAATTCCTCTTTTGGGTTTTACCTGAAAAAATATGAAAACACTTATCTGTAAAGATATATATCCCATTATGTTCACTGCAACATTATTTGTAATAGCCAAGGCAATCTAAGCATCTATCCATTGGTGGATGCAGAAATTAGTCGGTTTAATTTTGTGGTTGCTTTGCTGACTACTCACTGTTTATCCTGGTGAGTCAGCTCCTTTTCACTGAGCAATCTATTTTCCTTCTTTACATATAATTTGAATGTATACTACTGAATGCATATTTCAACATGTTATAATGTTTTCTTACTTTTCCAAAATACCTTGGAATTTATCAAAGCTCTCTTACATACCTTATTGGATGATTTGGATGATTTCTTTTGATATCTCTGAAATGTTAATACCTTTCAGGCCCAGAAATTCACTCTTAGAGTGTAATAAAATCTAGCCTAAGCCTATATCATGTGGAACTATAAAAAATTAATAGGAGAAAGGGCCTTTAGGAATTGCTATACATTAGCTTTCAAACTCATTTGATTGTAGCTAGGAAACTGAGAACCAGAGAGGCTGACTCCTCCCGGGCCATGGAGATAGTTACCTGCCTAAACAGAGGAGGCAGAAAATTTTCTCCTGCCTAGAGGAGGATCTGAAGTCCAGTGCCTGCCTATCTAAGACTTCAGCCAGAACTGAGCCAGGCACTCTGCCTGAGGCTTGGACTTGACCTCTCAGTGTGCTATGGGCTTAGCATTAAGCTGAGTAGGACAAGAGCCAGGTCTTCCAAAGCAAGAGATCTAGGCAGGGGCTCAGAAATGGTTCCCTAGGGCGGAGCCCCACTCCTGCGCGCACCGCGGTTGAAGTGTGCCACTGTTCAGGGTGCTCATGAGAGAAATCTGCTGATGACCTCAACCCAGGAATTGCAAAGCATTTAAAGGAACACAGACACCAGGAGTGATCCACCAAAAATAAATAAAATGGAAGAATAACTGAGCAAAGTAAGCAAATGGAGCAAGTTGAAAAGGACTTAGGAAGTACTTGTTAAATCCTCAAAGAGATGAAGGGGGAAATAGCAACAAGGAAAGCAAGAATGGGAGCCATTAAAATAACCAACTGGAATCATTGAAAGGACTACTAATTAGCATTAGACTTTATTAGAAAACTATGAGTGGAAATTTCTAAGTTAAAAATTTTAGGGGTGACCTCTAAAAAAAAGAAGAAATATATTGTTTCACAAATGGTAGTGGGGAACAGAGGAAATAACAGAGAGCAGAAAAGGGGAAAAGCAAAGGGAAAACATAGTCAATAGAAAATACATAATAAGATATCAGAAAAGTGTTCAAATATTTTGGTAATCAAAATACATACAAGTGACTTAAACTTGCTTATTAAAAATATTAGTGGGTTGGACTAATACAAACCCAGCAAAAGCAGCTTGCTATCTATAAAGTAGCACTGAAATGTTGAAAATAAAGAGGTGAAAAATATACTGATGGATAACTCAAAGAAAGTTCATGTAGCAATGTTAATATTAGACCAAAGTTAATCAGAAAACATTAAAAGGAAAAATGAAGTACATGTAACAGTTATAAAAGGACTAGAGGCCCAGTGCATGAAATTCATGCCTGGAGGGTGAGGGTTGTCCCTCAGCCCAGCCTGCACCCTCTCCAATCTGGGACCGGTAGTTGGACATCCCTCTCATAATCCAGGACCACTGGCTCCTAACTGCTCACCTGCCTGCCTGCCTGCCTGATTTCTAACTGCTTCTGCCTGACTGATCACCCCCAACTGCCCTCCCCTGCTGGCCTGATCGCCCCCAACTGTCCTCCCCTGCTGCGACCCGCCTCCTCTGCTGGGACTGGCCTCCTCCATGCTGTGCAGAGCCACAGGACCCCCAGGCCTCACTGCGTGGAGCAGCCGCTGGGCCCCACCTCCACTGTGCACACAGCCATCTTATGACGGCCATCTTGTGATGACGTGAGGGTGTGACAACCACTTGTCCTAGGCTATTATTAGTATAGATATATCTTTCATGAACTTATAGATAACATATGTGGACTCAAAATGTAAAGCAAAAATTGGTTAAATCATGAGAAGAAATAGACAATTCCATACTCATGCTGATTTTATTTTATTTTATTTTTTATTTATTTATTTATTTTTTTAAAATATATTTTATTGATTTTTTACAGAGAGGAAGGGAGAGAGATAGTTAGAAACATCGATGAGAGAGAAACATCGATCAGCTGCCTCCTGCACATCTCCCACTGGGGATATGCCCGCAACCCAGGTACATGCCCTTGACCGAAATCGAACCCGGGACCCCCCAGTCCACAGGCCGACGCTCTATCCACTGAGCCAAACTGACTTCGGCTCATGTTGATTTTAATGTGCCTCTTTCAGATTAAGCTATCAAAAATTAGTAGGGACTAGAGTTGATTTGGGTAGGAAAGATGATTAATGTGCTTCACATAAAAGAGTTTGTGTGTGGTAGGCCATGGCCAGACTGATGTGGATCTGACTATATATTAAGAAACGAAATGTGGAAGACTTGGCTGTAGCATTGCAGGTAATTAATGGTTCTAGGCTCCTTTGGCCCGGCAGTTCCCTCAGTATATTTGTAGTCATTTGATTTGAGAAAGATGCCACTGTGATTCAGTGGAGGAAAGGAGGTCTTTTCAGACGACGAGATCGGGCGCGTTCAGGGTGGTATGGCCGTAGACAAGGAGGTCTTTTCAAATAAATGGTGGTGAAACAATTACATATTTATGTGCAAAAAATGAACTTTAATTCTGATTCCTACTTCAATGCAGTCTCAATAAAAAAAAAAACCCAACAGGTGTGTGTGTGTGTATGTGTGTGTGTGTGTGTGTGTGTGTGTGTGTGTGTAAATTGATAACCTGATTCTAAAATTAATAGGGGAATCTGAAAGGGTCAAAAGTAGCCAAGGCAAATGTGAGAAAACAGAACAAATATACACTACCAGATATAAAGACTTACTATAAAGCTTTAGGAACTAAAAACTGTGGCATAGTTGCAAAGATAGACAAATATATCATTGTTACACAATAGAGTCCAGAAATTAACTCACAGATAAATGTCATCTGACTTAAGACAAAGATGAAATGCTAACAATAAAGGGGAAAATGATAAATTAGATCACATTAGAACTAAGAACTTCTTTTCACCAAAAAGCCCCCACATTTAAGACAGTGAAAAGGCAAGCCACAGATGGGAGAAAATATTTGCAAGTGCTTTACATTTTTAATTTATTTAATCTTCACAAGTTAAGTGAAATATAACTTAAATCAGAAATTAATACTACAGATCTTAAAAAAGGCAAAAGAAGTGGTCATGAGGACCATAAAGTAATTTTTTGGATAAAGATTAATAATATAGCCAAACTTCTTGTTGGAAATAGCAAGACAAAAGACAGAGATACAAAAAATGTGTATTAGGATCAGCAAGGGACATAACCACAGAGTAGATGACTTAAGAACTGTAAGAAAATACTATGCATATCTTTTGCCCTATATTTTAAAAATAAATAAATTACACAATTTTTAAAGAAAATATAAATTACTAAGTTGGTTTCAAGAAGAAATAGCAAACATGAAGAGAATAACTATAGAAAATGACTTGGTAAAAAATTTCTTTTAAGAGCACTAGGACTAAATAGTTTTTCAGATATGTTTACCACCCCTTTAAGGAATAAATAAGCTCTATTTTATGCAAATTTTCCAGCAAATAGAAAGAGAGGATAAAGTTAATTTATTCATTTTATGAAGCTAGTGTAGCCTTAATTTGAAAACTGAATAAGGATAATACTAAAAAGGAAAACTACAGGGCTGTCTCACGAAGAAAATGCAAAAATTCTAAATGAAATACCATCAATCAAATCTTGCAGTGTTTTAAAAGATGACTTGTCATAAACAAGTTGGTTAATCACATAAATTCAAGTTTAGTACATATCAGAAAACCAATGTAATTCATCATTTTAACAGAAAATGTTGGGAAAATGCTTCAATAGGTATAAAAAAAAGTGTTTGATAACATTCAGAACTCATTTATGATATAAAGTCGAAATAAACTGGAATCAGAAGAAAAAGTAATATAATAAAAGGTGTCTGCCATAGCCTTCAATAAATAGGATACTAAAGGTGAAACTTTGGACGCTTTACCTTAATGTGAAGAAAAGGCAGTGACCTCTTCATCACCACTGTTACTTAGCAATGCAGGGAACATCCTAGCCCAGGGCTTATTGAGTTATAACCCCTTGCCCCCAGGGACATTTGGAAATATGGTGGCATTTTTATATGTGATAATGACTAACAAGTGCTCCTGGCATTTAGCACATGGATGTAGTTGGGTGGGAGGCTGTAATAATACTAAACATCCTGTCCTGTATGGGGCAGTCCCGTGCAACAAATGATTATCCAATGTGGCAGCAATAGTACCTCGGTTGAAAAATACTGAGTCAGTGCAGTAAGAGAAAAGAAAAGAAGTGAGATATGAGTATTACAAAGAAGCAAAACTATCTTTATCTGCAGATGATGTGCTCATTTAAAAAAATCAAATGAAATAACAAATTTTTAGAATTAAGAACTTGAGGTCAACAGGATAGTTGATTATGAAATCAACATACAAACCGCAGTAGCCTTCCTATATGTTAACAATATCTAATTAGAAATATTGAAAAAATAATATTTTTAATAGCAACAAATAACAAAATACCTAAGAAATCACTTAATAAATACAGGTGCAGCCCTAGCCGGTTTGGCTCAGTGGATAGAGCATCGTACCTCAGACTGAAAGGTCCTGGGTTTGATTCTGGTCAAGGGCACATGTCCAGGTTGCGGGCTCGATCCCCAGTAGGGGGCGTGCAGGAGGCAACCAATCAATAATTCTCTCTCGCCATCGAAGTTTCTGTCTCTCCTTCTCCCTTCCTCTCTGAATCATTAAAATTATGTTTTAAAAAAGTGCAAATACTTAAAAAATAAAAATAAGCCAGTTGGAGAAAGATAAATATCACATGATCTCACTCATATATCTCGGAAGGCCCACTCCTTCCTCTCCAAGGAAGATGATGAATGAGATGGAGAGGAAGGAGTGGGCCTTCCGAGATATAATGAGTGAGATCATGTGATATTTATCACATGGGATATAATGATCAACATAATTTGATGAACAAGAATAGATCCAGAGACAAATGGCAGGGGAGGGGGTGGGTTAGAGAGCAACCAAAGGACTTGTATGCATGCATATTAGCATCACCAATGGACACAGACACTGGGGCGGTGGGGGGCTTGCCGGGGGTGGGAATGACTGGGAGGGTGTCAGTTGGGGAAAAAGGAGACATATGTAAAATTGTAGACAATAAAAAAATGCAAATGCTTTAAAAAATAAAAACAAAAACAGGTGCAAAGCATTTATGGAGAAACATATACATTGTGACTTTCTGTAAATTACTTTGATATTTCTTTGTATTTAAAAAAAATAGATTTGTCTAATACAGGGCATATCAAGATATGATTGTTCAGTAGCCACATAATATTTTTCAAATATTTTCTGGTATCTTATATGCACCTAAAATTTCTTCTGGCTGACTTACTAACAAGAAGCAGTGCAGGGCACAGCTGGGAGGTACATCTAGAGCAGCGGTTCTCAACCTGTGGGTCGCGACCCCTTTGGCAGTCAAACGACCCTTTCACAGGGGTCACCTAAGACCATCCTGCATATCAGATATTTACATTATTATTCATAACAGTAGCAATATTACAGTTATGAAGTAGCAACGAAAATAATTTTATGGTTGGGTCACAACATGAGAAACTGTATTTAAAGGGCCAGAAGGTTGAGGGTGTTCCCTAATACTACATCCCAATGTAACCTTAAATGTAGAGAGGACAGGAGCTGAAAGGGAGTAAATGAAATACTGGCAGGTACATGAATTTGTCCATGTGTTTCTAAAGTGTTTTTGCTTCACCTCCAGGTCGAGGTCTCCCGGCAGGACAAGCTGAGGTGGAGATGATAGAACGTGCCCGGGAGAAGCGTGCCTGGGAAGCCACTCTCCCGCCTCTGACTGACACCTCCCACTTTGAGAAGAGGAGGAAGATGATGAATGAGATGGAGAGGAAGGAGTGGGCCTTCCGAGAGCAGGAGATTGAAAGGTAGGTTCTTGCCCTAACCGGTTTGGCTCAGTGGATAGAGCGTCGGCCTGTGGACTGAGGGGTCCCGGGTTCGGTTCCGGCCAGGGGCATGTACCTTGGTTGCGGGCACATTCCCAGTTGGGGGTGTGCAGGAGGTGGCTGATCGTTGTTTCTCTCTCATCGGTGTTTCTAGGTCTCTATCCCTCTCCCTTCCTCTCTGTAAAAAATCAATAAAATATATATTTAAAAAAAAAAAAAAAAAGAAAGGTAGGTTCTTGATCCCCCAGACGATGGCTCTTACGCTGATGGGAGTAATGTTAACACTTTTTACCTATAAAGCATTTTTCCAAATGTGTCAGGTTTAAAAGTAATCCTCAACCTATGTAGACAGGAAATTGGGTTTCTGGTCCTTCCAGAACAATAGCTCTACCGTTTTCTCTCCACTGATATAAAAAGGCGCAGTGGCCTCTGTGTGTGCAAGGCAGCATGGAACCAGCTCGGAGCAATTCCTCAGGCACCTCTGCTTCTCCTCTCCCTTTTCCCTTTAGTCTCTAATCTAGGCTATCACAGAACCCCACTGACTTTCGCCTAATGCCTTTCAAACTGTCCCTTTCAGTTCATTCCCGTGCCACTCCCCTAGGTCTTGGCCCTCCTCATATCCGTCAAACAGCCTCCTAGCTGATCCTGTTTCTTATCCCCCTAGTACCGATTCACAGGCAGAACTCCGTGGGTTCCAGAGAGAGCTAATGGGGCATTTTCTATGTAAAAGCCAAATTGTGAAATTCTTCAATTAAGAGATGAGCTCACAGCACATAAGTGACAATATACTGAGGTGATATGGTTAAGTTTCCAATCATTTTAACTGATATATTTTCAGTGAATGAGGTTGTCCCTAGAATATGTAGGATAACAACTCCTTAGGAAGAAAGAAAAAGAGGGAACCTCCACCAAGATTGTTCTTTTTTCAGGCTGTAATGAGGTACTTTATTACTTGTAGCAATGCTACCAAAGCCCCGGACACATGCTCACATGTAAGAGAGTTAGGGACCAAGAGACCCTGAAACTCAGTGTGGTTCTGAATTCAAAATATGTTTATCTTTTTGCACCTTCTGATTCACCCTGAAGCAGGACAATGTGATGTTTTGTTAAAAACTTGCAATTTAATAGAAAATAGTATTTGGAGCAAAATAGGTAGTAAATACCCAATTCTGTATGCAGAAATGTAAATTTATTGCTGCAATTTGGAGAGCTATATTATTTTAAATATATCTATATATTTATTGATTTCAGTGAGGAATGGAGAAGGAGAGAAAGATAGAAACATCAATGATGAGAGAGAATCATTGATTGGCTGCTTCCTGCATGCACCCTGCCTGGACATGTGCCCTTACTGTGAATTGAATCATGACCTTTTGTTCATAGGTCGACGCTCAACCATTTTTGCCACACCAGCTGGGCTGGAGAGCTATATTCTTGTCAGAAGGACATTAAAAATATTAAAAATATATCTGGCTAGAATGAAGACATCACCTAAGAAAGAGAGTACTTTCGTTAAACTTAGGGTAATTTTAATAAACATGTTTTGCACCTTTCCTCTGTGCCAGGCTCTGTGCTGTGAGCTGGGGAAACAGGAATAATAGGAAATTGCTATGCCCTGGCAGCGTTCCTCATGATCCACTGGAGTGGGGAGGGGCGGTGGTCAAGGGTGGAGCAAAAGACCTTCAGACCAACAACTCTCCAGCAGGGCCCATTAGGTGATGTGCTCCTCTCTATACACAGTGCCAGCGGGACCCAGGTGAGAAAACCATCAGTTCTGTCTGAGGTGGGTGGAGATTGGGGGAAACTACGGAGCGGAGGTAGCCCCTGAGCTGGGTGTTGAAGGATGAGTAAGTAGCCATCAGGTGGACAGCAATATCAGCGACGATGATGATGATGACGATTTCACAGAGCATAGCTCACTTATAGAGTGCTTATTATGTGCTGGAACCAAGTTCCAAGTCAATAATTCTGAACATGTGGTCCATAGACCAGCAGCATCAGCATGATCTGGAAACTTGTTAAAATACAGATTCTCAGCCTATCCCCCCCACACTGAATCAGGGTGGGGAGCAGCAGTCTGTGCCAGAGCAAGCCCTCCAGATTATCGGATGCATGTTCAAGTTTGAGAACTGCTGTTCCAGCACGTTGTATACTGTAACTCATTTAATGCTCACAACAGCCTAATGGGATAGATACCATTATTTTGTCCATTTTGTGACTGAAGACATTGAGGCAAGTGATGAAGTTGAGACTTGAACCTAGGATTTCTAACTCTAGATGAAAGGTGACCGTTGGTGTGTGGCTTACTTTTAAAAATCTCCCTCCATATTCACTTGTCCCTGCTTCCCCACCCTCACCTCCATATTCACTGTGAGAAGCCCCATCTATGACACGTTAGCTCTGTCTTGAGTCCTTCTGAGTCAGACCTTTAGCTCCCTCTGCGGAGGCCTCACCTTTCCCTTGTCAGTGTGGCAGATCTTAGTCCTTGCCTGTCCTCCAGACTGCAGTTAAGGAAGTCCTCTAAGGAAGCCTTGCCCACTGCCCACTCCTCCCCCCTCCCCCCAGTAACCAGGAATAGCTAGACGTGGTGCTATGTCTCTTCTCCCACAGAAATCTCTTCATTCTTCCGGCCTGGGGTTTATCTCCTTGTGTGGTAAATGCTGGTTTATATGCCCACTCCTCTAGAAAGTGCTTCTTCTGAGAAGGTGCTTTGTCTGGCTCATCATTGTTTGCCTGGCACATGGTGAGCACTTAATAAGTACTTGGCAAATGAATAACTGGATAAATTACTGTATGAGTTTTGAAGCAGGAGTGAAATGTCTAAATCTCTGTTATAGGAAGGAAAGTCTTGCTAGCTCTGTGAAACAAGGATTGAACAGGGAAAGACTGAACTGGCAACAAGAGTCGGAGTTAGGAGAGATGACACGAATGCGAGCTAGGGAATGGAGGCAAGAAGCGTTTTAGAGGTGGGATCCCTAGAGGAGGGAAAATGATGTAAGAGAATGGGTAGATTTCTGGGGGAACAAAATGAGTGGGTTTTTGAAGTGACAAGAATAGCTAGAGATTTGACAGAAATTCTGGCTCAGAAAGGTCTGGGCTGGAGGTAAGGATTTTAAAGTCATTTGTATGTGGCTGTATGCACACGAGCAAGGTAACTCCAGGAGAACAAGGTAAAGGTAGCAAAGGTTGACCAAGTACCTGGAGGTGCAGACACTGGCATTTTCACATTAACTACTTAGGATAGCATGCCACACCCTCATCTTCTCTTCACTCTCGTCACGCAGCCCTCTAGCAGCCAGTCGACCTGGAACCCTGCATGAGCTTCTTGTTCACTTAGGCCCATCTGCCGAGAGAACCCTGATTTTGCCCCATCCATCTGGCACACTTCTTTGTCCTTCAGAACTGCACCCATATATATATATATATTCCCATTATATGCTCACCATTGAGCTGTCACTCCCAGACCACCATTTGTCACACTTTTGCTAAGGTGGTCTTTTTAAAATATGTGACTATGATACCAGTTTAAAGAGGAGACCCTGTTGATGACAGGTGCTCCCTTTCTGGTAGAACACCTGTTTGCGGTGCCGTATGCTTCTTTGTTTTGTCATGTGCTTGAAGACTGCAGGAGATTCGCCTGGAAATTCTAAAAGAGCTGCTGAGGAAACGTCTCAAGAATAGCAATGACATGACTACGAAGCACTTGAATGCCCAATGGTCTAACCTGCAGGAAGCAAAGGAGGCAAAATTGGCAAAAATTCGTCGTACACATGTATCAGGTAATGGTGTAGTATGAACAATGAAGAGAATGGAAACGGTGGCTTTGCTTTGGATCTCTGATCAAACCTGATTTAACTATGACATAATTCTGGTTTGGTCCTAGTGTTATTAAATAAGTAGCAGATGGGAGATGAGTTATTGCTCAAAAGTAGAAGAGTGGAGGAAAATTCCTTACTAAGAAAATCAAGTAATGATGTTCTGACAAGTAGTTAAGCTATTGATGGTGTGTGTGTGTGTGTGTGTGTGTAGATGTTCCCTGGACAGAGGCCTGTTTCTCAACCTTTTATTCATCATCATTTCCTAAAATAGACATTCAGACATCTTTTTTCCTATTCACCCCTCCCATGAAATTTTAATACACAGGTATACTGTATATCTGTTTATGTACTACAAGTATATCTGTACTTTATACATAAAAAGAGGAGTCAATGGAAGATTAAGAATGACTAAATAAAAATTTTAAAGTAAAATTTAAATTAATTACCATGATACTTAACTTTATAGCTATATTAAGTAATTGATTTACTTATAAAAATATTATCAATTATATATGCCAATTAGGAATTTATATACATAATAGCAATATAATCACATTTAAAAAATCATTCAAAATTGTCATTTCCTAGCAAAAGTAAAGCAATTACAAAAATTAATTATTTAAAAATTATTTTTAGTGAGTTTAACTTTTAATTTTTTCTTGATGTGAGAAAATAGGTTTTAACTTCACTAGCTGCATTTAGATATTGTCAACATACATTGTTTCCAGAATTTGACATATTTTAATTTATTCTGGGGTTAGTCAAGATGGGCAGAGATTGTTGAAAAATCTATAGTCTTCTCTCCTTTTTAATTATTTTCCTAGGAAAAGAATAATTAATTACCTTAGTCTCCATTGAGCATGTCTTTTCAGTTACTTTGAATTTCTTTCATTTATTTAACAAATGTTTATTGACTATCTCTTCTTGGCTCAGAGCTTGGAATGCTTTTATAAAAGAGCCCTGGCTGCTGTTTTCCAGCAGTTGGAGCATCAGCCCATGCACCCAAGAGCCTCAGGTTTGATTCCAGATCAAGGGCACATACTTGGGTTGCGGATTTGATCCTCAGCCCCCATTCCCCAACCCTGGTTGCAGGAGCCAACCAAACAATGTGTCTGTTTCACATTAATGTTTCTTTCTCTCTCTCTCTCTCTCTCTCTCTCTCTCTCTCTCTCTCTCTCTCCCCCCCCCCCCCCACCTCTCCCTCCCTTGCACTTTCTCTAAAAATCAATGGAAAAAAATATCCTTGGGTGAGGATTAACAAACGAACAAACAAAAAGAGAGATTTTTTTGATGAGTTCTAATTTGGAAACTAACAGATTCAGCTCTATCACTTCTGCCTGGGTCACAAATGACAGACTTCTGTTTTTAGTGTGGCTTTCCCCCTGTAGTGAGTGGCCATCATGAAATTCATTCAGTTCAGTAACTTCCCTGAGAATAAAACTAGAACTGGTTTACTATTCTGCATTTGGATCATTCAGAACAATATTTTGGAGATAGTCATGGAGGTATGTTTTTTTTTTTTAGCAATCAGAAAACTTATGGGAAAGAGAAAGAACGTAGAAGAGAAGTTCGAGAGAAGAAATATCATCAAGGACTATTCTGATTATGCATCACAGGTCTATGGACCTCTGTCTCGCCTTGGTCGTTTCCCAGACAATGATGAGGACTTTGCAGTAAAAAATCACTATCTTGACACCTATGAAGGTAAACAATTTACATAATTACAAGTTCAGTATAAATTAAATACATAATTTATGTATATATATACCTCCTGAGGAGGAGGGTCTTCCTATGCCTTGATATGAGCAGTACTTTAAATCTTTTATACTAGTGATTAAGATTATCTATTGTGATTCTCAATTGGCAGCAACATACACCACCGTCAGACTAGCTAAACAAATATAAGATTGCATAGTTCAGTAGTGGTGGGAAAAAAGAAATATAAGTTAAATATATAAAACATAACTTAGATTAAAAGCTAAACAACAAATAAAAATACTTGCAAGAAAAAGTAATTAATATATTTAATATTATTAATAATATGAGTTGATACAAACTAATAAAAACTACTAAGACCCACATAAATAAATAGATACACTATACAACCGTTTATCAAGGGGTAAAGTCAATTAACTACTAAACATTAAAACACATGGAATGTTACTAATCATCAAAGTTATGCAAAAATGGAATAGAAAAAAGTTTTATATCAGGTTTATAAAGCAAAAAAATATATAATGAAATCAGTCTTTTAAAAAGAAATGCCAGAAAACGAGTAGGCAAGGGGATGGAAAACCAGGGGATAAATTCATGGAGAGGATTATTTCTGCGATACCATTCAAGAGAGGCCTTTATTTAAATTACTTAAATTTCAGTTGACAAGTTGAAGCATCACGTGGCCAAGATCATGAGTTGATGGTCATAATATTGGATGTGTAGCTCTGGCTGATCATCTCCAGAGCAGAATATGATAAATTGGTATACATCCACTTTAGAATGGTGACATGTATCATATGATCATTAATTTTCTGTTGGTTATTATTGTGGAGTTTATTTTTTCAGGGCAATTTTTTCGCTTTAGAATGCATTTCTCATTTTTTTTGAATTTATACAGAAATTTGCTTTACACTTTGGGGGTGATTCAGTTATATGAGATACACCTTATCAATGATTCTAAATGAGACCACTTGGCAAGCAACGAATAAAATTAACAATATGCTTTCAAAATGCTAACTTTAAGCACCAGATACTAAAAAGATGTGCTTCCTTCCCATAGGATTAGTCGAACTTGAGTCCTGTCTCCCAGATTTTGTGACACAGCCCCGAATCAAAGCTCCAAAACCTAAAGTCACAACCACCAAAGCTGGCTTTCTAAAGAGGGCGGCAAAGCTGGAGAACGAGTTGGCAGAGGTTCATAAGGTATAAGCCTCATCTGGGAAACAAGATGCTTCTAGGGTGACCTTTGCAGAAAATACTACACTGCAAACATTGCACTTTGTCTTGGGCTGCAAAGTCCGGTAGTTCTCAACACCCAGCCCTTCATCCCACCCCCTCTCTAGACTTCTCTCTCTCGAGGTGGTCTGTGCTGTGCTGTGCGTTTCCCCCCTCATTTTAAACTACTTGTAGGAAAGCCTCTTGGAGGTTGTTCTTTCCATTTACAGAAGCCATGTTACGCTCTAAAAGAAGGCACATGAATTTGACACTACATTAAGGTCTAGTGTTAAGAATGATGGTTTTAATAGGATAATAGGCCCCATTTTCTCCCTTTAAGATTTGTTACCAGGGCATCATGAAGAAAGGGAGTCATGCTCAACTCCTCTCTCATCTAGTTTAAAACATAACTGAAAGAGCAAGTCTGATGGTCAGCCCCGTCAGCCAACTACACAGCATCCACCAGCTGAGCCTTCGATTTCGTTAACTGGATGATAGGTGTACAGACTTGGGTTAGAACTTGTGGTATATGATAGTGGTGCTCAACCTTTATCGCGCACCAGGACCACCTGGAGGGCTCATTAAAACGCCTTGCTGGGTCCCAGCCCCAAAGTTGCTGATTCAGTGGGTCATGGTGGGGCTCGAGTGCTGGCGTTTACAAGGTTCAGGAGATGCTGATGCTGCAGGAACCACACGTTGAGACCCCCTGGTTTAGTCTATCACTGGTCCGTGCATGCTTGTTTGTTCAGTTGGTCTTAGTAATAGAATCAGGTAAAAATTAGGACCTTAACGATCACTCACCTATATCCATGTGCTTCTTTCCTATCTCATCTTCCATTTGCCCATTCTGAAGTCTGTTCATTATTCTCTCACTTTTTGTAAGATTTTTTAAATACTCCTTATGAGGGTATGGAAGTTCCCTTCCATTCTTAATTTACTGAAGCTTTAAATCATGTGTTTCTGTTGAATTTTATCAAATGTTTTGTCTGCATTTATTGAGCTAATTATGAAAAATCTTTTCCTTTTAAAGTTATTATTGTATTCAGGAAGAGTTATAGTTTCTGGGTATTTTTTTTAATTAAATATTTATTCAGATTATTACAGTTGTTATTTTTTCCCCCCATAGCTCCCCTCCACCACGTTCCCCCCCCCCCCCGCCCTTACCCCCCCCCCCCCCGCACTGTCCTCATCCATAGGTGCACGATTTTTGTCCAGTCTCTTCCCACACCCCCACACCCCTTTCCCCCCGAGAATTGTCAGTCCACTCCCTTTCTATGCCCCTGATTCTATTATATTCACCAGTTTATTCTGTTCATCAAATTATTTATTCACTTGATTTTTAGATTCACTTGTGTATTTGTTGTTCATAATTTTTATCTTTACCTTTTTCTTCTTCTTCCTTTTCTTAAAGGATACCTTTCAGCATTTCATATAATACTGGTTTGGTGGTGATGAACTCCTTTAGCTTTTCCTTATCAGTGAAGCTCTTTATCTGACCTTCAATTCTGAATGATAGCTTTGCTGAATAAAGTAATCTTGGTTGTAGGTTCTTGCTATTCATCACTTTGAATATTTCTTGCCACTCCCTTCTGGCCTGCATAGTTTCTATTGAGAAATCAGCTGACAGTCGTATGGGTACTCCCTTGTAGGTAACTGACTGTCTTTCTCTTGCTGCTTTTAAGATTCTCTCTTGTCTTTTGCTCTTGGCATTTTAATTATGATGTGTCTTGGTGTGGTCCTCTTTGGATTCCTTTTGTTTGGGGTTCTCTGCGCTTCCTGGACTTGTAAGTCTATTTCTTTCACCAGGTAGGGGAAGTTTTCTGTCATTATTTCTTCAAATAGGTTTTCAATATCTTGCTCTCTCTTTTCTTCTGGCACCCCTATAATTTGGATGTTGGTACATTTGAAGTTGTCCCGGAGGCTTCTTACACTATCTTCATATTTTTGGATTCTTTTTTCTTTTTGTTCTTCCGGTTGGGCGTTTTTTGCTTCTTCGTATTTCAAATCTTTGACTTGATTGTTGGGATCCTCTAGTCTGCTGTTGGATCTCTGTATAATATTTTTTTATTTCAGTCAGTGTATGCTTAATTTCTAGTTGGTCCTTTTTCATATCCTCAAGGGTCTCACTAAATTTATCGGCGGTTTCTAACAAATTCTTGGAAAACCTTATAACTGTGGTTTTGAACTCTATATCCAGTAGTTTACTTTCCTCCATTTCTGTCATTTGTGACCTGTTTCTTTGTCTTCGCATTTTGGCTGCTTCCCTGTGTTGATAGAGTGGCTTTCTGTGCTAGGTGTCCTATAGGGCCCAGTGGCTCAGCCTCCCCAATTACCTGATGTGGACACTCTTGGTGCAACCCTCTGTGAGCTGTGTGCACAGTCTTGTTGTAGTTAAGCCTTGACTGTTGTAGATATCCCTGGGAGGAATTGGCCTCCAAGCCAATTGGCTGTGAGAATCAGCTGTGTCTATGGTGGGAGAACTTCTGTGCTGAAGACACCCTTATGGGGCAAGACTTGCTTCAGAGGGGCTTTGGTGCTCACTGAGTCTGCCCCCTGAGTGTGTTCCTTATGGATCTGAGGAGTTGTAATCTGGATGGTCCCACTCTGACCACTGGGTACACTGGCTCTTGGATCTCTAAGGAGGTGCTAATTTAGCCTCTGCCTGAGGCTACCCAGCAGGAGCTATGGAGAGATCTGCAGATTCCTTTTCCTTGTTTAGGGTTTGGAGGTGCCCAGATGAGGCCCAGCTGTGAAGTAATGCAAGCTGCTGTGGGGCCTTGGGCCTTCTATTGGATGTTCTGGGTCTCTCTGACCCAGCTGCAGTTAGTTAGGTAATTTAGATTGCAAAGGGCCAGGGCATTCATATACAAAAGCCTCTGCACACAGCTTGGGTGGGGCGGGGTCTCGGGGAATCAACTGGGCGGAGCAAGCAGCTATGGCTGCTCCTCAGTCTTGTCCTAAGAGGTCCTGGTTCTCACTGTTCCGAGGTAATCGCTGCAAGCACCTCTGAGAGAAAGTGCCCTCAAGTTCTGCCCGATGCCAGACAGTCCAGTTTCTCCCTGTATGAGTCTGGGTCCCCAGAGACTCGCCCGGAACTGGCGTTCAGAGCAGTCAGGAGCTTGTGTCTCCCTCCTGATTGAAAAAGACGGCCACGTCCTCAGTTGCCAGCTCTTTCCGCTCGCGCCTCCATACCTCTGCACTTTACTTCCACACTGCACCTCCTCTGAGTCTCAGTGTGCTTTTCTCTTTCCTTCTAGTTGTAGGATTTCCACTCGGCCAGTCTTCCTGTGGTTCTGGATGATGTCCGTTTTGTCTTTTAGTTGTATTTTTGAAGTGGTTGTGCGAGCAGCAATTTCCGGTGTTTACCTATGCCGCCATCTTGGTTTCTCCAGTTTCTGGGTGTTTTTTTAAAAAAATACATTTTTATTGATTTCAGAGAGGAAGGGAGAGGGATAGAAACATCAATGATGAGAGAGAATCATTGATGGACTGCCTCCTGCACGTCCCATACTGGGGATCAAGCCTGCAACCCTGGCATGTGCCCTGACCGGGAATTGAATCATGACTGCCTGGTTCATAGGTCAATACTCAACCACTGAGCCATGCCAGCCAGGCTAGGTGGGTTATTTTTAAGTTTTATTTTTACAAATTATAATGTATCCTTGCATACCTGGGACAAAACTATCTTGGTCAAGGTGTATTATTTTTAATACATTGATGGATTTGATTTAAATGGATATACATAGAATATGTGCTATGTTTATTCAGTAGCTAACTTATCCTTAGGAATATCACAGCATCCTTTGGGAGATACAAGCACCCTGGTTTGGAATTGTTCAAACTGTCCTAGCATAGCCATAGAGAAGGTTATTTCTGATTGATAGTCATATCTTTGGCCTAGATGTGGTAGTGGAAGAAAATATAAAGGTAAGAAATGACAGTAGTTTGGTTTTTCAGGCACTGTTGGATAAGAAGAATAAGGTTCCTGAACCAAAGAAACCTCTGCTCTTTCTTCAAAGAAAGCCAATACCTCAACCTCGGCTTCCAACTCCAACCTTGGAAATGACTTCCACTGTAAGTTTGAAACTTCTCTATTTAAAATTCAAAATTTAGCATTGCTGTCCATTTATTCTTAGGATAGTTTGAGTTACAAACAAGCCTAATTTAACAGTGTTAATTTATGTTGCCTTTATTCTTATTTTCAAACATCAAACACACAATCACAAAAACAAGTAAAATGAGATGAAATGAAATCTAATCCTTTAAAAAAATAAAACACAAAGAATACAAAGTTTTCCCAAGAAAAGTAGGCATCAGAAGGTAATCCTCATGTGTGTCAAATAAAACAAAAAAGGATTGAATGATGATCAGTTACTATAATTATCTACCCAGTGGAGAGGTGGCGGATGACAGAGAAGAATGAAATGTTAGAAAGTCGCGAGGAAGGCTGACTTCTGAGGTAGGACTGGCTCCACGGGCCATATCTCACCTTCACAGATCCCAAACTCAGTTTGAGCGCAAGGTACCTGAGCTGGCTAAGGCTGACCCAGTCTAAACAAACCCACAACAAACTGCTAGAGATGCCAGAATGCAAATGTATTACTTTATGGGGAGAAATAAAACTGCCTGGTGCATCAGGATGTTCCTCATGGTAGGTCAGCCCATTATCTCACCATAGAGGGCAATTCTCACAAGAAGCCAGGTTGTATTCAGGAGGTAGTGCTTTGTCAAAGGGAGGGCAGTGGACAGATGAGCTCCCTAGCACGATCTGTGTCAGAGGTGACACGCGAACTCGTTTTTTTGGTTGATTTTTCTTTGTTAAATGGCATTTAAATATATAAAATAAATATAAAAAATATAAGTCTTTCTTTTACTATGGTTGCAAATATAAAAAAATTTCTATATGTGACACGACACCAGAGTTAAGTTAGGGTTTTTCAAAATGCTGACACGCCGAGCTCAAAAGGTTCACCATCACTGCCCTAGCACCTCTAATGGGCCAACTGTGGAGGGACTAGAAAGCTCCCATTGCCTGGCTAGGACGTGGTCTGGACAATACCCCCATTTTAGACCTTGTACCACCACTGCCGGTGGTTAACACATTATCTATCACGTGTTAATGCCACTGATTTTACTGTCGCTTTCTTTTGCATTCAGGGGTGCCTTAATTAGATTTGCCCAATCTGCTTTTTCTGTTGTTGGTGGGTTTTTTTTAATAAATGTATTTATTGATTTTAGTGAGAGAGGAAGGGAGAGGGATAGAGAGATAGAAACATTGATAAGAGAGAGACATCGATCTGCTGCCTCCTGCATGCCCCCTACCAGGGATCAAGCCTGAAACCTAGGCATATGCCCTGACTGGGAATCAAACCAGGGACTTCTTGGTTGATGGGTAGATGCTCAACCACTGAGCAACACCAGCCGGGATGCTCTTTTTGCTTTTGACACATAGTTATTAAAGGTGATTTTTATAAATGGCTGATCTTGTCTACTATATTCTGATTTTACCAGCTTTGCTAAATTTTTGTGAGAAGTACCTCCCGCTAGACCAGCGGTTCTCAACCTGTGGGTCGCGACCCCTTCGGCGGTCGAATGACCCTTTCACAGGGGTGGCCTATGACCATCCTGCATATCAGATATTTACATTATGATTCATAACAGTAGCAGCATTACAGTTATGAAGTAGCAACAAGAATAATTTTATGGTTGGCTCACAACATGAGGAACTGTATTTAAAGGGCCAGAAGGTTGAGAATCACTGCTCTAGACTCTGACCTAGATTAGCTGTATCCTTTGTCTCCTCACGATCAAACATGAAAAAACTATTGCAAAAGGGATGCTGTAAATAATACTTTCAGCTTCAAGAATGATTTTGCTGGAAAGAAGTATAGAAAAATGAAAATTGCTTAAATTATAGGTATAGTATGACAGTGGGTGATTTTTTTTTTACTTTTTATATGATTTGTTAAAGATATTAATGATGAAAAATAATAATGAAGTTTAATAATACAGTAAGCAACATTTAAAATACTATATATTCAATGAAGGTAGAGACCATTATTTATTTCTATGTAAGTCCTTCTGGCACAGTCTCTTTTGCTTGATCTAATTCTTTAAAAAATTATTTGATACTGACTGCTGTTCTCAAGCTGCTTGGTTCTCCCTTTGTTCTTTTAGGAAGAAGAAGATATAGAAAAGGCTGTTATCTTCCTTCAAAAGTTACTCCGGGGCAGAGTCGTTCAGAATGTGGTGTGTAGGGTCCAACCACTGGCCAAGTGCTTCTCCTCTGAATACAGATTCACAGAATGTGCATGTGCTTGGTTCCTTGGGGCGAATTCACCTCTGTCCTATGGAACTACACTCTTTCTTTTTTTTCCCTGTGTGTGTTTTACTTTATTTTTATTGTTTACACTATTACAGATGTCCTCATTCTCCTCCTCCTTTGCCCGCCTCCACCCAGCCCTCGCCCCACCTTCCCTCTGGCCATCACCACACTTGTCTGTGTTCTTTGGAACTCTACTCTTGAATTACCTACCCATTCCCTTCTACTGCCATAGATTGTCCGGATGGGTGACACAGTGTCAAGGAGAGGAATAGCCTGCCTGCTGTTTGCTACAGTTGTAGCCAACACAGTGTGACAGTAATGTCTTCCTGGGATTGCTAAATCCGGCAATTTTCTTACCTGAATTTTGATCATTAAAATATCACCGACCAAGTGGATTCCCTAATTTTCCACAAAGTCATAATACAACTACTGGAGCTGTACTTAGCTGGCAATACCTGAATAATAAATGAAATAACTAAATAATAACTACAGTCTGAACCCCTACTCAATGCCCACATGATACATTTTTTATTCTACATATATGTTCTCATTTTTTTCCCTACCACTTACCCTATATTATAGTCAAGTAATGTAAGTCTGAGAGAGAGTATGTTAATTACCAGCAAATTCAACTCTGGTCTTCCTGCCCGTGAAGCCTTACATTATTTCTACTGCCAGAGCAAACACTCAGTTTACAAAGTGGACTGATATAAAGTCCCAGCTAAAAGTTATTTCTCCCCAGACAGTTATAGCTCCTAAAAGACTCAGTTATGAAGAGCAAGTCCAGGGAAGCCGGGTGAGCATTTTATGTTCAGCATTATTCTTTACTCTCCTTTTGGTATTTCCCAGGAGAATTGCCTCACTTCAGACAGCACATTATGTATTACAAACCAGGGGCAGATCTATAGGAAAAGGAAATATAGCCATGAAATATACCATCCCCAGCTTTCTTAGGGATTAAGGAGCACAGGAAATGAGGGGAAGTTCAAGTTTCTTAATATGACCCTGTAGCGGTCCCCTTGCCTTTGAAAGGCATTTTAAGAAACCGTGTAAACAGCTAACTGGTAGCTAAGCTCCCTCCTTCTCTGCCCGAGCGGCCAGGGTGTCGTAAGAGGGCTGATCTCGCTCTGTGGGACCCACTGGCTCTGTAGTCCCAAAAGGTGGAGCAGAACCCTCTCGTCATAAGTCACTGCTTGGGAGCCCGAGGGCCTGACACAAGGGATGCTAATCTGCAAGTCTCTCTTTGATTTGATTTGGTACAGATGTTTGAAGGGAAAGAAAAGCGACTGGAGTTGATCCAGGAGCTGCGCGCCACCCACGTGCTACAAGACGATGACAGGCTCGTGAGGAAAACCGAGAAGCAAGTGACACTGGCCCTGCAGCGGCAGAGGAACTTGCATGAACACAAGGTTCTTTCCCTTTCTTTCTTGTTCCATTCTAGTCACATTTTCTCCCTTGATTTTTACTATTGTGTGAGCAACATTATGATAACAACAATGAATTGATGAAAAAGAAACATCCCCCACAATGCCATCACTCTATCACAGTCAGCATTTTTAAACTATGCTGCTACAGTCTATAATTCAAATGGGAATTGAATATGGTCTTATATTCCTTATTTGCAAAAAGAAGAAAAAAGAAACCTACATTTTAAAGGTTTCCCTTTCAAGTTTTCTTAAACATTTGATGACTGTACTATATTTCAGTTAGTGAGAGCTTAGCAGAATGAATAGTAATAAAAGCAATAAGAAAAAAGTGAGAAATGAGATTTATTTGTAAATATCAGCACTTATTTTGAGCTTTGGAGCTGTACCTAAGTCATGCTGGTTAAAACACATACTAAATATGTTAATATCTCATGCTATTCTGTGACTTTCATCATGACCTCTGCGTTCTGCTGACCTGACAACAGCTGGTAATAGCAGCTCTCACCCAACAAGGGTACATGTCTCCCTGTTCCCTTCTGTGTTCCTCTCTGTAAGCACCGTCTCTAATGCTATTGACTACAATGTAGATGCACTTTTCTGCCTCTCCCGCTAACCTGTTAATCGGTGTGGAAAACCATCTGTTTGCACAGTGTTTGGTGTTGTAAGAAAGTGAACTTACAGCAAAGCCACTATGACCCACCTTTAATCACACACGTAACTCTTGTGCTGTGTGGACTTGGGCTCGAGTGTTAAGCAGCTTGGAAATGTGCACAACTTTACTCCTTTCACATGACAGCAGGGCTGGATGGCCACTGCGTTTGGGGAGCTCGTGCAGCGGGGAGGGGAAGAAAGCCACAGGCTGTGAGACCCAACAGAAGGACCAGAGGAAAAAGCAGAGAGTCTCTGAATCGGAGAGGCCTGGGCATGATGGAGACAGGGCTGCACTTTTCTGTTCAGATAGAGAGCAAATGCCCAGAAAGTGCCAGCTCCCAGGACCTGGGTGGGAAAATGCCCTCTTTGGCCCTTGGAGGTTTCTGATTGTAGACTTTGGCAGATGCACCTAAGCCAGTCCAGGCTTTTCAACTCTGTCCCACTTAGCGGACATACTAGTCCTGACTGATATCATGTCAGCTAAGAGCTAAGGGAGGAAGTAGTGGGAAGAACTGTCATGCAGCCAAGGACTCGCCCTGCTTCCCTTCCCCTATACTAAGCACACTGGTGATGTGCAGGGGCCAGATGGACCGGGCACCTCATGGATGCCTACAGCAGTGCTGGCCCTCTCCTGTTCTCCTCTTACATTTTCTGTGGAAAACAGTCCAGAAAATGCACAGCTGCCAATTACACGATACGACTGCAATGGAATCACCTTGCTAATTTTTTTTTTTTTTACTTAATCTTCAAATTAAAATTTACTACCTGAGCATACCTTTCTTGTTGAGGGAGAAGATTAGACATGAACAGGATTTAAAATCTCAGGATTTTAAAGGTTGCCTCCTCGCGCCCCCCCCCCCCCACACACACACACACACACACACACACACACACACACACACACACACACGTGAGGGAACTGTGATCCCTGGAGATGAGGAGGAAATCTGTTTGTGATCTCTGGGCTGAATGACCGCCACTTACGAACGTTAGGAGTAGTGAGACTCTTGCCCTTTCTTTCCACCTCTCCTATTGTGTAAGTAAAGCTGGGCATTGTGGTTAGGAGGTGGGTATGGGCTGGGCAGTAGGTAAGGATGAGGATGAGTGTGTTGGACTAATAACTACGCTTGATTGACAGTCTCACCCAGTAGCCATACCACCTTGGAGACCTGAGCGGATGTCCTCCCTTCAAATATGAGCCAGAGGGGAACTGAGCACAGTGGCTGACTGTCAGTATTAAAGTAACATGTGCCTGGGCGGAGAGCTCTTCCTCTTTTACTTGAGAATGGAAGAGGCAACAGATGGGAGTGGCAAAGGATACAGTCCTTTAAATGCCTTTGCTCTCCATGTGTCAAGGCCAGGACAGATAGTCACTGTGGCTTATTCCTGGCCAAGAACTCCAGGCCTTTATTTTACCTTAAGGATCATATAGACATGTGTTTCTCCTGCTCTATTTCAAAGATAGTTGTTAATGACTTTGAAATTATGGTTTTCTACTTTCATGTTATTCAAGATCTTAAAATTCCCCCAAACTTATGTTAAAGGATGAGGCATTAAGAAATTAAAAAGGTGCCGAAACTGGTTTGGCTCAGTGGATAGAGCGTTGGCCTGCGGACTGAAAGGTCCCAGGTTCGATTCCGGTCAAGGGCATGTACCTGGGTTGCGGGCACATCCCCAGTCGGAGATGTGCAGGAGGCAGCTGATCGATGTTTCTCTCTCATCGATGTTTCTAATTCTCTATCTCTCTCCCTTCCTCTCAGTAAAAAATCAATAAAATATATTTTTAGCCGAAACCGGTTTGGCTCAGTGGATAGAGCATCAGCCTGCGGACTGAAAGGTCCCGGGTTCGATTCCGGTCAAGGGCATGTACCTGGGTTGCGGGCACATCCCCAGTAGGAGATGTGCAGGAGGCAGCTGATCGATGTTTCCCTCTCATCGATGTTTCCGGCTCTCTATCTCTCTCCCTTCCTCTCTGTAAAAAATCAATGAAATATATTAAAAAAAAAAAAAGATTATTTAAAAAATATATATATATATATTTTTAAAAAAAGAAATTAAAAAAGTATCAGTGAATTTCTAGGAGATTCTATTTTATTAAACTCCATTGCTATCTTTAATAAAATTCTTGATATTTTTCTTTCTGTCTTGGAAGACATAGCACTTTATTTGGCTAAAATTGAGCCCGGCTGGCATGGCTCAGTGGTTGAGCGTCGACCTATGAACCAGGATTCTGGATTGTAGGCTCGATCCTCAGTTTGGAGTGTGCCAGAGGCAGCTGATCAATGATTCTCTCTCATCATTGGTGTTTCTGTCTCTCTCTCCTTCTCCCTTCCTCTCTGAAATCAATAAAAAAATATTTTTTTGAAATTGAAATTTAGCTTTTTTTTTTTGTTATTGTTAATCCTCACCCAAGCATATATTTCCATTAATTTTTAGAGAGAGTGGAAGAGAGGGGGAGATACACATGGAGAGGAACATTGAAGTGAGAGAGACACATTGATTGATTGCCTCCTCATGCCCTGACCAGGATCGGGGCTCAAGCCTGCAACCCAAGTATGTGCCCTTGACTGGAATCAAACCTGCGAATTCTTCAGTCCCTGGGTCAACACTCTATCCACTGAGCCAAACTGACTAGTGCTAAACTTGAAATTAAAAAAAAAATGCATTCTGTGTAGACACTAACAGAATTCTTTGCTAAATCCTCTTTATAACTTGAGGACTATAAGCCTTCTGTGACTGACGGAGCAATCTACTTTCTCATGTCTAAGATTGTATCATAAGTTTTCCTAGTGACAGAACCCTCGAATGGGGCCAATCTAGAGATAATATTCCTAATAAAAACCAAGTGCAGTCTGAAAATAAAGTGACTCTCAATGGTTCTGGGTAACCCAACATCCCTCCTTATAAATCCCCATTTCTGTGGAATTTGTATCCTTAAAATTACATTATTTTTAAGGTGTCACTAGTTGAAAACCATCTGACTGGACTGGAAGGAAGGGTGCTGGCAGACATGTTCGACTTCCTGTCCAAAGAGCTGGTGAGACTCCAGGAAGAGAGGAGAATCCATGCCTTTGCCATGCTGGCCGAACGACAGCGGAGGATGCGGGAAGCTGAGGAGAGTGGTCGGCGACAGGTGGAACAGAGGCGCCTGCGGGAGGAGGACGAGATATTTAAGGAGGCAAGTGAGGGCAGCGGGATATCTGGAAGCTGTTTGTAAGGAGCAGAGTCAAACCAAAGGAAACTGAAGAAATGAAATGCATTTTTTTTTGTATTTTTCATTGTATTCAACAAATATATATTGAGATCCTACACAGACACACATTTAGCCACCTATTTCCTTATTAACTCATGCACATACAAGCACATGTGTCCAGAACCTTACACATTTATAAAGATATACAGAAACACACAAGTATATGTGTTACTACAGGTGGAACATAGTAAACTTCCCAACCCTGGACTATTATAAAACTCAGCTAATTATTCCATAGGTTCAACTTGATTCCCAGGAAGACTCTGGGCTCCCTAGAGCAGGCATGTTGTACATCCCATGGTGCCTTCCATCCCACCAGAATAGATCACTGTGCACAGTAGACATTGGGCAAATATATTTTGACTAGAGGCCCGTTACACAAAATTCATGCAAGAGTAGGCCTTCCTTCCCCCGGCTGCCGGCAGGCACCCGGGATCTGGGCTTCCCTTACGGCCCCAGCTTCGTCTGGAAGGTCATCTGGAAGGATGTCTGGTCTAATTAGCATATTGCACTTTTATTGAGGCCTGATGCATGAAATTCATGCAAGAGTAGGCCTTCCTGGCCGGGGAGGGTTGGAGGGCAGGAAGGGGGTGGGTAAGAGATCAACCGAAGGACTTGTATGCATGCATATAAGCATAACCAATGGACATAAGACACTGGGGGGTAGGGGAGGCCAGGGGATTGTCAAGGGCGGGGGGGAAAAAAGAGGAGACATATGTAATACTCTTTGTAATACTTTAAGCAATAAAAAAAAAAGAAGAAGAAGAAGAAGAAAAAAAAAAAGAGTAGGCTTTCCTTCCCCCAGCTGCCAGTACTGGCTTCCCTCCGGCACCCAGGACCTGGGCTTCCCTCTGGCCACCAGCGGGCACCCGGGACTGAGGCTTCTCTCCCAGCCCCTGCTTCGTCCTGAAGGTCTTCTGGAAGGATGTCCAGAAGGTTGTCCGGTCTAATTAGCATATTACCTTTTATTATTATAGATTGGTTGGTTGCTTGGTTGACACTGAATTAATCTGGTCATTGGGGTCTCTCGCAGGGAACATACAGGGATTCAAAGTTATGAATTTGGTGTTTTACAGGTAGGTATAGTGCCAGTCAAGAAACGTGCTGAGTTATTACGGAGTCCCAAGATACACAGAAATATCCAGACATGAAATAAAAAAGTACCCTTCTCCCAAGAAACTGAAAGTCTGTTGAGATAGAATGCATACAAAACTAAGGATGCTGCACGTGATGCCTCCTGTGTATCTACCTGTAAAACAGGCAAAACTAAACTATTACTATGGTTCCTACTTAGGGAGTAAAACTATAAGAAAAGGAAAACGTTTGCTGTAAAATTGTGAGAGGGGAAGGGGACTGTGGTCAGGAAGAACCCACGCAGTCTTCTGGGATACTGGCAGTGGCTGGTGGGTGCTGGCTTTCCTCTGGTTCGTTACACTGTACATTCATGCACTCCGCACTTTTCTGCATGTGTATTCTGTTTCACAGTTTGAAGAAAGCTGTAAAAAGAAGCAATGTAGATGGATAAGATGGTTCAGAAAGTTCATCAAAGATCCAGGATTCCTCTAGCTTTCTGCTTTTCTGTCCCTAAGGCCTGGCCTTCATGGCAGTTTAAGATGACTTCTGGTGCTCCAGCATTATGTCCCCATGAAATGAGGAAGGAAAAAGGAAAAAAAAATAAAGCTAGGTCTTTCCTTTTAACAATCTGTTCTGGAAGGTGCCTGCATCACTTATGCAGGTTTTCCCTTGGCTAGAACTATGGGTGCTAGGAAATGCAGTCTGTTCTAGGGACCTATTGGCTCAGCTAAAATCCAGAGGTTCTGTTATTGAAGAGGAAGGACATTGGGAAATAACCTTAGTCTCTGCCACAGTTAGGTAGTGTGACAAGACATGCTGTGGGTAAGAACATAGCCGGGATCCAGGATCTTTCTGCAATGTGTAGTGTCCACCCCCGAGGAAAATCCACAATTCTAAAATGGGTTAGATGGGAGGGGGCTGCCTAGAATGGGTAGAAAGGTGGGTTAGAAACAAATGGTCTAGATAGTAGAAAAAACGAACAATCAAAGAAGGGACTTAACGAACTGAGTAAATGAGCTAAAATATCGACCAGTGTTCATTTTTCTTGTCTTGTTTACATTAGTATTCCTGTTCTCAGTAACTGTGGGCATTTGGGGTTTTTACAGGTGGTTAAAGTTCACCAGAGTACTATATCTTCATATCTGGAAGACATAATACTGAAAACCGAAGACAAAACTGCAGAAGAACAAGCCAGGGCGGAAATTGAGAAGAAGGCTAAGGAAATCAATGACATTGCTTATGAAATGGAAAGCCGGTATGTACCAAGAGAATGGATGGTAGAATAGATAGCCCACTTGCTGTTACTTACATGTACTTTTCAGGAGCTTAAGAGTTCACCACCAAGGAAACACAAATATGTAGCTCATGCTTCAGTGCCCATTGTTTTATTAGCGTAACACTTTAGAAGCTAACATGCCTATCCCTGTGCATGGTGGGAGCACTGGGAGTAGAAGTTTCTGCAGTCTGGTTGGCTTTTACATTACTTACTTTAGAATACCTCAAAGCATGAAGAACAGGTGAGTAAGTACATGCAACATTCCTTGGAGTCCACCCCGAGGTGTGTGGACCCATGGATAAGTTGTATCTCTAACATTCCCTTCCTGGCTGGCAGGGTACATGAAGGGCGGGGCCAATCTGACTTTTCCATGGGGTTAACCAAGCTCACCAGGAATGTCATATTTCACTTAACCAAGGGAAAGGCGATGGTGGAGTTCCTTTACAAGTCAGGAGGATCCAAGTACAGCCACAAAGAAAGTTTAATTTGTTTATTTTTCAGTCGAACTCAGCTTCAGTCAGAGGAGATTGTTGCTGAGTTGGTTTATAGTTTCCTGATCCCAGAGGTGCAAAAGGACTTCGTCAAAGAAAAAGGTAAACCCATGCAAATGCGTCCCTGTGTGATTTTTTAAAAAGAGAAACTCTTTCAATATCCCAGAGATTTAAAACTGAGCAGAGGTATGGGGAGATTTCTGAAGGAGAATCACTGAGCTTTCTTATTTCAGAGCCTGTCCAGTCCTCTTCCTGCTGATTCCAGATATACTCACCTCTAGTGTAGATGGGCAAAGTCCTAATAAGCGTGGCCGAGCATCAAGAGCCAACCCTCCTTTGCAAGGGAGTTCCCAAGTTCCAGAAGAGGTGTACTTTTTGATTTGATTTTTTAAAAACATAAAGTAAATGTTGAGAATATGCGGGATTTTCAAAATGAAGCAGCCCGTGGAGGCAGGGCACGCGCAGGTGACTGTTGAAAGCGGGGGCGCCTGAAGGGTCTGACGCTGCTCTGCTGCTCCCCTGTGTCACGGATGCCTCCCGTGGCTGCCAGGTCTGTATGGCAGAGTAAACACCCTCAGATGTCACCTGTCAACAGCGGATGTTTTGGAAGATTGATGCTTTTAGTCAACAGATAAGGAGGAAAACGTGTGTCTTAAAAAAAGAATATTTTTTTGGAGCTTCCAGACTATTGGTGACAAACCCGATCCCAGAGGGAGGGGTGCAACCAGAGGTCAATACTTAAAGTGAAATAATATCTTAGTAGGTGTCAGAGTTATTAAGGGGGATTCTGGACATGTTTAAGAGAAGTGTAGTATTTTAGGCCATTTAACCAGGATAAAGGAATGGTGGGGTTCTCATGGATTTGAAGAGAACAAAGAAATATCTTATTTTCCCATTATATGATTGCACTATAATTTTTTAAACCAGTACCCTCTTCAATAAGCATTTAGCTAGTTTCCAACGTGTTTTTCTATAACTAGTGGTGCTGCAATCAGTATATTTTACACATGCCCTGGTTGTGCTGCTGAGAATAAATTCCTAGCAGTGAATAAGGTATGTGAATTTTACATTTCGATAGATACTACCAAATTGCCCCACAAAAAGATTGTTCTAACTCATACTCCCACCAGCAGCATTTGATAGCGCCTAAACAAGCAAAATTTAATTTTCAGGTAGTAAATATTTCTGTGTTACCTCATATTATAAAAGGAATATTGTGTTATCTAGATCCTTAAGAAAATATGCAACTCCTTTCTACTTCTCTGAGGTCCCAAGTGAGGTCAGCCTGTGTCAGATAAATTCTACCCAAGGGAATCCAGAGAGAGGGGGAAACTGTATCTAACAGTTATTTGTTTGTGACCCCTTCTCCAGCTCCTCCTGGCTCTGAGGGGAGGAGCTGGCGGGGGACTTGAGCTGAAGGAATCCAATGGGTCTTGTTTGTGGGCACGCTGGACAAGTCCTTAGCCTCTTCACTTTAAATATTTTAAAAAATATATTTTTAATTGATGAGAGAGAGGAAGGGGGTAGAGGGGGGCGGGGGGAAGAGAGAGAGAGAGACAAAGAGAGAAACATAGATTTGTTGTTCCACTTACTTATGCATTCATGCATTCATTGGTTGCTTTTTGTATGTGCCCTGGCTAACTGGAGATTGAACCCACAACCTTGACATATCGGGATGATGCTCTAACCAACTGAGCTACCCAGCCAGGGTGGCCTCCTCCCGTTATGTGCATCAAATCAAGAAAACCTTATGGACAGGGAGCATGCACTAGAACCTTTGTTTCTCTTTTCAAATAAGTGAGCCATATGTATTATATGTACTCTTTACCCCAAGTTAAGATAGTATATGCAGTCCATTTTGAGATGTCTTGTTGGTGTGTTTTTTTTGTTTTTTAGCTGAGGGATGGGAAAGACCTTGAAGAGACCTGTAAATAGATGTAAAATAACAGTAACTATTAAATTTTAAATGCTGCTAAGTTCTAGACAAGGTACTAAGCATTTTTAAAAGTACCTGATCGAAATTTCTTACAATAGCTGTAGGTGTGTTCTCATTATTCAGTTAAAGAACTTAGTGCTTAGACACATTATAGAACTTGCAGATTTGAACCATGATCTATGTGGCTCCAAAGTCCCCATACTTTGGGTCATACTACTGTGAAGTGCTGCAGGCTGCTGTGTGACTTACCCTCTATAAATTTGGATGATGCCTGAAGAGCATAGAATCCACAGTACTTCTCACTGCCCTTTGCTAGCTGTATGACTTTGGGCAGATTACTTAATCTTTCTGTGTCTCAGTTTCCTCATCTGAAAATGGGGATATTAATAAAACTCTCTTTTAGGGTCATGAGGTTTAAGTGAATAATTATATGCCAACTGCTTAAAGCAGTGCATGGCATAAAATAAGGACAGATGCTAAATGCTAACATCATCATCATCATGATTACTTCTTTGCAAGGGAAATGTGGTGCGTAATATACTAAGCCTTGAGGATACACATTCTTAGAGTGTGGAGCTAGGACCACCTTCTAAAGCCATGAGCTCCCATATTAGAAATGGAGGTTCAAAGGGAAGAATGGGGCACCTTACCTTTAAGTCATTTACGATATTTGTGTTACAAAATTTGCATTCTGATGCAAAATTATCATTTCTATCACGACTGTTTTGAAAACATGTGGGAATGAATGAGTTCAGACTTTCAGAGTAAAAATTCTTCTGTCTCTTGGCACAGTGAGGAACGCACAGCGGAAGCATATTCTTGCAGCCCATCAGATTATCCACAGGCACACAGGAGACATGCTTGCAAGGGACTTTGCTGAGCGACCACAAGATGAGCACTGACAAGTTACTTAAGGAAAAAACTCAAAGTGAGAAAGACAGCTAAGGTGAGTTTGATTTTTCCATTTGGAAGGAAGTAGAGAGGAGGGAAAGTAGCACCATTCAGCTTTGAGCTATCTATAATAATAAAAGCATAATATGCAAATCAACCGAACAGCCAAACAGCTGAACAACCTTCTGGACGACCACACCAGGCCAGCCAAGGCGGGTGCGATGCGATTGGTTGGGGGCCCCGCCATTGCCCCATGATCACCTCGCGGAGCTCCATGATCCATCGCCCCCCCCCCCCCAGAGAGAGGCCCAGGCTACCTGGCCCGCGGCGCTGAAGTGGGTAGGCGAGGCCTCCCTCCACAGGGCATCGATCCCGGGACTCCTGGACTTTGAGAGGATGCAGGCAGGGCTGAGGGACCTCCCCCCACCCCCAGTGCATGAATTTTGTGCACCGGGCCTCTAGTACTCTAATAATCATCATATGAAAAGATTGCCCATTGTTTAAGAAGATGAAGCACTCCCATGTAAATTGGCATATTTCATCTAGGATATGGAACATGCTATTGAAATTGTTAGAGAATATAGTGTTAGATATTATAGTAGTTGGACTCTTGTGACCAGAAAACAGGACTCTAGATTATTTTTATGGTTTCTTTTAGCGTGTGACTGTACTTATCACAAATAAAGCTGCAAAAAAAAAAGAGCTTGTTCTCATGGAGGTTCCTCTATTGCATTGTGCTAGTTGTAAGCATAGCATGAGGCACAGCCTCCTGATTCCAGCTCAGATGCCTTCTGCAGTGTCCATCAGGGGTTGGTTTTAGGCTCAACTAAATAGTCACATGCATAAGACTGACATGGACCACATTTGATAGGATTTGCGTATCGGTCTACTCAGCAAGATACAAGGCAGGAATTGCAGCGTCCAGGAGAGCCTTAGGCAGCTCTCTTGCTGTGGGAGCTCTTGGCCGTAGCCACACAGAAGAACACAGCCACTTTCTTTAGCCCCCCGGTTACATAGTTCAGGTACAAGGAAAAGAGATTCACATTGAGTGGGTGCAGGAGTTGTCTGGTTTACATGTCCCAGGGCCAGTATTGCTTGTAATAATTCCATAGGCAGAGTTTCCAGGGCCCCCCAATGGATTTGCCCAGTTACAAAAGTCAGCACACTCAGGGTTAGCTCAAAGCTACAGTTTCCTATTCAGTATTAATAATTCACTTATTAACCCTTCCCAGTCAGATTCTAGTTACCACGCAGGGGTCATTTTTGGCTCAAGTAGTGTTAGTAACATACTTGACACTTATCACCTATCAGATTACTAGGAGAACAGAGCTAAAGAGTCAATTGGAACTAAAATTCTCATGAGAAGGGAAAACGGAGTGAACCCTTTGCCTATACCTTCTCCCTCACCCTCCCGTAGCAGAGGCACAACATTCATTGTTGGGCCTGAGGGTATGCTGTCGGGTTAGGGAAGGAGCCAAAGTTTAGGGCGGAAATTGAGCCTGGCAGTCAGAAGGTTTGGGGGTTTGGGGTTGGCCATCTCTGCCACCAACTGTAGAACCTTATACAATTAATTTTCTTTTCACTTAAGGCATGCCCAGGCTCATGTGACTGAGAGACCCTCTTAGGAGAATCTGCTGGGACTTTAAGTCTTAATAAAAGAGGGTCATGGAAGGAGGGTTGAGATGAGGGGGCAGTGAAGAAAGCAAGCAGAGAAAAAACTGATAAAGGACTCTTAAATATCAGGCTGTGGATATCATTACAGCAGAAAAGCTTTTTTATTTTTAATATACTTTTATTGATTTCAGAGAGGAAGGGAGAGAGAGATAGAAACACCAATGATGAGAGAGAATCATCGATGGGCTGCCTCCTGCACACCCGACACTGGGAATTGAGCCCACAATCCAGGCATAAGCCCTGACCAGGATTTGAACCATGACTCTCTGGTTTATAGGTTGATGCTCAAACACTGAGCCACACAAGCCAGGCAGTAAAGATTTCGTTTTTAATTAATAATGAAATAACCTCTGAAATCATTGAAGATATAATCCATATATTTATTTGCATGTTATATACTATCTGTATAATATAATTTGAAGGACCAAAGCATTCTGACTATCATTATTGTGATAAAAGTCAACCTTGTTGTTGGGGTAGTCATTTTTCTTACATGCAAATGTGATGAGATTAATAATTTACATAGTTTGACTTGAATACATCCACATTTACTTCTTAGTATAACACACCTGTTCTATGACATCCATGGTGATCTGTGAAATCAAGCCACAGGAGTGTTAAAATGATTTTTTCCTTTATGCTTACTGAAACTAAAATACATTTCATTAAAACCCATTATATAGTTATAAAGTACAGTTAAAAATATAGTTGCCAAGCTAACCAAAGACACTCAGCAAGAAAGAGCAACCGATAAATTAATAAAGTATCTTCTTAATACTCGATTGAATGTTTGGAACATGATGCTTAATGGCCCCCCTAGTACATATTTCTCCTCCTTCCTTCTCTCAGAGGGAAGATGGGAAGGACAGCTGTGAGATTATAATAATGCTTAGAGAAAGGGACCACTGATTAAAATTTTTTAAATTGGCTTGAAGACAATAAAGAGCTAATAAAGCAGTGAGGAATTTCTGGGCAAAAATTTAGGAGAAGACAAATTCAGAGCTTTGGAGCTGGCCTTTGGAGCCACTTTTTTTTTTTTTTTAACCAGAGGGAATATGCAAATTCTTTCAAGAATGTGGCTGAAAGGCTTAACAGTGCTTTTATCAGCTTTGTAAAACTAGGGGGACAAAAACTGGAGTCAACTTGAGGCTCTGGTAAACCTCTTCCATTTGGGCTGGGACTCGGAAAGGCTGTGCTCTGGTAGTAAGGGTTGCTTGGGTGTAAACCAAGCATGTCAAACTTGCAGTGTGGCCCACAATGAATATTTTTGCAGCCCAACCAATATAACGGTATGTAAGAAACATTTTAATAAAAATTTCGTAACTTAATTTTTACAATATCCTGTTATACATAATTATTAGTAATGAACTACAACGTTTGCTAATGACTGGTTACTATAATCTTGTTGCATTCATTTCCCTTATGCGCCTAACGCACAGGCACACCATTTCTCCCCACTAATACTAGCAGCGAATATTTTAGCAGCCAATTGCCATGTCATCAGTCTTGTTCTGACTTGCGTGGTGTGTGCAACAGGAAATACTTCACTTTCGGAGAACAAGAAAAATAGGTTTATTTGCGTTACGCTTATTAATTTGTGCACTTATTCAGTATCTGGTAAGTTAATGTTCAAGAAAAAATATTAATTTTATGAAAATGTTCTATTATTTTATGTTAATGATTACTCATTTATTTCAGCTCTTTGTATTCAGCATGTCTCTATCAAAATAAACCTACGTTTCTGTGAAGATTGAAGTTTTTGGGGTTTTTTGGCCCACATGAACTTAAACCTTGTTTATTTGGCCCATGTTAGCCTTTGAGTTTGACATGCTTGCTGTAAACTATCCACCTCATAGACTATAGTTCAGCTTCTAATCATTTGAATGATCCAAAAAATATCTCAACCTCAGAAATTAAATTAAAGAGATACTTAATTCCTGTTGCCTCAAAAACCTTGTCAGAAACAAAAGTTAAATTCTCATTGGAGAAAGTTGACATTATTCTAGACCTCAGTTTATTTTCACAAACAGTTTTTCATGTACAATTTCCAGAACACAATCAAGAATGTCCCGATTTATAAGGAGGCACATAAAAATGTAAACAAGCAGCAGCAGAAATTATGTAGATCATAGAAACAGACCTAAAGGGAGCTAAAATATTGGAATTAGTAGACAGGGATTTTAAAATAACTATGCTAATTGCTTTGGATTTCTAGTCTCCAGAATTGTGAGAAAATAAGTTTCTGTTATATAAGCTGCCCAGTCTCTGGTGTTTTGTTATGGCAACCCACTCTAAGATTTTGATCCCAGGAGTAGAGTGTTGCCACAACAAATATGTAAGCATGTGGAAGCAGCTTTGGAACTAGATAATGGGCAGAGGCGGGAAGAGTTTTAAGGTGCATGCTGGAGATACGGATGCTCCTGGCGATTCTGGTGAACTTTCAGACAGAAGTGAGGAATGCGTTATTGGAAACCAGAGGAAAGGCAATCCATGTTATAAAGCAGCAAAGAACTTAGCTAAACTTTGTTGTTTTATGGAAGGTGGAACTTGAAAGCATGAAATTGGATGTTTAGCTGAGATTTCTAAACAAAATGTTGAAGGAGTTGGTTTCTTCTGGCTGCTTATAGTAAAATGTGAGGGAAGAGCGATGAAGAAGGAATTGTTAAGCAAAAAGGGGCAAGAACTTGAAGATTTGGAAGATCCTTAGCCTATCTGTATTTCAAAGCGTAAGAAAGTATATTCTGAAACGAACACTAAAGATGCGGCTGAACAGCTGTCTGACAGCTTATGGGAGCTGAAAGGGCTGGAGACGGCATGAGATGAAGGGACGCTGTCAGGCTTCTTGGATTGGACCAGATGAGACAATACAGCTATTATGCTCCAAATGTGCACAATTCTTCAATAGACAAAAATAACCTGGAAGGCGATTTAAAATTAGGGCCACTGTCTCAGTTTCAACAGGTCAGATGACTTCTGCCCAGAACCTTAAGGGTGGGACCACCCATAGGACCCTGCCCAGGGAGCCGTAGAGATGAAGGGGTGGGGTCACCTTACATGGGAGTAATTGGGCCATGCTAGTGACCTGGAAGCTAGGACAATGAGCTAAAGGATTAATCTCAAGCTTTAAGATCCAGTAGAATTTGTCTGGCTAAGCTTTGGACTTGCATGGGACCCATTCCTTTTTTCTTCCTTCTCACTTCTCCCTTTTGGAGTGAGAATATCTATCCTGTGCCTGACACATCATTGTAGTTTGAAGCACATAACTTGTCTGATTCACAGCTGGAGAAGAATGTTGCCTCAAGATGAATCAAACCTTGAGACTCACCCACATGTAAATTAGACGATGTTGAGATTCGATATTGGACTTTAGAATTTGGAAGTGATATTCAAATGAGTTAAGACCTTGGAGCTGTTGGGATGGAATGAATGTATTTTGCATGAGAAGGATGTGAATTTGGGGTATGGGTGTGGAATGCTCTGCACTGAATTGTGTCACCCCCAAATTCATATGTTGAAGCCTTTAACCTCTAAGACAGTGGTCGGCAAACTCATTAGTCAACAGAGCCAAATATCAACAGTACAACGACTGAAATTTCTTTTGAGAGTCAAATTTTTTAAACTTAAACTATATAGGTAGGTACATTGTTATTAACTTAATTAGGGTACTCCTAAGGCTTAGGAAGAGCCACACTCAAGGGGCCAAAGAACCGCATGTGGCTCTCGAGCCACCATTTGCCGACCACAGCTCTAAGATATTGACGTTCGGAAATGAGGCATGTGGGAGATAAATAGGATTCGATGAGATCATGAGGGTGGGCCCCTCATGACGGGAATAGTGTCTTTATTAGTAGAGACACCAGAGTTTGCTCTCTGTCTTTCTCTGCCATGTGAGGACACAGCTAGAAGGCAGCCATCCGTAAAATGTTGCATAAAGCAGTGTCAGCTATTTCAGAGTTGAAATTATGCAGTGTGTTCTCTGATAAAAATGCAATGAAATTAGAAATCAATGACAAGATAACTCTAAGATGTTTGGAAATTTAGAAATGTAGGTGTAAATAATCTCTTCATCAAAAAAAGTGTCAGGACAGAAACTAGAAAATATTTTGAACTGAAGAATAACAAAAATGCCATGTATGTATCAAACTTGTGGAATGCTGCTAGTGTGGCACTTACACAGGAATTTGTAGTCTTAAAGGCATTTATTAGAAAAGAAAAGGTGAAAATAAGACTAAGCATCCTTTTAAAGAAATTATAGAAAGAACAGCAAATTAGAGGCAAAAATGTAAAAGGAAGAAAATAACAAAATAAAAATAACAGAAATTAATAAAACAGAAAATAGACATGTCTTCTGATTCTAGGTAGGATGTAGTAGGTAGCTATAATAATGAGAAGATAATGGGCACATTGTAAGTGTTATATTTCTAAAGGCATTGGAGAGCTGTGGAAACAAGGGGACTAGATGCACTAAAATGGCAGAGAGAAAAGAGTCCTTCCTAAGTGATCTGAGGTCGCTGGCCATTTTCTTCCTCTGAGCATTGGCCACATCTGGGCACAAGCTAAGACACAGGCTTGACGAAGACCGAGGGACTTTACTAACGGAATGGCGATCTGCTTTATAGACTTCCTGAACTGTCAAAAGCTAAAAGATGCCTTGGGCTGATGAACACAGTACAATATACAGATGATATATTATTGAATTGTACCCCTGAAACCCATATCCTTTTATTAACCAATGTCACCCCAATGAACTCAATAAAAAATACAATAAAATATTTTTTAAAAAATCCTTTGTATATTATTCTAGTCCCTTTTAAAAAAAAAAAAAAAAAAGGAGAGGAGATTAGGACACAGGCAACATATAGATCAGGAGGTGGCCATGTGAAGATACAGCAAGAAGGTAGCCATCTGCAAGCCAGGAAGAAAGGCCTCAGAAGGCACGAACCTGCTGGCACCTTGATCTTGGATTTACAGTCTCCAGAACCAAGAGAAAATAAAGTTGTTATTTAAGCCGGCCAGTCTAGGGTATTTGTTATGGCATTCTTAGCTAACTAACAAAAAATTACAGAATTAAAACAAAAAGTTAAAATAAAGCAGAGAGATAAATTGAAGAAGGAATTGCTCACCAAAAAGGAACAAAAAGTTGAAGAGTTCAATTCTTACACATATATGCAGTGGATATATTTTCTGAGTTTAAATTACAGGTCCAGGAGCAGTTTTCTTTTTTTAAAAAAATAATTTTTATTTCTTGAAGTATTACAAAGAGTATTACATATGTCTCCTTTCCCCCCCTCCCCCCTTGACATTCCCCCAGCCCCTACCCCCTAGTGTCTTGTGTCCATTGGTTATTCTTATATGCATGCATATAAGTCCTTCGGTTGATCTCTTAACACACACCCCCCAAACCCTCCCCAGGCTTCCCACTGCAGTTTGACAGTCTGTTCAATGCTGCTCTGCCTCTGCATCTACCCCTGTTCCTCAGTCTATACTGGTCCCCATTATCTGCCCCAACCTCACTGGAGCCATCCCAACCTCACTGGGGCCGTTTCGTCCTCACCAGGGCCTTCTTGACCTCACTGTGGCTGTCCCGACCTCACTGGGGCCGTCCCAACCTCACTGGGGCTATCCCTACCTCACCAGGGCCGTTTCCACCTCACCGGGGCTGTCCCGACCTCACCAGGGCCATTTCGGCCTCACCAGGGCCGTTTCAACCTCACCGGGGCCGTTCCAACCTCACCGGGGCTGTTTCAACCTCACCGGGGCTGTCCCGACCTTACCGGGCCCTCTCAGCATCACTGGGGCTGTTTCAACCTCACCGGGGCCGTCTCAACCTCCCCGGGTCATTCCAACTTCAGCTGGGGCGTTTCGGCCTCACCAGGGTCGTCCAGCCTCACCGGGGCTGTTTCAATCCAGGAGCAGTTTTCAACCTTGAAACAAGTGCAAAGGAAATGTCCATATTTCAAGTCTATTTGTGCAATGGAGGCATGTCCACCTAACCCTTCATTGGAAATGATTGAACTGTGTTGTAATGAGATGTCAAAAGGCCTCTAATGGAATTCTAGAAATGCCTTCTACGTAACAAGTATGCACAATTAGAAGCCTGTGTTCATAGCAGGACCATTTCTTGATAGCAGCATTGGAGCAAGTGCCTGTGTGGAATGTCTCCTTGCACATCACCGTTAACAGCGAACATTTGCAGTCTATTTTGAACTTCAGTTAAGCAAAATTATTCCTAAATACTAGTTTATTCTCATTAGTAGATCTCTATTACAAAAAAAAAAACTGTAGTTAATTATATTATTAGTCTTTCGAATTTTATAAAAAAGAAAAATAGTGTGATGATTTGTTTTCTCTCTTGTTATTAGAGTACCTACATAATGTCCTGGACTTTGTCTCTTGGCCCATAGAGGCTAAAATACTATCAGTCTCTTTGCAGAAAAAGTGTCAATCCCACTTTCCAGCAGTTAAAATCAATGATGGAGAACTAAATACAGCAACATGGATGAATCTCACAGATACAGGGTTAAAAGAAGAAAGTTTTTAAAAATCTAAAATGAGTATGGCTATGAAGTTCAAAATGTTGTGTTTAGAAATGCATGATTAGGAGGTAAAGATATACAGAAAAGCAAGGAAGTGATGACTACAAATAAGAATAGTGATTATGTTTAGAGGGTGGGAAAGGACTGATTGGGAAGGAGCAAGTGGGAGCTTATAGGGCTTGTTGATGGGGCGGGGGGTATTTACACAGATGAATCTTCTACATGAATTCATTAGGCTGCACATTGGTTTTCTGTACTTTCCTATTTGTGTGATATCCCATAATTAAAAATTAGAAATGTGTATGTGTGTACACACGCATGTATATACCTGCATTGTGCCTGCAACACACACAGACAATTTCTGGAAGATCAACAGAAGATGGGTAAGTAGCAGTTGGTAGGCATGGAGCTGGAGACTGAAGGTCAGACTGAGGGGAAAAAGACTGACTTTCTTCATGTTTTTCTAGATCCTTTATGGCGCATACATCTTAAGTTTCCAGTTATAACCCAGTTAATGTAAAGGTTTTTTAAGTGCTAGAATTTGGAAACTGAGACCCTGTGAGCGAAGAAATATTTGGACCAGGGGCTCATAGAGGCAGAGCGGGAATGTGCCCGGGGCTGTCTGACTTCAAAACCGGGCCTCTGTGCCAGTGTGTCACAGTGACTTTTTGGATGTATTGTTTTGATAATGATGGTTTCTCATGGACATTTGTGTTGTTTCTTACAGGCTATGATCTTTTTAAAAGAAGCTATACAAATCATCATAAAGAATTTCAGTAGTCCGTGCTTCTCCCAAGATGTGTGTCTCTTATGGGCTTGTCAATGTGTGATTCATGAAGAGTATATTTCTCTTAAACTCACAATAATTTAAAATGGTGTTCAGTAATAATAATCAAATGAAGGAGCTTTATTCTCTTTGGTCTGTGTGCCAAAAGACATGACAAGAAGCTTCATAGCAGGACCATTTATGAGAGCCCTAAACTAGAAACCCAGATGTCCATCTACATTGCAATAGACAAATGGTGCTATAGTAATACCATCAGCTCACTATTGGGCTTTAGATCTAAGAAGTATATTCATGCAACACCTGTAGAGAAGGCGATGTTAGAGAGCCATCTGCCCATCCTGTGTGCTGACAAACATCAGTGTTGGATGGATCCTTCCTCATTTAGAGATAGGTAAATAGGAAAAACAATAAATAAACAAAAGCATCAACAACAAATTAACATGGGACCCGTGCAAAGAATTGACAAAAGAAAATGTATGTTACTCTAAAAATGTATGTTACTCTTATAAAATACCTTATTATAGAAAACAAGAAAAATTATCTGCTTGTTGTTTTGAATAGGAAGCAAAAAAAAGTGGCCTTTTAGGAAACTGAAACAGGAAATAATAAGAACAGACAGCAGCCAGATAACAGACAGATGCAGGCTAAAAAGAAAAGAAAGCTGGCTGGTACTGGAAATAATGGGGGGAACACTATGTGAAGTAGATGACTGTCTAACTGCTATGCTGTACACCTGAACTAATACAAAATAATACTGAATGTAAACTGCATTTGAGCAAAAATGTTACATTAAAAAAATAAAGCTGGCTAGATGAAACACACACACACACACACACACACACACACACAAGGCTAAAAATCCAATGACATCATTTGGATGAAGTTAAAAGAACAGATATCTCACAGCAGAGAATAAAATTGGTATGTAGCTGACAAAATTGTTAAGTCGTCCAGTATGGGGTGGGAGGGAAAGGGCAAATTTTGAAAAGGACAAAGGAACCAAAACATGTAAAATGGAAACAATAATCAAAGATTTTCTGAGCTGAAAAAAATACCTGATGGTTCAAACTTGAAAGGCTTTACCTTGTCCTTGAAAAGCCAGGATTGGGCATCTTTTTCCCTGTCCTGAGGATCACAGACAAACAGATAAGTACTACACAAGTAAGGAGGCAATTGAATTTTGTTTTTTTCCTTTAAAATTGCTAAACTGAGATAGGTAAAGGTTATATTAGTCAATCCTGAAAAAAAAAATCAGGTACACAAAATGAGAAGAATTGAGTTAGAGTAGACAGGATAGAAAGTGGGAACAACTGACTTTCTTTGTAAAGAGCCTAAAGTAACTATTTTAGGCTTTGCAGGCCAGATGGTCTCTGATGCTGCTACTCAACTCTGCTGTTGTAGAGTGAAAACAGCCATAAATAACACATAAATGAGTAACTGTGGCTGTGTTCCAATAAAACTTTATTTACAAAAACTGGCAGCAGACAGGATTTCGCCCATGGACCATAGTTTGCCCATTCCTTCTCTATAGCGATGAACTAAAGTTAAAATCAATACCAACTTTTAAAAGGATTTAAATGGCTTCTAATAAAGAACAAGAAACTTAGAATATTTTCTTTCTTTTTTAATCCTCAACTGAGGATATTTTTTCCATTGATCTCTAGAGAGAGAGTGGAAGGAAAGGGAGGAAGTGGTGTTGGGGGGTGGGGTGGGGAGAGAGATAGAGAGAAACATCGATGTGAGAGAGAACATGGACTGGTTGCCTCTTGTGTGCTCTGAATTGGCCTGGGATTGAACCTGCAACTTGGGTATGTGCCCATGACCGGGAATTGAACTCATGACCCTTTGGTCTGCAGGTTGGTGCTCTAACCACTGAGCAACTGGCCAGGGCTAAACTAGAATATTTTCTAAAAAAAACTTTAGTCTTCCCAAAACTGTTTTTTATTTAGACAAAAAGAAAAAATATAAGGTATTACAGAATTCTCATTAGCTAACTGAAGTTTACCAGGGGAGGACAACTTTTTCTGATACTGGCAACTCTCTAATTATAATGACTTGAATTTAAACACCCAACTTTGATAACCTTTGCTTTTGAAAATAAATCACCTGAGCAACGAGCAAAACTTACGTTAAAAGCCATGTTATCATGGCAACCAGAGCCATGCAGTAGATTGAGGCTAAACTAATATAGTCAGATAGAGGCCTGATGCACGAATTCATGTACCAGTGAGGTCACTCAGCCTGACCTGTAGGATCAGGCTGAAACTGGCTCTCTGACATCCCCCGAGGGGTCCTGGATTGCGAGAGGGCTCAGACCAGGCCAAGGGACCCCACTGGTGCACAATCAAGGCCTGGGAGGGACCACAGGAAGGCTCCAGGGCATGTCCAGATGTCTAGCTCAGTCCCAATTGGCCAGACCCCAGCAGTAAACTAACCTACTGGTTGGAGCATCTGCTCCCCGGTGGTCAGTGCACATCATAGCGAGCGGTTGAGCAGCCTTAGCATATCATTAGCATATTATGCTTTGGTTGAAGGGCTGACCGGTCGACTGGACACTTAGCATGTTAGGCTTTTATTATATAGGATAGCAATACACAATCACAATAAATGAACTTCTGAGGTTGAAAATGGATACATAATCAGATATAGTGAATCCTTGTGCCACTTAACAAAGGCATTGCTTCTCTTCAAAATGATTAAAAATAGGCAAGGTAAAATCCAAGGAAGAAGTATGTAGTGTGAGTACACACTTTGGGATGAGAAACTATTAGCACAAAATTTTTGGATATTCCAAATTTCTAAAGTGCAGAGCTCCCAGATAAATTACATTAAAGTCTGAGTATATGCTAGTTCAAGGGGAGCTCCCACTACAAACTCTCATCCCTGCTTCAATTCTAGACCGTGGTACCCACTCAAGAGTAGAGTTGCATCTACTAAGAAGACTTGGAGTACGTTTACTTAGCAGGCTGCACGGAGGTTCACAGACCCACTTACTAGTAGAATGGAGAATGCCAGTGAGCACATGAGTGACAATGAATGGCCTTCAACTGTGCTTACAATGAAGCAAAAGCCAAGGCTAACGCCTTCACAGTGCAGTGGCATGGAGGTTAAGAGAGTGGGCTCTGGAGTCAGATGGTCTGAATCCAAATCCCAGTCCAATGACAATATGTCCTCAGACAAGTTACTTGACCTAACTAAGCCTTAGCTTCTCTGCATCTAAAATGGTATAATCATAGCATGAAGATGTAATGAATTAATTCATGTAAAAGGCTTAGAATAGCAAGTGGCATATGGTAAGCACCCAATAAGCACCAATTCACTAATTTTACTGTCACTATGGGATAGAAGCAAAAGAGAGATGGGTGGAGCATGTTTTTTGCTTTTAAGGCAAAATAGCTGCACCTATCGCTTCATGAAAAGTGGACCAGTGGATGTCAGTCTTTAGCAGATGAGTTTCTCCATCTCACTTGGGGAGAGTAAGAGAGAGAATATGGATGTGCTGTCACCCCTCCCTCCCCGCAAGTGGGGAAGAGAGAGGAATGAGTGGCCCTTGTTCTGTAGAACCATGAAGTATAATAATAAAAGTGTAATATACTAATTAGACTGGACAGCCAAACGACCTTCTGACTGTCATTCCGGATGTCCTTCCTGATGAAGCCATGGCAGCAGGTGCCAGGGGTGATCAAGCAGGTAGGCGAGCAGTTAGGGGTGATCAGGCAGGCAGGCTTAGTGTTTAGGAGTGATCAGGCAGGCAGGGGAGTGGTTAGGGGTGATCAGGCAGGCAGGTGAGCAGTTAGGAGTCAGCAGTCCCAGATTGTGAGAGGGATATCCAACTGCCGGCAGTCAGACATCCCCCGAGGGGTTCCAGATTGTGAGAGGGTGCAGGCCGAGCCAAGGGACACCCTTTGGGATGAGAAACTATTAGCACAAAGTGAGTACACACTTTAAGATGAGAAACTATTAGCACAAACTCTCATTTTATTTTTAAACCTCCTGTACACAAATTTCATGCACCAGGCCTCTAGTTTACAATAGAGCCTCCCTCTGACTGGACATCAAAGCAGTAGAAGAAAGTATCATGAGAAGAATTTTCCAGAAAACATTGAAAAGTGAGGAAATCTTTTACTAAGAGGCAACATTTACTGCCAAATGTTGAAAAAAACCAGAAACAAGGGCTATGGTGGTTCTCAACCATGGCCTCATGTTGAAGTCATCTCAGTACTTAAAAAGTTGGTCCTTGGACCTCTCTCCAGACCAATTAAGACAGAATCTTTATAAGGGGCTGATATCCAAAATATATACAGAACTCATACAACTCAATAGCAAAACCTCCCCCAAATAATCCTATTAAAATTGGCAGAAGATCTGAATAGATATTTTCCAAAGAACATATACAGATGGCCAGCAGGTGTGTGGAAAGATGCTCAGCATCATTAATTATCAGGGAAATGCAAATCAAAATCACATGATATATCACCTTACACCTGTGAGAATGGCTATTACCCAAAACACAAGCAATAAATATTGGCAAGCATGTGGAGAAAAGGGAACACTGCATTATTGGTGGGAGTTATTGTGCAGCCACTATGGAAAACAGTATGGAGGTTTCTCACAAAATTAAAAATAGAACTATATCATATTACCCAGCAATTCCACTTTGGGATATTTATCTGAAAACAAAAACACTAACTTGAAAAGATAGATGCATCTAGGTGTCCATTGGTGCATGAATGGATAAAGAAATGAGTGTATAGTATACAATGGAATGTTATTCAAACATAAAAAAGAATGAAATCTTGCCATTTGGGACAACATGGATGAACCTTGAAGGCATTATGACAAGTGAAATAAGTCAGACAAAGACAAATACTATATGATCTCTCTTATATGTGGAATCTAAAACAAAACAAAACCCCTCAAGCTTATAATGCAGAGAACAGAGGTTACCAGAGGCAAGAAAGGGGGCTGGGAGGAGTGGCTAAAGGGCATACATTAATTTTATTAAGGAATCTGTGTTACAGCTATTTGACATAACTTCATGGAAGGAAGTGGGGGAAATTTACCCAAGTAACTTAGGAAATGAGTAGAGACTAGAAGCCTAAAGGAACTATACATAAGCACTGTACTGTAGTTAAAGATGTTTCCCACAGGAGTCCACGTTAACAGTTCTGATACCTCTAAACGTGAATACTGGGATTGAGCAAATAAGCTAACAGATGATAGATAGTGGTAATAAATAAATAAATAAATAATAAAAGCACCTTCAGAAGTGTAGCCAGGCAAGGGTATTTTTATTTTAAAGCATCTCAAGTGATCTAATATTCATTCAAGATTTAGAATAAGAGCCGAAACCGGTTTGGCTCAGTGGATAGAGCGTCGGCCTGCGGACTGAAAGGTCCCGGGTTTGATTTCGGTCAAGGGCATGTACCTGGGTTGCGGGCACATCCCCGGTGGGGGATGTGCAACAGGCGGCTGGTCGATGTTTCTCTCTCATCAATGTTTCTGACTATCTCTCTCCCTTCCTCTCTGTAAAAAATCAATAAAATATATTTTAAAAAAAAGATTTAGAATAAGAGAAAGAAGCCTTTCCCAAGGACACTGTCCCTCCCCAGGTGTTTACCCTTTGGAGAGAGAGACCATGGAAGAGTCTTCAGTATAGGTTTAAATTATATTTTATTTTTAAACCTCAAGGATTCCAAAACAAACAAAAAATGTGGGAGGAAGCACTGATACCAGCACAGACGTAACACATGTACGTCCCCTGCCATCGCAGGCGTCACACCTGACTGTGATTGTCTACGGAATCCTCTTGCTTGCCCCTGGCCTGTGAGCTCTGCGGGCAGGGCAAGCGCTATGCTTCTGAGTTCATTTGTCCCTATTCCGGGTGCCTGGCACAGTCTCTGACACACGGTCATCCCCCAATAAGTAGTTATTTAGTGCAAGTCTATATCTTTAATGTTTGTAGAAGCGAACATTTGTGTGGTGTTGAAAGACAATTATGATGTCTTGGTATTTTATGTAATGAAATGAGTTTTCAAGAACATAATTCTAATTTATAACATTCACTTCTAGTTAATAAAGGTTTAATGTTTTGTGATTTGGTTGGTGACTGTTGTCCAGGAACCGAATAAGTCATGGAGGAGAGGCCTTCTCACCATGCCCTGAGAGGCGCTGACCCTGCTCGTCCAAGCACATACAGCTTCCCAGCCCAGGACGCCTCCAACCACGGTTTTAGAGAAAACGCAGAAATGTTCTTCTCACTGTTTATTTTACTTTCAATAAAGGTTAAAGATATTATATTTAAACATAACTATAAAGTAAGTTTCCAATTATGACAGAAAGAAGAACTCAGCAATTCTCCACTAAAAAAAAGTACGTAACTGGACAAAATTGTCAAAAACACCCATTTTAGGGCACCAGCAGTGGACAGCAAACTGAAAACCTGCTAGAGATTCAGGTAAAAACAGAAATCTGCTGCTACACCCCCACCCCCACCCAGCTCAGTCCGCAGGGATAGAAGCTTTCCAGCCAGCAGCTGTGATGCCAAAGGGGAGACTGGGGTGCAATCTTGTGACTTTACCGGCTGAAAGCAGCAATCTCAGAAATAAACAGGAGGGGGACAGAGCCCATAGCTTTGCTAGCCCAAGGATGCAGTCCCAGTTGGGATGAGCTGCAGACCAAACAGAAATGTAATGGGGAGATCCTGGGAGTGTTGAGATAAGTTCTCTATACATCCCTGGCTGACTGAGAATACTACAAGTTAACCCAAACAGGGAAAGGAATAGAGAAACAAAACCCAGACAGGACAAATAGAACACAAATAGCAACACAGTCCACCTAAACCCAACCATGACATACACTAAATATTAGTGGTTCAAATACTCTAAATAAAAAGCACAAGTTGTAAAATGGATTTTTAAAAAGCAAAAGCCACTATATGGCACTTATAAGGGAAACTGATAATATAAAAACAAAGAGTGAAAGTAAGTAAATGGAAAAAGACACACCAGGACAATATTTAGCATAGAGTGGTTCTATTGCTATACCTGGCAAGAAAATGGGAAGGCAAAGAGTATTACCACTGGAATAGAATAGAGAACCCAGAAATCGACCCAAACCACTATGATCAATTAATAATTGACAAAGGAGGCAAGAGCATAGAATGGTGTCAAGACAATCTTTTCAATTAAATAGTGTTGGGAAAATTGGACAGATCCATGCAAAAACAAACAAAAAAAATGAAACTAGACCACCAATTTACACCATACACAAAAATAAACTCAAAATGTATAAAGGACTTAAATATAAGATGGGAAAACATAAAAATATTAGAGGAATCCAAAGGCAGCAAAATCTCAGACATATGCCGAAGCAGTATCTTCATCGATACAGCTCCTAGCAATGGAAACTAAAGAGAAAATGAACAAATGGGACTACATCAAAATAAAAAGCTTCTGCACAGCAAAAGAAGCCATCAACAAAACAACCAGAAACAATACTGCATGGGAGAACATAATTGCCAATGTTATCACTGATAAGGGTTTAATCTCCAACATTTACAGAGAACTCATACAACTTAACAAAAGGAAGATAAACATCCCAATTAAAAATTGGGCAATGGACCTAAATAGATACTTTTTGAAAGAGGACATAAGGAAGGCCAAGAGACATATGAAAACATGCTCCAAGTTACTAATCTTCCGAGAGATGCAAATCAAAATGACAATGAGGTACCATCTCACACCTGTCAAGAGTGGCTATCATCAACAAACGACAAGTGCTGCTGAGGATGAGGAGAAAAAGGAACACTCGTGCACTGCTGGTGGGAATGCAGACTGGTGCAGCTACAGTGGAGAACAGTATGGAGTTTCCTCAAAAAACTAAAAATGGAACTTCCATTTGACCCAGTGATCTCACTTCTAGGAATATATCCCAAGAAACTAGAAACACCAATCAGAAAGGATATGTGTACCTCTATGTTCATAGCAGCACAATTCACCAAAGCTAAGTGCCTATCAGCAGATGAGTGGTTTAAAAAACAGTGGTACATCTACACAATGGAATACTATGCTGTGGTAAAAAAGAAGGAATTCTTACCATTTGCAACAGCATGGATGGAACTGGAGAGCATTGTGCTAAGTGAAATAAGCCAGTCAGAGAAAGATAAATACCACATAATCTCACTCATTTATGAAATAAACTGATAAACAGAAACAGATCCAGAGACAGAGAAGCATTGATCAGACTGTCAAACCTCGGAGGGAAGGTAGGGGAGGGTGGGAGTAAGAGGGAGAGACCAACCGAAGGATTTGTATGCATGCATATAAGCATAACAAATAGACACAGACACGGGGGGGGGGGGGTGAGGACATGAGTGGGGGGCAACTGGGGGATAAGGACACATATGTAATACCTTAATCAATAAAGAAAAAAATAAAAATAAAAATTTTTTTAAAAAGAGTATTACCAGAGATTTTTTAAAATGCTTTAGCTCAGCCAGTATGGCTCAATGGTTGAGCATTGACCTCTGAACCAGGAGGTCATGATTTGAATCCCAGTTAGGGCACATGCCTAGGTTGCAGTCTTGATCCCAGAAATCAGTAAAAATATATTTTTTAAAAGAATGCTTCATAATGGTAAGAGGATCAATTCATCAGGAAAACTGAACAATCTTCACTATTTATGCCCTTAATAGCTAAGCTTCAAAATCCATGACAAAACTGACAGAAGTAAAGAAAAAGACAAATCTAAAATCATAGTTGGAGATTTAACACCTTTTTCTCAATAATGGATAGAACAATTAGACAAGAAATCAGTAAGGTTATATAAAGTTTGAACAATTTGACCTAATCAAAACACTACACCCAACAATTACAGGACACATATTCTTTTCAAGCATACATAGATCATTTATCAAGACAGGCCATATCATGGGCCATAAAGCAAGTGTCAATACATTTCAAAAGATTGAAATTTAATGGAATAAGTTCTTTGGCCACAGAAATAATTAAATTAGAAATCAGGAGAAAAAAATAGTGTTAGAAAATTCTCAAATATTTGGAGGTTAAACAATACATTTCTAAATAACCTTTGTGTTAAAGAAGAAATGACATTGGAAATTAGAAGACACTTCAACCAGAATGATTGAGAAAATATAACTTTGAAATTTGAGATGCACCTAGAGCAGTGCTTAGAGAGAAATGTGTAACTTTATATACTCATCTTAGAAGAAAAAGTTTAAAAGCAGTTATCTAAGTTCCCACCAAGAGAAAAGCAAAGCAAAGTAAACCCAAAGTGTGTTGTAAGAGGGATATTTTAAGGTAAGAGCAGAAATCAGTGAAATAAAACTTACCAATAATAGAGAAAACAAAATCAAAATTTGGTTATTTGAAAGATTAATGAAAGTAACAAACTCCTAGAAAGACTGATTTAAAGAAGACAAACACAAATTATGTCAAGAATCAGAGAGGGGATATCACTACACTGAAAGAGGGAATGTCTCTAAGGTCCCACAGGCATGAAAAGGATAAGAGGGAATATTTTGAAAACTTATAACAATAAATTTGATAGCATAGATGGAATGGGCCAAGTCCATATATCCATAATCTCCATAATAAATAATTTTAAAGACTGGTAAATTGTACTCTAAAATTTTTGAAATAATATTAATAAGTTAAAATAAAAGTGCCTGGCAATTTAAAGACACTTAAATACTTGAATGATTTCTTGAATTCCTACTCGAGGAATTCAAGATTATATCACATTTTACAGAGTAAAATGGTCTAAGCAACCACTTTCTGGGGCTGACTGGCTAAACAACCTCAATTGTCTGAAATATGATCAGTGTTTGTTTATTATTCATGGAATAAGCACAGTTTTTGCAAGAGATTATCCATCTCACAGGCTGGAGGTATTCCTCATCTGACCCCTAAATTTACATTTTATTCAAAATGTCTTATAAAATATTGTGGAGCAAAGCTATCTCTGTTAAATTCTTGTCACTGCTTCCAGCTTGTGATAAAATGGGACCCCTTTCAAAGGGAAGGGTCCTATCCCTTGTCTCCAGCACCTTCTGCTGCCTGCACCCAGGGGCCACAGGGCGTGGGTTCCTCCAAGACTGCCTCCCGGGACCAGAGCCTCACCTGCCACCTCGCCCTGGCTGACCTTTTTCCAGGGGCCTGCTTGAGCCCCTTCCAGAGGAATCGTAAGAGATTTTTGAGAAGGACCATCTGACTAGCTGGTGGACAGCTATTTTCCTCAGGCTTAACCTGATTTTACCCCGTTAGCGCATCACCCTTTAGTTGACTCTCTCAGTTCTTTTTTAAAATACAAATATTCCTGGAGGGAGGTAAACAGTAAATGAACGCACTAAGGAAACTCCTTGGGTTTATCAGATCCGCTTTTCTCTTAGCCGTGGGTTAGGCGCTCAATACTCTGCTGCAAATGACAGCTTCCCAGCTGTGCTTGAGGTTGACTCAAACCCTCGTCTGGGGCATTGCTAAGCTCTCCTTGTAACTACAGTGTATTTTCTGAGCTGAGAGTCATGCCTGACCTGAAAACTGCACGGAGAGACTCAAGAGGCCAGGCAGTCTGACAGCCTTTCTCCGGCCGTCTGGTCCATGACACCACACAGCAGACCCAGAGATCCCGCCAAAAACCCGAGGAGAGTTTCTTTGCCTTAGTGATTTTATAACCTGTTCTCTGTTCCCTGTTTCTGGGGTAAATGATTCACCATTTTTATAAGAGAGATAAGGCTTGGCTCGTGTGAGCCAGGAGAGATTTGAGAGATGACGAAAGCTGTGTGTTTTATCCATGACCCAAGGACTCTGGCAAGATGCCCTCCCTGAGCTGGGATCTTGCCTTTTTTCTGGACACAGAAATGCCTGTCTCTACAAAAAGGTCTACTTCTATTTTTAAGATTTTATATTTTTTAGAGCAGTCTTGGGTTCACAGCAAAACTGAGGGGAAGGTACAGTCACATATACTCCCTGCCCGCCCCCCCACACACACACAGCCTCCTCATTGTCTACACCCCACCAGAGAGGTGCAGTTGTTACAATTGATATGCCCACATTGACACATACGAATGACCCGAAGCCTATAGTTTACATTAGAGCAGTGTCAGAGGTGACACGCAAACTCATTTCGTTAGTTGATTTTTCTTTGTTAAATGGCACTATATAAAATAAATATCAAAAATATAAGTCTTTCTTTTACTATGGTTGCAAATATCAAAAAAATGTCTATATGTGACACGGCACCAGAGTTAAGTTAGGGTTTTTCAAAATGCTGGCACGCCGAGCTCAAAAGGTTCGCCATCACTGCATTAGAGTTCACTCTTGGTGTACCTTCTATGGGCTTACATAGATGTGTAATGACATGAAGCTGCCACTATAGTATCATACAAGGGTGTTTTCCCTACCCTAAAAACCTTCTGTGCGCCCAGAAAGGCCTACTTTTAATCTTGGAAAAAAGTTTTTTGGGTGAGTTTCTAACCTTTTTCAGCCTTCCCAATCCCTGTGGCTGTGGTCATGGCCTTCTGGGCAGAGCTTTGGGGTCTCAGAGGTGCCACCAACCCCAGCATATAGCCCCTGGGCACCATCGACAGGCTGTTTCCACTGGGACCCAAGTCCAATATTTCACTTATTCTGGATCCTCTCTGCCCAAGGCCCAAACCAATCTCCCAACCAAGGGAATTTATAATCCAGTGCCACCCGGCCTTCACAGAATCCCCTGTGGACAGTCAGAAACTTGCTGAAAAGAAGGCGGCCCGTGACCAGGGGTCTCAGCCGCTGCCTCTGGCAGTGAGCTGTGCGCCATCTAATTTCCTACCTCTGGTTGGGAAGGGCCAGCAAGTGACCACTTGAGAAACGCTGACCCCCTAGGTCACCATGGTCGGCAAACCATGTGGCTCTTTGGCCCCTTGAGTGTGGCTCTTCCACAAAATACCACGTGCGGGCACGCGTACAGTGTGATTAAAACTTCGTGGCCCATGCGCAGAAGTCGGTTTTCGGCCTGGGCGAGTCTATTTTGAAGAAGTACTGTTGATATTTGGCTCTGTTGACTAATGAGTTTGCCGACCATTTGAGTCTCAGACTCAAATCTTCCCCACCCCGAGGGAGGGGCAAATTGAGTGGAAAAGAAGAAAGAAATTTAATTGCAAAACAAAACAAAAAAAGCATACTTTGGTAGTCCTGCTGTTCTCATCAGAAGGGCTGGATTAAAATACATCATTCAAAATAAAAACTATTTAAATGAGGAAATAAGTGTAAGGAAGTCCAAATTTTCACATGGAAGGTGCTATGATAATTTTTGGGAAACCCACCGGTTTTTGTCTTTTGTCTATCCTTTTCCCCAGGAGGTAAAACGGCCATCACCAGCTGGCAGGGAGCAGGACGGATCAGGCTAAGAGTGTGCGAGGGGCGGGGGTGGGGGGGGGTGGGGGTGGGGGGCGTTGCTGCTGGCACTCGAAGGAAGGAAGAACCCTTAGATGCTGCCCCAGGTCCACTCTCCCTGCTCCTGGCCAGGCAGCTGTCAGCTGTCCTGCGGGAGAGCCACAGGCGAACTGCGCTCAGTCCCCTCACCTCACTCTCTCTTTCCTCCTTGCCTGTCTTTCTCATACCCATGAGGCCCCACTGGCACCAGCAGAATCCAATACTCGGCTCACTTTCAGGTCAATAACACTATCTGGGAAGGTGGCTTAAAGGAAGAGAAAAAATGGCTAGGAGATCGAAGTTTAAAACAACTCTGCCATAGTGGCTAAAGTTAAGAGACCCTTGGAAACACAAAATTTGCTGAGGACTGATTAGACAAAACAGACACTAGCAACGTTCCCACCCTTCTCCTGTGTTTCACAGTGAAGACCTGGGAGAGAAAAAAGTGCGGGCACATAAGGAGAGTGAATACGGTAATCTGTTCATTTGCTGGTTGGAGTGCTGGACTTGGGACTTAGGAGTGCCAGACGGGGTCCACTTGGAGCCACATCTGACCGGCACTGAAATGTAGGTGAGAGACGAGATTGGCTCACATCCTGGGGATACAGCCTGTGACTGCGGCGAGGACGCGGACGCACTGCCTGACTTCACCCGAGCCGGAGCCGCAGGCTCTCCCTGCCAGGGAAGTCTCACCTGCAAAAAGCAAAGGACTAAGCTAATGGGGATCTTGAGGTTCTGACTGATCCTTTGTTCCTGATTATTCGAAGTGGACCCAAAGGAGAAGTCAGAGCAAAGAAGTTACCACCAAGCAGGTATGGTTTTGTTTCTTCCTCTTTTGCTGCACCCCCTCCAATCCCCCTTCATGCAAAAGAAGTGCGGGGGCACAAATGTGTCTTGTTGGAGGCCAGCATCCCAGTGGCCCTGCTGCTGTCCACAGGATGCAGAGGCCATGAGGGCAGTCACTTACTATTGAGTCCCATTAACAAGGCGCCCTGATCCTGCGGTGGCCACCTCCGTGCGGGAGCTGCTGGGAGCCACACATAGAGGCAGCCCCTTGATGTTGCGGAGTTTGAATCCCCTGACCCAGAGAACCTGCTGAGACTGGAGCTGGGAGCCCCACAGCCCTGGCTCCTCTGGGTTTTCGTGGGCAGTTCTGGAACCAGCGCTGAGTTATGGCAGCGTGGCAGTCGCAGGCCTCACCTCAGCGAGGGGACCCTCAGAAGCTCTGCCGCATCCAGGGGCGGGGGGTTTGGACCAGAGAGCTTTGAAGAAAGGCACCTTGCCCCACTGACCCGAGCCCTTCCTACTTGTGCTCAGCTTCCCCGAGTCCCTCTTTTCCCCACGTCACAGCCCAGCCTGTGACAGGCTGTGCCCAGATGCCTTGCTTTCAGTCACCTCTGCGTTGGATGGCGAGGAGTCACCTCTGAGGTCACTGGACCTTGACTGTCCCCTCCCACATGGAGAGTCATGCCCTCTGCTTCTGGGAAGGCCAATGGTCACCAACAAGAGGGCCCAATGGGGTGGGCGTTTGGTCTCTAATGATATGACCAGAGTCTAAAATATTCTGAGCAAGGCCCAGCCAGTGTGGCTCAGTGGTTGAGCATCTGTCAACTTATGAGACAGGAGGTCACGGTTCATTTCCTGGTCAGGGTACATGCCTGGATTTCGGGCTCAGCCCCCTACAGCCAGTCAATGATTCTCTCTCATCATTGATGTTTGCCTCCCTCTCCCTTCCTCTCTGAAATCAATTAAATATATATATATTCTAAGCAAGGCCTCAGAGGCTAGTACTTATTTAATTAGCTGGTTAATAGGAAAGATAATTTTTCCATACGCCAACATTTTTATTTAAAATGTCTTAGTTATATAGCAAGTACTAATACAATGATATAAATACATATAATAATATAAAAATAAAATAAAAATATCTATACTAATAAAAGGATAATATGCAAACTAATCATCACTCCATGACAAAGATGGCGGCACCTGTAGCCACAAACATGGCGGTACCAGCTGGAGCCATAGAGCCAGCCAGAGTGGGCAAGACGCTTGGCTTCCTTCGGGTGGGATACTTGGCTTCCTTTAGCGCCCCAGTGACAAAGGAAGCCAAGTCTCCCACAAGCCCCGGCTGGTTGCCGAGGGCTGGCCTCTGAGCAGCGGCTATGGAGTCAGCCGGAGCGGGAGGGAGGCAGCTCCAGCCCAGAGTGAAGTTGGAAGGTGGCGGCCAGAGCAAAGGCCCGGGTCCCGGGTGCCAGAGGGAAGCCGGTGCCGGCAAACAGGGTAAGGAAGGCCTATTCATGCACGGATCTTCATGCATCGGGCCTCTAGTTAAAATACAATAAATAACTTGAGAAAACTTTTGTTATATAATAAACAGTCTAAATCAAGAGTTGCAAACTATGGCTCACAGGCCAAATCCAGCCCACTAGCTGTTGTTGTTTTTTTTTATTTATTTTTTTAATATATTTTATTGACTTTTTTACAGAGAGGAAGGGAGAGGGATAAAGAGTTGAGTTAGAAACATCGATGAGAGAGAAACATCGATCAGCTGCCTCCTGCACACTCCCTACTGGGGATGTGCCCGCAACCAAGGTACATACCCTTGACCAGAATCGAACCTGGGACCCTTGAGTCCGCAGGCAGACTCTCTATCCACTGGGCCAAACCGGTTAGGGCCTAGCTGTTTTTATAAATCAAGTTTTATTGCTCACTCATTATGTATTATTTATAGTTGCTTTTTCTTTACAACAGCAGAACTGAGTAGTTGCAAAAGAGACAGTGTAGCTACCAAAACACAAAATATTAACTATTTGGCCCTATAGAGAAAAAGTTTGCCAACTCCTAGCCTCAAGCTATTCCCCTGTTATGGAATAGACTAGAGGCCCAATGCATAAAATTTGTGCAAGAGTAGGCCTTCCTTCCCCCAGCTGCTGGCACCGGCTTCCCTCTGGCACCTGGGACCCGGGCTTCCTCGCAGAAAGAGGCCCTGCTCACCCACCACAGCCTGCTGGTTGGTGGCCTGGGCCTCCCTCTTTGGGGCAATCATGGAGCCCCCCAATTGATCACCCTGCTGGCCAGTGGCCTGGGCCTCCCTCTGCAGAGTGATCATGGGGCAATGGCTGAGTCCCTGACCAATCACATTGCACCCACCTTGGCTGGTCTGGCACCAGTGGGTGTCATAGCGAGATCCCGGATAGTCGTCTAGATGGTCGTCCAGATGGTCATTCCACTGTTTGGCTGTTTAGTCGGTTTGCATATTATGCTTTTATTATATAGGATATGACAGACAACACAAAGCTGACTAAACTATTACTACTAGGTAATAGCTTTATAAAATTATAACTTATGACATACTCCTTATAAGAATGAAAAAGCTGTAGAGGTATAGTAGAACTCTCCTTTAGCCATCCTGCCATCCTCCCCTAAAGTAACTCCTATAACCATTTGGTATATTTATTGCCAGATGGTCTCGTTTGCTTTCACATATACTTATATGTACTAATAAACTAGTTGTCATATTCTCATTCTGTTTTCCCACTCAACAAACTTTCCATATCCATATTCCATATGGATACTGTCCACATCTATATCTACACGGTACTCCACAGCGTACAATCCTTTTACTAATATTTAGCCATTACCTTATTCATAGACTAGAGGCCTGGTGCACGAACATTTGTGCACTCGGTGGTTGGGGGGGAGGGTCCCCTCAGCCCGGCCTGAACCCTCTCTCAGTCTGGGACTCCTTGGGGGATGTCCACCTGCTCCCCAGTGGGGAGTAGGCTTAAGCCAGCAGTCGGACATCCCTCTCGTGGTCCGGGAGCCCTTGCTCTTTACAGCCCACCTGCCTGCTGCTCCTTAGCCCTGCCTGGGAGGCAGAAGAGGCTCCTGCCACCACTGCTGTGCTCGCCTGGCTTCTGGCACAGCGCACTCCCCCTGTGGGAGCACACTGACCACCAGGGCGCAGCTCCTGGATTGAGTGTCTGCCCCCTGGTGGTCAGTGTGCATCATAGCGACCGGTCGTTCCATCATTCAGTCGATTTGCATATTACCCTTTTATTACATAGGATATGTAAGCTCTTTCCAAGATTCCACCAAAATGCTACAATGACCTCATTGTATATGCTTTCTTGTACCCATGTGCGAGTGTTTTGCAGTGGTTCTCAACCTTCTGGTCCTTTAAATACAGTTCCTCATGTTGTGACCCAACCATAAAATTATTTTCGTTGCTACTTCATAACTGTAATTTTGCTACTGTTATGAATCCTAATGTAAATATCTGATATGCAGGATGGTCTTAGGCGACCCCTGTGAAAGGGTCTTTCGACCGCCAAAGGGGTCACAACCCACAGGTTGAGGATATGCTGAGACATTGAATTGCTACATCATGAGATGTGTGCATTTTAATTTTAGATATTGTCGAATAGCCCTGCACAGTGTCTGTACCAGTTTATACTCCCACCAGCAGAGAACACCAGTTAGTACTCCTTCACACCCTGATGCTTGCTATTTATTAAATATGTTATTACTTTTCCAGTTGGATGAGTGAAAATAGTAACACATTTTTAAAATATTTAAATTTCCCTGATTACTAATGTATTAGTTTTTCAGGGCTGCCATAATAAAATACCATAGGTGGGATGGCTTACATAATATAAGCTTATTTTCTCTAATTCTGGAGGCTAGAAGTCCAAGATGAAGGTGTCTGAAAGTTGGGTTTCTTCTGAGGCCTCTCTCCTTGGATTGCAGATGGCTGTCTTCTAGCTATGTCCTCACATGGCCTTTCCTCTGTGTGAGTGCATCCCTGGTGTTACTCTTTGTGAAACACCTCTTACAAGGACACCAGTCATATTGGATTAGGGTACATCCTGATGACTCTACTTGAGCTTAATTACCTCTTTAAAGGCCCTTTCTCCAAAAACTGTCACATCCTGAGGTACTGGGGGACACAAGTCAACAACTAATGAAGTTGGGCATATTTTTATGCAATTCTTGGACACCTTTTAATATAATTCTTAGCCATTATATTTCCTCTTCTTAATTGCTTATTCATACCCTTAACTCATTTTATGTTGGGTTATCTTTTTCTATTCGTTTGTAGGAATTTCATATTTTTTCTTAATACTAATTCTTTAGTATTAATTTTTTCTTAATACTAATACTAATGCTGAATATTCTAAGTTTGTAATTTGTTTTTTAAACTTTGTTAACATTCTGCTTTTAGTTAACAGAAGTATTTACTATTATTGTTATGCTATTGTTATTTTAATATAGTTGAAGTTATTCATTTTTTCCTTTATGAGTTTTGCTCTTAGGGTCTTATTGAAGAAAGTAATCTCAACTTCCAAGCTTCCGATGAGATTTTGGCATACTCTCCTCTAATACTTCTATAATTTTAAAAAATACATCTTCAGTCTACCTGGAACTTACTTCTCTGAATTATCCCAATAGCATTTATTGAAATGTCTGTCCTTTTCCTGTTCATTTGAAATGTCACCTCTGACATGTATTTCAGTTGGGTGTTCTCACTTTTATATGTCTGTTGCTGGATACTCTATTCTTCTGTATTTATTTTCGATTCCTGAGTCGATATCCATTATAGTTTTACTGTTCTAATTGATTTTTTACTGATTTATAGAAAATCTATTTTGTGTTTTGATATTTTGTCTGGTCACCTTACAGAATTCTCTTAATAGTTGCAAGAGTTTATCAGTTGATTCCTTTGGAATTTCTTGGTACACAACCATCTATATGTATAAAAGCCTAATATGCAAAGTGTTCCCTTGGAAGTTTGACTAACTGGGAGTTCAATTGCTTGCTATGACATAAACTGACCACTAGGGGGAGGCGCAGAGCAAAGGAAGGCCCCTGCCAACAGCCAGCAGCCACTAGGGACCCTAACTGTGCACAAATTTTGTGCACTGGGCCTCTAGTATTATATATTTATAACAAGACTTTCTTTCCTCTCTAGTCTTTACACAACGTAATATATATTTGTCTTTCTTAGCCTTCCGACACAATGCTGAATAACAGCCATGAGAAAGGTTAGTCTCAGAGCTGATGTAGCTGTGTGGGTTGTACATGGCACAATTCTGGGGGTACCATTTACACTTAGATGCCTTAGGTATTCTTTTTTTTTAAAAAAAAATATATTTTTTTATTGATTTTTTACAGAGAGGAAGGGAGAGAGATAGAGAGTTAGAAACATTGATGAGAGAGAAACATCGATCAGCTGCCTCCTGCACATCCCCTACTGGGATATGCCCGCAACCCAGGTACATGCCCTTGACCGGAATCGAACCCGGGACCCTTCAGTCCGCAGGCCGACGCTCTATCCACTGAGCCAAACCGGTTTCGGCATCCTTAGGTATTCTTGTCATGCTCCTATTTTCATCTGTTTTTATTACATGCTGTGAACTCATATTTCTTGGAGACTTCTCTGCAGGATTCTTTGAGGCTGGGGTTGTGCCCTAGTCACAACCTAGGAAGGACATATAAATGTGTGTGGGACTCTTCTTGCATACAGGGGCCATCTAGGTGGTGTGATTGGAAGGGGACTGCACCCAGGACTTGCTCATCCATCTCTCATACCTCCTGACTGTCTGCGAAACATTGAAATAACAAACTAAATATCCAACTGAAAATTAAGATGAAGATACATATTTAAACTCCTTATGTAGTATATGAAACAACCCTCCTGGGCCTCTATGAATTCCAAATAAGGAGTCCAACTACAAAGCCGTAGGCAATCAGAGCACTACACAGGCATGTGGGAGACGGGGAGTTCGGTCAGAGGTCAGTGCACCCTGTTAAATATTGGGAGAGGGCACAGGGCGTACTTTAGAACTGGGCTGACCCCAGCTCTCAACCCTGGTCCAGTCGAGGAATGAACTTTCTGACCTGTTGGAACTGATGACTGCATCCAGGGAAACACAAAGGCCAACTTTCCTTTATGGCGCCTGAAGGCAGCAGCTGGCCGCTTATGTTTGGATTCATACGATGTGACTCCTGCTCTCCCAGTTCCCTCCGGGTCTCTCCCAGCCAGGACCCCGGAAGGGGAGACTTTTGCTCACAATATTTGACCCACTTCAAAAAGTTTTAGAATATATGACCTCATCCTATCCCCATGAGTTTTGTGACAAATTTAATTGACATGGGACGTGCACAATAGGAAGACTCACAATAAAGGAGAAAGAAAAGACATCTATCACTTAGAGCCTTCCTGATGTGGACACACATCAAAGCCCCAATTTCTTCATGTGTGAAAGGGAAAATCAGCCCTGCCCCACCCTGCTCAACTAGAGATAGGTCTGCTCTGACGACCTCACAGGCAGCTCGCAAGGAAATGATGATTTTGAAATCATTTTGTAAACGTCAAAACCTGTGTAATGCGAGTTAATGAATTAACCAAGCTTCTCCCTTCACTAAACAAAGTCAACAGTTTTATAAGCTTCACTGTTGACTTCTAGAAATTCAATTCGTATGTAATTTCCCTTTACCTGCTTTGCTTCCTCTTTATCCTCTGATATACGTATTTATTATACGTATATAGAAGTTCTGCTACACACACATTCATATATATTGATGTGTATAGATATATGCATATTATGTATATACTCATAAGACATATATAAAACATATGTGGGCACATTTTCTAATCCTGCTGTTTCCAATAGTTTCTATCACTAAAATCATTATTTTCTACGATTTTCCCCTTTTTCACTTAGACCCTTTGTTGCTTCAACTCCAAATTGCTCACTTTCTCCTCCCCCTAATCTCGGTGACCTGGGTCCAACGCCTTTTGATTTGACCCATTTGAGAATCAAACGTTACCTGCATCTCCCCCGCACACCCCTTTCCTGGGAAGGGCTGTCTCTGTCACCCCCAGGTGTATACTGACTTTCAACAACAGTTTGTGATGCCAGCCATTTCCCATGCCTGTGTGATCATTTTATTTCCCGGACCCTCACGATTTTTCTGTGGCTGCACTCTGCCCGCCCTCGGTTATCTCCCTCACAACCTTTTTGTGTGGCCGATTCCCTGGTGGGTAGCTGGATTTCCAGACCCTTGATATTCCAAGTGGGCCCTCCAGACCACAGCGTCAGAACCTGTTGGAAAGGTGGGAGTTCAGGCCCAGCCCAGACCTAGGGACTGCAGTGTGCGTCTGACCAGCCCCAGGTGACTTGTATGCACAGTGGAGTTGGAGAATCCCCGTCTCGGCCTGTAAGCAGCTCTGGGTGCCCCACAGCCGTGGGGATTCTGCAGCAGACACGGGAGAAGGAAGGCAACAGTCAGCCACTGCCCCGGGCACAGCCTCACGGGGGTTCATCTGTGGCTAAGAACTGAGGTCAAATGGGATCAAATTTGACCAGCTGAACTGGCCTGGCCACCGGGTTACTCCTCCCAGAAGTGCTCCTCACTGCTGCTGCTGCTTCCCTCTCCCTGCTTCTCTGCCTCGGGCTCCTGCTTCCTCCAGGCTCCCCGGGCTCCATGTCCCGCCCTCCTCCATGGGTGTGCGACCTCCTGGGCCAGGCCAAGCGGAGACATGTGGGCACTCACAGCGCTAACACTTCAGCTTCCCTTTTAATATTCTTTAAATACTCGATCAACATTTATTTAGTCACAAGTGATGTTATTTTTTAAATTGTGGTAAAATAGCACATAACATTGTGCACTTAACCATTTTTAACTGTACAATTCAGTAATGTTATGTATACTTACGTTGTTGTGCAACTGATCTCCATTCGCTTTATATCTCTATACCAGTGATGGCGAACCTTTTGAGCTCAGCATGTCAGCATTTTGAAAAACCCTAACCTAACTCTGGTGCCGTGTCACATATAGAAATTTTTTGATATTTGCAACCATAGTAAAACAAAGACTTATATTTTTGATATTTATTTTATATATTTAAATGCCATTTAACAAAGAAAAATCAACCAAAAAAAATGAGTTTGCATGTCACCTCTGACAGGCGTGTCATAGGTTCGCCATCACTGCTCTATACCATGGTGGGGGGAGAAATTCCTTTTTCTATCAAAAGCTTTCTTTCATCCCTGTGCTAAAAATAAAAGCTTATTTGATGGGTATCTTTTCAAATCCCCAGATCTCACTTTAACTCGCACTCTCTTCTGGCCAACATTCACTCTTCTCTCTTCAGAGCTGCCAGAGGGAAGAGTGGGTTCAATCCTTGCCACTCAATCATGGACACAGAGTTACCAGTGTGGCCGGGAGGCAGGCAGCATCAATGGCAGCACACGGTTAAGGGCAGGGCCGACAATCCTGCCCTGCAGGTCAGCGGGAGGGCCTCTCCGGAGACTTCTTGTTTTGCCACTTTCATAGGCATTTGGGCCTGACGTCAACAACCAGACGTAACACAGAGGAGGCTGAGCAGGAAAGGCGGCACTGCTGTCTGAGCGGGCACCTCCCCGGAGACTCCAGCAGCTCCTGTGGCTGAGTGAATAGGCACAACAGAACCCGGGCAGAGATAGATTTACGCGAACGAAGCCGAGGCTCTGGGCCCCTCACTTACACGGGCTCCTCCACAGGGTCATATGTTTTTTATAAAATACTAGAGGCCCAGTGCACAAAAATTTGTGCACTCGGGGGGGAGGGGGGTCCCTCAGCCCGGCCTGGGCCCTCTCACAGTCTGGGACCCCTCCCTCAGGAGATAACGCCCTGCTGGCTTAGGCCTGCTCCCGGGTGGCAGAGGGCAGGCCCAATCCCTAGGCGCAGCCCCTGGTCGGGCTCAGAGCAGGGCTGATTGGGGAGTTGGGGCGCCACCCCCTGTCATGCACAGAGCAGGGCGGATCAGGAGGTTGTGATGCCACCTTCAGTCACACTCAGGGTAGGGCCGATTGGGGGGTTGGGGCACCACCCCCTGTCACACTCAAGGCAGGGTCGATGGGAAGGTTGCAGCGCCACCCCCTGTCACGCACAGAGCAGGGCCAATCAGAGGGTTGGGGCACTGCCCCCTGTCATGCACAGAGCAGGGTCTATCAGGGGGTTGAGGAGCTCCCCCCTGTCACGAACAGAGCAGGGCGGATCAGGGGGTTGGGGCGCCGCACCCTGTCACACACAGAGCCGCAGGGCGATCAGGGGGTTTGGGCCCTGCCCCCTGTCACGCTGATCCCAGTGCTGGGAGGCATATTACCCTTTTACTATATAGGATAGAGGCCTGGTACACAGGTGGGGGCCCGCTGGTTTGCCCTGAAGGGTGTCCTGGATCAGGGTGGGGGTCCCCACTGGGGTGCCTGGCCAGCCTGGATGAGGGGATGATGGCTGTTTGCAGCTGGTCACACCCCCTTCAGGGTGGGGGTCCCCACTGGGGTGCCTGGCCAGTCTGGGTGAGGGGCTGAGGGCTGTTTTCAGGCTGGCGGGTGACTGAAGCTCCCAACCGCTCCTTTTTTTTCTTTTTTCTTTTTATTCTGGGCCAGCTTTAGCTCTGAGGCTTGGCTCCAGCTCTTAGGCCTCTGCTGCTGAAAGCAGGTATCTGGTTTGCTTGGGTTCTATAATCGAAACACTGTTTCAGCTCCAGCTCTGAGATCCTGGCTGGCTGAAAGCAGGTTTCTGGGGTTTTGTTTAGCTTCTATATTTGTAACAATGTTTCAAACTGCAAGCTCAGAGGCCAGCAGCGTCAGGCAGGGAACGTTGGAGTCCTCCATCACTGAAGCAAGCAAGCTTCATGTTCGCTTCAAGCTGCCTGGCTGCCGGCCGCCATCTTGGCTGGCAGTTAATTTGCATATCGCCCTGATTAGCCAATGGGAAGGGTAGCGGATGTACGGCTAATTACCATGTTTCTCTTTTATTAGATAGGATTAAAAAGTACGATAACCACAGTGGGCTTTAGATTAATTTTTACTTCCACTGTCAAGTTGTGGTGGGATGGCCATGGGCAACCGGGCATCGGGCTAAAGGCAGCTGAGCTGGAGGTACATTTAGCTTTGTGTTTCCATGTGCTTGCATGTGAGCTCATTCCTGCTAGCCATCCAGTGCAGAAACGGGCTCCAGGACGGCCCGCACCACCTGGTCATCCGCCGTCATGACAGGGAGACGCGAGGCTGGAGGTGCTCACAGGATCAGCTCAGCCTGAGGTGTCAGGCTGAAGGAGGGGAATGAGAATTGAAATGTGTGGAGCCAGAACTCAGTCTCTGGAACATCCTTTCAGATAAGAAGACTCATGTGACAGAATCTTGGTAGAGGTGTGCTTGTCTGACAACATCCTCGACAATTGTGAAGGTGGAACTTTTCTCCATTATCACAAAAAGCAAAAATGTTTAAAAATAAATTTTTATTTATTTCAGAGAGAGGAAGGAAGAGAGAGAGAGAGAAACATCAATGATGGGAGAAACATCATTGATCACCTGCTCCTGCTCATGCCCTACTAGGGATCGAGCACAAAACTCAGGCATGTGCCCTGACCAGGAATGGAACCGTGACCTCCTGGTTCATGGGTTAAACATGACATTTACAAAAATCATACCACACACTTGGTGGCTTAAACAATACAAAATTCAGTGTCTTGCAGTTCTGGATGTTCGCAGTCCAAAGCCAGCGTCCCTGGGCTAAAACCGGAGCATTGCCAGGCTGGCTCCTTCTGGGGGTTCCAGGGGAGAACCTGCTCCCATGGTTTTCCAGTGTCCAGCTGCCACCCAGCACAGCGAGGGCAGGTGTCGCCTCAGGTCAGCACAGCCTAACTCGTCATGAAATTCACACAAAAGAGAGACCTGGCTGGCACACACCAGTCACCTAGTCACTGCCATTTTCCTGCCCACTTGGGGCTTGGTGCAGGGCTCAGCTGGGAGTTCTTCCGCTCCAAATGGCTTCAGATGGATGCTTACCTGGGCTGGGACGTCTCAGAGGGCTCCCTCACATGTGCCGAGCTCTGGGGGCATGGCTGGAAGCCTGGAGCAGCTGGGTCTCTCTCATGTGTGTCATCTCAGGGTTCTCTCTCTCCACATGGCCTTATTGCATGGCCTGTCCCACCCCCACCCCCCCGCAGGGTAGCCAGACGTTCTCACATGGTGATGTCGGGCTCCCCAAAGTGGAGAAGCAGAAGCTCCCAGGCCTTGTTATGATTCAGGCCCAGGACTGACCCAGTGTCACTTCCCCACATTCTATTGCTTCAAGCAAGTCCAAGACCATCCCAGACTCATCCTGGGAGGGGACTGCATGAGGGTGGGGCTCAGGACGTGAGGTTTATTGGTTCCATCTTTGGAGAATATGTCAGAGTTCTCTACCTAGGGCTTCATAATAGGAGAGAATGGACCATGGAAGTTATGTTAACAGAAAACTCATAGGCAAAACCAAGTAAAAGTCATTCCAATGTCAGGGAGTGGGATTCTGTCATTAATTCTAGTGCCTCCTCATTAAGGAATTGGGGGATGTTTAATCAGACAGTTTAAGTAGATGTCTCTCTTCAGTCCCTTTAGAGCAGCGGTTCTCAACCTGTGGGTCACGACCCCTTTGGGGGTCGAACGACCCTTTCACAGGGGTCGCCTAAGACCATCGGAAAACACATATATAATTACATATTGTTTTTGTGATTAATCACTATGCTTTAATTATGTTCAATTTGTGACAATGAAAATACAGCCTGCATATCAGATATTTACATTAGGATTCATAACAGTAGCAAAATTACAGTCATGAAGTAGCAACAAAAATAATTTTATGGTTGGGGGTCACCACAACATGAGGAACTGTATTAAAGGGTGGCGGCATTAGGAAGGTTGAGAACCATTGCTTTAGAGACATTTCTTTTTTAAAAATTATATATTTTTATTGATTTCAGAGAGGGATAGAGAGATAGAAACATCAATGATGAGTGAGAATCATTGATTGACTGCTTCCTGCACGCACCACATCGGGGATCCAGTTGGCAACCTGGGCACGTGCCTTGACTGGGAATCGAACCATGATCTCCTGGTTCATAGGTCTATGCTCAACCACTGAGCTATGCCAGCTGGGCTAGAGACATTTCTTTATCTTCTTGGTGGGTGCCATCTACTGAACTTCCATGATTCACACGTCTTGTTGTAATTGTGTACCGCTTCCCTTCTAGGGACAGGCCTTTATATTGATGGCAGAGGGAGTGTCGTCTCACTTTTCCTTTGTCCACAGTTGATGATTTACGTGCAGAATGTCTGCCAACCATCTCCATAGCCCCAGGTCCTGCTATTCAGTGGCTCCTGAATGAAGCTGAAATCGGAAGGCGGGTTGTTTTCCTCCAGTGTGCACTCTGAAACAATGCCTTGTGTATAAAATGTCCCTTCCTGTGACAGTCTTTGCTTGTGGAACACTCTCTGTCACTCTGGGTAGTTGGAGGTTTTTCGGTAGGCCCTGGATTTCTGCCATGGAAACAACTTCCAGCTTTTGTAGATGGTTACATCGCTGTTTATAGCAACTCCACCCCACCCTCTTGCTCCCATGACAGGTCAGCTCTTGGGTCCCCCGTGGGGGCAGCCTCCGCACATTCCTGTCCTGCCCTTTACTGACCTTGGGCTGTTTACTCCTAGTCCCAGAAGGCCAGAAGCCAACCTGGAGGTGAGACCTGAAGAAAGCTGGAACCACCATGACCTTGAGCACTGCCGAGAAGCAGACTCCACCCCTGGAAAGCCTGCCGACAATGGCGAGGAGGGGGAGGGGGAGCCCCACATCTGCCGTGTATGTGGGGACAAGGCCACTGGTTATCACTTCAATGTCATGACGTGTGAAGGATGCAAGGGCTTCTTCAGGTAGAGTACCCTGCCACCTTCCCCACCGGCCACCCTGACACCCTGGGGCCCATCCGACTGGGGCTCTGCCATTAGCCCACTGGGCACCAGGGCTGCAGCTTGACCGTCTCCCAGGTTCAGCGTGTGGGCCGGGGCCGTCGAAGGCCTCCTAATTAGTCTCGGGAGAGCCATGTGTATCTCAGAGGAATCCTTCATCTTCCATCTTCCATCTTCCTTCCTGGAAAAGGCCTCCTTCTATTAAGGCACCCTTTGTTTCTCCGTACATTCTGAGTAAAATAGAAATTCAGTCTGTAAAAAGGAAAGGATGTGAAAGTCCAAAATGCAAGTATTCAAATCAGTCTTAGAGAGCAGTTGTTAAGTAAGAATGGCATAAAAGAAATGGAGAATGTGAAAGACAAGCTCACCTAGAAACAGGCATAATCCAACAATTTATAGACTGAAAAGTCCCAGCACAGCAAGACAGGCCCACACAGAAGGGCTCAGCTTGTCCAGCTGGAGAAAGAGAAGAGTGAAGCTCAGTGCAGGGCTCAGACCAGGAGGAGAAGCTGATGGGGGGAGGGGGGCGGAGGAGGGAGAGGGTGGAGGCAGGATTGTGAGGGAGCTCCCCACTGGCCCCTGTGGAGGGCAGGGCATGCTGAGAGCAGCTCCCACCTGGGGGACCACCCTTGGGAGCCTCAGGCATTCTTAGGACAGAAGCTTGACTTCCTGGAGGCTGGACAGGTGAATGGAAACAAACCTTAGAGCAAGGGCACCCTCTACGGTCCCCCTAAATGGGCTGCTGGTCAGCATGTCCTGGGTGGGGGACCAGAGCCTACAGGACATCCAGGCCTGGGTCAGCCCAGGGAGTCACGGAGCAATTCCGTGTCCACACACACACGCCCTGAGTGAGGAAACCCCGGCTTCGGGCTGCTGTGGTCAAGCTTGGGCCACTCTCGGGCCCCGGGGTTAGGTGAGCCCAGGGCAGGTTCTAAGAAGCCCATTTCCCGTGGGAAACGAGCACGTGGTGGTGTGGATTGTAAGAGCGGGCAGACCAGCAACGGGGTCGGGCTGCGTTCAGTTACACGTGCAGAACGCTCCACTCAGAGGGGTTTGCCAATAAGGAAAACACGTTACCTCTCGTACTGAAAGTCGCAAAGCTACCTGTGGTGTGACCAGCAGCTCAGCTCCTCTGCTTGTTCTCCGCTGCCATCCTGCGCGAGCTCTGAGCTCAGCCTGCTCGGGGCAGAGCAGTGCGGGGCGGGCAGGGACCTCACTGTGCAGCGGGAAGGAAGGACCGGCTCTTCCTCTCGCAGAGCAAGGAAGCCTTTCCCACCCTGGGCGCCAGGCTGCTCCTGCACTGGCCGCTCACGGAGAGCTCACCCCTGAGCGAGGCACAGGCCACCAGGGCCCGCCGAGGAGGGCGGACGCCTGAGCCAGACCTGGCCCTGTCGGTGTAGACCGCCTGGGGTTGTGGGGGGGGGGTCCTCTGCTCTCCCCGCACCTTGGCTGCCCTGGGACCCCCAGAGGAGGCAGCACCGCAGAGGTAAGAGCTTGCTGCCTTCTGGTGTCAGGCAGCCACAGATTCAAAGCTCAGTTGTCACTTACCTGGAGGACGGGCAGCGATTTACCTTTGAGAGCTTGTTTGGGGGCCTGGCAGGGGATGCAGCTACTCTACACTCTTTACTGAAGACCATCCTCTCCGCTGGGGGAGGTCACTGTCTTTGATGGAGCACCCAGCTTGCGGTTTCGGGAGGGACGCCTGTGGAGCAGTGAAGGGGGTGGGGACACCCGCCCAGCCAGCCAGAGCAGCCCAGTCAACCCTGGCGCTCGATGGGGTGACAGATGTCACAGCCAGATCCCCCTCCAATCTGCGATTTATTTTGACTTGGTTTCTGCACCCGTGCCAGGCAGGTGACTCGATGTGTTTTGCAGAGCTGTGAGAACTAAATGCGGGAAGCTCTGCAAAACATCTGGCCCAGGATCTGACCCACGGCATGTCGATACTAAACCTGCACTAAACCTGAGCGCCTTCCCCTCTACCTCTGGGTGCTCTCGAACAGGATCAGGGGTCTCTTACCCAGACCAGCAGGGGAGGCCAAAAGGGGTGGTGCCTGTGACGCACCTGCTCCCTGAGCTGGTCCCTGGCCTGACCTGTCCGCCACCTGAGTGTGACTTAGCCTCGGGCTCAGCCCCAGGGCCCGTTGGCAGCCACTCCTGTCTGTGCCCAAGTTCCCGCCAGCTGTGCCTCATTCCCACTCTGCTGGACCAGAACCTGCGGCCGGCCAGGGAGGAATTGGTTTCTTTCTCTTCAGCTGTGAAGGGCGGGGATGGGGGATAAAGTTAGGCCCCACTGGCTGGTCTTTGGTGGGCAGTTCCGGATGGCTGGGCTGTGGGGACAGGGTGGCTGTGCTGGGGTCTCTAAGAAACTGTGACCCCACCGTTCCCCTACCTGGCACACTCACTCTCACAGGGCAGGAGCCTCTTCGCCCACCAGGCCAATCAGGAGGAGCCACCTTTCCAAAGGGGAAGCCATTGCCTGCCCCCCCCCCCCCCCCGCCAATCTGCAGTGGGGGCTAAGGAGAGAGAGGGCTTCCTATATGTCTCACCCTCTGGGGCTGGTCTCCACGGGCTCCCTCTTCCAAGAGGGAGAAATCCGGGAAGAGGCCACCTCCACAGAAACATCGCCAAGGCCCTCCTCCAGGTTCCCAGTGACACGGCCGGAGGGTGTGAAGGGAAGGGAATGGGCGTGGGGTGCAGACATGGCCGGACCTGGAGCTGAGGCACCCAGACTGGCAGGGGCGGGGAGGGGCCCCCAGAAACACCAGCACAGCCGAACTTCGCAGGAAAGCTGCCACCTGCTGCCCTCCTCCAGCACCTCGGGCCTGGAGGGAAGATTGAGGAGCCCCCTCCAGCTTTCCTGTGAGCCTGGCCTGTCTCAGGGCAAAGGCAGGCCCGCAGAGGTGTGGCTCGTATCCCTTGGGGACAGAAGGGGCAGGGAGAAGGGAGGTGTGGCCCGCTCCCCGCCGCCCACCTATTGCTCCTTGTTCGCACAGGAGGGCCATGAAACGCAACGCCCGGCTGCGGTGCCCCTTCCGGAAGGGCACCTGTGAGATCACCCAGAAGACCCGGCGGCAATGCCAGGCCTGCCGCCTGCGCAAGTGCCTGGAGAGCGGCATGAGGAAGGAGAGTGAGTGGCAGGGTGTGCCCGGGCGGGCTTGGGGCCGGGGGCACGGGCACCGCGAGCTGGGGCGCAGTAGGAGTGGGCCTCGGGGATGTGTATGCACAGGCGTGCACACGGCACCATGCAGGTGTGTGCCCGCGCACAGGTCCCTGGGCAGCTCGTGGCCTGTGAGCCGTGGGCAGGCACAGGGAGCGGAGCTTGCAGCCCATCTGCCGGCACCACAGTCCCTCTGGGGGGCAGGACAGGTGGAGGGCACCTCTGCCCTCTGCTCTGGGTGGGTGGGCGTCTCAGACCAGAGTCATGCCCTTTCTTCCCCTCAGGTGCCCTTGTGACTCTTTGTCCCCTTTATAATTGCCCTTGTGGCATTTTAGGCAAAGTGGGGGGCATGAACTTGGGAGAGGGAAGCCAGAGACGCCAGTGTGATGTGACCCCAGCTTCCGGTGCCTAGCGCCCTTGCTGCCCCCATGGGCATCCTGCAGAGGAACGTTTGCAGACAGGGGACCGGATGCTTTTGTTCTGCCTGCGGGCTTTGGTGTGCTTGTGTCCAGGCCACTCTGGGTTACAGCTTGTGGGGAAGGGGCTGGAAGCCTCCAGTGCACGTCTCCAGCGATCACAGATGGGCAGCCCCTTCAGGGACACATTCCCTGGGCCTGTGGGCAGAGCTTTCCACGGATCAGCTGGGAGAGGCCTCACCCGCTGTCCCTGCTGTCCCCCAAGCGCCCCCCAGAGTCACTGTGCACATGCAAGTGGGCTCCAGAAACCCATGGGAGGCCTGAGGGCCCGAGCTCCTTGGGACGTGGTTGGGTTGACATTTCTTGCTAAGCAGTGGCCCCAGCTTTCCAAGGGCTTGGAGACCCAGAGAACCTGGGCGACTCTGAGGAGTCTTGTTGGTATTGAATGCAGTGGACAGGAATACATGCTACCAGGTGCCATTTACTGAACACTTATTACATTCCAGGGAGTGTGGGTGTGAATATACAGGGGCGGGCAAAAGTAGGATTACAGTTGTGAGTATAGGAAACAGTTTATTCTTGTATTATCATTTATTTATTTACAGTGGCCCGGTGCACGAAATTCGTGCACATTAAAAGGGGATTAATTAGAGGAAGTATTTTAATATTGCTATTTGCCTTTTCTCTATAATAGAAGTGTCAGAGATGAAAGAAAATTAGTAAAATGTATACGAAAATCTTCTTCCTGTCAGAGTCTGGGGAGCATCAGGGGACCCAGAGTCAAGTCCCTGCTCACCCATGTACACCTCAAAATCACACGAGACCAACCTGGCAAGCCCCTCCACCTCCCCCCCCACCCCCCCCCCATTGGGCTAGATCCAGACCTGGCTGGTCCCACCCTTGTCAAACCCCACCAGGTGGGGGATGCGGCCTGAGATCCCCTGTAAAGCCCCGCTGGGCAGGGGCACAGCCTCAGGTCCCCCGGCCTGGGGCAAGGGAAGCAGCCTGAGGTCCCCTGGCTCAGCACTGGGGTTGGGGGGGGCGCACCTTGAGGTCCTCTGTCAAGCCCCGCCAGGCGGGGGGCACGGCCTGAGGCCCCTAGTCTGGCGCCAGGGTGGAGGGTGCAGCCTGAGGTTCCCTGTCAAGCCCCATGGGGGTGAGGGGGGCGCAGCCTCAGGTCCCTGCTGATTGCTCGTTAAGGCTCGTTATGGGAACTCGGCCTCCTCTGTGGGTGCAGCCATTTTGTGGCAGAGTGACTGTCAATTTGCATATCCCCTCTTTACTATACAGGAGTTTTTAAAGATATTTTTTATTGATTTCAGAGAGGAAGGAAGAGAGAGAGAGAGAGAAACATCAATGATGAAAGAGAATCATTGATTGGCTGCCTCCTGTATGCCCCATACTGGGGATCGAGCCTGCAACCTGGGCATGTGCCCTGACCAGGAATCGAACCGTGACCTCCTAGTTCATAGGTTGATGCTCAACCACTGAGCCACACCAGCCAGGCTATCATTTATTTATTACTAGAGGCCCGGTGCACAAAAATTTGTGCACTCGGGGTTGGGGGGGGGGGCTGTCCCTCAGCACGGCCTGTGCCCTCTTGCAGCCTGGGACCCCTCAGGGGATGACCACCTGCTGGCTTAGGCTCGCTCCCTGGAAGATCGGGCCTAAGCTGGCAGTCAGACATCCCTCTGGCAGCCCGGGAGCCCTCGGGTGATGTCCACTTGCCAGCGGGGAGCAGACCTAAGCTGCAGTCGGACATCCTTAGCTATGCTGAGGAGGCAGGAGAGGCTCCCGCCACCACCGCTGTACTGGCAGCCATCAGCCTGGCTTGTGGCTGAGCAGAGCTCCCCCTGTGGGAGCGCACTGACCACCAGGGGGCAGCTCCTGCATTGAGTGTCTGCCCCCTGGTGGTCAGTGTGTGTCATAGTGACCAGTCATTCCCAGTCTTTCTGCTGTTAGGGTCAGTTTGCATATTACCCTTTTAGTATATAGTATTGTATCATTAATACAACTGCAAACCTACTTTTCCCCACCCTCCTCTCTCCTTATATATATTCATATAGATGTATGTATATGTATACATGCTGATGTATACATATGTGTGTGTGTAGCTCCTACATACATAGCCAGGAGCTACATTAGGCGCCTTCCATGCAATGCCTCATTGGAATAGCATTAGGAGGTGAGCACTGTCACTCCAGGTGACAAGGAAGAAAGCTGAGGGCGGGAGGGGTTCGGGAATTTACCCAGGGTCACTGAGGCCACTCAAACCCAGCTGTCACCAAACCCAGCACCTTTTGGTTCTGAAGCCAAGCTCTTCCCACGCTTCCACAAAGCTGTCAAACCCCACAGCTGTGGGCAGCACACCAGCCGCACCTGATTCCTCTGTCCTTACCCAAGTGTTTCTCCAGAGGAGCCATTGTCCTCACGAGTCTGGGTTTCTTGTTAGCAGCTCTTCCCCTGCTGCTGCCTGGGCGGGTGGAGGGCGGCCTCGCTCCTGCAGGCAGCTGAGCCTGCCCTGGCCGTCCCTGCAGTGATCATGTCTGACACAGCCGTGGAGCAGAGACGGGCCTTGATCAGGAAGAAGCGAGAACGGATTGGGACGCAGCCCCCGGGAGCCAAGGGTCTGACTGAAGAGCAGTGGGCGATGATCAGGGAGCTGATGGATGCTCAGATGAAAACCTTTGACACCACCTTCGCCCATTTCAAGAACTTCCGGGTATGAGGCTTTGGAGTTGGCTCAGTGGCTATGCCAGTTCCTCCGAACCCCAATCCCATTCCCAGGGGTCCTCAAAGACTGGCCCCTGCAACCAGCAGCACCCTGGGGACTTGTTAGTTATGAATGCAAGTTCTCAGATGCCCCCAGGCTCCAATTCAGATACTCGAGGCCGGGCCCACAGTCTGTATTTTGACAAGACCCCTCGGGGGGTTCTGACACACGCTCAGGTTTGCTTCCTCCTTCTGCAACAGGTGGGAACTGGGTCTGAGCCATAAATGGAGTCTTAGAAGCTGAGTTGTCCCAGGGTTGCTGGGGTTCAGGACTTAATGAAAACAGGGCCAGGGCATGCTGGGGGTCTGACGTCTGTGAACTGGTTTTACTGATTCAAGAAACGTTAGTGATCTCAGCACTGTCAGCCACGTCTCAGCTCTGTGCCCTCTCCCCTTCGATGCTCACAGTGTCCCCAGGTGACCTGCTCAGCTCAGAGGACTGGTAGCCAGGGCCCCCAGGAGTCTGTTTTTTCCATCTGTAGACCCCAGACCCTTCCCTGAGTCCCCCAGCTACAAGGCCAGGGATGCTTGGGGCATAGCTAAGGGTATCGGCCCTCTCACCCTCCCCAGGGACAGGGAGCAAGCCCATATCTGATGGGGCAGGGATGTGAGGGACATTAATTCACAGATCCAGAAAGTGCACCACCTGATAAGAGACCAGGGAGAAGAAGCAAGTGCTGTGTGTGTGTGTGTGTGTGTGTGTGTGTGTGAAGTGCGTGTGCACGTGCGCTTCTGCCTGCAGTTGTGCATCCTCTCAAGCCTGCTGCTGTGGGTGCCCATCCAGGGCCTGTGTGGGAACCTGATGGGGAAAGTACATGCTGTCTACCTCTCCTTTCTCCACCCCCTCTCGGTTCCAGCTGCCAGAGGTGCTCAGCAGTGGCCACGAGCTCCCGGAGTCTCTGCAGACTCCACCTGGGGAAGAAGCTACCAAGTGGAGCAAGATCAGAGAAGATCTGTTCCCCCTGAAGGTGGTCTCTCTGCAGTTGCGGGGGGAAGACGGCAGCATCTGGAACTACAAGCCCCCCGCCGAGGGCAGTGGGAAAGAGATCTTCTCCCTGCTGCCTCACATGGCTGACATGTCAACCTACATGTTCAAAGGCATCATCAACTTTGCCAAAGTCATCTCCCACTTCAGGTGGGGCACAGGGGCTGGGTGGAGGATGTGTATGGAAAGGAGCAGAAAATGGCCAACAGGTTCAAAGGCTCTGGGCTAGATCCTCCTGAAGTTGGGGGATGTTAGTGCCCAAAGACCCTTCTTTGTCTCTGCCCCCCAACTCTGGGGACCTGGCACTGTGGGGGAACGGAGCCCCTGCTGCATGGCTCCTTAGCTGGGGGACAGTGGGCCTGCCCTTTAATCCCACTGTGTCTGAGCCCCCTCATCTACTAGAAGGAGCTAACGATGCCCACTGCTGGGCTGTCCTGTGAAATAAGAAAAGATCTGAAGAGCATCCAGCTCATATATGATGGACAGTCAGTAGTCATTCCCTCCCCTATGTTTCCCCCAAACGGGCAGGATTCACAGCTTGGCAGTTCCAGAACAAGGGAAGAGTTGGAAGGAAAGGGAAGGAAGTCCAGAGGCAGGAGAGAGGCAGGCACAGACGCCGGATCTCTAGCAGTCACCATCAGAGGTGCTTGAGAAGGCCCCGAGGAGGAAGGGAAGTCCTAAGAACCAGAGGGTCAGGACTCCCCACAGCGAGGTGTGGGGGCAACAGCCATGGGGCAGTGGGGCAGCGAGAAACCCCGGATCCTCCTGCTGTGTGGCACACGCTGCCCATGACACGTAACCTGTCCGGGCTGGAGATGGTGCTGGGCATACCTATTCCGGGGTGGCCGCCTGGCCTTGCCAGGCCTGCTCAGGTGCAGCCGAACAACACACACAACAGCCTGATCTCCTCAGCAGGCAGGGGGCAGTTCTATTCCAGGAGCCCAGGGGTGACACATAGGACTTATTTAGGCGGCGAGGATGGCCACAGGCTGGAATGGAGGTCAGATTGTGGCAATGAGGTCAAAGGAGCAGGAGTAAGGCCTACCAACGCTTGTGGACCTTGACGGTCCCCACCGACACCCAGTGGCCGTGGTACGACACTAGGATGGGAGGCCACTCGCCCAGTCCCACGGCCACAGTTCTGAGCACAGCCGCCCAGGAGCAGGCACTGTGATCACCCTCGTTCCACAGAGAGAAAGCAGTTCACTGAGCCAAGGCACTCGCACAGGCTCACAGCTCATCAGAGGCCGGATTGGGAAGCGCAGAGTACAGAGTTCAGGGCCACAGCCTGCCAGGTCCCAGGCTGGGGGCTGGGGAGAGAAGGCGAGCACAATCCATTTCACATGTCACGGCATCTGTCGCTCAGTAGTGTGGATCTGAAAGAAGAGGGTGCATGGAGCTCATGCCAAAGGAGTGGCAGCGGCAGAAGGACCCCGGACAGACGTCTAGGAGGCAGAGACAGCTTGGCCTGAGGGATAGCAGGTTTAGTCAAGTGAAGCTAAAGAGGCAATCACTCCAAGTAGGGAAACTGAGGCAGGAAGGATGAGGCCAGGGACCAGGAGCCCAGGCATCGGCTGTGGGTCAGTGGCTGTGCAGGGAGTTGGAGGAGAGGGGGCTAGGCTGGAAGGGACGCCAAGCTTCATCTGTCAGTGGGGAGTCCCTGAGGTGGGGGAGGCTGGAGAAAGGGGCAGGGAGGGGTGACCTGCTTGGCTGGGTTGTGAGGGACAGAGATTGGAGGCAACCAAAAGCAACTGGAGTAATCCTCAGGGCTGGAGCCCGCCCTCCCCCTGCCCCCTCCCCCGATTTCTGGATTGTGGGAGTGGGGCTGGCCAGTGGCGGCTCCCCTCCCAGCCTCCCCTCTCATCCCCTCTGCCAGGGACCTGCCCATCGAGGACCAGATCTCCCTGCTGAAGGGCGCCGCCTTTGAGCTGTGCCAGCTGAGGTTCAACACGGTGTTCAACGCGGAGACCGGGACCTGGGAGTGTGGCCGGCTGTCCTACTGCTTGGAAGACCCTGCAGGTGCCCAGGAGCCTCCTGCCTGCCCTGCAGAGGGAGGGGATCAGCCGGGCGGGGTAGAGGAGCCACGCCAGGATGTGCGTGTCCTGGGACCAGCATGGCAGAAGACCTCGGTGAGGGAGGCCTGGGACTGGTCCTCATGCTGCACCCACCCACAGGGGGCTTCCAGCAGCTCCTGCTGGAGCCTATGCTGAAGTTCCACTACATGCTGAAGGAGCTGCGGCTGCACGAGGAGGAGTACGTGCTCATGCAGGCCATCTCCCTCTTCTCCCCAGGTGGGGACCCCCGGCCGCTCAGCCTCCCTGCACGCCCCCCCCCAACCCCCCCCCCCCCCCGCAGGCTTACTCCCATCCCCTCAGCTTTTAGCCCACCCCTCCCCTCCTTGTCCTCCCCTCCCCTCCCCAGGGAAGGTCCTGCCCAGTGGCTTTGCCCCTCTCACTGCACAGCCAGGGTAGGGCCCTGCTGGTTTCTCCTTGGCGGGGGTGGGGCAGTGGGGGTGGGGAGGGGAGGGTGGGGAGGGATGCACAGTCCTCCTGGTGCTCCACTCAGTTCCCTGCTTGGGGTCTCTGCTCTGGAAGGTGTTGCCAGGCAGTGTGCTCTCTCTGGGCTGGGAGCTTTGCCCTCATGGCCTTGCTGGCACCACACTGCTTCCCTCCTTACAGACCGCCCTGGGGTGGTGCAGCGCAGCGTGGTGGACCAGCTGCAGGAGCGGTTCGCCATCGCTCTGAAGGCCTATATCGAGTACCATCGTCCCCAGCCCCGCCACCGGTGAGCAGCAAGCAGGGCGGGTGTGAGGGGCGCCCCACCCTGCCTGCCGGCCCGCTGTTCTGGGTCTTCTGGGAGAGCAGACTGGAGACACACGGGGTGGGCTATGAGGGCCAGGGCTTTGGGGCCCCGCACTGGGACCTCCACCGAGGTCTCCTGCCCCCTCAGCCTGGGCTCCAGCCCAGCAGTGGAGAAGGGCCCGAGGCCACGCTCCGCAGCCGCACGTCTGCCTGGGGCCTTCCCTTCTGTGGCCAAGGGCGGCACAGCCAGGCAGTCTCCTGAGGCTCCTACAGCGTCTCTAGCAATAGCCAGCAATGACCACCTGGTAATAGAGATGTGACAATAACCATGATAACAGTACATCTATAATAGCTGTCATGTACTGAGAAGTGCCAGCCCTTGTGCCAGGAACTATCACAGTTAGTCTTGAAAACAGCTCCACCAAGTGGTGCTACCACTATCCTGCAGGGGACTGAGGCGCAGGGTGACTGGCCCAGGTAGGTCCATGGCCGACAGGGGTGGGGGCGGGAGGAGGCCCCAGGTGGCCAGTCCACAGCCCACTCTCTTGAGCACTGCCTAACCGCCTCCCAGAACAAAGACAAGCAAACTGGGCAGGAGACCCCTTAGTCTGTTCTCTACAACCCAAGGGAGGAAGGCTGCCAAGGGCTTGGTCGGACAGTGGCTTCCGCCCTCCCCGGGCCTCAGCGGTCCGCAGGCTCCAGCCACGAGGGCTGAAGGGCCAGCCCTGGTATGCTGGTGTCAACTTAAGCCCCGCCCCTACTTGGCCCACTCCAGCTTTCTATTGAGCTCAGAGTCTTGGGGTGTTGCAGTGGCTGTGTCTTCATTTGCTCAGTCCTCCCCTGTACGGAGCTGGGAGGCATCATGGGGAAAGTGAGGCACGAGATCCCAGACTAGACCCAGAAGGGATCGCTGCTTGCAACCCCTGCTGCCATAACCCCTGCCCTCGGTCCTCCCCCCAGCCATTAGCCACAGCAGAGGTTCCCCCACAAATTGACCCATGCACTCGGTGCCTGAAATACCTGGGTGTCCCCACGGGAATCTCCCGTACACAGACTCAAGAGGTGCCCATGGGGGTGTAGCACTTCAAGTCCCCCAGGCCGCCCCACCTTCTCGCCCACAGGCTGAAGGACAAGCTTAAGTAATTCCACTGAGCCTTTCCCTGGGCTGACCCGAAATGTTGTTCTGAGATTAAAACCCCCAAACTTGGGTGACTTCAGAGGGGCCCAAGGGCGGGAGGTGGGGCCAGGGTGGGCTGCACCCCAACCTTCCCTCTGGCCGGCCCGCAGGTTCCTGTTCCTGAAGATCATGGCCAGGCTCACCGAGCTCCGCAGCATCAACGCCCAGCACACCCAGCGGCTGCTGCGCATCCATGACATCCACCCCTTCGCCACGCCCCTCATGCAGGAGTTGTTCAGCATCTCAGATGCCTGAGGGGCTGCCCTAGGGGCGCGCCTCCGTGGGGCAGCCAGAACCAGAGCCCGCGGGGCCCGCTCCTGGGGCTGGACAGATGGACACCGCCGAGAGCTGACCAGGCCCTGCAGGCCCGGCCTTCTCAGGGAACTCGCGACAGCTCTGACGGTGCTGGCCAGCGGTCCCCAGGAAGGGGACATGGGCCCTCAGCCCCAGCTCAGTCTGTGGAAAGCAAAGCCACTGGCCTTACATGAGAGCGCCTGGGCCTGAAGGTAGAGCCTATAAGAGGCAAAGCCGCTGCCCCCTTAGAAAAGGCCCTGCGGTCTGGGATTTAGTGGTAGGAGAGCAGAAAGGACGATGGGAGCTGGGCCGTCTCCAGGGGTGGGCAAACTTTTTGACTCGAGGGCCACAGTGGGTTCTTACACTGGACCGGAGGGCCGGAACAAAAGCATGGATGGAGTGTTTGTGTGAACTAATATAAATTCAAAGTAAACATCATTACATAAAAGGGTACGGTCTTTTTTTTTTTTTTTAGTTTTATTCATTTCAAACGGGCCGGATCCGGCCCGCAGGTCGTAGTTTGCCCACGGCTGGGCTGGGGCTTGCTCCTGGGGCTGAACGCTGGGGTGTTGTGACAGGCTACGTTGACAGGCAGTTAATAAATGTGCTAGATATGCTTGCACCGTATGTTCCCGGTCACGATTCTGTTTTCAAAGCTAAAGGGTATGAAAGTGTCTGCTTTCTTTATAGCCATTTGAGTAAAGACATTTTTGCTTTTTGCCTATTACATTTTAACTAATTTTACATAATGCATTCCACAGCTAAGGCTTAGTTAGCAAATATAATCCCGAGTTTATTGTCAAATTAAGGCAAGCTGACTTAAATAATTAACTTTTGGCTAGATATTTAAACCTTTTTCTTCTTTTCGCCTTTTCTGGGGACAGGGATAGACGTGGGGGTAAGAAAACAGAAATGTCTTGTATATAATATATAAGTTTCTGTTTCTATTCTTTACTACTGATTTTACTACTAGGGGCCCAGTGCATGAATTTGTGCACCTTGAAAGGAACTGTGGGCCAAGAGGCTGCAGTAGGCACAGTGGCGGGTCTTGGCCCATCCTCCCTGCCCCCTCCTGTCCCCTCCCCCTGCGGCCCTTGGTTCCCTGTCTGTCAGCAGCCCTGCGCCTGCTGCTGCTCACACATGCTGACAGCGCTGGGTCTGCTGGCACCTGCTGATGGCACAGAGCAATTGGGGCTGGCCCCAGTAGCGGGTGCAAGCAGCGGCTACTGCCCTGACCAACCCTCAGGATCAGGGGGAGGTAGAGAAGCCCTCAGGGGTGATCAGGGCCTGCAGCCGCTGCTTGCACCAGCTGATGGTGCCAAGTGATCGGGAACAGCACCAGGCACCGGCAGTGGGTGTGAGCAGGGCGGGCGCCAGCAGCAGGTGCAAGCACCGGGCGGAACCGTGGCACGCAGGAGCAAAGAATTTTCAGTAACCACCAGAGATTCACCCCAATGACAGTGTCCAGTGCCCTGCCTCGGTCTGGCGCCCCCGCTCACCTGCTCCACCATCCCACAGCAGCCAACACCCGCCATGTTCTGCACACACTCCCTGATGGTCGGCGCATGTCATAGTGACCAGCTGTTTGGCTGTTCCAATTGTTCCATAGTTTGGTCTATTTGCATATTAGCCTTTTATTATATAGGACTAGTGGCCTGGTGCATGAAATTTGTGCACATTAAAAGGGAATTAATTAGAGGAAATATTTTAATATTGCTATTTGCCCTTTCTCTATAATAGAAGTGTCAGAGATGAAAGAAAATTAGTAAAATGTATATGAAAATCTTCCTCCTGTCAGAGTCTGGGGCACGCTGCAGGACCCAGAGTCAAGTCCCCACCCATCTGTGCACACCTCGAAATTGCGTGAGACCCAGATGCAACCGGCCCCACCCCCATCAAGCCTGCAGGGCGGGGGGTGGGGGGACACAGCCTCAGGTACCCTGGCCCTGACACTGGGGCGGGGGGTGCAGCCTCAGGTTCCCCAGCCCGGCCTCAGGTCCCCTGGCCCAGCGCCAGGGTAGGGGGCACAGCCTCAGGTCCCCTGGCCCCGGCGCGAGGGCGCGAGGACCATTTACATATTAGCTCTTTATTATATAGGATTGCCCTTTACATATCTGAAGATTGTGGTGAAAGAACATAAAAATGCATTAACTTGGCTTCCTCGTAAAATGATTGCTCCATATAAACATTTAACATATTTATACCATAATTAAAAATGTAGTAAGTGAACTAATTTCAAAAGTGTAATATGTTGATGCAAATGAAGCTGCACGTTAACTGAATTTTAAGGAACAGATACTTGCTTAGCTTTTACCATTTTACAAGAAATTGGCCAAACTTTGAGACCATAAGAAATTGACACAATATATCAAAGCAAGCAAACTTATGCCCCAAATTCCTCCAGGTGTACCAGCCTCTCTGCATCAAGGAGACAAACACCCTCATTTTTAGAAAGGAAACGGAGGGGAAAAGCTTCTCTCTGCAAATGCAATGACTTCAGTTTTTGCCCCCAGGAATTTCTTTTGGAAATAAAAACTTCATTCAACTGTATTCATAAATCAAATGGGTCGCCTCTTTCCCACTGGAATAATTTTGAGTGTGCTATTCATTCAAATGCAGGCTACAGTTAAGTGAGGGCAAGGTGAGATTAGGACAGGATGTAATCAGTGGATGAGTAGGTAAGAGCTGTGGTACATTTACACAATAAAAATCCTACCCTTTGTCACACGGATGGACCTGGAGATTATGCTAAGGGAAATAAGCCAGTCAGAGGAAGGCAAATACCATGTGATCTCACTCATATGTGGCATCTGGTGAACAAAATAAACTGACAATATAGAACCATAGGCATGGATACATGGAACAGACTGACAGATGTCAGAGGGCAGGGAGGGGAGGGACACTGGATAAAGGAAGGTGAGGTAGGATTCGCTAAAAAACATATATGCGCCGAACCGGTTTGGCTCAGTGGATAGAGCATCGGCCTGCTGACTCAAGGGTCCCGGATTCGATTCCGGTCAAGGGCATGTACCCTGGTTGCGGGCACATCCCCAGTGGGGGGCGTGCAGGAGGCAGCTGATCAATCGATCTCTCTCATCGATGTTTCTAACTCTCTATCCCTCTCCCTTCTTCTCTGTAAAAAATCAATAAAATATATTAAAAAAACAACAACAAAAATATATGCATAGTCTATGGACACACACAATAATGGGAGGACCAAGAGCAGGGCTGGGTGGAGGTGGGCAAAGAGGAGGAAAATGCAGGACATCTGCAATAGTGTCAACAATAAAAAATTTAAATAAATAAAAAAAGAGAATGTATTGGTTTTAAAAATACCTGGGCAATTCCCTAAACAATGATTTAATACTAACGACGTAAATACTTTTAAAAAGTGTAGTCCAAGTGCAGTTAAGAGTCAAGGTTAGGTGCACCAAAGAGCTCACACAGGACCCTTCGTCTCAGCAGCTGTGTGGTCTCGTTTAGAGAGCTGGACGCCAGACCCTACTCTCAAGCATTCGGATTTCCTTATTACTCCTTTCCCGAGCTCTGAGCATTAGACGGAGTGTCACTTTCTGGGCATCTCCGTAGCCACCGTTCTTTTTCTAGGTTTTGCCCGTCAGGTGAGGATGAAGTCCGACTCCAAAGCTCAGGAGAAAGACCCCCCTAAGGAAGTCATGTTCACTGTCTGGCTCCCCCACTGGTCAGAGCCAGGCAGCAGCCAATCCCTACCGGCCCCAACTTGAAGGATCCTATTAAAGCCTTGACATCTTTGGGGAAGGCCCAGGGCTTCTCCTTTGTGGAGAGGATGGAAAGAGAAACGTACATTTCTCATCATCCCACCTTCCACAACAGCTTGTTTTCCCCGGACACGTTGCCATAATGCACTCACAACTCTCCTAAGTCCCAAGGTGCTGGTGGGTAAGTCAAACATTCCTGCACCCGAGGACTAGGTGACCGTCCATCACTGTGGTCACTTTCTTTCACCACCTTCTCCTTGAAGGGAACCTGCAACCTGACCCCCCCTTTCCTCACTACCCTCTTAGAACCCCAAATGGCATCCAGTCACTGCTCCTCCAGAAATGTGATCCCAAAGGACTGGAAATGCAGACTTCCAGGATTTTAAGTTAAAAGGGCATCCTGTTCAACCCCCATTCAATCGGGGCAGGAAATATTAGTGAATCCCAAACAAAAGCACTTCAGTGCCATCAGGAGGCTGGACTATCCCACAAGAGACATCTTAACCCCCTGCCCCTCCCTTGTTACATGTCTCACAACAAAAACATAAATGAACAAAGAGGACCAGACTTTATCCAATATAAATTTGTTTTTATTGAAGCAGCAGTCACATGACTTTATATCTAGCCTTTAGATTAGGCCTGACAGTGAGCCAGCCCTAAAAAGAAAAAAAAAGTTTCTTTTTGCACTAAGAGACATTACATGTTTACATACATCATCCAATATTGGAAATGATAGACTCAAACACAACATGTGCTGGTTACCAGGGAGGTACAGCCCCACTGTTTGTGTTGATTTATTTTACAGATACTCCCAAAGACCATTACTAAGGGGATGGAACTTAAAAAAAAGATACAGCTACACCAAACCATGAGCACAGTAACAGAAGACAGCAGCTTATTCACGTTTTAAAAACTTGTCCCTTTCAGGGATGTTTTCTTTCTTCTCAATGCCACGTCTGCAAAGCTTCCTCTGCGTCAAACCCAAAGGTTTCCGAGGCGGAAGCTGCACCTCTCGGCTACACAATGGAATAAGATCATTTGAAAGAACGGGAGCTAATGTTCGGATCTCGATTTTTATAACGAAGATCTGTGTTTCTCTAATTGGAGGAAAAGAGGTGGTGGTGTGTCTACATATTGCAGTGGCAAAACAGGCCGGGTGAAGAAGAGGGCTGGGTAGTGAAATAAAGACCACACACTTGTGAATTTTAATTTCATTTCCAGGCTACCTACTTTTTATTTAATGCAAATTACAGTACCAGTTAACTATTTCCAAACCAAGTCACATAGAACGAAATGTATTTACAAGGGAATGGGGAAAGGGGGAAAAAAAAACATTAAGCATACTTTTCACAAAAAAGTTTATATTTAAAATGAAAAAAAAAATCAGTCACAGAGGCATTCAAGTAGTAATGTTATACAGATTTTGCTTTTCCTTTATATCAAGACAGATTTGCACAAGTGTTTGCAATAGTTTGTATACAACCCACAGTCCTTTATATATATATATATATGTATATAATAAATTTTGTTTTTTAGGTTTGTTTTTAAGATGGAAGTGGTCACGCTAATTGGTATGTGTACAGGCCCAAGTGATCCATCGGCAACACATTTATAAATGCAATTTTACAGGCAAGCACATTTCATACATCTATCTGAATCTGCCTGTAGCAGATATAGTATGAAAAAAAAAAAAACTTAAAAATTAACACAAGGAAGTCTACTTTGTCAAGCTAACCCCTTATGTACTGGTTGTCATTTTGCTTTTATTGCAGAGGTGCAAAACGGAGCAACAAACTTGAATAAAACATCATAACCCTTAGAAAATAATCCAAACCTCAGGGATTACTTTCGAAGCCTCTCAAACGTAGACCTTAGTCTGGGACTCTACTCTGCTTCTAGTTGTCTCTCTTAACTTCAGTGGCTCAGGTTTCTATCAGAAAAGACAGATTTTATTGTAAAGCATGCTTAGTTTATTTTTCTATAGACGGGACAAGTGTTTGGCTCTGTGGTTAGATGATCACTAAGAACAACAACAGGAATCAGTTACAATTTTTGTTTAAAAGAAAAGAAAAAACCCCAAACTCCTGGGGATCTGGCATTGGCCAAACTTCCTTTGGAAGATTCCAAAGTTAAATCCCTTAAAAAGGAAAGGGAAAAAGAAATAAAATGCCAGTGTCTTTATATCCACAGGGATAGAGAATACAATAGTCCTCTCAGAAACCTTTGCATTGGTGCAGACCAGATGACTGGTTAGGCAGCTTTGTTAAAACACACACCAAAAATATGTATCTAAAAATTAAGAGGACTTTAAAAAATGACAACATGTCACTGGAAAGAAGGTGCAGTCCTCTGCCTTGCTGGAATGAACACATGATGTTTCAAAAATAGGAACCTTTGGTTTGGTAAAGTTTGTTTTCTTCTTCTATTCAAGACATCTCATATGGAGTACTTGGAGGCAAAACAAGTAATTTTGATTTTTTTCTTTCAAAAAAGGCCTTCATGATGGGCACACAGTAAGAATTCAAATGATTTTTTCAAAAAGAAATTAAAATGAGATTTTGCTGAAAGGGTGGAGGTGGCAGGAGGACAGACAGGCGGAGTCCCCTTATTAAGCCACAGTCCTCGCGCACACTCCGGCATTACTGCCTGCCACCTTACCATGGCATTTCAGACCACTGATTAGCAAAACCCGATGCTATGATGGAACTGACTTACAAAAACCAGTTCTCCCCTCTCATTTGTGAGGGAAGGAAATGAGGAGAGTGAGCATGGAATCTGCTGACTGTAAGACCCATGGTTAGGGTTTGGGGAAGAGACGAGCAAAATCTAATTGATACCCTCCAGCTCTAGGGCTCCCTGGCACTACGCTGAGTCCCTGGATGGCCTAAGGATGAAATGAAACCGGTCACTGCTACTGAGGAAGACATATATGTTCAGAACCAAAACAAAGGCAGGGCTTACATGACAGATTATAAACATGGTTTCCTCTTTCCACTCCTGAGCATGGTATCACTGAAATTCACCATGAAAGGGCACAGACACTGTGTTATGAGTGAGTTATTATTTCATAGGAAAAAAAAGGTGGGGACAGGGAGACATGGATATAGAGAGAAACCAATTAAAATTTAAAAAATGAAAAACAACAAATAAACACATGGAAGCGAAGGCACTCCAAACTATATAGATACACTATACATTGCTAGAGTTATTGTTACAATAATACAGGCCGGTACCTACTGTACAGAGTTAAAACTATATGGCTTTAAAAAGCTCGTCTACATTTTGTCTGATTATTAAACAGAATCACTGCCCTGAACAGTAACTTTTTGCTCATTAATAACAGTTCCTGGGTCCACATATTTACATACAAAACAATAAAACTTAAATTTAAAAACATTGAAAGAAAATATAATGTACAAGCTTGAATTTGGTGAGGAGCTTTTATTATTATTATTATTTTATTATTTACAAAAAGATACGCAGAGACCTGGATCTCACTTGTATAAAAGAGCTCTGTGATCCTGCCATGATCCTTGAGAAAGAAAAAAAATCACGCACCTCAGCCCTCAGACACGCACACACAACACGAGAGGAAAGCATCAGACTCTTCTCTTTTCTCACCCCATTTATCGGGGGAAGGTATTTTGTAAAATAAGCACAGGTTTCTATGGACTCTGGCAGATATAACCAAATACAGGGTAGTGTCTGTCCAGATGTTTGGCCAGGCAGTGGTCTGAAAGCAGGTCCATTTCTGTCACAGACCTGCTGTTCGGCCTCTTTATAAATCTTTTCTGAAAATGGCCTATCAAAGCCGTTCCTTTAGTATCATGTTGCCAAATACTTTCACTCAGACGTCCTTCCAATCTTAATCAGCTCTTAGAGGCTCATTATGAAAAGTAAAATTCAATACGTTTGATTTGGTTTGACCGAGGATGCTTCCTTCCTCATGAACTCTGATACAACCAGAGGTTTGAGAAACCCCTTCTGCGGCCTAAGAGCACAGCTAAACAGTGAGTGAAAACGACGATGGCTCACAGCTGCCTTTCTGGCACTGGTTCACTTCAGCAGGCAGTCGACTCTCCGGGAGTCACACACACTTGGGTAAGTAGTACAGGCTCTGGGGACCAGCATGAGGGCTGTCAAGAGACTCTATTTCCAAATCGCCTGGAGGGCGAGACCCCTAACATGACCTAAGGTGGCAATGAGAAGGGGAAGGTAGGTTACACACAACCTAGGGCCCAACTCTGCAGCCCTAGCTCTCAGTGAACCATAGAAGGCATGTGGGGAAGGAGCAGGTACGGGGAAAGGCGGCCATCACTCAAGTAATCTTTACATGTAAAGTACAACTGGTTGTGCCTTAAAGATTCATAGGTCAAGTAATGGCCCATAAGCACCAAGGTGACTAAGGTTCATTTTAGAGTATATAAGGCCCACATAGATGTCAACCTTAAACATGTAAAACAAACTCTTTGTAAAAATCTATTTCCTCACTGCAAACATAATCCTTCAATCCTCCTTGCTTTCCAAGGAATATTGCTTTTTCTTCAAAAACAGAGACTGGTTCTTACACCATCCACTGATACAGAAAAGAAAACAAACAAAACTCTTAACTGGGTATAGGGAAATCATTCTTCTTCTCACTCTTCAAGCAGTCAATTTTGATACTGTGGACAAAATGAAAACAAAAACAAAAGGCAGTACTGAATCTATTATACATAACACATATACACACATTTATATAATCCACTTTCCTATAACGTCAGCAGGTACTAGTGACTGTTTATATCATTAGGATGCGTAGTTTTTAATATTCCTATCATCTAGAATCATAATGGCTTGACACATGCATCAATAAATAAAATTTAAAAAGCATGAGGTTAAAAAAAGCTGAAATTAAATACAGATTCTAGATTTGGATTTAAAATTAGAACTATGTGCAGAACGTGGCAATTTCTGCAAGCTCAATCTGTAATTAAAAAATATGAAAATAAACCAGTAGACTGTGACAGTTCACATTATTTAACTATAATGTCCTCTCAAGTGTATCTTTCCAAGGGAAGCAACTTTAGAGAAGAATCTGGAATACTTCATTCACAGTGGTGAGATCTGCCCTGGCCAGTCCTTCCCTCCGCGTTTATCGACTTTTGACCTCCACAGCCAGAGTGCCGGCTCAACGCTTTGTCAGCCTTCTCCTGGGTCACTAGTTTACAACCGTACTAAGGTTTGCAGAGAACCTTTGGCCAGGCAAACAAAGATCCACAGGAAGCACAGGCATGCTCCTCCCGACAGCCTCTTACACAAGTTCCCCCACCACTAGCACTGATTAAGAGCAAAACAGAACTTTAACAAATCAATTAAGAATCTTCCCCTTACAGCTTCTAACTTTATTGACCTCCCAGGGTTACAAAGGATACACATTTCCTTTTTTTTTTTTTTTGTCTGCCACACCTGCCACCAACATGCCAAAGGCAAGTCTTCGAACGCCCCAGGATATGGATTAATTTTACAAGTGACATTTAAGTCCCCATGGAGTTACACCTGCTAAGCTCCCAACCAATTTCAAGCTGTGCACTATACCAAGTCTTACACTTGACTTTAAAAGAAAAAAGTTCAAAAAAACTTCAGCACAGAACAAAGTTTTCTTCTTTTGTGGAAGGGGCATGAAGCAGGAGTCCTGTTTTTAAAGTATCCAACAGCAGACTTCTGATAAGATTGTCGTGGGAGAGAGATCGTGTTCTGGTGCTCCGCTTTCCCTCCCCCGAACCCTCCCACCCCTGGCTCTCCCTCAAAGTGAGAATACAATGAAATTGGTTTGTATTTATAGATATTTTACAAGGTTAAATAATAACAACAATAATAAAAAAATTGAACACTAAAATGAACAGGTTTTTTTTTCTCTTTTTAATTTTCTTTCCAAACGTGACCAGTGTTGCTGAGTGACACTCAAGTAACTGGTGGTTTTTCCTGTGCAGCTGGCTGCTCGGGACTGTTCAGGTGGAGTTGGAGGCTGATGCAGAAGCAGCGTTATTGGTCTGTCCACGGTCTCCAGCATTAGCATCTGCAAATCGAAAGTCCCAAGAGAGAGCATGAGCGATGCTGTAAGACCTCAAAAAGAAAAGCATGCTGTCTCAACTGCAGACTGAGCTGTGCGGCCTGCTTCCAAGTGTATCTGAAATGTTGTTTTAAATATGGCCAATACTATGAAATCTGGATTTCTTTCTGCTTAGAGCTAAGTCCATGCTGTGGCCTGGTCCTGATGCAGGACGATACTGTCTTTGAATAAGTTACACACTCAGGTAGCCAGAGACCATGTCTGTCAAAGCTCTTGTTCTAGCCTGGATCAACGGTACAGGATCAGCTGGAGTCTAGTGCATCTGAAAATGCACAGCTGGAAACTTGTTAGAAGTCCTGAACCATGCCATCTGCCTAGGGGGTACAAGGGGTGTAGACAGTGAAAGTACTGCGGGCCAGCGTGACAGGCAGAAGTGCTGTGTGTAAGTCAAATTCAACTGCTTGCTTTCTAAGTATAGGCCATCTTCGTTATTCACAGACATGGAAGACAGACAACTAGCAAAAAAAGGAACAGCTACCAGAGTACCAATTCACTTAATTCAATAAAGTATCTTGTAGTAACTTAACTATTTTGGCACTAAGCTTACTTACTTTGCCTAATGCTTTGGAAATACATGTAACATTATAACTAACTTTAACCTGTTCCCTCTTCTAAAAGCCCATTATTATTTCACAATATCCATTAACATTTAAGCGGGCATTTGTGTCCAGATTGGCTCCCCATCTCCGAAGACATACCCTGCTATTTCAGTGACTAGTTTAATTAAGTTGCATCCCTGTCATCTTACACATGACTGGGAATATCCTGCTGGGCAAATTTTCTCCCAAGCACTTCATGGTAAGAGCCCTGAGCAACAGGAGAGGTGGTTTGATTGGGATGGACAACTTCCAAGAGCCATCTCCCTAGAAGTCACACCTCCCTTGGCCGTCAAGGCTGATGACACCCAGATGTTTTCTCTCTCTAGAAATTATAGTTCTCCTATATCCTATGATGAATACAGTAAACAAGGTCATGGCGAAAGCAACATTCGGACTTCTGACTTTTCTACTTTGGATTTTTTAATTAGAGTGAGAAACAAAAGACCTAAGGACACACAGGAACTCTTAAAAATTAGCTGTTCACTTTATAAGTTCAGTGGCCACTCTATGAAAATTATACTTCTTTCCTAAATTCTTGATTTTTCCTATCCTCAAAACCATCAGCCCCCTATACATTTAAATCAGACTTTGGGGAAGAAATGCTTCTCCTCCTGTTACCAGGCCTTAGCTGACGGCATGGAGTCATATGAACTCATGGGCATGGCGCATGGACAGGTGCAGGAGAGGGTATATGGCATAGAACCTATTCTCCAAAGGCAGGTAAACAGCCTTTCTTCTAAAAGTCAGTTAGTACCCATGTCTAATACTTCATTCATGACTCCTGGTTTTTTTCTGGATATGCCTTGGTTAGCAGGAATTTTACTCTCAACGATCACATAAATTCTATGCATCAATAATAATCGAACAATTCTTGTCCAGACCACAGGTTCCTGTGAGCCTTTCCCAAGAAAAACACCCATTTTCATAATTTAGGCAGAGGCTGCATTAAACAACAGTCCAGAGAAAGCCGAAGGGCCACAGAGCTGTTTCAGAATTAATAATGTTCCTCACAAAGCCAAGCTCACTGTGCACCTCTCGTGCTGTGTATGACACTCAGTTCCTCTGCGGGATCATCATCAGACAACACTTCTATCCCTTGTCAGTTTGTGAACATGACAGGTAAACCTGTCACGTTCTGATCTTTCCCAGGAGTTAAGAGATGCACTAATCACCGGGAATTTATCTGCTTGATCATGACATCCGCACATGTACTAGCACTGCCGGCAGCTCTGGCCAGGGCAGCATCAGCATCAGCCAACACCCATGAAGACTTAACTACATTGCCACCCAGCCCATTATGTTAATTCGCTCTTTGGCAAAATCATAATTAGCTATTAATCGGCAAATGTTCTTTCAGTGGATACTACCTGTGAGCTTAAGACATTCCCCAAACGAGTCCTACCCTCCTCAGATGAAGCCAGAGGCTGCTTACATGAGAATAAAAAGCACAAGCCTTTTAAGTGGGCACACAATCAAAAATGAATTCACCTTCCAAACAATAAAATTTGAAAACACACTCATGTTCCTCAGGTTTGTACTTTAATGATCTCTTATTTTTGCTTAGAATTATTTCCAAATAATCTGATGAGTAAAATTTTAACAGCTAATTATTTTGATTACAAATATCTTTGATACCTAAGTCATAGCACTGTAATCCTATATAATAAAGAGGTAATATGCAAACTCACCATCACGCCCTCACACAAGATGGCTGCCCCCATGTGGTCACAAGATGGCTGGCAGGGGAGGGCAGTTGTGGGGGGGGGACCAGGCCTGCAGGGGAGGACAGTTTGGGGGAACCAGGCCTGCAGGGGAGGACAGTTGGGGGGGACCAGGCCTGCAGGGGAGAGCAGTTGAGGGGGACCAGGCTGGAAGTTGAGAGCAGTTAGGCGTCGAGCCTAAACTAGGATCGGGCCTAAACTGTCAGTTGGACATCCCCCGAGGGGTCCCAGATTGGAGATGGTGCAGGCTGGCCTGAGGGACACCCCCCAGTGTACAAATTTTGTGCACCGGGCCTCTAGTCATTAATAAAAAACAAAACAAATAAAAAAGCCCAGCTGGTATTGCTCAGTGGTTGAGCATCGACCTATGTACCAGGAGGTTCCCAGTTGATTCCCAGTCAAGGCACAAGCCCAGGATGTGGGCTCCATCCCCAGTAGGGGGTGTGCAGGATGCAGCTGATCAATGATTCTCTTTATCATTGATGTTTCTATCTCTCTCTCTCTCTTTTCCTCTCTGAAATAAATAACAATATATTCAAACACACCTACACCCAAACCCTTTTATCTAATGCAATGTACTACATTTAAAAATCAAATTATACATGTCTTTGCTGAGGAAAAGAATCCTTTCTCCCCCCCCCCCCCCCCGGAAGACAAAGTACAGGGAGGAGAAAAGCAAAACAAAATAAAAAGTGAAGTCCTACAAACTCAAAGATAGCTCTAATGGACCACTTGGCTTTCTGACTGAACAAAATTACATTTCGTAAATTCTTCTTGGTACATACTTATTTTGTTCCCACTGTCAATTAATAATGCTCATTAATTTAAATTCTGATAAAACTGTCACTTGATTTGAATATGTATGGTGATTTCTGTAACTTTTCTTCTGAAGCATTTAAACAGTAACTCTTTAAAAGCAGCATTTGCTCTCCTGCATTCCCTTCCCTTCACATTCGCACTGGTAAAGTGACGCCACTCGGCATTAGGGTTTACAGGGTTGGCTAAGATCTTTTCATCCCAAAGCATCCAATCCAACTATGAATCACCAAACACTGAGTGTACAGTTTCTAGTTTTTAGTCTTAAGAAATGCTCTTCTGATATTCACACTGACAATCTCTTAAACCTGGTCCAATTCCACAAATATTTATTGAGTATGAGATCTAGTTGTACAACTTAATAACTGTGTAATTTTGGAACAAGTTACTTAAACTTCTCTACCTCTCAATTTCCTCACTTGTAAAATGGCGATAATACTACCTATTTACAAAATAAGGTTTACGAAGTGCTTAGCATAGCAGCTGGCATAGCACCTAGTAATTGTTTAATAAATGGATAGGTAGAACAGGCATCTAAAAATGGTTTAGTGTGACTTCAACATCCACCATCACCATCATAATAAATAAGTGGCAGCAGTTAATATCTGAGTGCTTACCAATGTGCCAAACATCATAATAAGTACACATTGCAGGCATGTCATTTAGCCCACACAGCAATTCCAAGAAATAGGTAAAAATTATTGTCCGCATTTTGCAATGGCAAAATGGAAGCACAAAAAGATTAAGTTATATGCCTAACATTGGAGGGCTAACAAGTGGGAGAGCTGAGCACAGTGTAAGAGGATGACGACTTTCATGGGTAGTAGGGAGCAGCAGAAAAGATTTCCTAGCAAAGGGAGAAAAGAACTTAATTTCATTCAGACCTAGCCCTTACATGATCCTCTGTGATTTCTAGAAGCCTACTTTTATTATCTAAAAGGGTTACTACACTAAAACAGATCAGTGAATTTATGTTAAGAATTAAAGGTATAGTTATTTTATTTTCTAATTTTCAAAGTCTGTATGGGGTATACAGAGATACAAGTGTTTTGGAAAGAACTGACAGTTCACTGACTTCCTTGCTTCCTAGAAACCAATGCCTATTACCACCCTTCTGATGCTGCTGCAGTACAAACCAACCAACCAACCAACCAACCAACCAACCAACCAACCAACCAACCAACCAAGGATGGCCTTGAGGGGGAACAGAGAGAATATTTAGCTTTGGGAGGAAAGTATAACATCATTCTTACACATTGTTGTAGCCAGCTTCCAAGATAGCCCTAATAAGTAATGACTCTTGGTGTCTATGCCCTAATGTAGTCTCCTTCCCCAGTGAATAGTAATGGCTTGTCAATCATTTCAGAAATAATGATGTGTGGCTTCCACCCTGTCCCCCTCCTTGGATCACTTGGTCTAGGAGAAGCTAGCTGCAGTCATGTGAGACACTCAAGGAGCACTATGGACAGGCACACCTGGGGAGGGACTGAGGCCTCCTGCATACAGACAGCAGGGACTCACCAACCACATGAATGAGCCATCCTGCAAAGATATCTTCTAGCCCAGTGATGGCGAACCTTTTGAGCTCGGCGTGTCAGCATTTTGAAAAACCCTAACTTAACTCTGGTGCCGTGTCACATATAGAAATTTTTTGATATTTCAACCATAGTAAAACAAAGATTTCCATTTTTTATATTTATTTTATATATTTAAATGCCATTTAACAAAGAAAATCAACCAAAAAAATGAGTTCGCGTGTCACCTCTGACACGCGTGTCACAAGTTCGCCATCACTGTTCTAGCCCCAAGCAAGTCTTCAGATCTTTGCAGGCCTGGCTGATATTTTGACTTCAACCTCTAGAGACCCTGAGCTAGAACCATCCAGCTAAGCTGCTTCTGAATTCCTGACCCACAGAAAATATGTAGGGTAATGGTTACTCTTGTTTTAAGCTGCTAAATTTTACTAGAGTATCTTGATATGTAGCAACAGATAACCAACACATCCTATCTAATAAAAGAGAAACATGGTAATTGGCGTACGACCGCTACCCTTCCCATTGGCTAACCAGGGCGATATGCAAATTAACTGCCAGCCAAGATGGTGGCCGGCAGTCAGGCAGCTTAAACTGAACATGAGGCTTGCTTGCTTCAGTGACGGAGGACTGCAATGTTCCCCTCCCCGCCTGCCTTGCCGGCCTCTGAGCTTGCAGTTTAAGAAACATTGTAGCCGAAACCGGTTTGGATCAGTGGATAGAGCGTCAGCCTGCAGACTGAAAGGTCCCAGGTTCGATTCCGGTCAAGGGCATGTACCTGGGTTGCGGGCACATCCCCAGTAGGAGATGTGCAGGAGGCAGCTGATCGATGTTTCTCTCTCATCGATGTTTCTAACTCTCTATCTCTCTCCCTTCCTCTCTGTAAAAAATCAATGAAATATATATATATATAAAAAAAGAAACATTGTAACAAATATAGAAGCTAATCAAAACCCCAGAAACCAGCATTCAGCCGGCTGGGATCTCAGAGCTGGAGTTGATACAGAGTTTCGATTATAGAACCTAAACAAACCAGATACCTACTTTCAGCAGCTGAGGCCTCAGAGCTGGAGCCAAGCCTCAGAGCTAAAGCTGGCCCAGAATAAAAAAAAGAAAAAGAAAAAAAGGAGCAGTTGGGAGCTTCAGTCAGCCTGAAAACAGCCCTCAGCCCCTCACCCAGACTGGCCAGGCACCCCAGTGGGGACCCCCACCCTGATCCGGAACACCCTTCAGGGCAAACCAGCCAGCTCCCACCCATGCACCAGGCCTCTATTCTATATAGTTAAAGGGTAATATATGCCTCCCAGCACCGGGATCAGCAGAGCCGCGAGGCCTCCCGGCACCGGGATCAGCGTGACGGGGGCAGCACCCAAACCCCCTGATTGCCCTGCGGCTCTGTGTGTGACAGGGGGCGGGGCCACAACCTCCCTATCGGCCCTCCTCTGTTCGTGACAGGGGAAGGCGCCCCAACCCCCTGATCGGCCCTGCTCTGTGCCTGATAGGGGGATCTCCCCAACCCCCTGATCACCCTGTGGCTCTGTGTGTGACAGGGTGCGGCGCCCCCACCCCCCACCCCACGGGCACTGCTCTGTGTGTGACGGGGTAGAGCCATAACCTCCCCATCGGCCCTGCCCTGAGTGTGACAGTGGCAGCGCCCCAACCCCCAGATCTGCCCTGCTCTGTGTGTGACAGGGGGCGGTGCCCCAACTCCCCTATCGGCCCTACTCTGTGAGTGACAGGGGGGAGCTCCTCAATGCCCTGATGGGCCCTGCTCTGTGCGTGACAGGGGGGAGCTCCCAAATCCCCTGATTGACCCTGCTCTGTGCGTGACAGGGGGCAGCGCCCCAACCCCCTGATTGGCCCTGCTCTGTGCGTGAGAGGGGGTGGCGCCGCAACCTCCCCATCGACCCTGCCTTGAGTGTGACAGGGGGTGGTGCCCCAATCCCCCAATTGGCCCTACCCTGAGTGTGACTGGGGGTGGCATTGCAACCTCCCAATCTCCCTACTCTGTGCATGACAGGGGGTGGCACCCCAACTCCCCAATCAGCCCTGCTCTGAGCCCGACCAGGGGCTGCACCTAGGGATTGGGCCTGCCCTCTGCTACCCGGGAGCAGGCCTAAGCCAGCAGGTCGTTATCTCCCGAGGGGTCCCAGACTGTGAGAGGACACAGGCCGGGCTGAGGGATTCCCCCCCGCCCCCTTGAGTGCACAAATTTTTGTGCTCCGGGCCTCTAGTACATATATGTCAAAAAACTTAAATGCCAGTTAGGGTTTATGCTCACAAGTCCATGAGAGCACCACTGACCAAGTCCCTCTACGAAATCAGGAATGCTCCTAATAAACTATATAACACAGAAAGACTGCATCATACGATCAACTGTTTTTTCCCTAACCCTAAGAGAATCTGATGGCTCCATGGCTTTTATACTAGACTAGAGGCCCGGTGCACAAAAATTTGTGCACTTGGGGGGGGTGGGGAAGGGGGGCGTCCCTCAGCCCGGCCTGTGCCCTCTCGCAGTCTGGGACCCCTTGGGAGATAACGACCTGCTGGCTTAGGCCTGCTCCCGGGTGGCAGAGGGCAGGCCCAATCCCTAGGGTGCAGCCCCTGGTTGGGCTCAGAGCAGGGCCAATTGGGGAGTTGGGGCGCCGCCCCCTGTCATGCACAGAGCAGGGCGGATTGGGAGGTTGCTATGCCACCCTCAGTCACGCTCAGGGTAGGGCCGATTGGGGGGTTGGGGCACCACCCCCTGTCACACACAGAGCCGCAGGGCAATCAGGGGGTTTGGGCGCTGCCCCCTGTCACACTGATCCCGGTGCCAGGAGGCCTCTCAGCTCCGCTGATCCCAGTGCTGGGAGGCATATTACCCTTTTACTATATAGGATAGAGGCCTGGTGCACGGGTGGGGGCCGGCTGGTTTGCCCTGAAGGGTGTCCTGGATCAGGGTGGGGGTCCCCACTGGGGTGCCTGGCCAGCCTGGATGAGGGGATGATGGCTGTTTGCAGCTGGTCACACACCCTTCAGGGTGGGGGTCCCCACTGGGGTGCCTGGCCAGTCTGGGTGAGGGGCTGAGGGCTGTTTTCAGGCTGGGACTGAAGCTCCCAACTGCTCCTTTTTTTCTTTTTTTTTTTTTTTTATTCTGGGCCAGCTTTAGCCCTGAGGCTCCAGCTCTTAGGCCTCCGCTCCTGAAAGCAGGTATCTGGTTTGTTTCGGTTCTCGAAACTCTGTATCAACTCCAGCTCTGAGATCCCAGCCGGCTGAAAGCTGGTTTCTGGGCGTCTATATTTGTTACAATGTTTGAAACTGCAGGCTCAGAGGCCGGCAAGGCAAGCAGGGAACGTTGGTTTCCTCCGTCACTGAAGCAAGCAAGCCTCATGTTAGTTTCAAGCTGCCTGGCTGCCGGCCGCTATCTTGGCTGACAGTTAATTTGCATATTGCCCTGATTAGCCAATGGGAAGGGTAGCGGTCGTACGCCAATTACCATGTTTCTCTTTTATTAGTGTAGATGTGACAAGGGGAATTTGTGCATGTATTTACTAAAACCGATTTTATTCTGTGTAAATTTTGAGGTAAAAATGACAAGTTGGGCAACCCACAGTAAAACCAAGGGTGAAGCCCTAAGGTATCAGGTTCCCAACAGAGTCCATGAGGATGTGATTTTGTTCTAGAGTAAATTTTTACATGCAAAATTCCATACATGATACATAAACAATTTTCTAGGAAAGGACCCAGTTTCCCCCCAGATTCTCAGAGATCTGTAAGAGTCCCTGGATAACCGAGCCCTGGATCTGATGGGCAGCTGTCTCAATATTCAGGAAACTGGCCCACCCAGTTGACCAGGTTATACTCCAAAAGTTCTTACTTAGATTCTTCATGCCCCCCTTCCCCAACACATCAGCAAGTCCTGTCCCTCCAAATGTGTCTGACCAAATGTGCAAATCAGGAGGAAAGAGTAAATGAAAGGCCACACTTATAAATTGTAGTTAAAGGGTTTAAATAAGAAGAATAGGAAACAAGGAAACAGGTTGGGAGGAAAGGACAGAAAATAAACATAGAAACTGGGTTCCAAAAGCTGTCCACTGTGCACCGGTGTTCCAGAGCTATGGGTCTACAAAAGTTAACGCCTTCTAGTTGATACAAGTAAGTGTTCATCATCTGGCCCGCAACAAAATCATTACAGAGAAGAAAGGTATACCCTAGTGTCACATTTATATCATAATGTACACTAATGAAGTCAAAGTATCACCTGTAAGATGAACTCATAATGTTTACTATGATTCTGACAATTCTGCCTGGGTAACAATTGGGGAGCAGAGGGGGAGCCTCTTCAGCAAAGCATCATCACTTCTCTTTTCCTATCATTCCAAGGAAAAGGTGTGGCATAAGACACCAAGGTGCTTTAGTCATTTCAAAAATAGAACTGAAATTCAGACACCAGTGAGCCAGCCATACACCAGCAAACCTGGAGGGCTTGTCCACAAGACTGCTTTTATTTGATTTGTTAGCAGCGGAGAGGTCTTAGTTGCTCTGAGCTCAGGGGCAGAGCACATTTTAATTAAGAGGCTTGGTTGTTCAAAATAGGAACTGAAGGCCATGAAGACACAGGAAACATTTTCATCTTTTAAGTTAAAAAAAACCCACAATTTAGGAATAAAGAATAAGAAAACGCACATGAATTTAAGTAGGTGATTTCAGGCAAGGAACCAAAGAGCACTTGAACACCTGAAAGGTCTTGATAGGACACTCACCAACTCAAAAAGATTTTACATTATGTTTGCAGGTAGGGGAAAAACAGGTAAAAAATTTGACTTAATAGGACAGAACATATTTTGGTTTTGCATAAAAACATGGTGAAATAATGACTAAACTGGCTTGACTTTTAAGTGTCTATACACTGTGGGGGCAAAAGTAGGTTTACAGTTGTTTGTATGGAAAATAGTACAATAATATCCTATCTAATAATAGACAAACATGGTAATTAAGCATACCTCTGCTACGCTTCCCATTAGCTAATCAGGGTGATATGCAAATTAACTGCCAACCAAGATGGTGGCGCAGCTGAAGCGAACATGAGGCTTGGTTGCCCCGGCAATGGAGGAAGCCAAGGTTCGCTGCCTGCTGCGCCTGGCTATGAGCCTGAAAACAACAGCTCCGAAATGCAACTATGTTTCAATTATAGAAGCAAAACAAACCCCAGAGACCTGCTTTCAGACAGCTGGCATCTGAGCTGGAGCTGCAACAAAGTTTCAATTACAGAAGGTATATAAATCCCAGAATAAAATAAAAAAAAGGAAAAAAGGAGAGACTGGGAGCTTCAGTTGCGGCTTGGCCTGCCTGAAAACAGCCCTCAGACCCTCATCCAGGCTGGCCAGGCACCCCAGTGGGACCCTCACCCTGAAGGAGGTGCGGGCAGTCTGAAAACAGCCCTCAGCCCCTCATCCAGGCTGGCCAGGCAACCCAGTGGGGACCGCCACCCTGAAGGGGGTGTGGGCAGCCTGAAAACAGCCATCAGCCCCTCATCCAGGCTGGCCAGGAACCCCACTGGAGACCCTCACCCTGAAGCGGGTGCGGGCAGCCTGAAAACAGCCATTAGCCCCTCATCCAGTCTGACCAGGCACCCCAGTGGGGACCCACACCCTAAAGGGGGTGGAAGGCAGCCTGAAAACAGCCATCAGCCCCTCACCCAGGCTGGTCAGGCACCCAAGCAGGACCCCCACCCTGATCCGGGACACCCTTCAGGGCAAACCAGCTGGCCCACACCCGTGCACCAGGCCTCTATTCTATATAGTAAAAGGGTAATATGCAAACTGACCATAACAGCAGAAAGACTGGGAATGACTGGTCACTTTGACACACACTGACCACCAGGGGGCAGACGCTCAATGCAGAAGCTGCCCCCTGGTGGTCAGTGTGCTCCTACATAGAGGAGCTCTGCTCAGCCACAAGCCAGGCTGATGGCTACCAGTACAGCAGTGGTGGTGGGAGCCTCTCCTGCCTCCTCAGCAGCGCTAAGGATGTCTGACTGCAGCTTAGGTCTGCTCCCCGCTGGCAAGTGGACATCCCCTGAGGGCTGCCGGGCTGCCAGAGGAATGTCTGATTGCCAGCTTAGGCCCAATCCCCTGGGGAGCAGGCCTCAGCCAGCAGATGGTCATACTCAGGGGGTCCCAGACTGTAAGAGGGCACAGGCCAGGCTGAGGGACCTCCCCCCCCGGCACTGCACAAATTTTTGTGCACCAGTCCTCTAGTCCTATCTAATAAAAGATAAACATACAAATTGACCATAACCCTGACACCCTTCCCATTGGCTAATCAGCAGGATATGCAAATTAACTGCCAACCAAGATGGCGGCCAGCAGCCACCATCTGAAGCAAACAGGGGGCTTGCTTGCTCCAGTGACGGAGGAAGCCAACGTTCCCCGCCTGCCGCTGCTGGGCTGAGCTGCACTCTAAGCAACTATGTTGCAATTATAGAAGCTAAACAAGCTCCAGAGACCTGCTTTCAGCCAGCTTCGGCCTCAGAGCTTAGAGCTGCAGTGATGGCAACAGAGTTTCAATTATAGAAGCCAAACAGACCCAGAACCTGCTTTCAGCCCTCAGAGCTGGAGCCGGCTCTCAGCTCCAGTGACAGCTATAGAAGGTAAATAAATCCCAAAATAAAAAAAAAGAAAAGAAAGAAAGGAGAGGCTGGGAGCTTAAGTTGCCCTCCAGCCTGAAAACAGCTCTCAGGCCCTCACCTAGACTGGCCAGGCACCCCAGTGGGGACCCCCACCCTGAAGGGGGTGTGACCAGCTGCAAACAGCCATCAGCCCATCATCCAGGCTGGCCAGGCACCCAAGCGGGACCCCCACCCTGATCTGGGACACTTTCAGGGCAAATCAGCCGGCCCCGACCTGTGTACCAGGCCTCTATGCACCAGGCCTCTATCCTATACTACAGGCAGGGTGGGACAGCACGAACTGCCATCCGGGCCCCATGTGCAGCCCTGGGCAGTGGGGCATAAGCCCCGCCCCCAGCTGGGACCCCCGTGCCACCTAAGCCCCGCACTGCTATGCCCCGCCCCCAGCCGGGACCCTATGACTACTGGAGAGCAGGAAAGTGCCGCTGGGCCCTGGGTCACTGTGGTGATCCAGCCATCGGTAAGTTGAAAAGTGTGGCCTGTAGTCAGCCCCCAGCTGGGCCTGATCTGGGAGCAGGAAAGCAAGCCCGGCCTGTAGGCAGCCCCCAGCTGCGCCTTCTCCCCGGTCGCCATGAGGTTCTGGGAGAAGGAAAGCAAGCCCGGACTGGGGGCAGCCCCAAACTTTGCCTGCTCCCCGGTCACCATGGCAATCCAGGAGCAGAAAGCAAGCCTGGCCTGCGGGCAACCCCAAGCTGGGCCTGAAACGGGAGCAGGAAAGCCCGGCCTGCAGGCAGCTCCAAGCTGAGCCTGCTCCCTGGTCGCCATGGCGATCCGGGAGCAGGAAAGCCCGGCTTGCAAGCAGCACTCCCATCCTGGCCATAGCTCAAGGGAGAGTACAACATGCAGTGGAGGCCAGGAGCCTGAGAGATCAACACAGAGGGGCTCCTGCTCCAAGCCTCCATGGTGTGGCTGGGGGCAGCCCCCCCACCCCCCACATACACACACACACACACACACACACACACACACACACACACAGTGCCTGCTCTGAGCCTCCAATGTGGCTGGGGGCAGACCCCCAGTGGGGACACACACACACACACACACACACACACACACACACACACACACAGGACGCCTGCTCCAAGCCTCTGTTGCCAGACTGTGGCCATCAGTAGGACATCCACAGAGGGCTCCTGGACTGTGAGAGGGGCAGGCTGGGCTGAGGGAATTTCGTGCACCGGGCCTCTAGTAATCTAATAAAAGAGAAACATGCAAATTGACTGTACTTCTGCTACACTCACAAGCCATGCCCGCCAGCCAATCAGAGTGACTATATGCAAATTAACCCATAGAAGATGGCAGCCGGCAGCCACAGAGCTGGAGCAAGCAGGAGGCTTGGTTGCCCTGGCGATGGAGGAAGCCAAGCTTCCTGCCTACCCTGGCCAGCTGTGGCCTCCACTAAAGGCAACAAAGTTTCAATTATAGAAGATAAATAAATCCCAGATACCTGCTTCCAGCCAGCCTCCACTGGGAGCTTGGGTGGCTGGGGGCCGTGGCCAGCCTGCAAACAGCCATCAGCCACTCACCCAGGCTGGCCAGGCACCCCAGCAGAACCTCCCTGCCTGAAGGGGGTGTGGTCAGCCTGAAAACGGCCCTCAGCCCCTCAACAAGGCTGGCCAGGCACTCGAGCGGGGACCTCCACCCTGAAGGGGGTGTGGCCAGTCTGAAAATGGCCCTAAGTCCCTCACCCAGGCTGGCCAGGCACCCCAGCGGGACCCCCACCCTGATCCGGGACACCCTTCAGGGCAAACCAGCCGGCCCCCACTGATGCACCAGGCCTCTATCGTATATAATAAAAGGGTAATATGCAAATTGACCCTAACAGCAGAATGACTGGGAATGACTGGTCACTATGACATACACTGACCACCTGGGGGCAGACGTTCAATGCAGGAGCTGCCCCCTGGTAGTCAGTGTGCTCCCACAGGGCGAGCTCTGCTCAGCCACAAGCCAGGCTGATGGCTGTCAGTACAGCAGTGGTGGTGGGAGCCTCTCCCGCCTCCTCAGCAGCGCTAAGGATGTCTGACTGTAGCATAGGCCTGCTCCCTGCTGGCAAGTGGGCATCCCCCGAGGGCTCCCGGGCTGCCAGAGGGATGTCTGACTGCCAGCTTAGGCCCAATCTCCTGGGGAGTGGGCCTAAGCCAGCAGGTGGACATCCCCCGAGGGGTCCCAGAATGAGGGCACAGGCTGGGCTGGGGGACCCCCACCCCCGAGTGCACAAATTTTTGTGCACTGGGCCTCTAGTTAATAAATAAAGCTTAAGCGACCATCTGATCAGTAGCTATGACATCAATGACCACCAGGGGGCAGATGCTCAACCCAGGAGCTGCCAAGCTGCGGTGACTTGGCAGCTGTGGTTCTCAGGTGATGCACCTGGAACCAGAGAGGAGGGAGTCTGATTCCGTGGCGTGTCACCCGAGAACCACCCTCTCACAATCCAGGACCCCTAGGGGGATGTTGGAGAGCTGGTTTTGGCCCGATCCCTGCAGGCCAGGCCAAGGGACCCCACTGGTACACAAATCCGTGCAGCAGGCCGCTAGTATAAGAATAAATTCTGTGTTTTACATACTCAGAACTGTAAACCTACTTTTGCCTCACCCTGTGTATTAACTCACCAAGTGAATTTAAAACCTTGACACAGAATAGACACAACCTCATTGGTGTCAGTGAATTGGCCAAACTGGCATATATACATGGGTCTTATTTCAAACACAGAGCCAACAGGAGGAAATGGGTAAAATACTGGACCTAAAAAAGACAACCATGTTCTTTGGCTACTAAGTTGGTAACACCTAAAAATAAACATGTGTACCCTATTCCCCCTACCCTAACTCTGAGCTGGCTAATGTTAAGGTAATGGAGAAATGGAAAAAATGTGCACTGTCAATGGACAGTGTAAACTGGTACAAGCTTTCTGGAAGGAAGTTTGACAATATGTATCAGATTCTTCATACCTTCTGACTCAGCAATTCTACTTCTAAAAACTGGGACACAACCCAAATGTCCAAGAATAAGGAATTAGTTAAATAAATTATGATACAGGTTTAGAATATAATGCAATCATATACTCCCATACAGTAAGAGCATAAGCCCATTTAATAAAAGCATGTCTCTCTGTCCATTCATATATAGACTAATATATAAAATAATGTTACCTTTAACTACCTATGGAAGTGAGAATATGGGAGACTCCCCAATCCCTAAAATAACTATATATTATGTAATTAATAGAGAAAAACCCGTGTTTTTTTTTTTTTAAGCTGTATACTTTAATGAAACTTCACATACATTTAGGTTAAGGTAGAGAGAACAGAAAGGACAGGGTTAGGAAGAGGAACACCTGAGGGCACATACTGCAGATTCTACAACTAGACAGGATATGGATACAGCTGTCCCAGTGCACATGTGAAAGTGGCATAGAAAAACAGTACTTGGGGAGTGGGAGAAGAAATGGTAATTGTCATTTTGTTTAAATGAGAATTTAATACATTGACTTAATTTAACATTCCATCTCTCAATATCAGTGGAAACAAACAAAAAAATGTGAGATGTCCAACTAGGAAGAACTGGCTGATGATATAGGTGACAGAAATTCTGGGGTAAAAGTAACTATAATAATTAAGGAAATGGGATCTCTGGCTCCAGCTAAATCTGAACCATGACTTTAGCAAAATTAATTTCAAAAAGTTCAGAGAACTAACAAGTATGATTTTGTGGCTAGAGTCTTTAAAAGAGGCTAACAATTGACAAGAAAGAGAAAATTAGAAAAATAATTTCTGACCAATCAATTGCAAATAATATCAATGCAAAGTAGAGGGAAAAGAACCAAATAAACCAGCTTAAAGGGTTTTCTCATATGAGCTCATATTAAAAAATATATGAGAAGAAGGACACATATGCAAGGAAGAATAAAAAATAACAATGTGAATTGGTACGAATAGGCCAGGCTTGGTTAAAATAAGTAACAGCAAAAGGTTTTCAAAGCAAGATCAAGAAAAGTTAAATACCCTGACCAGGTAAAAAGACAGAGAAGACAGACCTTGTCCAACTCCTATCATGATTCCCTTTTCTGTTAGAAGGGTTTTCAACCTGGAAAGGATATAACAAAAATCCTAATAAACAAAATGCAGCCCAAGGAAGGTGAGGGCAATTTACACATGTAAATGTCATTAAACACAGAGCCTATAGTCCAAGAAACAAATTCTTAACATGGACTACAGAAATGCAGTTTATACACATTCAGGCACTAGAAATTTCCCTGTCTTAAAAAAGTTTTATTTTCATCTTTGACAGTTATACCTTTTTGACAGAAGAAATCTGAATGTTTTATTGACAACAGCAAAGCATTTTACAAAGTTTTTAATAACATTATATATATGTAAGGTTGGTCTGTAGCTAAGCAAACAAGAAGATTAACCAATTACCTGGAGACCACCAGAAGAATCATCTTTAGTAAGCCTTGCCTGGTCCCATTTAACTTATTTTATCAGTAATTTCAACAAAGGGAAAAAGACCACCTCTAGAAAGCCCTGCCTTGTCCTGTTTGATAGATTTTATTAATTGCTTGAATATAGACAAGAAGTTGATGTGTTTATGAAAATGTGCAGGTGATATACAACTGTATAGAAAACCTAACACCCTGACACTTTAGAACAGGGTTAGTTTTAAAAACCTCATTAGTATGAGGGGCATGTTATCCATTACTAAAATTTGAAGGATTTTTTTAATGAATGGGTTGGTTCTATGTAACCCCAAAGTAGAATCACTGAGTAGAAGAAAGTATACGGGAACAAATTTTAGGGTGAAAAAAGGAAAAACTTCCTAACAGACTGGTATATAGATGGAATGTGCTCCTTCTTTCAGTAATGAGCTTCCAATTACTGAATATACATAAGCATGGAATAAACAATTAGTTCTCAGTAGGTATGAGAGGTGAACTGAAATCAGTTTTCAAAGTAGTTTTAATAAAAGAACCATTGCCCTGCAGACTGATATACAAAACAAATGAAGAGAAAAAAAACTGCTGTAGTTAAAATTCCCTACCACATGTCACATTTAACTATTCTAGAACTGGATCAGGTGATCTCTTGATTAATGAAGCTGTGATTTCTCAAGATTTGTTAACCAAATAGTTTAGATGAATGGTCTCTCAAATGGAGTGAATGAGAGGATGTTTGGGGTGTGGAGAAAATCAGAACATACACACACACACATACATGTATCAAAATAAGAAATTACACTTTCTGAATTGAGACTAGTAATACCTATAATTTTCAAGAGTTTGTCATGTCAGAGCCATGATCAACTATAATGCTCTCAGAAACTGAGGTATTTTAACAATTTAAAAAGAATGCAAAAGTTTTTGAGAGAGAAAAAAATCCACACCTACTAATTTAACGTAACTTTTTGCATATTTCTATCTAGTCCCTATCCACACATTTTGGGATTTATCAGCATGGTACATAAGATTTTTTAAAGATTTTTCTCCACATAAATTGAGTATTTATTTCCACAAATGTCTATAAGCTTCATAATTATTTCATGGTTAATAAAAATGTAGATTCATAATGTATTAAAACGATTTCCTACTGTTGACCATTCAAATCAGACTGGTTCTCCTTTTTGCTTTTATGTAATTACTAGAGGCCCAATGCATGAATATTTGTGCAAGAGTAGGCCTTCCTTCCCCTGGCTGCCAGCACCGGCTTCCCTCTGGCACCCAGGACCCAGGATTCCCTCACAACTCCGGCTTCGTCTGGAAGGACGTCGGTCTAATTAGCATATTACACTTTTATTATTATAGATTCCTATCTCTGTACACGGTAGATGTATCCTGAAGATAAATCCCTAAAGTGGAATTAGTGCAATATAAAGTATGAACTTCATTGGTTCTTGCTATACACAGTAATGCTTTCCAATGGGTCTTAATCAATTCACCTGTAGCCACTACTTGGACCTTGAACAAAACACAAGCTATGCACTCTATACATTTTGTACCTTACTTCTCAGAACTCTATGCAGTGGGTAGTTACTATTCCTGTTTTATGGCTAAAGAAACTGAAGCTAAGGCAGACAATGAAGAGCATGTATATTTTAAGGTCTTATTAAAAAATATAATTCACACCATCAAATTCTTATTTAAAAAATATATAAACATACATATATATTTATTTAAATACAGGCAGCTGTTCATGTCATACAGTCAATCCATTCATCTAGATCTAGATCAGTATTTCCTGAGATATATTTGATAACATACTTGGCTCTCACTACTTTGGCCCCAAAAAAACTGTTTTCCTTTAACTATACTGTAGTGTTATACCTTTAGCTTACACGAGGGATACTTAGAAGTATCCACATGAAACTCACTATTACATTTATTGTTGAAATGGTGATGAGAACTTCATTAACTATATCTCTTACAATACCAAATCCAAGGCCCTGACGGAGAAGAAATACTTTTCACAGCAGGGCCAGAAACACTTCGCTTCTCCTAACCCACAAGTGTACTTTTAATCTAATGAACAGTGAAAAATTTTAACAGATAACATTTATTTACTTTAGCACTAGGAAATTCAGAGCAATATCTGAAATCCTCTTTGGTAACTATTAAGTTATTCAAGACATGCATTTTTCTAAACTAATTTTAGCTCTGCTCTCAGCCTACTATTCCTCTATTAAGTTCCCCACCCCCTGATTTACTTCAACTTTGAAGTAAACTTTAAGGATCACAGTCCAGTGCCAGTTTCCATATTTATGTGGAAATCTGACTTCAGTAGCTATAAGAATATGTATGTATGTGTGTGTGTGTGTATACACATAAAGCAATGAAAATATTTTTTGGGTAACTACTACAACCTGCATCAAATGTAAAAATAACCTTACACTCCTACTAGGCAAACTGCCTAAAAACCTTAGTTTAGTACAGGGGTGGGCAAACTTTTTGACTCGAGGGCCACAATGGGTTCTTAAACTGGACCGGAGGGCCGGAACAAAAGCATAGATGGAGTGTTTATGTGAACTAATATAAATTCAAAGTAAACATCATTACATAAAAGGGTACGGTCTTTTTTTTTTTTAGTTTTATTTATTTCAAGCGGGCCGCATCCGGCCCGCGGGCCGTAGTTCGCCCACGGCTGGTTTAGTATCTCACATTAAGAAAATCATTTAGCCCTAGCCAATTTGGCTCAGTGGATAGAGTGTCAGCCTATGGACTGAAGGTCCCAGGCATACTAGTAACTCCAGCACTCAGTTTACCACCGTTATTTCTGGCCAAGTGCACATGCGTGGGTTGTGGGTTTAATCCCCAATAGGGGGTGTGCAGGAAGCAGCCAACCAATAATTCTCTCTCATCATTGATGTTTCTCTCTCTCTCCCTCTCCTTTCCTCTCTGAAATCAATTAAAAAAATATATATATGTAAAGAAAATCACTTAAAATTACTCAAAACTTTCCAATCATAATTCTTATTTTTATTCATAGTCTAAAGTAATTCTGATAAAACTCTGGAAACTAGCTCAACAAGCAAATGCATTTAGTTCAGGGTTAGGGTCTATTTCAGGTTTTGAACAATCAACATAACCTAACCTGTGATCTAGTAAGTTATTAATAGCTCATCTAAGCAATCTATATTTGTTTTAAATAGATAGGTAATATATATATATATATATATATATATATATATATATATATATATACACATATATTAAAAACTCTGTATTTTACATTTAAAAGATTTAAAGCATATTTTAGTACATATTTGGCTTTTATAAAATTTTTCTAGGAGAGCACTGCCACTCATTTTACAGAAATAAGAAAACTAACAAGACATACTAAAACTAATAAAGTTTTAATGCCTTTCTCAAGGTAGCATGTGCTAATAGAACTATAAGTGAAAAGGAGAACTTTCCAGACTTCTGGAATGAAGATAGGACATGGACTAGCATGAAATGTTTTTAATCTTCACTAGCAATGTTGCAAAAGATTAATATTGGACAAAAACAAACAACTTTGTGTCAGACAACAGATGGATTCTGACTTTACTGTTAAATGCAGGGAACTAATAATGAAAGATTTCATCTCCTGCAGCATAAATGCCCTTAGGCAAAAATGGGTCTGATCCAACTTAGTTCAATGTATTAAATGATTTAATGAAAATAAAATCAGCTTCTGGGATCTGCTTTTTGTAAGAAAAGAGGGGATTCCAAATTCTGAGCCTGAGTAGGCTACCTAGTACATTTCTAACTTCATTTTAAACAGCATCCAGCCATTCTTCCGAAGAACTTCAATTCACACAAGGGTTGGTTACTTTCAGCATATCTGTAATGGCAGTGATTTGTGCCAAAACAGGCCACACCACTAATTGGCTAAGGGACCGGCAGTACACTAAGCTGTACCCTGGGAGACCAACGAGGGTTTTTTTTGATAGAAGACCTAATCACATTCTGATCTAAATCTTAGTTAAATGTACCTGCATTGCAGTTTTAGTCCTGTTGAATGATTAAACTCACCAATCTATATTTTATACTTCTTAAAAATTTGCCTTTCTAATATACTAATATAGTTTACATACAGGGTGTTGGAATTAAAGTGAATTATCTTCAATGACATTACGTCTGTACAGATTGCTTTCTGCTATTGGCATCTCATTTGATATATAATCAAGAAATTATATGGAAAGTATGACTTTAAAAATAACAAAAAAATTTAACATAATAAGATATTTACACCTTATATAAAAAGTTATTTATGGGATCCTTTTGTGCTTTTTGAAAATAGAGCACTATTTTATTCACATTTATTCTTTTGGCTGTGCTGTTGATACTTGGAAGGTATTAAATATTCACATGTATCAAAAGAAATAAAATGGAGGTAATCATGACTTTAAAAAAAAAATACATTTTTATAAAAGAGACTTATATGTTCTCACCTGAGGCTGCTGTGGCATTTGTTGGGGTTGAAGCAGCTGCTTGAATCCGAGCATGAGGAGGAATAAGAATGGTAGCTAGAGGTGGATTACTGGACAGTTCTAGAGAAATAGTAAGAAGACATAGGTTAGAGCTCACTTTTAACTTTGTATGTGAAACAACTTTATTGGTAACAATATGTGATACTACAGTAAAACACTAGTTTAACAGAAAAAAAAAGATGTGATAAACCTATGCCTGAAACTAAATGAGCTACAGAGAAACCAAGACACTATCTGCTAAAATTAGAATATGCCTGAGAATTCAAGATATCTGGGAGAAGCACTGGCCAAAAGTTTGAGATTAAGCATATCAATAAGATCTATTTCCATCTTTTAATAACTTAAATATACTAGATTTTCCCAAATTACTCTGATAATATTTGACTAAGGAATTGAGGGTGATGGTGCCAGAGAAAAAAAGAATATGACTATAGTTCATGAAATAAAACAGCATAGATCAATTTTAAACGCAATCTTATACCTAGCAAAGAAAGAGAATCCCAACTGCCACGGCTGGGATGAAAATGGAATAAAAATGAATACAGGATGTAGTATTCTCAGTAACTTAAAAGTCAGATTTACCATCGCAATTACGATAAAAATCTGCTAAAATAGAAAGGCTTCTTTAAAATCCATCTATCCATTGAAAAATATTGAACATGAAACAGTGTGTTAGGTCCCAGGATACACAGAGAGAAAACGTTAACTGTCTATGTCTGATCAACAGAAATAGAAAATGGAAAGACAACTAGACAAACAAATTGGCACGAAAGGCATTCAACATATTCAGGATACAGGCACTTTTAAATTAAAAGATTTCTATGACCAAATGCCCAACATTTGAAAATAAGAACATATGACCAGGGATTTTAATATAAGACTTTTGGACAAAGTTTCTTTTAAGATAAACTTTAAAATAAACTCATTATCAGGGTTTGTGGTCACTTTACTCATGGTCCATGTTGCCCATTTGTTTACCCTCTTTTACTAGATCATCTATCTTTCTGTGTATCTGTATGCCTACTTGAGGGGTCACGATGGTTTTAGGTCTTTTTTTTTTTTAATATATTTTATTGATTTTTTACAGAGAGGAAGGGAGAGAGATAGAGAGTTAGAAACATCAATGAGAGAGAAACATCGATCAGCTGCCTCCTGCACATTTCCCACTGGGGATGTGCCCACAACCCAGGTACATGCCCTTGACTGGAATCGAACCTGGGACCTCTCAGTCCGCAGGCCGACGCTCCATCCACTGAGCCAAACCGGTTTCGGCAATGGTTTTAGGTCTTACTAGAGGCCCGGTGCACAAAATTTGTGCACGGGAGAGGAAAGTGTCTCTTAGCCTGGCCTGCACAATTTCTAACCCGGGACCCCTCGGGGGATGTCCGACTGCCAGTAGTCAGACATCCCTCTTGCAATCTGGGACTGCTGCCCTAACCACTTGCCTGCCTGCTGGCCTGATCCCCCTAAGTTCTCTACCCCGCCGGCCTGATCCCCCTAACTGCTCTACCCTGCCAGCTTGATCACCCCTAACTGCCTCTGCCTTGGCCCCGCCACCATGGCTTTGTCTGGAAGGATGTCCAGTCTAATTAGCATATTACCCTTAAGCTAGAGGCCTGGTGCATGGGTGGGGGTTGGCTGGTCTGCCCTGAAGCAGGTCCCGGATCAGGGTGGGGGGCCCCTTGAGGAGCCTGGGCAAGGGGCCTGGGGCGGTTTGCAGGCCAGCCACGCCCCCATCGGGGTGGGGGTCCCCACTGGGGCAGTGCCAGCCTGGGTGAGGGGCTGGGGCGGTTTGCAGGTCAGCCATGCCCCATCAGGGTGGGGGTCCCTGCTGGGGGGCATGGCTGGCCTGGGCGAGGGGCCTGGTGTGGTTTGCAAGCCAGCCAAGCCCCTGGCTTTGTCCAGAGGTCTCCGGAAGGTCTCCCGGTCTAATTAGCATATTACTCTATTTTATTGATTTTTTACAGAGAGGGAGGGAGAGGGATGGAGAGTTAGAAACATCAATGAGAGAGAAAAATCGATCAGCTGCCTCCTGCACAATCCCTACTGGGGATGTGCCGCAACCAAGGTACATGCCCTTGACCGGAATCGAACCTGGGACCCTTGAGTTAGCAGGTTGACGCTCTATCCACTGAGCAAAACCAGTTAGGGCAGCATATTACTCTTTTATTAGTATAGACTAGAGGCCTGATGCATGAAATTCATGCACTTGGGGTGGGGATTGTCCCTCAGCCTGGCCTGCGCCTTCTCACTGGACGGCTTAGGCCTGCTCCCCAGGGTTGGGCCTAAGCCATCAGTCGGACATCCTTAGTGTTGTCACGAAGGCGGGAGAGGCTCCTGCCACAGCTGCTGCACTCAGCAGCCATGAGCCCGGCTTCTGACTGAGCGGTGCTCCCCCTGTGGGAGAGCACTGACCACCAGGGGGCAGCTACTGCCCCCTGGTGGTCAGTGTGTGTCATAGCAACCAGTCGTTCCGCCATTCAGCTGATTTGCATATTAGTCTTTTATTATATAGGATTTGGGGTAAGGGCACGCGCGTGCGCGCACACACGCAGACAGAGAGAGAGAGAGAGAGAGAGAGAGAGAGAGAGAGAGAGAGGAGGTAGGTAGGTAAGTAGGTGTGTGTGAAGGGCTTGAAAAAAGTAATCCTCTTTTTCCCTAGGTAGTAGTCATTTGGTCTTTGGTAGGAAAAGTGTGGTAGCTAATGAAGGGAAAGAAGGGGAAAAGTGAAGAAAATAAAGAAAATAGGAGTCAAAAAGCGAGAAGCTGCCCTGGCTGGTGTGGCTCAGTTGGTTGGAATACTGTCCTCACATAGTGAAAGATGACGGTTTAGATTCTGGTCTGGATACCTACCCAGGTTGTGAATTTAATCCTGGTCTGGCTGGGTACAGGAGGCAACCAATCGATGTCTGTCTGTCTGTCTCTCTTTCCCTCCATCCCTTCCTCTCTCTAAAATCAATTAAAAAAGAAAGATTTTTTTTTTTTTTAAAAAGGAGAAGTTATGAAATCCTGGAGGCTTTGCCACATCCAAAAACACAGAGGAGAGTATAAGTAACATCTACAAAATAATGAAAAAAGACTTGGTTTTTAACCTACAGTTGCTAATAAATACCCTTTTTTGGGGGGGGAGGGGAGGAATGAGGAACATTTCTGTAAACTTTTTTGAGTCAAACATTTTAAAAGTTAAGAATTCTGAACTGGACAATCACGTATAGTTCTATCTCCCTCCAAACTCTATCTCACTGTCCTCTTCCTTAAGTACAGGCATTCCTTAAGGCCCTTCACTTTCCATCTATTAGCTCTTTTCTACTTCAGTGAGCTTGTTAACTGTCACAGCTATGTCTGTGTGAATGAAGAAGCCTCCTTGTACTCTTGTTATAGTCCTGTTTTCTACTCTACAATTTTGTCCTTTTTGCGGGTGCTTCTATGGGGATTTCACAACTAGTCCAGTTTGTTTGTATTTGTTTTTTGCATGCAATTACTACCTACTAACCATCTGTCTACCTATGGCCATTAGTAAGAAAATTGAGACAATAAGTGTGGACTCAAACTGCAGTAAAAGAATGCAAAAAGGATGACATTTTGGAGGACAGAAATAGCAGAGCAACTGAACTATTCAAGATCAGAAGAGTGCATGTGCTCTTAAATATAGAGAATAAAGAGTGTAGAAGAGACTGAAAATAAAAAAGCTAGTATTTATTTACTAAATATGTGTGCTAGGCTTGAGAGTAGGAAGATAATTATGAATAAGGAGGGCCATAATATTGAGTGGAACTAGCTTTGGACAAGAGGCAGAATTCTTGGGAAGAGTAAAAGATAGACTGTTACTTCAGAGACATGATTCAAAACAACATGTCAACAAGTTCCAGACATTTGTAGAAAAGTTAATTTATGATAAGGATTTCTTCAACCAATTGCAGAGGCCATTAAACTATTCATCAAAAAGCCACTTAGTAGTTTATCAGGAAATATTAAGAATGTTTTGGTGGTGTATCAGTCATTACGCGCTCCATAACCAAACATTTAATGCATGCACAATTTAAAGAAAAGTAAAATGATTTTCAAATAGATATCAATAAACCAACCAACGCAGATATCAATCAACTAAAAGGTTAAGCAAATTTATTTAACTAAATTTTGCTGCAAAATTTTTCATTAAAATTTCCATGAAAAGACAAACTGGATAAACTCAACCACACCTAATCATCTGACAAAACCTGAAGTTTCCCTTAATCTGAAATATCTATTCTTCCAAATATAGAATTCCCAAAATTAATGATAAAAAAAACAGGTAAGAAACTTTCTTATTTGTTTGGTGTGGTGGTGGTGGTGGTGGGGGGGCATATATGTTTGTTCAAACTGTGTAGTTTGAAAACTGAAGATAAATTTGAGAGCCACAATCAATGTGTTAACTAGAGAAAAGAGGTAAAGTAACTCCTTTGTTAACTAGACCTGCTCTTACAGTGATGTAATAAAAAAATACCAGTCACAAGGTAGAAGGGACTCCTCTTCCTTTGTTAGGTTTGAGGGAGCTCGACCCTGCAGATCCCCAGAAAGGAAACATTAAGAGTCAGACTTTCTTTGTGTGTATCAGTCCTCTTATATATATGAAAACTGGCAATGATGATCTACATAGTTAAGCTGTTATTTCTCTCCAGTCATAAAGGTTTAAATGATTTTAACAATGGTGTGCTCATTTCATTTGTGTACTTTTTTGAGCAGTAATTCAAATGCTAGGATGATGCACCTTGATCTCACACGTTACTGAACTTTTTTTTTTTTTTTAGTTAAACAAGAAACCTCCTCAAAACTGCTTTTCGCCTCCCCTAACAATTTCAAAGTCCCTACGAAATCCCCGATCAACTTACAAATGCTGACTATATCCCATACTCATTCAGAAAAGTAAATACTAATTAGAAGATCAGACAAATAGGTAACAAATATTACAAGGCTTACTCTTTTTTAAAATTTAAATCTTTATTGTTTAAAGTATTATGTAAGTCTCCTTTTTCCCCCCATTGACCTCTCCCCAGCCGTCCTCACACCCCTAGTCTGTGTCCATTGGTTTTGCTCATATGCATGCATACAAGTCACAAGGCTTACTCTGACTCCTGCTGCTTGGTGATACTGGCGATGTTTTACATGACGACAAAATGATATCTGTAAAATCTATAACTACTTTGCCTCAGAACTGCCCAAGAGGGAGCATCACAACTTACATTAGTCACCCCAAAATGCATGAATGTGTTTAGTGCACTACATTTACAGTGGTGATATATTTTAGAAATTATATGTGGCAATGTTAGTATTTTAAAAATTCTGGTGATTACAAGAATAAGCTTTATAAATTAAAATTCTTATACTCAGCATTCCATTTCTGATGAAGTTGAATAAACATAGCATTACTATGAGATGAGTTCTCTATCCAACTAATAATTTTTGAGCATTTAAAAATAAAACTGCTAATATTTTGAATTTTGGGGAAATCAGTCTGTGTTTTTCTGTATCCATTTATACCATGACTTTACACATCTCACCCTGGCATGGCCTATGTTGTTAGCTTTATCTCTTATTTTCATTGTCTTTCTGTGGAGTCAATTCATTTTTATAATCAGAATTTTGGAGCTAGATGGGTCCCTGAATATCCTTTACTCCTACTACTATATTTTTTTAAGGGCGGAAACTCCAAACTAATGCCTTGGCCAAGGTCCACAACTAGTTAGAGACTGGAAACTAACGCTAGGTCTGACTCACTCCTTTTCATACGGAATGCTTGTTGGGGAAGGTCATCAAGAAGATATGGCCACATGTAGGACCTTCAACCTGGACACAACTGGAGGCTCCTCCCCTGCCCTCCCCTTGTGCATTGGAATGTGCACTATGTTTGCTTTCCCTGGTCCTAGAAGCTGCTCCAAAGATACAGCCTTAAGATAGAAATGTGGTGTTGAGATTATCTGGACTGAGCATGTGACTGACCCCAGTTATGGCCCCCTAAGTATGTGACTAAACCTAGTTAGGGCCTCTACAAAACCTTTTAAGATTTGGCAGATGGGTGCTGAGATCTACTTGTCTTGTCACCCAACACAAGTTTGGTAAGTTGCCTTGCTTATTTAACCTGCCACCTACCAATTTGAAGGCCACCCATGAATTTTCTCAAGCTCTTCCAGTAGTGCATTTCCACCGATTTAGCACTTCAGTACCTAGAAGAGTACAGCTTGCTTATCTAGAAAATGTGCTCTTCTGGACTGCTTATAAACTATCAAAGAATAATTCTGACATCAACTTAAGTATGAACAGCTCTACCTCTCACTTATTTACAGAATAATCCATTTATTTATAGAGATTTTCTCAAGTTCATTGTCTTATAAAAAAAACCTTTTTATAGCCATCTTCACTCAGAAGAACACAACAGAAAACAGGGATAGCCACAGGAAAGGTTTACAGTTTAATTTTTAAAAAATGGAGGGGCACTGCAAATTAGAGCAGTTTATGATTTTCACTTTATGATCTGATTCATATCCTACATATAAGTTAAGTTCCTATCTTGCCCTGGCTGGTGTGGCTCAGTTGGTTGGAGCATCGTACCATGCACCAAAGATTGCGGGTTTGATTACCAGTTGGGGGCACATATGTTTTTCTCTCACATCGATATTTCTCTCTCTCCCTTCCTTACTCTAAAATAAATGAATGTCCTCATGTGAGGATTAAAACAATTCCTATCTTATGTCAATTTATCCTTGCCATTGTAAATTATAATAAAATACGCTAAAACGCGAAAAGTTCTATATTAAAGCTTACAATAATTTGAGAATAATATTGGAAGGCACCTCATCACTTCAGTTGGTTGAGATATTGTGCCTACTATGTCGCTCAGGATAAGGCTGGCTAGAAGAAATGCCTAAGACATAGAAAGGCAGGTAAGCAGATGAACTGATATTTATGTGAATCACTATTTTATAACAGGAAAACTGATTTAAAATTCACTGCTACAAAGATCACAGAATCTGCTAATTATCATAAATAATGAGTTGCATAAGTTTTGTAAATAAGTAGTCTACTGCTTTCAAACGAAAAAAGTATAACCTTTTGATGAGCTGGGCTTCTAGAACACCCGCTTTAGTTGCCAATCCCCAACTTGTTCTCAATCCCGTTTGCATCACTTTCTATTCCGTGACACATTCCTACACTGTTAAAAACTGTTCTCTGAACCTTTACTCTTTCTTAGTGTCCTTTTTTTACTTACTTTCTGGATCCCCCTTTCTGTTTCACCATCTGCTTTCCTCACATCCAGATACCCTTGCCCTTGTACTCCAAGACATCTACATCTGCATGAGTTTGCTTGTTGCTCTCTGTCTGCCCCAAATTTCCTACTTTTACTCTCATTTAAGCACTTTTCCATTCTTCTGGCCTAGCCGGTAATCCACTCTTCCTCCTTATCTCTCCATAAAGCTGTTATTCTTTCAGATAACCCAGCTAAGTTGTAGAGCAGTAAACTCTTCAAATTAAACCATACTAATATAAATAATTGATAATTTTTTAAAAAAATATATATTTTATTGATTTTTTTACAGAGAGGGATAGAGAGTTAGAAACATCAATGGGAGAGAAACATCGATCAGCTGCCTCCTGCACACCTCCTATTGGGGATGTGCCCGCAACTAAGGTACATGCCCTTGACCGGAATCGAACCCAGGACCCTACAGTCCGTAGGCCGACACTCTATCTACTGAGCCAAACCGGTTAGGGCTCAAGTGTTTACTCTTCACAGTTCTGTTCATTGGCAAGGTTTATCTTACTAAAAGAAGCTAGACACAAAAAGTAACATATTACATGACTCCACTTATATGAAAGTGACTAATAAATCAAATGTAATTATAGTAGTCCCCCTTATCCGCAGGGGATACGTTCTATGACCCCCAGTGGATGCCTAAAATTGAGGATAGTATCGAACCTTATATATGTTTTTTTCCCCTATACATACATATATACCTATGATAAAATTTATAAATTAGGCACAGTAAGAGATTAACAACAATAAAATAGAACAATTATTAAAACATACTGTAATAAAAGTTATGTGAATGTGCATGTGCTAGCTCTCTCTCAAAATAGCTTATTGGACTGTACTTATCCTTCTTGTGATGATATAAGATGATACAATGTGATGGGAGGAAGTGAGGTGAATCACCTTGCTCTACAAGAGGCCAAGAATGTCCAACCTAACCTTCTGCCAACTTCAAGTAATATTATTTACATTACTGACATTATCCAGCTTTCTCCTGATCCAGAGATCAATGTTTTGAAAACAACTTATTCTACTGTTAAACAATTGAATACTTCATTGAAGCTTAATAGCTTTATTCAATCTCTATTTGTGCCGGGTGCTGAAGTATTTATAGTAAGCCCAAATGTGTACTGCTCTAATTTTTTGCAACTATTTTCAATTTTGCAATCTGGAGAAAAAATATGTCTACTCCTTTCTTTAGAATACAGTCTTTGAGGTATTTTTAGACAGCTTTTGGGAGTCCCTTAAGTCTTCATTTTTCCAGGCTCTATATTCAATTCTGCCATTCATTAATATTCTTCTTAAAATTGCATAGCCAGAACCAAAAACAACATTTCAAATGATTTCTAATCAGACCTAAACAGTCTAAATTAATAGTCCCAAGATATGTGAATATTTTTCTTTTATAAATGTAGTTTAAGAGTACATCAGCATTGTTAGTAGTTATGTAATACTGACAGCTTAAGATTACAGAAAACAGAATCATTCAAGTCTATTTTACCAGCAACTCAGGTCTTCCAAATTTACAGCTTAAGCAATGCATTTGTCCACATTCAATTTAAATATGGGCTAAAAATACACCTTAGAATAAAGGAAATGTATCTATTTCATCAGAGAAAGCTCCCTGTCTCTATTTTTAGCTTGACTAAGCAGCAGACTAGTCAATCAATCAATCATTTATTTATTGCTTATTTTATCTATGGGAAATTGTACTATTCTAATGTTCAATTCTGAAGAAAGTCACATCTTTAGAGGCAGTGTGGTTGATTAAATGAATCACATAAGGTCTTAATCAGAGAGAAAAGAAGAGAGAACATAGACGTGGTGAAGAAATAGTGTTTATCCCTGAATCTTTTAGAAACCAGCAATGCAAAAACACAAGTTTTCCTTTGAACGTTTGTTTTCTCAGCAGCAGCAGTGGTGACAAGCTATAGAGAGGATGGAAATTTCTCTATATCACTTATATCAGTTTTAAGAAAGAGTATAGCACTCTACTTCTCCCCATTTTTAAGATATCTCAATTTAAAAAACACAGCCACCAATTTGTTTCTAGGTTTATAAAACTTGATATAAACCCTTGGGAAGCAAGAAATGCTACATGTTCTAAGTTTCAGATACAAACCTGAAGATCATATTAGTGAAATCTCTATAACTTGTAATATGCCAAGATTTATTATAATCGGCTAAAAATCAGAGAAGCTAAGCCCATTTGAAAAATTTTATCTAACATACAAGTAGTGGTCTAATAAGTGGTTAGAAAGGCTCTTTCCCACCTGCATAAGTACTTAGAATGTTCATTTTTGTCCTACAGATTTTAATCAAGAGTATCACTTCACATCCATGCATAGTTTTCCCAGAAATGGTGAAAGAGCTAAATGTTTGAAATTACCTTGAGTGGTGAAGTTGAAGAGTGCAGGGGTGTCTCGCCCATTTGGTAGTTTGACATTTGGGTCCCGTAATTCATCAAAAAATGAATGCGCACAAGCTTCCAGTGGTGTCAATCGGGCAGTTGGTGTATACTCCAACAGACGGCTACACAGTGCAATTGCCTCTGGTGGAGTTCGGGGTCGGAAGACCTGCAGTACAAAAAAGGGAAAGAACAATTAATGTTTTTTAAGAATCTTAGCAATTTATCCCGAGTACTGAGAATTCTTACCACATACAAAAACATGGTTGCATTTGTGAAAGTAACCTTCTAGAATGAAAAGAGTTAACTTCATATAATTCACCACACTGTGGTGAACTGCTAATTAAAGACTATATGAGAAAAGCTCAGAGAAAAAACTAGGAGAAGTGGAAAAAAAATCTATATATGCTAATCATAAAGCAGAACAATCTAACATGCACACAAAATATGACAGGCACAAGAGAAAGGATGAGTTCTGGAGGCAAAAACATGAAGAATATAAAAATTTTTTTAAAGAATATAAACTTTTTTAAAAGTTTTGACTGCAGTGGCAGTAGATAAAAGTTTGCCTCTTTTATGTGATTTGTAGTAGAACAACTATTGATAATGGAGAGAGCCCTTTTCAAATCTGGCGATCAATATCTTTTAAAAAAGAAAAGCTATTTACTCTAAGTCTATAAATGTCAATGATTTTATCTTGTTAATAAATAGAACCTATCATTATTTGAAGAAATTCCTGAATATCCAGAATTCGACAAAATTTCCAAAACCTGTTTTCTCAAGTAGCTGTTTCTCATGAACATGGCCAGATTACCCTCATTTGTATGAATACTCTAAGGTTTTTTTAATCATGAAGAGAGAAATGTAGTTTTCATCAAGAGCCATTAACTCACAGAAAAAGTCAACTGAAGCAAAATGCAAATAAATTAATTTGCTTAAAGGAATAGAAAGCTTTGTACTTACCTATGTCTTAAAATCCTTAATCAATACATAAAACTATGAAAATATACTTCGTTTTAAATTATGGACAGTTAAAGAATACAAACAGAAGGGGAAAATAAAACTTAAAAAGAAAAGGAAACACTGGCCCTGGCCGGGTAGCTCAGTTGGTGGTTAGAGCTTCGTCCTAATGCACCAAGGTTGGAAGTTCAATCCCCAGTCAGGACACATACAAGAAAGAACCAATGAATTCCATCAATAAGTGGAACAGACTGTTCCTCTCTAAATCAATAAATTTTAAAAGTCTGCTAAAAAAAAAAAATGAAACATGTATCTCTTGACAGGAAGAACACAGACTCAAACAGAAGGTGTGGTAGTAGCAGTGGTGGAATTAACAGACATAAAAAGAAGCAGAAGTTGCCCTAACCGGTTTAGCTCAGTGGATAGAGCATTGGCCTGCAGACTCAAGGGTTCCAGAGATTCCGGTCAAGAGCATGTACCTTGGTTGCGGGCACATTCCCAGTAGGGGGTGTGCAGGAGGCAGCTGATTGATGTTTCTTTCTCATCGATGTTTCTAACTCTCTAGCCCTCTCCCTTCTTCTCTGTAATAAAATATATTAAAAAAAGAAAAGAAGCAGAAGTGCCCTGGCCAATGTTGCTCAGTGGTTGGAGCATCAGTCCTCGCACCAGCGGGCCAGCGGGTCACGAGTTTAATTCCTGGTCAAGGGCATCGTAACTGGGTTGCAGGCTCAATCATCAGCCCCAGTCGGGATGTGTGCAGGAGGCAACCAATTGATGTGTTTCTGTCACATCAATGTCTCTCTCTCTCTCTCCTCCCTCTCTCTCTAAAAAACAAAAGAAACAAGTATTCTTAGATGAAGATTAAAAAAAAATGCAGAAATGTATAAATGGAGGGAAACAGACCCACAAATGAGCAAAGGATATGCAGATTGTGACATGGCATGGAGGAGCCTGGGAGCCTAAGGTTTCCTAATGAGAATGGTTCATGTAACTCTGGGCATTCACTTAGACTAAAGGTAAGAGAACTAATTACTATTACAGGGCTCATTAGATTTCAAGAGACCGGAAAAAAAAAAAAAAAAAAGTACTTTGTACAGAGTAAACCTTTTTTTTTCTCGTTTTACAAAAAGTTTATTATTGATAAATATATTTTCCATGGAAACTGAGAAACTGATTTAAGCAGGATCTCATGGATTTATTTTAGAATATTGAAGGCCTTGGTAATTTATTTATTTAGCTGTGTTAGAAAACCCTCTGTAAGGTAAAAAACAACCTGCTTCATCTTTTATTCTTTTGAGTGACCTGACTTGCCTCAGTCAAGAAAACCCAAAGTTACTGTATTATTTGAAACGTTTAGATTTTCTACTGTTCTTGGTCATTTTTCCCTCACGTGCTCCCAGCCAGGACCATACTCAAACTAACATGTAAAAGAAAATAGTCAGTAGGAAAATTTTTAATAAAAATATTAAGCACTACTGACATATTTTATCCTAGTACAGTTTATACTTATTTGACAGCATATGGATTTATTTTGCTAGCTAGTATAATAAAAAATGCTTCTGCACCAATATGGGAGGCAGGTAAGTAGAATTAAAAGTAGAAATAAGTATCTCCTGCTAACATTCAAATGTCGGGTAGCTGGACAGTGAGTGTATTTTAAAAAATTTCCTGTTTTGTTAATGAAGATTTTGTAAAGCTATTAATAAATCACTATTGTAACCTTTTCTCCGATTATTAAAAAAGAGCCATCCACATCTTTCCGGTAACTTACAGGCTATACAGGACCATCCATGTTAGCACTAAGACACATATTAGCCTACTTTGCCAGGGATTTCTAACTCATGGAATCAGATTTTAAAAAAATAAAGGCATTAATTCCAAGAACCTACATTAAAATCAAGACTTAACCTGCCTTTTAAAAAACTATCCATTATTACTTAAAGCCCTTTGAAAGATTCCTGATGAGAAAACCTTTGGTTCATTACCTTATAAAGGTTAAGTAGACATTTATGTGAGGTCAAAAACCAGTGTCTCCTAAAGTTCACATTTTTAACTGTAATATAGGGTGTGGTAGCAAGCAACTTCCAAAAATTGCAGTCTAAACTAGAAAACAACTCTTCTGAATTATCTTTGTGTCTAAAGGAAAGGACACCAGTAACTACTGAAATTTGACTTTTAATAAAGAAGTTTCTGCTTCATTCTTCACTTATTTCAATTGCTTAACATTCAGAACCTTTGGTTCCATGGACCTTCGTCAATATTTATTCTTGTAAAAACAATTTTCAAACCCCCTAATTCCTAAACTTTAGTCTAGATGTCAATAAATCACTCAGAAGACTGACAATCTATACCATAAGCAAAACCTGTATCATACAGTGAATGAAAACAGAAATCAGAACTACCTACATTGTTTTTACTGTTACATTCCAAGAATGAATAATTGTTTAGCCTTTCAAAAAGTTTTCCCCCTAGTTTTATAAACCTGCCCTGAAATTTTGGGAAAAAAAATTAAGTACATACCCGCACTCCTGAGTTGAAATGTCCTGTTCCTGATGAATCCTAAAGATGATAATGCAGTGAAATAATCCAAACAGGGGAAGTCAATCCAAAAGAGAATAGTCCAGCAAGGAAAAATATATCCAATGTTATAAGAAATCCATGGTGTGGGGGGGACATAGAAAATGTTTATACAGTTATAAACTTTAAACATCAGTCTCCACAGTAGCAAGTCCAAGTTTTAAAAATTATTTCACCACAGTGTATGCAAAAAAATTTTTTTGATTGCGCAATGGTGAGGCACAGTAAAGAAACATTTTAATTTATATTATGTTCCAATGCCAGTGCATTTATTAAAAAAATACAAAACCAAAAAAAGTTAAAATCAAAATGAAATCTAGAAGTAACGTTCCCAAAGTAAAGTGTTTGGTCTTCTATGACCTGGATTCATCATCCATTGACATGGCTGGGAGGGGGCATTTAAGATTGCTTTTAAAGATATGTTCCCAATATGCTAATTTTCCTCTATTAACATATTCCAGTTATACAGTATAAACATTTTTCTTGCTAAATTATTAGTGATGAGAAATAATATATTTAATTTGTATTACTATAGATTTCAAGCCAAATATTTCCAATTTGTGTGAGCTAAGAAGGATCAGGCCACCGCGGATTATTCTCCATTTTGGATTGACTTCCCTGCTAAAAGATATTTGCTGACATTCTCATTATCTTAGGACTCTTCAGGAATAGACATTATCACCTCAGGAGTGCGGGTATAAACTTACATTTTCTATTGTGGGCTTTGCCCCCTCATACCCTTGCACCCATTACTTAGGAAAAATAAATATATAACATTCTTTCCTTTTTGGAAAAACTCACTGGAAAAAAAAATCCTACATCTTTGAGCACTACAAATTCAACACAGTTCCATCTGCAAATATGCCCAATTCACCCACCAAAAGCTAAACAAAAAAATATACAATAAACAATACAACTAAGGGACAGTCACAGTTATAGGTGACATGCATAATAATGTACACCAACACCTAGGCACAAAGGAGCCAAATATGCAAGGGAGGTGGTAGGGTCTATTATGTCTAGGTATTGAGAACAAACAATGGCAGAACTCACCAGTAGCTGTGAATTCCCTTGGCTATTCTAAGAGAATTTAACATTCTTTTAGGATAGTTTCCAGTGGGCGAATTAAATATTTTGCAAAAATAAATAATCCGCGGATTACTTTTAGTCTGCAGACTAAAATTTAGTACACAGATTAAAATCTGGCCCATCAGAATAGAAATCTCTCATGAACTAAAACACAACTAGGTGGACGAAAGTAGAAAACCAGACTAAAAAAACTGAGAGCACAAAGTAAGACTCAACTGGGCCAACTAACAATTAGTACGCAGACTAAATATGGCCAGCCAAGTATGTTAGCAAGGCCATGAAGAGCCCAAAACACCCCTGTAATAACTAAAAACAGAAGTAAATAAATAAAACAAAACAGAACAAAGCAAATAAATAAATAATTGAAAGAAAGAAAAGAAAAAGAAAAAATTGAAAGGAATCAAAACACTGACATGAACTTTCAAGTGATTCAAATACTACCTCACCTGTGCAGCAACACATTTTCTTAAATTGAAACAAACTCTCATCACAAATACTAATCCATAGAAGAAATTAACAGAAAAAATTAAGTTTTTCAAAAAGGAAGTCTCAGTGATATTGAACAAATGCAAATGAGTACTTAAATAAAGAATTATTCAAAATAAATTTGCATTTGGATAACTCAAAAATGATAGAGGCAATTTTCCTTTACATGTCCTAGAATAGACTTCTGCCATTAAATATCAAATTTCAACCTGGAGCTAAATGTTATGATTGAATCTTGAGCACTTTAAAATTACCATTTATAAATAGTCATATATACCATACCAAAGCCTACTGTTGATTCTCAGAGCATTAACTCTCAATAATTCTACTGCATTAAACAGCCAACCAGAGCAATGTAAAAATGCCTATGGGCAATGATAATCTAAGTAGAACACAGAACTAGTGCCATGCCTATTCTGACCAGCTACTCCTCCCTAGTTTTGATTGTGATAAATGCACAACACAGACACTGTTCTCTGATTATACACAAAATACACAGGAACCTAATGTTAAAAATGGATAAATTCTGAACATTCCTAAACGGCAACCCAAGTATTGGCTCTCAAGTAATTTATTAATCAGTTAAAATTATTTGCAATTTGTAAATGTAAATATAGTATTAAAAGTGAGAGAATGGCATGGATTTTTTTGAACAGTTAATTATGATGATTAACCAAGCTAATTAATTAAGATAAAAACTTAAATCTACTTAAGTGCTCACATATAGTACATAATTCATAAGAAACATAAACATCCTTTCCTTAGCCACGACAGAGCTAACATTCAATAAATTTCACCTGTGCTAACTAAAAGGCTTATTGAGCTTTCTTGCATTCTATGTATGTTTTCATATCAGCATTTAACCACGCTATGTAATTTCTCCCTCTAACATCATTCACTGATCAATATTACTACAGGCTTACACAGAATTGTGATTTACCAAATGTCCACTTATCCAATTTAATCGCTCATTGTTCATGAAATTATTATTGTAGTCAGGCTAACCTTCCTAAGAATAGGGACTTATTTTTCATTCACACTTCCTCATCTTAAAGGAGAGTCCCTTAGGCTACAACAATTCTAACCTAAGTACATCTAAGGAAATCCAAATCCTCCTTCAACAACCCACTTTCCTGGGTCCTTCCATCACCTTTTTCCCTCCACCACCCTTGATGTCTTATAAAGCCTGCAACATGGGAAACACCTTTGAACACCTAGAACATACAATCAAGTATATGGTTATATATTAGTGTATATTTATTTGGTACTTGCTTCAACTGAGTCAGTTGTGTCACCTGTAACCTTTTCAAGGACAAGGACTATATATTTTACATCTTTTGCATTCTTTATGGCATCCAGCACAGCACTGGGTTACAAAGGATATATGGGTTTTAAAAAACAAATGATAAATTAAAAAATATTCTTATTTTTTATATTATTCCTCTCCCATATTGATTGACTACCCTAGGAAGCCTAGGTACCAGCAAAGAAATGGGAGCATAGCCAGTGTAAATAGAAAAATGAAGATGTCTACTCACATAGGAAACAATGTTAGAAAAAGAAAAGTGATTATTCTAGCACTAGTAAAGATATACGTAGCAAATGCAATAGAAAACAGTGTATTTATGAGAAAAGTGATAATGGATAGTAGAATGTTCAGGGCGGAAGGGGTTAAATAATAATATAGGAAATGATTCACCTAATCAATAGAATAAAACAGACAAGTGGCAATCATAGAAACAAACAGAAATCCCCAACATAGTTTTATGCTTTCTGGAATACAAGTGAGCAAAATGATTAGGGTAAAGAGGCTAGAAGAGCTAGATGAAGTGGACCTGCAAAAAAGTTTCTAAAGGCAATTTTTGTTTTGTGCTCTCCATGTCCTGCCTGGAAGTATTTTTGGTAACATGTTAAACTACAGTTGGAACAGGTAAGCTTACTAAGTGAAAAATATTGCACTGAAAGGCTCAAAAAAAAAGTAAGATTATGAAGTCTTTAAAAAGTAAGTATAGCTTTAAGCATAGAGAGTAATTAAGTATAACTGTTTAGTCCAGTCTGATTCCTTGATAGCTGAAATGACCTCAGAACCCAATAATCTGCTTACTCTGTTAGCTACATGGAAATGCCAGTATTCATTCATTTTAAAACATATGTACAATGTTCTAAGAAATCAAGTATGCAAGGATTGATTTTTGTGGATAATGCATTCTGGGATACTTAATAAAAATGACCTATGGTTCCACATATCCTACAGACACTTAACTATTAAGGAAGCTATCATGTATGCTAAAAACAGCAAAAAACATTTTTAGGTAATTGGACCCATTTTGTTACTATCATTTTGAAAGAGAAATTTGTAAATGCTATAATACATATAGTATAACTTGGTACATATAATCATGGAGAGCTTAAATAATCAGAAAATATTTCACGGGAGAAGTGAAATTTCAGGTCTTGAGAAGAGATTAAAACTTAGTAAGCAGAAAAAAACATTCTAAATGTGGGGAAAAAAAAAAGACAATAGCAGGAGGCAGAAATGATTGTGGCTTCTCTGGGATCCAATTAAGGAGACCAGTTTGATTGGACACAAAAATTCAGCATGATTGCATGCTCCCTTCAAAATGAGCTAAAAGCTATAACATATTAAACAGCCCTAATCCAATTGAAAGAGATCAGGACCCTTGGGATTCTAATTTACTTCTTTTCACTAAACAGTTATATCATTTATGAATTTCATTAATCTGAAAGAATATACAGATATCTGTATTACCTAGCTGATTTCATATCATAGGTTTATTTACTACTGGGATAAAGAGGGAATACTTTTCTTAAATAACTTAGACAAAAGTTAACAGAATTGGGCACTCAAAATGGGAGGGGGGACGACTCATATCAATTATACTATAACCTTATTAGACATCCCTAACCTACCCTAACTATTAACTTTTAAGTTAATTGCCTAAATATATGCATTTAAGGGTGAAGGAGCTAGAAAGCTTGAGAAAAAGACTGGGTTCTATCAAGTTGATGCTTCAGGGAAGGTTAAGGGCAGGACAAGAATTAAATATCCTATTATTTTGGACAGGAAAGGTAGAAATGATTAGGGGCAGAGTAAATGTATACTTGTCATCCAAACTGGAACACTTGAGAGTAAAGGGGCATGCACTTAATAATTACATTGACAAGCATAAATTGGGTATTATGTTCACTTGTCATTATATCTATATTATGTCAAATTTTCCTAAAGGCAATGAGGAATCAGAGAAGAATTTTAAACAGAAATGGCAGTGTCACATGTGCTTTTAAAAAACCTAACTTTGACAGAAAGGAAAATGTGACGTATGTGAAACTGAAGGAGGGAAATTGGTTAGGAGGTAGGAGGTTGTTTTAACAATTCTACGAAGGCCTAAGTTAAAGTCAGGGCAGTGGAGATAGATAAGACAAATCATAGAACTATAATGGAGGTAGAATCTTTACATTTATTCAGAACTAAAACGAAATAATCCTTTATATGCACACTTTCACAATATTTTCAAAAGAATGCAGAGAAAAAAATACAACAGATTGTTAACAAAAGAAAAAACTTGAGGAACAAAGAAGCAGTGCTTAAATTAGATCCCCACTTCATACCTAAGAGACTATTATATTTGCCCTGGCTGGTATTGCTCATTGGTTGGGCATAGTCCCGTGCACCGAAAGATTGCCAGTTTGATTACCGGTTCGATTCCCGGCCAGGGTATGTGCCTGGGTTTCGGGCTCCAACCCTGGTGGGAAGATTGCAGGCAGCAGATCGATGTGCTGCTCTAGTCTTTCTCTTTCTCTCTTCTCTCTCTCTCATTCCCATTCTCTCTCTTCTCTCTCTCTCTCTCTCTCTCCCCCTCTCCTATAAAAATGAATAGAATTTTTTTAAAAGAAAAAAGAATATAATTTAACCAGACTTCCATTTTCTAAATGCAGAATTTAAGTTTACTCTCTTCTTCCAACCAATTTCCATTACTACTTAATTCTCAATCTACTTTTGCATCACTTCCTTTTGCTTCCCACCTGGCTTTTACTCTTTGATGTGTACAGCATACATCAATGCAGAGGTCTTTATCTTTCTTACCCCCACTCCCAAGAATATCCCTATTTCAAAACATTAGCACCTATTCCCTACCTAAACCACAAATGCTTTCTCAATGAATTAGGTTGCTCTGGCTATAAAGTAATAGGCAAGGGCAACTTACTGGATTTCTAAATTCTCAAGATTCCTGCCATACAGTACACTGTGATCATCTTGTGGTCTTGTTCTTCTGTTTGTTATCTTTCCTACATACCTGAATCTCTCACCTCAGTGTTCCCATGGAAGATATTTTCTCTCTTGATTTTTATATCTACCTACTCTTTTTGAGAACACTGGCTCCGAATCCTGGTGAGATAGCTGTATTATACTGCAGCACAAGAAATCAGGATACCCACAAGCTTCAGAAAATGGGGCTAAAGTGCATTCTAACAAAGCAGCTTTTGTTTCTAGACTGTATTTACCTGACCTCTAAGAACAAGAAACTCTTCTCTTTAGAAAAACCACATTAATGTATTAAAAAATAATAATAATAACTCCATTGGCTGCCTAGTGGGAGAGAGCACTTCTCAAGTTGGTGTCTACTATCATAATGGAGAGAAGGGACAGACTTCTTCTACAAACTTAAAATTTTGTGTTTTCATATTAATAATAACCTATTTTTAAAAATCAATATAAGAATATCCTGTATCATCTAGATTCATCTAGATGACAGAGCAGTGTCATAAAATTTGTTCTGCATTTGGTTTTTTATTTACAACCAAGGTAACACCAATCTAGTTGTGTGCACTAATGAGAAATTAACATAGTATCCTTATTATCTAATAAATGCATTTGTACAAAATGAGACCAAATTATGTCAAGGCACACTATATGAATGAAGAGTTCACAGTAGTTTGAACAGACAAAATGGGGAGAATTGAGTCATTATTCTACACACAGCATAGAATGGAAACCTAAATAAAACAAATAAAAGGGTGGCTTTATATAGATTATTAAAGTTTGAAAAACACTAATGTAAGATACAGAAACATCCCACAAGGAACCCACAAGGGCAAAGGAAGAGATAAAGCAAATAAATTCATGACAAATCTTCTGTTGGCTGCATTTTAATTATAATCAATCATTTCTCACATTCCATCCTGGCTAATATTTGAATTGAGAAGATATAATACAGAGAAAAAAGTGCAGAATGTGATACATACTGATATTGGTGGCAGTCTTGATTTTAAAAAAAAGAGAGGACGGGACTGATAAATAAGATTTCATAACCTCAATTTCAGCATTATATTGCTTAGAAACCCTATATTAAGATTAATTTTCTTCATAAAAAATCTTGCTTATTAAAGAAAATATGGAAATGCAGAAAAAGGAAAAAAAATCACCCGCACTCTTCTCACCTAAACTACTATTAGCATTTTGGAATATGCACCTGTATTTACTCAATAGACAGAATTCTCTAGGTTTTTTTTGTTTGTTTGCTTTTCTTTAATATGGTTGAAATCTGAGTACACTACAAGCCACTTTATAAGCATTTTAACTTGGAATAACTTTCCTGGATTCAACTCAGCCTCTAAATCCAAAGAGACCACCTGGGATTCTCTGAATTTAGAGTCAGGTGAGAGACCCTAGATATCTTCTGACCCAAATTCAAAATAAACTTTAAGTACAAAGACAAAAGAACGTTTTATCTCAGAATATTTAGTGTTTTTTATAAATTAATAAGGGGGGAAGGGCAACATCTTGGTCAGTGAAAGCTACAGCCTATAATTTTGGCACTAAAATACTACTGAGGTCTTTGATTCTAAATAACATATAATCAGTAACAAGAGGATTTTTTGAAGGGAAGAGAGGTAATGTGATTATGAGAACTTGAAGGAAAGCAACTGGAATTATAATACCGTTTACTGAGAGAAGGACACATACTTTGAATCTGGGAAGGTAAGCTTTTTCAACTTCAGCCCTAAATTACCTCATCTCATTATAAAAGATCTAAAACCAATTAAATGAACTTACCAACATTCAAAACAAATTGTTATGTATACAGTTTTAAATACAGAACATCTCTGCTTTAAATACAGATTAAAAAGTTGAACATTTTTAACCCACAAAAATATCTATAATAATAAAAGCGTGATATGCTAATTAGACCTGACGGCCAAACAGCAGAACAACCGTCCAGACGACCTTCTGGACAAAGCTGGGAACTGCGACTCTGAGGGCTGAGCCCCTTGCACGAATTTCATGCATCGGGCCTCTGGTATAATGAAATATAAGTAAATGGGAAGGGGGAGTGCATAGCATATAACTAGAAGTTTAAAAGATCTGGCATTAAACACATATGTGTACACATGAATAAGTTTATTGGCTTTATAAGAGCCACCCATTTAATCTTGGATAAGTTACTTAGTATGTTTGGCCAGAGTTTCTGAATCTGTAAAATGAGGACATTAGAAATTCACTCTAGCTATAAATCCTATTGAGACATGTTTTTTCTTGCACACTTAATCTCATAAATTAAACTGAGGTTAAAAAACACACAATGCTTTTAATAAAAAATCTCTCTTAAAAATAATTTCTAAGAAGTGTCAAAGCAAAAAATAATGTTTTCCAGTAAGTTAGTACTTATGCTCTTAGACTTGGTTCCATCTAATATTGAGGTTGGATTTTCCAATGGCTAGTGACATCCTGTTATAACATCTATGGCTTTCAAGATCAAACCTGCTTTTTATCCTTGCTCCCAAAACACCAATAGGAAAGTAAATAAGAAAAATACGCCATTATCATCTATAATAAGGTCTCTATATTAATAGTTTGTAAAAGGAATATATGAAATGTATGTTTTCAATAGTGTATGATACTAAATAAGCACCTCTAACTATGTAAAGAAATTAACTTCTGAATTTTAAGTAGTCAAAATTTATACATGAATTTTGCTCCTATAAAATTATATATTTTAATGATATAGCTACACTGTCCTCACCCTACAAATAAAAACCCAGAATGGGAACAATTTACTGGAAATCAATGGAGACAAACTATATGCAGTCAATGAAACATTGAAGTACAACTACCCAACTATCTTTATATGCAGAACTGCTGTGTACTTTGTACTCAGGCAGCTATTTAGTCTCAAAATAGTTTAGTTTAAGAAGAATAAAAACCCAAGTTTTAGTTAACTTGTTAATGTGCCTTTATAAAAACTCTACTTGACTCACCTTAGTCCAAGGATGTGCCTTAATTTGAGGAAATTTGAATTCTGTGTAGTTTGGGTTCATTTCTCTAATTTGCTCCCTTGTTGGTGTCCCCAGAACCTAGATAGAGAAAACAAGTTATTACCATAATTTTCTATATACTTACAAGTATAACATTTATGTTTCAATGTATTGGTTTCATTGGAAAAGGTATTCCAAAGTTATAAAATACAAAACTCATTAAATAGAGCAACCTTTGTGAAAGATGTTTCATTTTTAACTGATTACAGACTCATGCTATTCTACCCTACACAGGCTTTTACAATAATAATAATAATAATAATAATAATAATAATAATAATAAATAATAATAATAATAATGATGTTATATCAGGGTTTTAAAAAAAGATCACTCAAAAATACTCAAGTAATAACCAGGCATCTTTATTCTATCTAGAAAACAAGCTATTGTAATGATGGCATCTGAAATGAGAATAGCTCTTATTCATTTAGTTAAGTATAGTCCAAGGTTTTATTATCAACTAGAGGCCCGTGCACTTGGGGGTGGGAGGTAGGAGGGTGCCCCTCAGCCCAGCCTGCACCCTCTTACAGTCCGGGAGCCCTCAGGGGTGTCCGACTGCGGGGAGTGGGCCTAAGCTGTCAGTCAGACATCCTTAGTGCTGCTGCAGGGGCGGGAGAGGCTCCCGCCACCACCGCTGTGCTCGCCAGCCTTGAGTCCGGCTCAGGGCTTCTGGCTGAGCTGTGCCCCACTGTGGGAGTGCACTGACTATCAGGCGGTAGCTCCTGTGTTGAGCGTCTGCCCCTGGTGGTCAGTGCGTGTCACAGCGACTGGTCGTTCCGTTTGGTCAATCTGCATTTTAGCCTTTTACTATTTAGGATAATCGGGAAAGCCATACCTAACCATGGTCATCAATAATTCCACTTAAACATTGAATATTTAGTGATTGTCCCCTGTGTATAAAGAACTATGCTATGATATATGGAAGATAATAAAAATAAAAAACACCCAATAAATTTCTTGCATGATGAAATTACATATTTGTGCGTGGAGAAAGTATAAGTACAATACAAGATAAAAATTTACTGAGTACTTCATTGCCTCTAGAGCTGCATTCAGGACTGAACAAAGGAAAATATATAGACGTGGCTCCAAAACCAGATGATGGGAAGAAACACTAAATACTAAAAATGAGCACTCTGAAGAAAAATGACATCTATAACTCATCTTTATAAACTCTAGGGCCTAGTACAAAACAAGTTCGTTGAAATATTAAGCCATTTACAATTCAGGACAACTGCACAAAAAAAGTGGAATGTACAATACATACTTGATTTCTGGTGGCAACCAGTGAATAATCAGAGCAAAGAAATAAAGTTTTGTTTTGCTTTTTGCTGTTGCTTCCAATTCTCTAGACTTCTTTAAAACTTTCAAGCCTTAATCAAAATCTTAAAAGTGTTATTCTTCAAAAGAGACTCTTAAGAAATCAAAAGCCAAGCTACAGACTAAAACATATATTCCGCAAAGGATTTAAATCTAGAATGCACAAAAGACTCTAATCATTAAAACACAAGATGATGATCCAAGATGGTGGTAGAGTAGGACCAAACTGGAATTAGAACTAAATTATAACACACACACACACACACACACACACACACACACACACACACACACACAAATTACGGAACAATCATCCGAATAACCAACTGGAGACTAGATGAAGAGAGGTCTTATAACCAGAGTTATAGAAGACACTACACTGAGACTGGCAAAAAGGGCAGAGATGAGAAAAGGGCTGGCCCTGCCTCCCGGGTGGCAGCTGAGATTCCGGAGGGATATCTCAACTGTGGGGGAACCCCCCTGATAAATGTGGGGTCAAAACCCCAAGTTGGGCTCCCCAGCTCCACATACCAGGGCCAGGAAGAGGCACCCACATAACATTTAAATCTTTACTTTGAGTTTATTCTTGTGTATGATGTAAGGTGGTCTAGTTTCAGATTTTTTTGCACATATCTGTCCAATTTTTCCAAAACCATTTATTGACTAGACCAGTGGTCGGCAAACTCATTAGTCAAAAGAGCCAAATATCAACAGTACAACGATTGAAATTTCTTTTGAAAGCCAATTTTTTTAAACTTAAACTATATAGGTAGGTACATTGTTTTTTTGTGTTTTTTTAAAAATACATTTGATTTTTTTTTTTTTTTTTTTTTTTTTTTTTTTTTTTACAGAGAGGAAGGGAGAGGGACAGAGAGTTAGAAACATCGATCAGCTGCCTCCTGCACACTCTCCACTGGGGATGTGCCCGCAACCAAGGTACATGCCCTTGACCGGAATCGAACCTGGGACCCTTCAGTCCGCAGTCTGACGCTCTAGCCACTGAGCCAAACCCGTTAGGGCTAGGTACATTGTTATTAACTTAATTAGGGTACTCCTAAGCTGGGCTTTGCTAAAAATGTCCTCAATCTGATTGAGGTACATTCCCTGAGGTCGACCCCTTCCACCCTTCCAACTCTCCCATCCACACTCATCTATCTGAAACAAGTATATGAGACGAGTGTGGATGGGAGAGTTGGAAGGGGTCGACCTCAGGGAATGTACCTCAAAACAATGTACCTCCCCCGCGCTGCGTATCCCGTGGTGCTGCATATCCTGTGGCCCGCCTACGCCGCATCCCCCGTCGCCTGACCGACCGACACCCCCCACTTCTTCTAACGCCACTTCTTCAAAATAGACTCGCCCATGCCGAAAACCGACTTCTGTGAAATTGGCTACGAAGTTTCAATCGCACTGTACATGCGTCCCCGCACGTGGTTTTTTGTGGAAGAGCCTCACTCAAGGGGCCAAAGAACCACATGTGGCTTGCGAGCCACGGTTTGCCGACCACTGGACTAGACTATTGAAGGTAGTCTTCAATAGTATGTTCTTATCTACTTTGCCAAATATTAATTGACCATAAAGGCATTGGTTTATTTCTGGGCTCTCTATTCTGTTCCATTAACCTATATGTCTGTTTTTATGCCAGCACCATACTGTTTTGATTACTATGGCCTTGTATTATAGTTTGATATCAGCATGATTCCTTCAACTTTGTTGTCCTTTCTCAAGATTGCTGTGGCTATTCTGGGTCTCTTTCTTATTTCATTATTATTATTTGTTAAATATATTTTTATTGATTTCAGAGAAGAAGAGGTAGAGAGAGATAAAAACATCAATGATGAGAATCATTGATTGGCTGCCTCCTGCACACCCTCTACTGTGGATTGAACCCAGTCCAGGGCATGTGCCCTTGACCATAATTGAACCTGGAACCCTTCAGTCCACCGGTGGATGCTCTATCCACTGAGCCAAACCAGCCAGGGCTATTCTGGGGCTTTTGTGGTTCCATACAAAGTTCTAAAATATTTGTTCTAGTTCATTGGTATCTTGATAGGAATTGCACTGAATCTATAGATTGCTTTGGATAGTTTGGACATTTTAATGATGTTAATTCCTATCTATGAACATGGTACATGCTTCCACTTACTTGTATCTTCTTTTCTTTCTTCAGTGTCTTATAACTTTCTGAGTACAGGTTTTTTACATCCTTGGTTAAATTTATTTCTAGCTATTTCATTTTATTTTTGATGCAATTGGAAATGGGATTGTTTTCTTAGTTTCCCTGATAGTTCAATATTGGTGTATAAAAATGCAACTGATTTCTGGATATTTATTTTGTATCCTGCTACTTTACTGAATTAATTTGTCAATAAGGTAGTACTTTGGTGGAATCTTTAGGGTTTTCTCTATATAACATCATGTCACCTGCGAATAATGACAGTTTTACTTCTTCCTTTCTAATTTGGATGCCTTTTATTTCTTCTTGCCTGATTGCTGTGGCTAAGACTTCCAGTATTATATTGAGTAAGAGTGGTGAAAGTGGACATCCCTGTCTTGTTCCCAATCTTAAGGAAACACTTGCAGTTTGTGCCTATTGAGTATGCTATTGGCTGGCCCTACATATATGGTCTTCATTATGTTGGGGTATGTTCCCTCTATTCCCACTTTGCTGAGAGTTTGTATCAAATGGGTGCTGGATTTATATTTTTATCTAAGCATTTTTACATACTTATAATACCCCTTCAATATATACCAGTGCATTCATATGGAAAATCTTTCATCAGAATGGAAATAATAAGCTTTGATGAACAGTGATAATATAAAAAAGACTCTTAATTATACTTTTAATTTACGATCAGAGTTTAACTTACTGTGTTCTTCACTTTCAAAATGAGTTTTTGTGACTTAAGATGCTAATTATAAGTTAGTAAGTGAAATCATTGATTTACTCAATATCATTTAAAAGGAATTTAACCAAATAAATTATCCTGTCACCATAAAGTGGCAACGGAGATTTTTATTTCTGTTCTTGAATTACTAAGGCTATTAGATCAGGAAACATAGATTCTAATGTTATAATCTGTTCTGTTTAATTTCTCTTGCCAAATACTGAACTACTGTAATCAGTTTTTCTAATCTTTTTCTTCTTATCCTATCTAATAAAAGAGAAACATGGTAATTAGCATACGACCGCTACCCTTCCCATTGGCTAATCAGGGAAATATGCAAATTAACTGCCAGCCAAGATGGCAGCCGGCAGCCAGGCAGCTTGAAACTAACATGAGGCTTGCTTGCTTCAGTGACGGAGGACTCCAATGTTCCCCGCCTGCCGCTGCCGGCCACTGAGCTGCAACTCTAAGCAACTATGTAACAAATATAGAAGCTAAACAAAACCCCAGAAACCTGCTTCAGTCTGCCGGGCTTCAGCCAGCAGGATCGCAACATTGTAAGCAAAGGCCAGAAACCTACTTTCAGCAGTGGAGGCCTAAGAGCTGGAGCCAAGCCTCAAAGCTAAAGCTGGCCCAGAATAAAAAAAAAAAAAAAAAAAAGAAAAAAAGAAGCGGTTGGGAGCTTCAGTCACCCCCAGCCTGAAAACAGCCCTCAGCCCCTCACCCAGACTGGCCAGGCACCCCAGTGGGGACCCCCACCCTGAAGGGTGTGTAACCAGCTGCAAACAGCCCTCAGCCCCTCACCCAGGCTGGCCAGGCACCCCAGTGGGGACCCCCACCCGTGCACCAGGCTTCTACCCTATATAGTAAAAGGGTATAATATGCCTCCCAGCACCGGGATCAGCGGAGCCGCAAGGCCTCCCGGCACCGGGATCAGCGTGACAGGGGGCAGCGCCCTAACCCCCTGATCGCCCTGCGGCTCTGTGTGTGACAGGGGAAGGCGCCCCAACCCCCTGATCAGCCCTGCTCTGTGCCTGATAGGGGGGAGCTCCCCAACACCCTGATCGCCCTGCGGCTCTGTGTGTGACAGAGTGCAGCGCCCCAACCCCCTGATTGGCCCTGCTCTGTGTGTGACAGGGTGTAGCACCCAACCCACCTCCCAACCCCCACGGGCCCTGCTCTGTGTGTGACGGGGTAGAGCCATAACCTCCACATTGGCCCTGCCCTGAGTGTGAGAGTGGCGGCGCCCCAACCCCCTGATCGGCCCTGCTCTGTGGGTGATAGAGGGCGGCGCCCCAACCCCCCTGATGGGCCCTGCGCTGTGAGTGACAGGGGGCAGTGCCCCAACCCCCTGATTGGCCCTGCTCTGTGCGTGACGGGGTGGCGCCGCAACCTCCCCATCGACCCTGCCTTGAGTGTGACAGGGGATGGTGCCCCAACCCCCCAATGGCCCTACCCTGAGCGTGACTGAGGGTGGCATCACAACCTCCCGATCGCCCTGCTCTGTGCATGACAGGGGGCGGGGCCCCAACTCCCCAATCGGCCCTGCTCTGAGCCCGACCAGGGGCTGCACCTAGGGATTGAGCCTGCCCTCTGCCACCCGGGAGCAGGCCTAAGCCAGCAGGTCGTTATCTCCCGAGGGGTCCCAGACTGCGAGAGGGCACAGGCCCGGCTGAGGGGCCCCCTCCCCCCCGCGTGCTCAAATTTTTGTGCACTGGGCCTCTAGTTTTTTATAATCTTAAAGCCAGGTTCTCGCCAGGCTGGCTCTTAGAGATGGAAACTATAGGAAAGCGCCTCTGGTCTCTAGAGGTCAGCAAACCTTTAACATAAAGAGCCCTAAAGTATTACTTTAGGCTTTGTGGGCCATATAGCCTCTGTCACTACTCAACTCTGCCACTGTAGCACAAAGCAGCCATCAACATAAATTTATTACAAAAATGGGCAGAAGACTGTATTTGAATCCTAGGTCCTCGTTGCCGACCTCTGACCTACACTAAACATTTTCAGAGATCAGATAAACTGAGGCCCAGAAGGAACAATTTTTCAGAGGTCAGAACTAATTAGAGGCAGAGCTAGGACATAATTTAAATCTCATTTGTGAAAAACTAATTTAGGAGATAATATCAAGTAATCTGTTTACTAGACTTGGTTGGAGTACAAGTAATTTCAGTTTCTAATTTTGGTAGTTGTAAAAAAATTCTGATGATATTAAACATGAAGGAATAGTGTTGGAAGAGAAAATAATATTTAAGACACTCAAGAAGAACCCAGGGGAGTTCTCCATCAAGTGGTGAATATCATCTAGAAGAGAGCTTGAGGCTAGAAAAAACATCTTAGAGAGTTCCTGATGTACAGGTGCTAGGTGGCTTTAAGTGTATAACAGGCAAGGCATGTTGAAGGAGAAGAGTGCTACATATGGAGACCCATGTGACACAAATATATGGAAAAGAGTAAATTTAAAAAGAAGGCTGAGACAGATATCCAAGAAATCTGAAGGGGTCCTACAGACAAAGATACTATGAAGGACAAGGAAAGAGAACATTTAAAGGACAGAGATGGGTATCTTATGACACAGTGAGCCCATTAAAATGAAGCCCAAAAGGTGTTCACTGCAGCTGGCCATGGATACTTTCTTTCTGACCGTGGTGAGATCAGTAATAAGAACATGCAGACCGCCGAGACCGGTTTGGCTCAGTGGATAGAGCGTCGGCCTGCGGACTGAGAGGTCCCGGGTTCGATTCCGGTCAGGGGCATGTGCCTGGGTTGCGGGAACATCCCCAGTGGGAGATGGGCAGGAGGCAGCTGATCGATGTTTCTCTCTCATCGATGTTTCTAACTCTCTGTCCTTCTCCCTTCTTCTCTGTAAAAAATCAATATATATTAAAAAAAAAACAACAACATGCAGACCATAATCAGCCGGAATGAGTAAGTGGAAACAGTGTATATAAGTACTTTCAAAAGGTGCATCAGTGAGGAAAAGGAGAGGACAATGAGAAGAAATATTTATTGAGCATCTAGTATGTAAAAGCTCTGTGCTATGTATATCAATTTCCTTTTCTCATTTAAAATTTACAGACACACTTCACTACCCCATTTCACATAGAAAAGAAGCCTAAGGTTAACTGAGGAAAACAGAATTCTCAAAGTTACAGTTTGTCAGTGATAAATATAGGATTCAAATACATGTGCAGCAGACTCCCTAAATGGTCTACCCAATATTAAGTACAGGAACAAAATGATTATAGTTTTTAAAATATCATTTTAAAAAATTTTTACTGTTGAGAATATTACAGGTGTCTCTTTTTCCCCCTTTCCCCCCATCCACCCAGTTCTATCCCTGCCCCAGGGCTTTGCAACCCTATTGTCTGTGTCCACAGGTAATGCATATATACATACTAGAGGCCCAGTGCACGAATTCATGCATGGGTGGGATCCAGTCGGCCTGCCCCAATCGGGGCCGATTGGGCCTGGCCGGCCAAGGGGAGGGGCTGTGGGCAGTTGACTGGCTGGCCCTGCCCCCTGGTCAAGGGGACAATTTGCATATTAGCCTTTTATTATATAGGATAAGATCTTTGTTTATTTCTTCCCGTTCCTCCCACCCCCCTTCCCTCTGAAAATCATCAGTCTGTTCCATTTCCATGCCTGATTCTATTTTATTCACCAGTTTATTCTGTTCATTACATTTCTTATTATTTTGATTTTTAGATTCAATTGTTGATATGTATTTATTGCCATTTTATTGTTCTTATTTTTTTTCTTTTTCTTTTTCTTCTTCCTCTTCTTAAAAAAATACCCTTCAACATTTCATGTAATACTGGCTTGGTGGTGATGAAATCTTTAGCTTTTTTTTTTTGTCTGTGAAGCTCTTTATCTCACCTTCAATTCTAAATGATAGCTTTGCTGGGTAGAGTAATCTTGGTTGTAGGTCCTTGCTATTCATCACTTTGAATATTTTTCGCCACTCTATTCTGGCCTGCATAGTTTCTGTTGAGAAGTCAGCTGACAGTCATATGGGTGCTCCCTTCTAGCTAACCAACTGTTTTTCTCTTGCTGCTTTTAAGATTCTTTGTCTTTAGCCCTTGGCATTTTACTTATAATGTGTCTTGGTGTGGTCCTCTTTGGGTTCCTCTTGTTTGGGACTCTCTGCACTTCCTGAACTTGTAAGTCTATTTCTTTCACTGGGTAGGGGAAGTTTTCTGTCATTATTTCTTCAAATAGGTTTTCAATATCTTGCTCTCTCTCCTCCTTCTGGCACCCCCATAGTGCGAATATTGGTGCAACTGAAGTTGTCCCAGAGGCTCCTTACACTACCTTCATAGTTTTGGATTCTTTTTTCTTTTGCTCTTCTGATTGGGTGTTTTTTTGCTTCCTTATATTTCAAATAGTTGATTTGATTCTCAGAGTCCTCTACTCTACTGTTGAATCCCTTTAAGTTATTCTTTATTTCATTTAGTGTGTGCTTAATTTCAGACTGGTCCTTTTCCATGTCTTTGACATTCTCAGTAAGATCCCTGAAAGTCTCACTAAGTCCCTTGAAGGTCTCATGAAGATCCTTGTGTAACCTTATAACTGTGGTTTTGAACTCTGTATCCAGTAGTTTGCTTTCTTCTATTTCTATCATTTGTGTTTGTTTCTATGTATTGGGTTAAGCTGCTATGTCTCCTAGAGTTGGTAGAGTGCTCTTGTGTAGTAGGTGTACTATAGGGCCCAGTGGCTCAGCCTCCCCAGTCACCTAGGTGTGCCCTTGTATAGGCTGTGTGCACAGTCTTATTGTAGATGAAACTTAACTGCTGTTGGTGTCACTGGGAGGAATTGACCTCCAGGCCAATTGGCTGTGAGGACCAGCTGCAACTATAGTGGGAGGGGTGCTGTGCAGGAAACATCCCTATGGAGCAGGACTTGCTTCAGTGGAGTTTTGGTGCTCACTGAGTCTGCCCCTTGAGTGTGTCACTTGTGGATGTGTAGAGCTGTAATGTGGTATGGTCTGAAGCTGTTCACCAGGTGCACTGGCTTGTAGGGCCTCCAGGGAGGTGCAAAGTCAGCCACTGCTTGGGGCCACTTGACAGGAGCTACAGAGAGATCTACAGATTCCTCCTATTTGTATCGGGTTTGGAAATGCCCAGGTGAGGCCCAGCTGTGAAGCAAGGCAGGCTGGTGCTGGTCTCAGGTCTTGAGCCTTTTATTGATAGGTTTGAAGTATGCTAACACCAGCTACAGCTTATATGAGAGACTAGCAAAGTCTAAAGCCTGAGCCAGGACAGGCCATTCATATGGAAAAAGTGCTGCAAACAGCTTGGGCAGTGCTGCAAATTGGATGGGGCGAGGTCTCAGGGAATCATCAGGGTGGAGAAAACTGTGCTCCAGGTTGATGGGGACTCAGATTTGGTTGCCAGCCAGCCCTGGGGTAGGGGAGGTCTTGGCATAGGAACAATGACCCCTGCAAGTACCTCCATCCAGTAGAAAGCTGCCCCAGAGTTCCTGCTCCAATGCCAGACAATCCAGCTCCTCCCCATATGTGTCTGGGTCCCCCAATGCCTCCTGGCGCTGGAGCTCAGAGGAAGCAAGTCTGAGTAAGTTCGTGCCTGGCCCTTTAAGAGGGACACCTGGGTCTCCGGCAGCCTCTGTGTCTCTCAGCCACAAGCCTAAAGTTACAGGGACGTCTCTTCCACCCTAGGTGGAGTTGTCTGGTGTGGGGCTGGGAACCCTTGCTCTTCAGGGCAGCCTCCGTAGGGATTATCTTCTTCTGGATTAAAAATAATAGCCCACGTGGGTGCTGGATCACCCTGTTCCTCGCCTCCAACCCTCCTAGCAGTCTCAACGTGCTTTCTTCTTTACTTCTGTAGTTGTAGGACTTCCATTCAGCCAGCTTTCAGGCAGTTCTGAATGGTGGTTATTCTGTATTTTAGTTGTAATTTTGATGTGGTGGTGGGAGGTGACAAGTACCAGTGTTGACCTACCCCGCCATCTTGGTTCTCCAAGTATCACTTCCTTAAAGTCCACTGATTATGCCATGTAATGAAATCAGAGTCATTCTGAGTTGTGCAGGATATAGACATAAGATTATGAGGCTAGCCCTAACCCGTTTAGCTCAGTGGATAGAGCATCGGCTTGCGGACTGAAAGGTCCCAGGTTCGATTCCGGTCAAGGGCATGCACCTTGGTTGCGGGCACATCCCCAGTAGGGGGTGTGCAGGAGGCAGCTGATTGATGTTTCTCTCCCATCGATGTTTCTAACTCTCTATTTCTCTCCCTTCTTCTCTGTAAAAAATCAATAAAATATATTTTAAAAAAAAGATTATGAGGCTATAATTAAAAGTATAAAAAGAAAAAGGAAATTCCAGGCTTACTCATGCTTAAGTATATTTGCAATACCAAACATACACGTTTATTATTTTTATCTGTTAGAGATTGGTTCACATGGTTGAAATGTAAATGGTGGGAAAATACTATGAATGTGCATAAGTACTGCTACAGCAAGGCCTCAATTGCAGAAACTATTGTTGTTACTGAATTGCTTTGGGTATAAATATTGTACATATCTAACAGGGAGCCATAACTGCTTTTAGGTCTCAATTGTAAACTAAAAGCTTTATATAAAAGTAGTACAATTTTGTATAACTGTGCATCAGTGGTTCAATAAATTTAAAATTCCATATAAGGCTTGCATTATTGAAAAAAAAAAAGGCTATTATGGACTTCTGCTTCCAGTCATTGTGAAATAACTGATATTAGAATTTCCTTCCACATGTAAACAAGTAGAAAACTGATAAACAAAATACTCTTTAAAGAAAAAGGAAAATATGATTCAGTAACAAGAGAAAAAAAGAAATCTGTCAACAGACACAGATCCAAAAATGACAGAGGTGACAGAATTAGAAAATAAAAACTTTGAAACAGTGATAATGAGACATATAAGATAAAAAAAAAGAACCAAATAGTAATTGTGCAGTTGAAAAATACTATATGTGACATGCAAACTTCACTGGAAACCTAACAACAGATAGGCACCACAGAAGAAAAAATTTAGTGAACCTAACGAAAAACGCAAGAAAAACAATCAACGCTGAAACATGGATGTAAAAAAAGCTAGAAAAACATGTACATGTGATTGAAGTCTGAAAAGGGGGTGAGGGCTGAGGAACATACATAAAAGCAATCTGATGAAAATTCAATGTAAGGCTCAATGAACCCCAAGCAGTATAAATTTAAAAATACCACACCAAATCACACCAATAAAAGTCACCAATAAAGGGATAATATTTCCCCAAACAAAAAGAGACACATTATATACAATAAAACTGACAGGCAACTTCTCATCAGAAATAACACAAACCAAAAGAAACTGAAGCCTTTCTAAAGAAAATCTGGAAACTAAGAAATCCTATATCCATGAAAATTTCCTTCAAAAGACATTATTAGGCAAAGAAAAGCTAAGAGTTTGTCACCAGTAAATTTATACTATGAGAAAATACTTCAGGATGAAAGAAAAGGATTCCAAATGAACATTCATATCTACACAAAGGAATTCAGGCCACAAAAATGGTAAATGTGGCTAAATGTGTGACATTTCCCACTTGCTTTTAAATTTCTTAGATAAAGATGCCAACAGTAGCACAAAGGACAGGAAGGGAAAATAGAAATCTATTGTTGTAAGGTTCTTACTCTATATGTGAAGTGATACATTATTTGTAGACTATGACAAAGTAAAGATGCCAAGTTTCAATCCTAGAACAACCTCTAACACATGCAAGGAGGTATAGATTTAACAGGCCAATAAGTGGGGGTGGGGATACTCATATCCATAAAGTGACAGTAAAAGAGGGGAAAAATGGAATAAGAAGGAAAATGTCAAGGTGGAATATTTAAACCCAACCATATTGATAATTATACTGAAAATAAATGGTGTAAATGCTCCAATTAAAAGGTAGATATTGACAAACTCAATTAAAAAAAAAGACCTAAGTATATACAGCCACAGGAAATTAACTTTAAATATAAAGACTCATAGGATGTAGAAAGACATACCATACACATACAAATAAGAAAGATGGAGTACCTACATTAATATTAATGAGAGTACACTTCAGGACAAGGGAATTAAAAACAAAGAGGGACATTTCCTAATGATAAGTCATTTTAAGATGAAACTTAAAATTATTGTGAATATCATGTGTTGTTGAGAATGTAGAACTCTCATATATTGTTGGTGGGAGTAAAAAATAGTAAAACTGCTTTGGAGAACAATTTATAAGAACAATAATTTCTTATAAAGCTAACATACACTTATATCACCAGCAATTTTAGACATAGTTCTTTATCAAAGAGAAATATAAACATAAGTCTGCAAAAATACTGTAAACAAACATTCATGAAGCTTTACTCCTAACAGCCAAAAACCAAAAATAAGTCAAATGTCCATCCACAGGTGAATGGATAAACAAAGTATGGTATCCTATATAATAAAAGCCTAATATGCTAAGTGTCTGGTCGTCCAATTAACAAATCAAAGCATAATATACTAATGATATGCTAAGGACATTCAACAGCTCACTAGGCGTGCACTGACCACCAGGGGGCAGACGCTCTGACTGGTGAGTTAGCTTGCTGCTGGGGTCCAGCTGATGGGGACTGAGTGAAATAGGCTGGACATGTTCTGGAGCCCTCCCCTGGCCAACCTCCTGCATCCCTCCCCGGCCCCGATTGTGCACCGGTGGGGGTCCCTCAGGCTGGCCTGTGCCCTCTCACAATCCGGGACTCCTTGGAGGATGTCAGCTGGTTTTGGTTTGATCCCGCAGGCCAGGCTGAGGGACCCCACTGGTGCATGAATTCGTGCACCGGGCCTCTAGTATTCATATAATAGAATACAACTCAGCATAAAATGGAATGTGATTAAAGCAACAACATGGATGAAAATCAGTAACATGATCTTGAACCAGATACAAAAGAAATATATTATATGATTCCATTCATATGAAACTCTAGAATAGGAAAAACTAATCTGTAGTGACAAAAAGAAGAGCAATGGTTATCTGAGACAGAAGATGAGAGACTGACATAATGGGGAATGAAAGAGTGATCAACTATTCTTGTGTACCTGATACTATCCTTTCAAATCCATAAGTTCTGGCACAATAGGTTATTTGGTTACCCAGACTTAACATAAATATTTTTGGTGTGATGGAAATGTTTTTATTCTTGATCAGGATGGTGGTTGTATATGTTGGTTAAAACTCATTAAACTACATACTTAAAGTGGCTCCATTTTATTGCATGTAAATTACCTCTCTATGAAATTAATTTACAAAGGAAAATAGACCATTATGTAATCTGTGATGCCTTTTTTACAATAAATACAACCCTAAGTTTATCGTTCTTTTTTTAAGGCTAGCATTAAAAGTATCAGTCTATCAAACCCTAAAATCAGAATTATTTTATTTTATATATATAACATATGTAGTCTGAGAAAGCAAAGATATGATATAAGGTGCAAAAGTATGTAAGAATGAAAGGTAAGACATAATTGAGAGACATTTAAAATATTTTTTTCAGCCTCTTCACTCATTCACTTAGTAGTCTAAACATTTATTGAGTTCCGATCTTCAAGGAGCTCTTGGGCAGAAAGACTTGTACATAAAACAACTACAATCAGCCAAAACCAATACAACAAAATCAGTATAGATTATGTGTGAGGTGAAAATGCCACACTGAACTGGAGTGAGGAAGGGATTCAGGAAGGGTTCTGGAAGGAGAGCCAAGAGTTGATTTTATTTAAGGAATCTAGGAAGCAAATGAATTAGAAACACATTCTGCACAATGGTATGAAGTGGAAAACAACATGATTTGGATAACTGTAACAGCTGAGTTGTTAATTCAGAGAATAAAGACTGGATCAATAGATGGATGGCAAACTTAAAGACTAAAAAGGATTATAAAGAACAAAGATTCTGAATGCATCATTTTTTAAAAACTTTTAAACTGTAGCCGAGTTGACTGGAGCATCATCCCATACACCAAAAGGTCTTGTTTCACTCTCACCGCCCCTTCCTCCCTCTCTAAAAAATAAAATCAATAAACATATCCTTGAATAAAGATTTAAAACAAAACAAGTTATTTCTGGATTTCCAAAAAACCAAGTTCCTTTATGACTTACAGGAAATAAAACTGCACAAATGTTTTATGTACTTTTCTGTAAGTATGATATTTCACACAATTAAATTAAAGGGAAGGGAAGATGTTAAAATCATCACACCATTGGGAAGAATATGTATTCTCAATCATCCATAATAGAATAAGACCTTTCTATTTATTGAAAAAAAAGAAAAGAAAAAGAAATAAAGCACCTATTCTTCAGTTCATTATCCTGAATCATTGTGGAGGAGAGGTGCTGAAAAACCCAATCAGAGATCAGCCTACACATCCTTTTGGGGGTGCTGTTCACCTCTTGTGATTAAATTAATTTGTTCATTTGTACCCAGTCCACCCACACCTGTTTTAACATTTTTTCATTCATTTAGTTACAATTTATCAAGATACTAAATAATATCAAATCGGGAATTAATGATTTATATCTTCAAGGAAAGAAAACAAAGACAAGAATCTGATAAAAGCTATGAAATAAATACAAGTATTTCTCTCACAGCCTTGTTTTTCAATAGGTCAACACCAGAGGTCGCCAAAATTCAGCAATTCAGCTGCATGAAGCTTTTAAAACTTAACCCTTAACCTAGGGTTCCTGGATGAGCTTCAGAAAGCCCAAGGATCACCTCACATCATATGCAAAATTCAGGCATGTATCATTTTCAGGAGGAGAATCCATGCTATGAATAGATTTTCAAAGTGGTCCATGATTGAAAAGCTATTAAAAGTTGCTTTTTCTAGTCAGTAATATACACAGAAAATTTTAAATAATATAAGGATGAATTAAGCAATCAAATATTTTGTTTATATATTACACATGATATATATTACAAGTAAAAATCAGTACCACGAGGTGTAATGGTGTGTACATACACATTCTGGGGAGTGAAAAATAGAAAAAAGTTTAATATGTTGTCCTTGCAATCTGTTAATAACACAAGAGCTCTATAATATGACAGCAGAAGAAATGTCACCAGGTAACATATAATTAAACTCCAAATGCATGTTGGCAAAGATAACGTCACCGATCTATCAAAAACTTAGGAAAACAGTATTTTATACTTATTAAACTGATTTAATTAATATCTTTGATCTCTCTGAGACTATTTGATAGTAAAAATGTTAAGCTGGAAAAGGAGAGTATAGGCACACAGGTGCTGAACAAACCATAAAATAGAGATAACTGATAATCTCAAAGTGTTTGCTAAAAAATATGGTAAAAATAAGGTTGAGCTGTACTTAAAAGCAAAGATCCACCATAATAACCTTGACTATTTTAGATGAAACACAAAGATATGTCAAACTAATTTGTACTGGGGCTGGCAAAAGTAGGTTTATAGTTATTTGTGTTATTATCTACTAGAGGCCCATTGCATGAAGAGATTCGTGCAACAGGCCTTCCTTCCCCTGGCTGCCGGCACCGGTTTTCCTCTGGTACCTGGGACCCAGGCCTTTAATCCAGCCACAGTGAGGCTTGGCTTCTCCAGTCTTCATTCTGGCCAGAGCCTTCAGTCTTTGCTCAGCACCCACAATTGCAAATTAACCGCCAGCTTTGTTGGGTTAATTTGCATAGTCATTCTGATTGGCTGGTGGGCGTAGCAGAGTGACACCAATTTGCATGTTTCTCTTTTATCAGTGTAGATTTATATTATAATTATAAACCTATTTTTGCCAATCCCCTGTATATTCATGACAATAAGATTTAGGGGCTGTTTCCTTTAGTTTGTGGTCACTTTTTAAAAACCCTAACATTTAAGAAATATTAATGGGTTCTGGATAATCATTTGCAATCAATTTGATGATAGTGAACACTAACTTTAATCCCAACTAAATGATACAGTCCACAAAAAGAACTCCATTATATTAAATAGCAAACTGTCTTACAAAAAAATTGTACTTAGTTATTACTATATTTTGAATTTCATCAATAAAAAGATGGGTGGAAATTTATGTTCTCTCCTTATAGCTCTCTATGATTTGCATTTTAGCCCACAAAGCCTGACATATTTTATCTAGCCCTTTAAAAGAAAAGTTTGCCAATGCCTGCATTAGAGTATTAATCTGGATAATGGGGAATACATAGGTTTTAAGGAAACAAAAAGATTAAAATATTTGAATTTAGATTTGAGTATAGTATGGGAATCCAGAAGGAAGGACAACTGTTGAACAAAGGTAAGAGGTAGTTATTCAAATAACGAGTGTAAATATCTTAGTGGTCTCAGGTATAAGCCATAAGAAATTACATGGACAGCAAAGAAGATTCTTGAATACACACTGATCTTTTCAACCACTCTTGCGTAAACTGATATCTAACAAAATCACCTTATCAAAAGTAACATTTTTATAGAATGAAGTACAAGGATTTCAAAGTACAGTGGGGCCTTGACTTACGAGTGTCCCGACTAACGAGTCGTCTCTTGGCTGATTTTTGCTTTGAGTTGTGAGCTAAAATTCAGGTTACGAGCCAGCTTCAGATACCCGACTGCTAGTTGGCGCAGCGAACGTCACAGTGAACGCCACAACATCAGCCCAGCATTCAATTCATTGTAATGGTGAATATTGATTTGGCATACGAGTAATTTGAGTTATGAGCTCCATCACGGAACGAATTAAACTCGTAAGTCAAGGCCCCACTGTAATTTAATTACCGGCCTGTGTACACCTGGTAAAAGCTACCAAGGAGTTATGGCTCAATACAATAAAACTGAACTCAAGCTGTGCAGACACAGAAAGTAGCCATCAGAAGCTCGAAGTATTCAAGAAAATACTGAAAAAACATCTGTTAGGAATGTAACTAAGAAGTTTCTGGCGTTGGATGGAGGACTGGACTATGACCTCTAAGGAGATTTTTCAATTTTTCACTTCTAAGAAACATTTAGAAAATCCTATATAATAAAGGCCTAATATGCTAAGAGTCTGGTTGTCCGTTCCACCAATCAAAGCATAATATGCTAATGATATGCTAAGGCTGCTCAACTGATTGCTATGACGTGCACTGACCACCAGGGGGCAGAAAGTCGACCAGTTGCTGACATGCACTGACCACCAGGGGGCTCAGACAGGTAGGTTAGCTTGCTGCTGGGGTCTGGCTGATCAGGACTGAGCAAGACAGGCCAGACATGCCCTAGAGCCCTCCCATGGCCCCTCCCTGGCTGGCCAACCTCCTGCATCCCTCCCTGGCCCCGACTGTGCACCGGTGGAGGTCCCTTGGCCCAGCCTGCTTCCTCCTGCAATCCAGGACCCCTCAGGGGATGTGGAGAGCCAGTTTTGGCCTGATCCCGCAGGCCAGGCTGAGGGACCCCATGGTACACGAATTCGTACACCTTCGTACACCGGGGCCTCTAGTCAATAATAAAGTCAGTAGGAGTTGCTGCTTTTGCCAAGTGATCTCAATACATACATTTTAGATTTTTTAAAAAGAAGGGTGGGAAATTCTTTAAGAGCTCAAATATTAAAAGCTTTTAAAATTTACATTTAAAAATTCAATTATAATCTCACCCCTACTGTTCTTAAGATAAACATTAATTCCCAAGTTATAATATTTTGAATCTGGTGTTGTTAATGAAAGTGTTAACAGACATAATAAATAACATTAAACCTATGATCAAAATTCTGTTTTTATCTGTGTCCTCATACATGTAGATATTCAGTCTTCCACTTTATGAATATTTATATATTGAATAGATACGAGCATCTCCTATGTATTCAGCAAAGTACCAGGAAGAGAGAGTACATGGTTAGAAAAAATAGACATGGCTTGTTTTTGTTCACTTTATATACATTTAGTGATCTTCTAGTTTTTAAGTACTTTAATTAACAGAGATACCCCTTCTTTGCATCAGAAATCCAAAATGGCTTTTCCAGGATCATCCAACAGAAGAATAACTCAGAGCCCAAAAGGCTGTGTTCTTACACTTCCTCTATAGCAGAACTTGCTATGTGATCTTGAATCACCTTCTCCATTTTTTTTAAGTCTTCCATGGGTGTGTGTGTGTGTGTGTGTGTGTGTGTGTGTGTGTGTGTGTGATGCATTCTTAGAATATAGTAGCAAAATTCCATCCAATTCAAAATTCCAATTCAACCTCACCTTGATTATTTCCACCAATTGATCCACACCACTGTCCCCTGGAAATATTGGTTGTCCTAGCAACAGTTCAGCCAGCACACAGCCTGCAGACCATACGTCTGAAGAGAAAAACAAAACAAAGGCTTATTAATACCGTGTAGCTTAAGTTGAGTTGAAAAATATTTGTATAAATTATTTAATTTTACTTTGATCACAGAAAAAAATCACAAGCAAAAGACTGTACAATCTAGAACAAAGGAAAAAAGTCATCAAATTATTCTTAATGCATTTTAAAAATTAAGTGTTAAACTTACTAAAGGGGAAATCAAGACCAATCATAATATTCCCCCAAAAGGTAAAGTCTATTTATTATCAAATATCAGGTGTCAGAGTCTTCCACAACCAAGACAGGTAATTACAGTACCAAAACATAGGGCAAAATTAGCTACTTATCATAGTTAAAAATAAGGCAAGTGACACAATCTCTGCATATTAGCACGTGCTTACAGCGTAGCAACAATCTAGAGTTCAAGATCCTGTTCACAGAGTTCTAAGTCAATGCAAGTTCTGAGAAAAAAAATTTAGGACTATTTTGACTTTTATGTTGTAATATTGATAGAAAAAAACCTCCTTAAACATATTACCATTTTAAAATGTAAAAACAGAAGAATATACTTTATTTCAGAAATAACAAAATAATTCATTTTTTTAAATATATTTTCTTGATTTTTTACAGAGAGGAATAGAGTTGGAAACATCGATGAGAGAGAAACATCGGCCAGCTGCCTCCTGCACACACCCCACTGGGGATGTGGCCGCAACCAAGGTACATGCCCTTGACCGGAACCGAACCTGGGACCCTTCAGTCTACAGGCTGACCCTCTATCCACTGATCCAAACCAGTTATGGCACAAAATAATTCATTTTTAAGTCAAAGTGGAAACCTTAATCCCTGAGGGGAAAAACTGTTAAAAATGTAATAAATTAAAACATAACTTAAAGCATACATCTGGCTTACCCCAAAGGGTCCTGGTTTAAATCTATTGCCCTGGAATAATTACTAACAGCATATACTTCCTTTTAAAAGTATTACCAAATGGGAAGATAAATTATATGGTCACTCTACGTATAACCCACCATTAAGTCTTCCTTCAAGGTTAAGCTAATTTTCAGTTTCTGGATGCCTGAGATTGCTGGGTTTTGTATAAACCAACAATCAAGTGCTTTAGACAGATGAACATAATCATTGCTGGGCTTTCCCATCTACCAGCAGGGAGGAAGAATAGTAAAATGGCACAGGACAACAAATAATTTAAGAGGTCTGATGTGGTAGGATGCACTATGAAGAGAGAATTGATAAAATTCATTTAAGAAATTCAAGTTGATTTTGTCCAGTTTCAAGTAATGACAACAAAGATACCTATTTTGCAACCATAGACCAAAACCAGCCTACCTTGATATATTAGGTAATTGTTAAATAAAGCAAATATGAAGATCTGCTAGGAAATGTTTACTTTACTCAAAGCCTATAGTAATACTAACTCTTAAAATCAAGTGGGAAAATGTATCTCTTCATTAATGTAAATGATTTATTTTGATCTAGGTTTAAAAATATCCCTTTCCCTAGCTAATTAGATGAAAGGTAATACGCATTAACTTCTTTCTTCTGTAATACAGAATTCACCTCAGAAGACAAGTCTAGAAAAATCGCAGGGAAATAATTACACTTTCATAAAACAAAAATGGGAAACACTTTCTTAGGCATGATTCAAGGTATAAATATGGGAGACACGGAGTAAAACATTAAGGAATACTATTGCTTAGTGGTTGTCACAGAAGATTAAATCAAAACATTCAGATGGCAATTATACTAGTGGTCTTCAATACATGTTAACTCAGGCAAATTACTAAAATCAAGATATTTATCATTCACTTTCTGGCAGACACCAAAATCTCTTCTGCTCTTATTACTTCAGAGGACAAATGGATGACATTCTCCAAAAGAATAAAACAGAACTAAATAAAAGGCACAAAAAAGTAAAGTGCTTTGGCACTGAATTTTCTGGTTATTCGGAGTTTAAGCCAAAATAGTATTCTGTTTCATACTTTAATTCATGGTAAAAGCAATCTTTCAAGGGTGTATCTAGTTCTACAAACTTACTTCACAGATAAGGAAGTAAGTCCAAGATTTGTCCAAGATAAAGCTACTGAATAGCAGAAGTAGGCCTGGATCCCAATTCCAATGTCACTATCATCACAGAACACCTATTTCTTCACAGGTCTGTAAGCCTATTCCTTATCTTAAAGCAGCCATTTGTTTTCATTCTACCATTTCTTAGTAAGACACTATAATCAGAGCTATCAGTCTTAGCTGTAGTTACATCTAAATATGACAATAAACTAGTCAGAACCAGCTACTCTTTCACTTTAAACATCATTTAAAATATTTCTAGAATGTACTTGTATTAGTACACTTCTAAATAATTTTGTTTTTGTCTGTTTACAAATATTCTAGTGTGTTAAGAGGCAAGTGGCCTAAGTATAAAAAGGGAGTCCAAATATAGGCTTGTTAGGGTTTAAAAGGCCTCAGGCTTAAGTCGGTGGCATAATGGTGAGTCCCAAGCCTAGAAAGTCAGAAGTTAGAATCTGGCTTTAGCCATGCAAAGGAGGCTACTGGAAAACAGGTACTCCAAACATCCAGAGAATTGGTTTCGAATAGAGAAAACAGACTACACTGTCCTTTTTTTGTCTGAGAAGATTCCAAAGAACTTCTGGGCACATGGACACTTATAGAAGTAATGCACTTAAGAGGGTCAAATGTTTATATAAACATGCCTTAATGTGTCAGGAGATGTAGTCATAACTTTCTGAAAAAAGCAAATTGCATTTACCTAGGCACAACTCATCCCAATACCTGGTATGCAGATGATTGGTGTATACTTGAATAAAATACAAAGCAGCTGGAAAATACAATGACATCTCCAAAAATAAAGTGCTGAAATTTGGTCTCTGGGAGAGTCAAGTTAGCAAATACCACAAAAAGAATAGTACCTTACACTTCTATAGTCCTTTCACTAATGTTTTATTAAATCATTAGCCACTCAAACAGGTATGCAGAAATGTTAGTAATCTCCACTTTATAGCTTAGCTAAGTAGTAATAAATCTGGTACTCAAATCTAGTTCTACTAAACCAAAATATCCTTATGTGCTCCTTAACATGTCATATAACATAGCCGTGATGAAACTTTTGAGTATTACATATCACACAAAAACACAATTATACTCTCTATCCTTCAGTGTCACAGGTCTCAAGTATGGTCTATTGAGCCCAGCCGCACCCCCCCCCCCCAACCTTTTCACTGTTCCTGAAGGGCAAAGCTACTTTCAAAAGAATACTAAGATGCTATCTGCATTCTTCACTGTGTTCATATTTGCACTGGTGGTGTGAAAGAAATGGTGGGTAAAACTGCTGCTCCCTTGGCATTTTGCCTTTTGACATTATAAAATTGGTGGTGTATTTTTGTTTAGTGGTCTTTGTTCATATCCGAGAATTTCCACTTGTATCAAAAGACAAAACTTGTCCAAGTTCTAGGTTTTTCCTAGATTTCTGTTACTGAAGTTTGGGTTTTATTGTTTGTTTGCTTGGTACTTGTAAGCTTTTGTTTCTGTTTTTGACTAAGGAATTCTCTTCTGAAATAATATATAACAATAAAATAACTTTGACCTCCACTTGCACATAGCCTAAGGTTGCATCTTCTTCCTTAGCTTTCTATTCATGTCCACATGATCATACTCTCCATGCTCACTCCTACTAATGGGCAAAAATAAGATAGAAGGTTAGTAAAGATTGGAGGAAACTATCTCTATTCAATTCCTTCTGTCACTAAAAATCTTTCATGAAAACTTCTACAGACTTAGTGGGTTTAGCCCAGGGGTAGGCAAACTTTCTGACTCGAGGGCCACAATGGGTTCTTAAACTGGACTGGAGGGCCGGAACAAAAGCATGGATGGAGTGTTTGTGTGAACTAATATAAATTCAAAGTAAACATCATTACATAAAAGTGTACGGTCTTTTTTTTTTTTTAGTTTTATTCATTTCAAACGGGCATGGGCCGTAGTTTGCCCACGGCTGGTTTAGCCAAACTACTAAAGAAAAAGAGCCCTAGTTGGGTTGGCTCAATAGATAGAGCATTGGCCTGCGGACTTAAGAGTCCCAGGTTCGATTCCGGTCAAGGGCACATGCCCAGGTTGCAGGCTCGATTCCTAGTAGGGGATGTCCAGGAGCAGTCAATCAATGATTTTCTCTTCTCTCATCATTGATGATTCTCTCTCTCCCTTTCCCTTCCTCTCTGAAATCAATAAAAATGTATTTTTTAAAAAGGTCAGAGTTATTTTATAAATATCTAAATTAAAATTAAAGAGCTAATTGAGACAGCTCAATTAGTAGGATATCAACAATATGGTCATTCCATTACTTTCATGATAAACAATGAATGCAAATTCTCCAACTGTTGATCAGAAGTATTTCAGGAGAATTTAAAAGAAACAAAAAGGAAAGAAAATGTATACTTAGGATTTATTTGAAAGTTTAAGTTAAAAACAGAGGTAATCTTAAAGAAATCATGCAATCATAAATAACTTTATTACTTATTTGAAAAATCCACGAAACCTAAAAGTAAATAATAAATGTATTTAAAATTTTAAATACTATACACATTTTTGCATACCAACCGTTAAGAAAAAACACATTTTAGGGTATAACCATCTTTATATTTAAGTGAAAGTATAGATTACTAATACTAAATTACTGAAAACAAGATTCAATTAATAGTTACAAGCCATTTATATTCAGATTCGGTACTTACCTATACTAGAGGTATAATCAGTGGCTCCAAAGATCAACTCTGGTGCCCTATAGTACCGAGAACAGATATACGAAACATTGGGTTCTCCTCGGACCAGCTGCTTTGCACTAACAAAAATAAAAAGCAGGAAAATTAAAAACAATCTAAACCTTAAAACTGCTATCATGCACAAAACTAAATGTTTATCTAAGATTCATGTAATTCCAATCATGTCAGGCATGAAAAAGAAAATATGAACCATAACTATTTCAGACAAAAGAAACATAATTTTAGCAATATATTAATTTTAAAAATAATAGTAATTTTTAAAGACTACATTTGTCAACTGTCACCTAAGGAAAAAGAGATAAAAAGTCACAGAAGGATAAATGCTTAATTTCTTCTGATCCTCTGGTTCCCTAAATTCCACCCCTGAAATACAAAGGAAGAGTTGAAAAGTAAGAAGTATCCATCCCCACCAAAAAGCATACTAATGGATTATAAAATATAAGAATGAATACTTTTTACCCAATGTCTTTTTAAGGGTAAGGAATTTGCTACTCTTTTATAATCTGATTTCAGAGTGGAGTGAATATCCTGAGATTTACAGACCCAATCTATTTTTCCACCATCTTAGTCAATTTATTAACTATCTAAACATTCAATACCCATTAAAAAAGAGAGGCTCACTTCTTAAGAGCAGAGATTATTCACAGCCTATGCATTATAACTCTGCTGTCCTGAGTTTACATGTCCTCTTAATCCAACTTTTCTTCCAAAGCTTTGTGGCATGTATTTTAAACATTACAATAAATTAAAATCAGTTTCTTTTGAGATGTCTCACAAGATTAACTTGAAGACACACTGAAATAAATTGCTGTAGAAGCTAACTATTTTGACATGCAATAATAACAAAGATAAATACAGGAAATGAATACGAACAAAATAAAAATAAAAAGTGAGTAACAAGAAAGGTAAGAAAAATTTGAGGCAAAGGTACAGAGTAGAAATGAAAGTGGTCACAAGGTTTTCAAAGTTTGAGCTTCCTTTTCTTTCATTTATTTGTGATTCATGATAACTTTGACCTTAACCTATTCTTCCTATATCACAAGTTTTGAAGGTCAGAGACAGTTTATTTTTTTACATTCTCCACAAGTAACTGACACAAAGCAACCATTTTATAAGTTAATAAATATTATAATCCCTGTTTTTAGGCTGCATAAAAATTGTGACACTTTTCAGCACTAATTGATAAGACTTTTCTACTTTATAATTTCTTTAATTAACAAGACAGATTCTAAGTTTATAGTCAGAAATTTACTATTAGATAAAGAAGTTAAGATTGGAAACTCCACAGCCTCTAGATTTCTTCACTACTTGATGGAGTTACCTTCTTTCTCTTCAGGTAACGCTGGCTGTAACTTCCTGCCCTTTAAGGATTGAGCATTCAATATAGTGGTCACATATAGTCCTAAGAAAGCCCAACTAGCCCTTCACCTAACTTCCAGGCCCTACTTCATCTAGTAAAGATTTACTAACAAGAGTCATACTGTTTTGTTCAAGTCACCATCAACCTGGCACTAAGGATCTAAACTATATCCTAAAGTCTACTTGCCCAAACCAACTGTTAAAAACAAAAAAGCCAGCAAAAACAAAAAAGCCAGCTTTGTTATCAGATCTATTGAAAAGGAGCTATTACCATTTAAGTGAAATCCCTATTTTAAATACATCAGAAAAAAGTGATTTCTATGTGCCAACGGAATGAACAACAGCCAAAGTGTTGTCACTATGGTGAAAAGAGGACCTCTATTAAACTTGATGTCTCTTAGTCTTTTTACAGTCCATACTAATTAGTCACTCTCAGGGGATAAGATACCACATAAAAATAAAACTCATATGATTTGGGCAGTTTGTCCTACAGATAATAGTAGTGCTTTAAAACATCAAATGAGTTCTGATTTAATATCCTTCACCCTTTTCTGATAGTTAAAGGGACAAAGTTATACCTGCAAAATGAACTGGGTCCCATAATAGGTGTCTGAAATTAGGAAACTGTAAAAAAAGGAATGGTCTGGAAGAGAACACCTTTGTGAGACTAAGAAGGATTAACTCACAGCAGAGCAGATGTGTTTGTTATGACTCTCTGAAGAGATAGCCTGTGGAAAATACATCCAATATTAAAACTAAACTTTAAACTATTGGTTGATATAAAGAGGTAGGAATATAGGTATTAGTGGGTCAATATCTATAAAGAGCTGAGTTAAAAAGTAAACTGTGTGAGAATGAAAAATTAGATTCCCAGTTCTGTGGAGATGTTTTAGGGATGGGGAGAAATGCATTGCTCGAGGTGATTACACTAGAGAGGAGGTAGTAGGTTAACTGCCCAAGTTTCATGGGAATATAAGGTTGGTTTCATGTTGGCAGGGTATATCAGAGGCACAAGATGCTGAATATTATGGAGAAAGAAAGGATGAAGTCTTATTACACAGTATATTACACCAAGGGATGAATTTAAGAAAAGATAAAGTGCACTGAAATTTGCAGAAAAGAAGGAAGAATAACAGACTAAATTACAGAGGAAAAGGAAGAAAATACAGCTACTAGAACTTCTACTTCACCTTTCAATTGAGGTTAACTCTGAAGTTAAAAAGATATACAGTAATACATAATAACTTCTTAAAAATTAGTTAATTAGTTAATTTAAAAAGGGAGTATAATATGTATATATATATATTTTTTTATTGCTTAAAATATTACAAATAGTACATTTTTCTCCTTCCCCTCCCCGCCCCCCGACATTTCCCCAGCCTCTCCTACCCCCCAGTGTCTTGTGTCCATTGATTATGCTTATATGCATGCATACAAGTCCTTTGGTTGATCTCTTACCCCCTACCCGGACCCTCCCCAGCCTTCCTGCTGTAGTTTGACAGTCTGTTTAATGCTGCTCTGCCTCTGTATCTATTTTTGTTAATCAGTTTATAATGGTCTTTATTATCTATAAATTAGTGAGATCATGTGGTATTTTTCTTTCACTGACTGGCTTATTTCACTTAGCATAATGCTCTCCAGTTCCATCCATGCTGTTGCAAATGGTAAGAATTCCTTCTTTTTTACAGCAGTATAGTATTCCAGTGTGTGTATGTACCGCAGTTTTCTAAACCATTTATCCGTTGATGGGCACTTAGGCTGTTTCCAAATCTTAGCTATGGTAAATTGTGCTGATATGAACATAGGGATGCATATATCCTTTCTGATTGGTGTTTCTGGTTTGGGATATATTCCTAGCAGTGGGATCACTGGGTCAAATGGGAGTTCCATTTTTAACTTTTTGAGGAAACTCCATACTGTTCTCCACTGTGGCTGCACCAGTCTGCATTCCCACCAGCAGTGCACGAGTGTTCCCTTTTCTCCACATCCTCACCAGCACTTGTCCTTTGTTGATTTGTTGATGATAGCCACTCTTGACAGGTGTGAGGTGGTACCTCATTGTTGTTTTGATTTGCATCTCTCCAATGATTAGTGACTTTGAGCACGTTTTCATATGTCTCTTGGCTTTCTGAATGTCCTCTTTTGAAAGGTGTCTATTTAGGTCCCTTGCCCATTTTTTGATTGGACTGTTTATCTTCCTTTTGTTAAGTTGTATGAGTTCCCTATAAGTGTTGGAGATTAAACCCTTATCAGTGATAACATTGGCAAATATTTTTTCCCATGCAGTGGGCTTTCTTATTTTGTTGATGGTTTCTTTAGCTGTGCAGAAGCTTTTTATTTTGATGTAGTCCCATTTGTTTATTTTCTCTTTAGTTTCCAATGCCCTAGGAGATGTATCGGTGAGGAAATTGCTTCAGCATATGTCTGAGACTTTGTTGCCTTTGGATTCCTCTAGTATTTTTATGGTTTCCCGTCTTACATTTAAGTCCTTTATCCATTTGGAGTTTATTTTTGTGTAAGTTGGTGGTCTAGTTTCATTTTTTTGCATGTATCTGTCCAATTTTTCCAACAACATTTATTGAAGAGACTATCTTGACTCCATTGTATGTTCTTGCCTACTTTGTCAAATATTAATTGAGCATATTGGTTCAGGTCGATTTCTGGGTTCTCTATTCTATTCCATTGATCTATATGTCTGTTCTTGTGCCAGTACCAGGCAGTTTTGAGAACAGTGGCTTTGTAATACAGCTTGATATATGGTATTGAGATCCCACCTACTTTGTTCTTCTTTCTCAGGATCGCTGCAGCTATTCGGGGTCTTTTTTTATTCCAGATGAAGTTTTGGAGTGTTCGTTCTAGGTCTGTGAAATATGTTGTTGGTATTTTAATGGGAAGTGCGTTGAATTTATAGATTGCTTTGGGTAGTATGGACATTTTAATGATGTTGATTCAACCAATCCATGAACATGGTATGTTCTTCCATCTGTTTATGTCTTCCTCTATCACTTTTTTCAACGTCCTGTAGTTTTCTGAGTAGAGGTCTTTTGCCTCTTTAGTTAAGTTTATTCCTAGGTATCTTAATTTTTTTGGTATGATGGTAAATGGGATTGATTTTTTAGTCTCTCTTTCTGTAAGTTCATTATTGGTGTACAGAAATGCCATAGATTTCTTGGGGTTAATTTTGTATCCTGCTACATTGCCAAATTCAGTATTTAATTTATTTAATACATTGCCAAATTCATGTATTAAGTCTAATAGTTTTTTGATGGAGTCTTTAAGGTTTTTTATGTACAATATCATGTCATCTGCGAATAAGGACAGTTTTATTTCTATATATATATTCTTGACCTTGCTTTTAAAAAAATCCTCACCCAAGGATATGTTTATTGATGAGAGAGAGAGAGAGAGAGAGAGAGAGAGAGGGAGAGAAAAACATCAATCAGTTGCCTTCCATACATGGCCTGACTTGTATCAAATCCGCAAACTAGGCAGATGCCCTGACCAGGAATAGAATCCACCACCTTTCGTGTATGGGATGATGCTCCAACCAACTGAGTCACACTGGCCAAAGCTTGCCCTTGCTTTTTAAGTTTAGAATTTCTCAGAGATCATTCCTTTTCAATTTATAAGGAGCTACCTCATGCCATTATTTATCTGGTCATTTTCTTACTGACAGACACTGATAAACAATGCTGTGACAAAATCCCTGTACATACACTATTTTGTATTTCTAAGGGAATAATTCTTAAGAATTAAATTGCTAGATGATAATATCGATTTATAATTCTGACAGAATTTACCCAAACTACCTGAAGCTGCACTAGTCTATAGTCCCTGAATAAGCATTACAGTATTTTTAGACTGACATTATAAAAGAAATATGTTTTTTAAAAGCATATGGAGTGTAAAGGTGAGGTGGGAAAGGAGGGAAGGGAGAAGAAAAGAGAGCTAGCTTACCTTCCAAAGTCACAGAGTTTTAATACAGCTGTATCAGGGTCCAACAAGAGGTTCTGTGGTTTAATATCCCGATGGCAGATTCCAAAGGAATGAATATAGGCTAAACTTCGAAACAGCTGATACATATACAACTGGAAAAAATAGCAAAAATTAATTGAATAGTTTCTCTCCCAAACAATCAGAATCCTTAAGCGAGTAAATAAAGTAACAGATAAGGTGAAATGCTGGGGATTATTAGTACTCAATCTTCCTTTAACAAGTTGCATGTCATTTCTAGGTTCATTAGCTATTTAAAGTTTCATTAACCATATAATATATTTACACCATCCTCTACTAACTTAAAAAAGAAAATTTTACAATGTGCCTTATAATTTTTTATTTTAGTAAGATTTCAAAACAAATCCAAGATGTGTTTTTTTCAAATGGATAAAAAGCTGAGGGATATTTCAAATCATGTGACTAATAAGAAAGTTTAGACCAAAAGCCAAGTCTTCAGTTTTTAAGTTCATCATTCTTTAAAAGTATTTGCAGTTTCATCTTTAGAATAATAATTTTCTGAGATGTCAGTCCCAGAGGTTATCGATGCAGAGGATTGGAAAAATTCACATGTGAACTGAGAAAATCTATAATCAGTGATCTATCAAGATATCAGTGACCCCATTTAATAGCATCACTATGCTTCCTATTAATATCCTTAAAAAATAAGTAGACTTTAAAATGCCATTTAAAAACAGATCCTAGCTGACTACTGACATAATTTAAAAGAATATTTGTTCAAATTTTACTTGGGGAAAAAAAGCACCAAGAAACTGGATCTGCATGGAAGAAAGAATCAGACTCTTGACTGAGGAAGAGAGGGACTTTATAAAGAAAGTGAGTACAGCTGACTCTTGAACAACATGGGTTTGAACTGCATGGGTCCACTTATATATGGATTTTGTTCAACAAATATATTAAATAATTTTGGGGGGAGATTTCCTTACTACTGTGAAGCAATCACATCTATAACACGAGGTTACCATAAAGTTATCATATTGTTGCTTCTTTATTTTCAATGCATGTATTGTTATAACTGTAAATAAATTGAACTTCTTTTTCATATTATCTTTTCAATATTTATGCTTAGTGTTAGTAATACATATAATATCTATAATGTTTTGGATAATACAAGAAAATAATGTTACAGGTACTGAAAGACAATTTATCAGATGATAAATCTTAAATAAACAGATGATGCAAACTTAAGAGTATCAATAAATGCAGTGTAGTACTGTAAATGTATTTGCATTTGATTTCCTTACTAACTTTTTTTTTCTAGATTACCTTATTGTAAGAATATAGTATATTATACATATAACATTCAAAATATGTATTAATCAACTACATTATCAGTAAGGCTTCTAGTCAATAGTAGGCTATTAGTTAAGTTTTGGGGGAGTCAAAAGATAGAGGTGGATTTTTGACTGGAAGTGGAAGTAGGGGAGAGTGTCAGCACCCTTAACCCCTGCATTAAAGGGTCAAGTGTATCTTAAACCTCCTGTTTATCCTAAGGTCCATGTTCTGGTTCACTTTAAATTTTTCTGGCTACACCTTAGAAAGACTTTTGAAATGATTCAACACAAAAATACCAGTGACTTGATAAAAAACAACAAAAACGATAATTAAAGTTCAGATAGAGCATTGTCACAAGGCATCATATTTAGAGGCTATTGTTAAGACATTAATTCAAGTTAACATGACACCTGCTTTCTTTCCAACAGGCCATGATGAAAACTACGGACAGGTAATTTCAGTGCATCCTTAACATTATACTGAACTACAGCTGGAAAAGTTTAATGCTTCTTTAAAATGAAGCATAATGTAAAAATGTATAGATAAGATCTTCAATTAGGTCAACATTTTGTCACCAAAGTTAGAATTAAGGAATTTAGATATTTATATAACTTAAAAAAAAAAATCCTCACGCAAGGACATGTTTCCCACTGATTTTTAGCGAAAGAAGAAGCGAGAGGGAGGGAAGGAGAGAGGGAGAAACTGAAGAACATCGATGTGAGAGAGAAACATCGATAGGCTGCATCCCTTATGCACCCCAACTGGGGATTGGACCCACAACCTGATATGTGCCCTGACAAGGAATTGAACTTGCAACCTTTCAGCGCTCAGGACATTGCTCCAACCAACTGAGTAACACCAGCCAGGTCATTCATGTAACTTTTTAAAAGCTTCATAATTCTAATATTGTATCATTGTTCACAGCATCAACCTCCAAGTCCTAAAGCTTACTTTCAGAATTTTAAGAGTTTAATTCACTGCCACTACAAAAAAAAAAAAAGTCCCCATGAGATATTGAGTTCATAGACATTAATTTACTAAAGACAATGATGTCTAGGTCAGCAAGAATCAACAGGAAAAAAAAATGTTTTCTTTGTTAAATTTGCTTAAGAGTTTAAATAAGGTTAAAGTATCTTTTTACTATATTCATTCATCTCCCATTCTCTTCACTTTATCTTTTGAAAAGTCAATATAAAGAATGACTTTTTATTTGACTCTGTAAAAGTGTATTTATAGGATAACTGAGAGGCTTACTACACTAGAAAGCAATAACAAGATAAACAACTGGTCATTATTCTAAGAACTTTACATGCATTATTTCATTTAACCCTTATGTAATAGGTACAACTATTATTTCTATTTTATATATAAAGTAACTTAGACACATAGGTTAAGCGATTTGCCCAGTATCATATACTTAATATTCTGCAGTGTCTTGGGTAAATATGCCTCTTTTTATTACTATTTCTTTATTTGCCTTATTCTTATTCTAAAAGTACAAAAACATAATTATTAAATAGCTTGATCACTAAGTTAAAAAGACTAGAATGATAAACTCTTAGAAACTCAGATTATCTAGTTCATTTTGAAATTTGAGATTTAACAACAACTGTAAAATCAAGTGTGTTTCACCATTTGTTTATTTAATTATGTAATCACTCTGTGATATACACATTTGTCCTAAATTTTACAAGAGATCACTGAGGCCCATTAGCAGGTTGAACACAATCTGAACCCAGTTGCAAAATTATTAAATCTAACTTCAAGTCCAATGTCTTCTCACCTCTGTGCTACTAAACCTGTTTAAAACTCATAGAATAGCAATTTTATTCATGATTCATAAAAATGCATCCAGCTCTTGTGTACCCAGACCCTATCCTTAAACATGTATTTATTAACTTAAAAAATTTCAAGATCAATGATTTGCCAGGCATCTGTTTTAGAATTATGTTTAAACACTCAATTATGAAAGTTATTAATCAGAAAAGCAAAGGTGCTATCTAACGATCAACAACTATAAAGTGACCAGTACTATAAAAGGGGTGAAGAAAGAGGTCTGAAGCAATAAACTCATAAAACATACTCAACTCCCTCAGAAAACATGAAAGTTAAAGAGTCACAAAAAACTACAATTGCCATTTTGGTAACACGTTTGCCAAGTAAGTTCTTATTAAATGATGAGGTCTGTGAAGGCAAAAGTTACTTAAGGAAAAAACAGTATGTCCATTAACAAGTGACCAGCTGAATAAATTAGGATACAGCCATGCAACAGACTAAAATAAACAGCTGTAAAAAAGAAAGGCAAAATAGCTCTATCTATCTACCTCCAGAATACATTTTTATTTATTTTTTTACATTTTTAATTTTAAAAGGTAGAAGAATGTATACATTATATAACCATTTACATAAAAAGGAGATGGAGTGATAAAACAATTATGTACATTTATTTACTTAAAAATTTTGAATATTCAATTCTGAGAGGGGTGAGGAATAGGGTAGAGGAAACGGATAACAACACCTAAACTTCTTAAACTGCATATATTTTGTTTTATAGATTTTACTTTGGAACTAGGTATTTTCTATTTTGATGGAAAATTAACTTCAAAAAAGCTTAAAACACAATCTATAATAAAAGTAAAATTAAACAAAGCTTAGCAGGACATAATCACAGACAGAAACTATTCACTGTTTATTTAAAATAGAGAAATTTGACTGTTCATCTAATGCAGTGGTTCTCAACCTTCTGGCCCTTTAAATACAGTTGGTCATGTTATGACCCAACCATAAAATTATTTTCGTTGCTACTTCATAACTGTAATGTTGCTACTGTTATGAATTGTAATGTAAATATCTGATATGCAGGATGGTCTTAGGTGACCCCTGTGAAAGGGTCGTTTGACTGCCAAAGGGGTCGCGACCCACAGGTTGAGAACCGCTGATCTAATGGAATGTACCATGGGAATAAAAAAGAGCTGCAAAAAGATCTTAAATTATTTTTAGCTGGTATTGGTAGTGCTGGTATTGCTATCCTAAGACTACTGTATGCATAGTATGGGACAGAACAAGTAAGTAATTATACCGTCATTAAAAAATGGAATTTTTAGTGTAAAGAAAAGGAAATAGAGATGGATGATTGTTAAGTCCCTCAAAATTTAATTAGAAAGATAGCCCAGCTGGTGTGACTCAGTTATTGAGCATCAACCTATGGACCAGGAGGTCAGGGTTCAATTCCTGGTCAGCACACCATGCCCAGGTTGCGGCTCCATCCCTGGTAGGGGGCGTGGAGGAGGCAGCTAATCAAATGATCCTTTCTCTTCACTGATGTTTTATCTCCCTTTCCTTTCTTCTCTGAAATCAATAAAAATATATTTAAAAAAGAAAGAAAGAAATATCAATATGAACTCAGAGTGTATTTATCATTGGGGTGAATAAAAAGATGCAATTTATCTTTGAAAACAATCATCCACATATTTCCTAGCTCTGTCCACTAAAAAGACTTAAAAACAATAACCAACTCTATGGTAAGTAGCACCCCCAATATCTAGACCAGCCGTGGGCAAACTACGGCCGGGCCGGAACCGGCCTGTTTGAAATGAATAAAACTATTGAAAAAAAGAGACCATACTCTTTTATGTAATGATGTTTACTTTGAATTTATATTAGTTCACACAAACACTCCATCCATGCTTTTGTTCCAGCCCTCCGGTCCAATTTAAGAACCCATTGTGGCCCTCGAGTCAAAAAGTTTGCCCACCCCTGATCTAGACTGTGATCTCTGAATACCATTTCCCACTAAAAGAGTAAGTTCCCCTGAAGAAAAGGCTCATTCCAACTCTGCAGAAGAAATGTATAAGATGAACCTAGAGTACTGTCATGATAGAAAGCAATGAAGCTATCAAAGATTACTAAGACTTGTCTAAGAAGCTTTAAAACAAACACAACAACAACAAATTACTCCTTGGTCACCTTTGGAGGGTGCTATGGAACCAATAAATTATTATAAATTTTGATAAAGGTAAATAATCAAATACATAGCCTGTCTTATATAAACTGTACCTCAGGGTAATGACACAGCTGACATAGAAAATTTCTATTTATGGAACTATTCTAGCTTATAAATTAAGAAGGAATAACATTAAAATATCATTTTATGACCACTAATGAATTAATGGATTTAGGCAATTATCATCAATGGCTACAAGCATCACAAAAAGAAAGATATTATATTCTTCCTTAGGAAAGCACCCAAACCTATATATGAAATATTCTTGATTCCTACAAAAAAAATTATCTAATATCAAATTTACAGGAAATACAGAGAAAAGTAATATACTATATTGTACTGCAATAATCCAAGCACAAAATCCAGACCAAAAAACTAGGTCAAATGATCCAGTTTCTTTAATAACAAAGTTGAGAGAGAGTGAGAGAGAGAGGGAAAGAAAATTGGGGGGGGGGGGGGGAGAATGAGAGGGAGAGAGAGAATGAGGGGGAAGGGAAAAGGGGAGAGGGAGAGATTAAAAGAAACATTAAGAAGCACATACGCCAAGGTTGCAATTAATAAGTAGAACAACAAATTGATCTCTCTCAAATCAATTAAAAAAGAAAAAGAAGCAGCAGCACATCTGCCAGTTGCAATATAGGGACCTTACTTGGATCCCAATTCTAACAAATAAATTTTTAAAATATATATAAGACATATTGGAAATATAAATAACTGGCTATTTAATCAGAATTATGCTGGATAAATTCCTAGCCACTCTGTCATGAGTTCTATAAAATAAAAAAGGTAACATTGGTATTAGGTACCAAAAATAAAATAACACCTTGAAAGAGTCTATGCATATTTAAAATTATCAAAAGTTGAAACTTCAGCTACAGACACAATGTATATGTAAGTGGCAATAAAACATTGAATCTGATCGTACTTATAACTATATTTTATAATTTTATGGTATGATTGCTCTTATTTCAGTCTGTGGTACAATAAGTATATCAGAAATTAAATAAAAAAGTGCTATGCCTAGCAAAATTAAGTCCATAATTGTCTGTGAAAAATTCACTTGTCAGAAAGATGACAAGTATCTTTAAGACCTGAGTCATTGAAGTTTAAAAAGTAAAGGCTTCACACTTTAAAACTACAAGAATTTAATGAAGCTCTAGCAATACCTACTTTGCAGCTTTCCCCCCTTAGTATTAGATGCGATAATGTAGTTAAAACACATAGCCCTCTCCCTGGCTCATGATAAGTACTTTTTAAAATGGAAAATTGCTCCATTTTTACATACCTTGACATAGATCACAGGAAGCGTCTGTTTAGCTCGACTATAGTGTCTGGCAACTCTGTATACTGTTTCCGGAACATAGTCCAGCACCAGATTGAGATAGACCTCATCTTTCTGAAAAAGTTTATTAAAAACAAAGAAAATAACAAGATTAGAAACTAGTTTTTAAATATTCAAATTAGAGTAAATGCTCTACATATTCATTTATTGAGATTAAAAAATTAGAATCTGTTCAATTTTAATTATACAAAATTAAATCAGAATATAACCATAATAATAAAAACAATCTACCACACCTTTTCAATACCGTTAAGATTTTTAATCACATTCAAGCTATTATTTAGGTTATATGATTTTAAAGGATACCACCTACCACAAAATTTCACATTTTCTAATTTGAGAATCAATGCCCTCATATCCTATCAGGAAAGGTGTCATAGCAATAAAGTGAGTATTGAATTGGGAACTACAATAGTGTATTTCTAGCCCTAGCTCTGCTGCTAACTTAAATAACTTAAGTTACTTAAATCTCAAGGCTTTAGTTTTTTCAACTATAATACAAAAAGCTGGACTAGATGTTCTCCGAAATTTTTCTAACCTCTACAAAAAGATTATATGGTTACCTGATAGTCTATATTTAGTAGAAAAATCATTTGTCTTCTACAATTAACTGAAGAAAAAGAATAACTTAAAAGGCAGCAAGTTACCATACTCACAAGTTTACTGCAGGTCACAAGTTTAAACATCCATTCTCAGTAGCATAAAGACACCAATCCAAGATCATTGGAAAGAAAGAAGGGAATTCCAACTAAGTACCAAGTAGGAAAGAGGAACAGAGTGCTACTCTTACACTGAACATGTGAACAATATCAGATAAGTACACTGAAGCAGAAAACAAAGCTGAGAATCGCTGTGTTCAAGTCTAGAATTGGCCACTGAGTGGGAAAATCTGCAGGTAAACAAACTTTTAGTCTTCTCAATTTGAAATCATCTTACCTACCAAACTGAAGTGAAGAATTTCAATTTTCAACATTAATTACTTTCTACATGTCAGTGGCTACAGCAGAGGAAGTAAGGGAGCAGGTATAAAAGAGATGACATCTAAACTGAATATGAAAGGGCCATTTCAGGCAGAGAGAAAACCATTTTCAAGATGTGGGGTCAAAGAGTGCAACATAGCTCAGGAAACAGTTTAGTGAGATAGCAAACCATTGACCTTACCACCTTTTCACTATCCTTTACTTTTTCACGTTCTCCTCTCTTCCTTTTCACATCCAGCTTAAATTCCTTAGTCTGTCACAGGAATCAGTAAACAATAGCTGCCTGTTTTTATAAATAAAGTTTTATAGGAACACAGTGATGCTGATTTACTTAAGTAAGTCTGGCTACTTTTGAACTACAATGGCAGACTTGAGTAGCTGTGACAGAGACCACATAGCCTGTAAAACCATAAATATTTACTATATGGCCCTTTATGAAAAAGTTTGCCCAGTCTACTGTAGTATATACCCTCCTCTTATGCCATGCTTGTTTGATAAACCACAACTTTGGTTAAATGCAGCTTTCCACACATTCTCTAACTATACCCAAAAGATGAACATGACTGCAAACCTAAAATTGTGCTAATTGGGTCTCACATTAAATTCACCTTTAAGTAATTCAACCAGCCCAGTAGTAATAAAACATTTGCCTAATCTATTTACTTTTTTCTTTTTTAAAAAAATTAAATTATTTATTGTTTAAAGTATTCTCCCATTGACCTCTCCCTGGTTGTTGCCACCCCCCAGCACACACACCCCTACTGTCTGTGTCCATTGGTTATGCTCATATGCATGCATACAAGTCCTCTGGTTGATCTCTTACCCCCCCCCCCCCCCCCCCGCAATCCACCACCTTCCCTCATGGGTTGGACAGTCTGTTCAATGCTTCTATGTCTCTGGGTCTATTTTTGTTCATCAGTTTATGATGTTCATTATATTCCAAAAATTAGTGAGATCATGTGATATGTATCTTGCTCTGACTGGTTATTTCGCTTAGCATAATGTTCTCCAGTTCCATCCATGCCGTTGCAAATGGTAAGAATTCCTTCTTTTTTACAGCGTGTAGTATTCCATTGTGTAGATGTACCACAGTTTTTTAATCCACTCATCTGCTGATGGGCACTTAGGCTGTTTCCAAATCTTAGCTATTGTAAATTGTGCTGCTGTGAACATAGGGGTGCATATATCCTTTCTGATTGGTGTTTCTGTTTTCTTGGAATATATTCCGAGAATTGGGATTACTGGGTCCAATGAAAATTCCATTTTTAACTTTCTGAGAAAATGCCATACTGTTTTCCACAGTGGCTGCACCAATCTGCATTCTCACCAGCAGTGCAAGAGGGTTCCTTTTTCTCTGCATTCTCGCCAGTAATAGTCATTTGTTGATTTGTTGATGATAGCCATTCTGATAGGTGTGAGATAGTATCACATTGTTGTTTTGATTTGCACCTCACACAGGACTAGTGACTTTGAGCATGTTTTCATATGTCTCTTGGCCTTTGTATGTCCTCTTTTGAAAAGAGTCTATTTCGGTCCTTTGCCCATTTTTTGATTGGGTTGTTTATCTTGCTTTTGTTAAGTTGTATGAGTTCCCTAGAAATTTTGGAGATTAAACCCTTATAAGTGATAACATTGGCAAATATGTTCTCCCATGCAGTGGGCTTTCTTGTTTTGTTAGTTTCTTTTGCTGTGCAGAAGCTTTTTATTTTGATGTAGTCCTATTTGTTTATTTTCTCCTTAGTTTCCATTGTCCTATGAGCTGAATCAGTAAAGGTATTACTTTGGCCATATGTCTGAGATTTTGCTGCCAGTGGATTCCTCTAATACTTTTATGGTTTCCCGTCTTACATTTAAGTCCTTTATCCATTTTGATACCTGTCTCAACTCATTCTCTCTAAAAAACATACTCCTCTGAATTTCACCACCATTACTACACCAGAATTGTTCAAGATCAATAATCTCCTTGTTGCTGAATCCCATGTCTATATTAGTCATCTAGAATATCACAGCAAGAGGGGAACAAGAACACAGAGAAGCGATACAGTATGAATTAAGAGGCAAGGTTAGTATGAGTCACACAAAGTCCCAACTCTGCTACTACAAGTTATAGGACCATGAGCAAGTTACTTAACTTCTCTAGACCTCAGTTTGCTACAAAATAATGCTAGTGACGGTGTCTACTTTAAAAGACTGTCTTAAGATTATAAGAAATAATCTATATATAAAGTTCTTTAGGCACATTACCTGTCACATAAAAAAGACTCAATTTTAACTATTATAATCTTTAGAAAGGAACAATACCTTTTTTTTCCCCTTCCCGTACATCTAAAATAAGTGATTAGGTGCTGAGGAGAACTGTAAGTAAGATGAGTGAATGTCTGATGACCCTATTTTTTGTAAAGCGATGAGGTCATATGTAAAACTGAGGGTAGCAAGAGTAATGCTGAATACTTCTCTTAAAATTTCAGAGATCAAGATTTATTTAGACAACAACCAGTTCCGAGTGAAGGTGAAGTCCAATAAAGAAAATAAATAAAAAGAATGCTAAAGTGGTGTCAAAGAAGATTGTTGTGTCAAATAGATTTCAAGAAATGGTGATTCTTGGGTTTTGGAAAGGTCATTAACACAAACGTCAAAGCTATCCTTTTTTAACTACTTGATTACAAGGTTTCTTGATTTTAACAAATCATTTGACTAAGTTAATCATGATATATTTATGAATGACCCGAAGATGTGTAAGAATGTATTACGATTTAATTCATTTGCTAAACAATCATAACAAAAATGAAGAAGAAAAATATTTAAAATGAATGCCAAGGACAAAAAAGGTAGGGCCACAAACTGTCCTTCACTTATCTCAATCAATATTTTCATAAATGATTTCATTTACTAGGAGTTGCAAAAGTAAATGCCTTCAATGACTTAGCAATAAATGTAAATGTGTGAAACAAAAATGTGTAATGCAGTAAGTTACAGTGATTGGTAATTCAGATAGTACAAGACTTAACTAAAAGCATTCTAATTCAAAAAAATATTAACAGAATATGCTAAACAAATAAAACACATCAAAGAGGGAATTTGGCAGTCAGTTTAGAATTTTTGACTTCAACACAACTATCTAAGACTGACACAAACCTAGGAAAAATGCCTTAGAATGGAAGACCAAGTAAGAAATTTAAAGAATTCTAATACAGTGGGGCCTTGACTTATGAGTTTAATTCGTTCCAAGCCCAAGCTCGTTAAGGAGCTCGTTAACTCAAATTACTCTATCAACTCAATGCAAAAAATCGGCCGAGAGACAGCTGGTATCTCAAAAAACTTGTTAGTCGGGACACTCGTAAGTCAAGGCCCCACTGTAGTCTGGAATGCTAAACCAAACCCACAATATAACATTTAACAAAGATAAATATAAAGTCCTATGAATGAAATAAAAATATCAATTTATTATGTAGAATGGCAGGTAAGGCTTGACAGTAATTCATCTGAAAAATAAATGATAGGTAAAATTGAACTCAAAAGAATCAACACTGAGGTGCAGTTAATGAAAAACTTGGGTTACAGTAGAAGTATTGTGCTCATATCAATAAAGATAATTTCACTCTATTTCATACAGTTCATGTTTCATTTGACACTCATTTTTTGGGCAGTATATTTTATTCATAATATTAATAAATCAGAACACATTAAAAAGTTAATAAAACTATGTCTGCTATAGGTTGAATGTTCTAATATACTACACTATGAGAAACATGAGGGCTCAAATTATATTTGAATTATTATTTTGCAAATTAACATAAGCCTATCTTTTTGCTCAAATAAATTCTGGTTATTCACACCATTTACTCATCAAAAATTTGCAATTTTCTTTAGAATCCTAGAAGAGGTTTGCCCATTTTGTAGGTATGCTATAAATACTCCTTTGACATTTAAAAGCTGTCATTTTGACTCTCTTAATTTTCTGAGGCACTGGAGGTGTCTCATTATAAGTGAAGGCACTGTGAACTACCTTTCCCTTCAGGGCTCTGTGCTTGTATTCAAATCAAATCACTTAAAAAAAAATCGAATTGGGTCCTAAGACTGGAAACCAAAACCAATAAATAATACTACCACCAATACTGATTTGAAATGAATGGGCTCAACAACACCTTGCTCTTTAATGTTCTTGTTAAACTTACAGATGTTCTGCTGTGAATTAAATAGCTATAGGAATAATCCTGAGTGGAGAGTGCATATCCCTATGAAACATCATCACAGTGGAGGAAACACTAACATTTCACCTTCCTAAAGTAGTTTTGTTTGGAGATTTGTGCCAAAGATAATTCAAGAGACTGGGAATGTTAACATTTCAAGATGATAAACGGACTAGGATTAATTTCCATCACTTTTAATTATCTGAAATATCTCAGGTCTGCTGTTTCCTTAATGTAATCTCTCTGTGGGTTATCAACAAATGCCCACATACTTACAGATTAGCTATAGATTTTAAAAATCAAATATGAAATATGAAAAATATAAAAGTATAATTGAAATAACATAATGAAAAAGACTAATTTCAAAGAACAGTTATTAGACTTCTAATAATTTTGCTAAGGAGTCCGTGCTACAAATCCTTTAAAAGGAATCTATAGTACATGAAGTGTGTCTTATTCAGAAATCTTCAAAAAATTACATACTGTGCAATTTAGGGAGGATTTCTCTCAATGGTTTGATTTTCCTAATTATCACTTTTATTAGTAAATCACTCTGTAACTGCCAAGAACCACTCCTTCATGAACTCAACTCTAAAACCATTCACTGAGAAATAAATTTAAATGACAAAATTCTGATCACACCTAACAACGCAACTATCAGATAACTCCATCCTACATTTGAAAAACAGATATTACTGTGATGCTCTCATCCCAAGGTGATTTTTGAGGTCAAGGAAACAAATTTGCTTGAGGCTGCAGTTTTAAATAGAATCATGCTATAATTCTAAAAATTTGATGGCATGCAAAAGCAGCATATCAGAGAGCCCCACAATAAAACACTTAACAAAATATCACGGTAGCCCAGGATTTGCCTCAGAATTGGGTTAGGGAACTTGGACTAGCAAACAAACAAACAAACAAACAAAAAAACCCCAACAAAACAAAAAAACCCCTTTAAAATAAATGACTTTTCTCTGATGGGTGTGCCAGGTTGGCCAGAGCTAGGAATAATACTAACAGTAAAGTGGGTGTGAATTAGGAAAAAGAGAAATATTCTTTTGCTTGAGAAACTAGGGGAGGGATTGGGGGGCCCTGGGGGGGGGGGGAGGGTGAGTACTGGACAAAATGTCTATGAGCTATTAAGAAAAATAATGCCAATTTGATTACATAAAAAATGTAAAAAGAGAGAACCAAATTTTTTAAAATGACAATTTGGCCAAAAATTTTTTTTGCCTACATGACAAAGGGCTAATTTGTTTTTGTTTAAAATACAAATACCTCTTAAAAATCTCTACGAAAAGACTAACATTCCAATAAAAAAATGAAAAGGTGCATGAACAGATGATCATACAAATGGCCAAAAACAATGTAGAAAGATGCTCAACCTAATTCATAATTAATGAAACACACACACACACACATACACACACACACACACACTGACCTATAATTTTTCCCTTATCAAATTTGAAAAGAAAGTTCAACCTGAGGAAACTAAGTATATGGTCCAATATGCACCATAACACACTTCTGGTCAAAGCCCAAACTCCTGCAATCTTTTGGCAAGTCAATGGGCTGTACTCATCCTAAAGTAAAGACATAGACACCCAATTCAACTCAGCAATGACATTAATAGGAATTAAATTTATGGAAACAATTATCTGTATGTATATATGTGCATGTGCACACACAAAGACGGCTGAAGATTTGTGAAGAGCAAGAAATTAAAAATAATCTACTATATGCCAGATAATCAAGACATGCTCAAAAACAAAACAAAATGACCAAGTTAATTGGGGTCAAAGGGACACAGAAGCTAACCGAAAAGAGCTCCCGTGCCCTGACCGGTTTGGCTTGGTGGATAGACGTTGGCCTGCAGACTGAAGGGTCCCAGGTTAGATTCCAGTCAAGGGCATGAACCTTGGTTGCGGGCACATCCCCAGTAGGAGGTGTGCAGGAGGCAGCTGATTGATGTTTCTCTCTCATCGATGTTTCTGACTCTATCCGCCTCCCTTGCTCTCTGTAAAAAATCAATAAAATATATTAAAAAAAGAAAAACGAAAAAAAAAGAAGAGCTCCCAATGGCCAAAGCTGTAACAATCCTATCTAATAAAAGAGAAACATGGTAATTGGCGTTCGACCGCTACCCTTCCCATTGGCTAATCAGGGAAATATGCAAATTAACTGCCAGCCAAGATGGCGGCCAGCAGCCAGGCAGCTTGAAACTAACATGAGGCTTGCTTGCTTCAGTGACGGAGGACTCCAACGTTCCCCGCCTGCCGCTGCAGGCCTCTGAGCTGCAACTCTAAGGAACTATGTAACAAATACAGAAGCTAAACAAAACCCCAGAAACCTGCTTTAGTCGCCGGGCTTCAGCCTGCAGGATCGCAACATTGTAAGCAAAAGCCAGAAACCTACTTTCAGCAGCGGAGGCCTAAGAGCTGGAGCCAAGCCTCAAAGCTAAAGCTGGCCCAGAATAAAAAAAATAAAATAAAGTAAAACAAGGAGCGGTTGGGAGCTTCAGTCACCCCCAGCCTGAAAACAGCCCTCAGCCCCTCACCCAGACTGGCCAGGCACCCCAGTGGGGACCCCCACCCTGAAGGGTGTGTGACCAGCTGCAAACAGCCATCATCCCCTCACCCAGGCTGGCCAGGCACCCCAGTGGGGACCCCCACCCTGAAGGATGTGTGACCAACTGCAAACAGCCATCATCCCCTCACCCAGGCTGGCCAGGCACCCCAGTGGGGACCCCCACCCTGATCCGGGACACCCTTCAGGGCAAACCAGCCGGCACCCACCCATGCACCAGGCCCCTATCCTATATAGTAAAAGGGTAATATGCCTCCCAGCACCGGGATCAGAGGAGCCGCGAGGCCTCCTGGCACCGGGATCAGCGTGACAGGGGGAAGTGCCCAAATGCCCTGATCGCCCTGCGGCTCTGTGTGTGACAAGGGGCGGGGCCACAACCTCCCTATCCACCCTGCTCTGTTCATGACAGGGGAAGGCGCCCCAACCCCTGATCAGCCCTGCTCTGTGCCTGATAGCAGGGAGCTCCCCAACACCCTGATCGCCCTGCGGCTCTGTGTGTGACAGGGTGCGGCGCCCCAACCCCCTGATGGGCCCTGCTCTGTGCGTGACAGGGTGCTGCGCCCCAACCCCCTGATGGGCCCTGCTCTGTGTGTGACAGGGTGCGGCGCCCCACCCCCACCCCCACGGGCCCTGCTCTGTGTGTGACGGGGTAGAGCCATAACCTCCCCATCGGCCCTGCTCTGTGGGTGATAGAGGGCGGTGCCCCAACCCCGATTGGCCCTGCTCTGTGCGTGACAGGGGGCAGCGCCCCAACCCCGATTGGCCCTGCTCTGTGCGTGACAGGGTACAGAGCCCCAACCCCCCTGATGGGCCCTGCGCTGTGAGTGACAGAGGGCAGTGCCCCAACCCCAATTGGCGCTGCTCTGTGCATGACAGGGGGTGGCGCCGCAACCTCCCCATCGACCCTGCCTTGAGTGTGACAGGGGACGGTGCCCCAACCCCCCAATTGGCCCTACCCTGAGCGTGACTGAGGGTGCCATCACAACCTCCCAATCGCCCTGCTCTGTGCATGACAGGGGGTGGCGCCCCAACTCCCCAATCGGCCCTGCTCTGAGCCCGACCAGGGGCTGCACCTAGGGATTGGGCCTGCCCTCTGCCACCCCGGAGCAGGCCTAAGCCAGCAGGTCGTTATCTCCCGAGGGGTCCCAGACTGCGAGAGGGCACAGGCCGGGCTGAGGGACCCCTCTCCCCGCCGAGTGCACAAATTTTTGTGCACCGGGCCTCTAGTGCTATATAGTAAAAGGCTAACGCAAATCGACCAAACGGCAGAACGACTGGTCACTAGGACACTCACTGACCACCTGGGAGCTGACACTCAACACAGGAGCTGCACCCTGGTGGTCAGTGCACTCCCACAGGGAAAGTGCCACTCAGCCAGAAGCCAGACTCACAGCTGGTGAGGGCAGCAGCAGTGGTGGGAGCCTCTCCTGCCTCCACAGCAGTTGGACAACCCCCAAGGGCTCCCAGACTGCGAGAGGATGCAGGCGGGCTGAGGGACCCGCGCCCCCCCCCCCCGAGTGCATGAATTTTGTGCACCGGGCCTCTAGTTTAATCAATAAAATAAAATAGTATTAGATTATAACCCAAAGTATAAAATAAAATACAAAAGTCCACACTGATATAAATTATTAAAAAGATTAACAAATGAAGGAGAAGAGACAATCTCTCATGCAAAAGAAAAACAAATAATATATGCAGCCACTCTGCCCTTAAAAAGGAACATAATTCCCTCCTTTCTCAGTTGTGGCTTGAGCATATTGACTGCATTCTAAAGGACGCAGCAGGGAAAGGAAGTAAAAAAAGAGTCACTTTATAGTGGGGAAAATTAAAAATAGGTCAGCCAGGTGATCAAGATTAATATAACAGTCACAAATTGTGCTGAGAGTAATATATACCTTGATGTGTCATCATATCATACAAGGTACATATGATATGATGAAAATGGCATTCTGTGGTCTTTTCCAAATAACCTAGAGCCCCAGTTTACTATGAAAGAGTGAAGCATACTACAAAATATCTATCTAGCTGCCGGGGTCCAACCCCAGCAGGTCCAGGGGTTCCCAAAGGCGTAGACAGAGTCGGCAAAGAAGGAATGACACGGAGACAGCGTTCAGTTGATCAGCAGCCTAGCCAGGATCTCCAGCCAAGTTCTGGTCTCAATCTCCAGAGAGGTTCTGCCTAGGATCTCCAGCCAGGTTCCGTGTCCATGTTCTCTTGCTAGGTTCTCCAGGCTCTCCAGCCAGGTTCTGCAGCCAGGTTCAGTCATCAGGTTCTAGTCAGGTTCTCTTGCCAATTTCTGTAGTCAGGTTCAGTCCAGGATCTTTTGCCATGTTCTCTCGCTAGGTTCTGTCTCTAGGTTCTGAGGCCAGTTTCTGTCCAGGATCTTTTGCCATGTTCTCTCCAGCGAAGTTCTTCTGTCTCTAGAGAACGTTCTGTGTAGGTTCTGTGCCAATTTCTGTCTCTCACTCTCTGTCTTCTTACATCTGTATTTATACCAGTTGATTCCAATCCTATCAATCTCTATTCCAAAGGTTAGGGCGTTTCTTATCTCCATTCCAGGGAGTAAAGATTATGTAGCTTAAGCATGATTGTTCGTAGTTAAAGTGATTAATTACCCACCTGGCACTTAGTTAAGAGGTTTTATTCCCTCCCTAACTTCAGGGGAAAATCCCTACCTGGGGAAACAACCTTTCTCAGAGACCTTGGTTAAAACACATAGTGCCTAGAAGGTGAGCAAACATATTAAGAACAGTATGCCATGTATGCCAGGTCCCTTGAAACAGCAAGCATGGACCAGCTCCCAGCATCTAGCACTCTACAAAAAACTACCAAGGTCATCAAAAACAGGGAAAGCCTGAAAAACTGCCGAAGCCATATGCACCTAAAAGACATAATCTAATCTAATAAAGGAGAAACATAAAAATTTACCTTACCTTCGCTACGCCCTAAGCCAAGCGCACCAGAGAATCACAGCGACTATATGCAAGTTAACCCAACCAAGATGGTGGCTGGTGGCCACAGAGGTGGAGCAAGCAGGAGGCTTGGTTGCCCGGGCGATGGAGGAAGCCAAGCTTCCGGCCTGACTGGTTGGCTGTAGCCTCCGCTCAAGGCAACATAGTTTCGATTATAGAAGATAAATAAATCCCAGATACCTGCTTCCAGCAGCCTCCACTGGGAGCTTGGGTGGCTGGGGGCTGTGGCCAGCCTGCAAAGAGCCATCAGCCACTCACCAAGGCTGGTCACACCTTCATGGGTTAAGGAACCCCGCTAGAGGGCTTGGCAAGCATGCAAACACCCACCAGCCTCTCACCGAGACTGGCCAGGCACCCCAGCAGGACCCCCACCCTGAAGAGGCTGTGGCCAGCCTGCAAATAGCCATCAGCCCCTCACCCAGGCTGGCCAGGCACCCCAGCAGGATCCCCCTCCCTGAAGGGGGTGTGGCCAGCCAGAAAATGGTCCTCAGCCCCTCACCCAGGCTAGCCAGCCACCCCAGCGGGACCCCAACCCTGATCCAGGACACCCTTCAGGGCAAACCAGCCGGCCCCCACCCATGCACCAGGCCTCAATTTAATCTAATAAAAGAGAAACATGCAAATTGACCGCACCTCTGCTATGCCCCAAGCCACACCCACCAGCCAATCAGAGCAACTATATGCAAATTAACCCAACCAAGATGGTGGCTGGCAGCCACGGAGCTGGAGCAAGCAGGAGGCTTGGTTGCCCTGGTGATGGAGGAAGCCAAGCTTCCCGCGTGCCCTGGCCGGCTGTAGCCTCTGCTCAAGGCAACAAAGTTTCAATTATAGAAGATAAATAACTCCCAGATACCTGCTTCCAGCCAGCCTCCACTGGGAGCTTGGGTAGCTGGGGGCCGTGGCCAGCCTGCAAACAGCCATCAGCCCCTCACCCAGGACGGCAACACCCTCATGGGGTGAGGGTCCCCGCTGAGGGGCTTGGCCAGCCTGAAAACGGCCCTCAACCCCTCACCCAGGCTGGCCAGGCACCCCAGTGGGGACCCCCACCCTGAAGGGGCTGTGGCCAGTCTGCAAACAGCCATCAGCCCTTCATCCAGGCTGGCCAGGCACCCCAGGGGGGACCCCCACCCTGAAGGGGCTGTGGCCAGCCTGCAAACAGCCATCAGCCCTTGACCCAGGCTGACCACACCCTCATGGGGTGAGGGTCCCCGATGGAGGCTTGGCCAGCCTGAAAACAGCCATCAGCCACTCACCCAGGCTGGCCAGGCATTCCAGCAGGGACCCCCACCCTGAAGGGGGTGTGGCCAGTCTGAAAACGTCCCTCAGCCTCTCACCCAGGCTGGCCAGGCACCCCAGCGGGACCCCCACCTTATCCGGGACACCTTTCAGGGCAAACCAGCCGGCACCCACCTGTGCACCAGGCCTCTATCCTATATAATAAAAGGGTAATATGCAAATTGACCCTAACAGCAGAACGACTGGGAAGTACTGGTCACTATGACACACACTGACCACCAGGGGGCGGACGCACAATGCAGGAGCTGCCCCCTGGTGGTCAGTGCACTCCCACAGAGGGACTCTGCTCAGCCACAAGCCAAGCTGATGGCTGCCAGTACTGCGGTGGTGCTGGGAGCCTCTCCCGCCTCATCAGCAGTGCTATGGATGTCCGACTGCAGCTTAGGCCTGCTTCCCGCTGGCAATTGGACATTCCCCAAGGGCTCCCGGGCTGCCAGAGGGATGTCTGACTGCCAGCTTAGACCCAAACCCCCAGGGAGTGGGCCTAAGCCAGCAGGTGGTCCTCCCCTGAGGGATCCCAGACTGCGAGACGACACAAGCTGGGCTGAGGGACCCACCGAGTGCACAAATTTTTGTGCATTGGGCCTCTAGTAACATAATAATGTGGCAGCCTAAACTGAATCATGAAAGAGAAAAAAGATGTTAGGTAAAAACTAAGAAAATCTGAATAAACTATGGACTTCAGTTAATAATAATGTATCATTGTGGTTCATTAATTGTAACAAATGTACCATACTAATATATGATAACAATACATGAATCTAGGTGCAGTATCTATGCATCCTATATAATAAAAGCATAATATGCTAAGTGTCTGGTCACCCAGTTGGCCATTCAACCAATCAAAGTGTAATATGCTAATGATATGCTAAGGCTGCTCAACCACTCGCTATGACGTGCACTGACCACCAGGGGCAGGCAGTTGACTGGTCAATAGTCGCTATCATGTGCACTGACCACCAGGGGGCAGACACTCTGACTGATGGGTTAGCTGGCTGCTGGGGTCCGGCCGATCGGGACTGAGCGAGACAGGTTGGACATGCCCTGGAGCCCTCCCGTGGTCCCTCCCTGGCCGGCAAACCTCCCGCGTCCCTCCCTGGCCCAAATCTTGCACCGGTAGGGTCCCTTGGTCTGGCTTGCACCCTTTCACAATCCAGAACCCCTAGGGGGTGGCAGAGAGCTGGTTTTGGCCCAATCCTGCAGGCCAGGTGGAGGAACCCCACTGGTGCATGAATTTGTGCACCGGGCCTCTAGTACAGAGATAAAAAGCCATATTTTTGCGAAAGAGGATGATCATGTTCTAAAATAATGTGTATGCTATTACATTAACATCTGATATATGTACTCATATAGGCACATGGGAAATTTACCTCTATGGAGAGGGATATGGGTATTTAGAAAGTTAAAAAAAAACTATTTTATTTTTATTTATTATCCTGTTGTTTTTTACACAATATGCAAGTAATAGTATTTTAGTTTCACAAAATATTAAAAATAACATGAAAACAAAGTTGCTAATTGATATTCAAAAGAAACTCCTAAATTCAAATTTTCAGGCAGATTATACTTATTATCTTATTTGCTATAACACTGACAATTTATAAAGAAGTCTTGATAATTCATCCACCTCGAGTTCTGCATTACATGTACATTCTTCCCTAGATCACACTCCACTGAAAATACTGAAACCCAAATATTTCTAGCTACAAATACAAGCCAGTGCTCTTTACTTTTCAGAACAGATTAACCCCTACCCTTTCCTCTCCAGCAGTATTGGCAAACAGGCATAATCAAGCACTGCATTCCTATCCCTGATCCCAGAGCAGTGAAAGGTACAATCTTCCCCTTCTGCACACAGCCCTCCACACAGTTACCATCAATAAAATAAGTTGATATGAGGAATAAAATCAACTTGCCATTCTTGCTATTTAAATTGTCTCATATAAGTACAGGGAAAGTTTTATTTAAGGAAGGCTACCTCTTCATTATTCAAGTAATCAATCTGACAGCAGTTCTCAACCTGTGGGTCATGACTCCTTTGGGGGTCAAATGACCGTTTCACAGGGGTCGCCTAAATACATCCTGCATATCAGATATTTACATTACGATTTATAACAGTAGCAAAATTACAGTTATGAAGTAGCAACGAAAATAATTTTATGGTTGGGGGTCACCACAACATGAGGAACTGTATTAAAGGGCCGCGGCATTAGGAAGGTTGAGAACCACTGATCTATGATGAACCATAGATAAAATATTACTGAGTAACATTAAAGAAATTTTTCTTAAAGACTATTAATTGATTTAATAAAATGTAAGGCTCCTGTAAAGGCAGTATGGTTTACATACTACGTACATCTTTTAGAGGCCTGGGGTTCTACAGAGGTGAACAAGGAAGGCAAAGTCAGCTGGTGCTATGCCCCAGTTTCAAGTAGAGCAACTTTCCTTTCTATCTGTATTTAGAACAGGGGTTCTTTATAAAATTTCATTAAGGGGAGATGGGGTATCTACTGCCACATATCAATACTGGGAAAAAAAACTATTCTATATGATACTTAGAATTCATAAAAATCTTATAAGCCCAGTCTTTCAAAACATTCAAAAATCCCATTTTTCTCTGATCAAGGAGAAAGTGTTACTACTCTGTATTAAATCAGAGTTAGTAAAACCTATTGGGTAACCTAGAGTATACTAATTGACTACATGTTGCTTTAGTTACTATAGCAAACATTAATGATTCCAACCAGCAGACTACGACTAATTAGGTGACATCTTTAGTCTCTGTCCTAACTTAACTCCTCCTTCTTCTAGTTATACTAGCTACTCTTTCACCCAAGTAGGCTAAAAACTGATTTATAATCCCTAAAGAAAAAGTCTTTAAAATGATAGAGTGGGGTACAATAAAGAGGTCACCAAAATAGATAAAACCATTCAAACTATGATCAATAGAAATATTTGCCGAATATTAAAGCAATCCTACTTTAATTTCATCCAGAGCTAAAAAAGTACTTATGGACAAAAATTATGATGAGTCCGCCGGCCAGCATGGTTCAGTGGTTAAGCCTATGAACCAGGAGGTTACAGCCCGATTCCCAGTCAGGACACATGCCTGGGTTCTGGGCTCCATCCCCAGTAGGGGGCATGCGGGAGGCAGCCAACCAGTGATTCTCTCTCATCATTGATGTTTCCTTCTCTCTCTCCCTCTCTCTGAAAATAAAAAGATAGTTTTAAAAAATTATGATGAGACCCTGGGATAGTTTAGTTGCAATTCTGAAATTAAAAATAATAATGGGAGAATAGTTAAGTGTATTATGTAATGTAAGAACTCAATAGCCTATTATATAACCAACAACTACAAATACTAAGAGGCAACAAGGGAATAATTGTAAGACCTTGAATAGTTAATAAGTTTATAAATAACTATAAACTTAAAACCCTAATATGCAAATAAGTTTATAAATAAACGAATTTGTGCACCTTGAAAGGAACTGTGGGCCTCAAGGCTGCAGTGGGTGCAGGGGTGGGTCTCAGCCCATCCTCCATGCCCCCGCTCGGCCCCTCCCACTGCAGCCCCCTGGTTCTGCCAGCCCCGCTCGCACCCACTGACGGCGCAGAGCCATTGGGGCCAGCACCGTCAGCGGGTGTGAGCGGTGGCTCTGGCGCTGGCAGCGGGAGCAAGCAGTGGGGCTGTTGCCGGCAGCGGGTGTGAGAGGCAGCTGCTGGTCCCAATCACTCCTCAGGAGCAGGAGGAGGTGGAGAAGCCCTGAGGGGCAATCGGCGCCGGCAGCAGGTGAGAGCAAGCGGGGCCAGGCACTGACAGCGGGTGCGAGCACCCGGCGGGACCGCAGTGCGTGGAAGCAAAGAATTTTCAGTAACTACCAGAGACTCTCCTCAATGACAATGACTGGCGCCCCTCCCTGGTCTGGTGCCCCCATTCACCTGCTCCACCATCCCGCCGCGGCCAATGCCCACCATGTTCCGCGCTCTGCTACCTGCCATGGTCTGCATGTGCCCCCTGGTGGTCAGTGCACATTATAGCAACTGGCTGTTCGGTTTTTCCGCCATTCGGTCTATTTGCATATTAGGGTTTTATATATGTGTACTAGTGGGCCGTTGCTCGCACAATAGGCCTTCCTTCCCCTGGCTGCTGGCACTGGTTTTCCTCCGGCACCCGGGACCCCGGCCTTTGGTCTGGCCGCAGCAGCGATGCTTTGCTTCTCTGCTCCGGCTGCTCCTAGCCCTTCTTTTTTTTTTTTTTCCAGCTCCTTGAGCGGAGCCCAGGACGGGCTGGAAGCCTGAGTAGCCCCTGGCGACCCAGGCCCCCAGCCACTCCTTGAGTGAAGTCCAGGGCTGGCGGGAAGTTTGGCTTCCTCCGTCACCGGGAGCAACCCAAGCCTCCTGCTTGCTCCAGCTCCGTGGCGCCCACCATCTTCAATCGTCTTCAGTCTTCATGCTGCGCCTGCATATGCAAATTAACTGCCATCTTTGTTGGGTTAATTTGCATAGTTACTCTGATTGGCCGGTGGGCATAGCAGAGTGACACTAATTTGTGTGTTTCTCTTTTATTAGTGTAAATAGATTATTCCTACAAAAAATGTAAAACATGTATATGGAATAAAACATGTAGAACTGAAGTAAAAAGTCAGGCTAGTGAGTGAAAACTTTTTCTTCTTTAAATTTTTCGAAGAAGAAGGAAGAAGGAAGAAGGAAGAAGGAAGAAGGAAGAAGGAAGAAGGAAGAAGGAAGAAGGAAGAAGGAAGAAGGAAGAAGGAAGAAGGAAGAAGGAAGAAGGAAGAAGGAAGAAGGAAGAAGGAAGAAGGAAGAAGGAAGAAGGAGAAGAAGAAGAAGAAGAAGAAGAAGAAGAAGAAGAAGAAGAAGAAGAAGAAGAAGAAGAAGAAGAAGAAGGGGAAGAAGAAGAAAGGAAGGGAGAAGGGGGGAGAAGGGGGGAGAAGGGGGAGAAGGGGGGAGGAGGAGGAGGAGGAGGAGGAGGAGGAGGAGGAGGAGGAGGAGGAGGAGGAGGAGGAGGAGGAGAAGAAGAAGAAGAAGAAGAAGAAGAAGAAGAAGAAGAAGAAGAAGAAGAAGAAGAAGAAGAAGAAGAAGAAAGTAGTAGAGTCTCAGAGAAAAGAGATACCAAGGGAGAGAATGAGGAGGCTGAGGACAGATGAGAACCCATACAAGGATTTAGAAAGGATTAGATAGTCAGAAAAAGTTTGAAATGGGTAGAAACCCAACAAAGGAGAGGTACAGAAGCCCACAGAAAAAGGTTGACAGATTTATACTGGAAATAACCAACAGAGAGAGGGAGATGGGGTAGGAGAGAGAGACAAAGCCAGGTAGCCAGAGTTAACGGGGGAGAGAAGGATCTGAGGTGTTAGATAGATGAAGAAAGAGGGAGAGAAAGATAGAGATCAGAGCCAAAAGTGAAGGGGACAGAAACCCAGAATGTAGACAGAGACAGAAGAGAAAGGAGAGAAAAAGCTTAGAAAAAGAGGTAGAAAATGACAGAGAGTCAATGATGAAATGAGAGTACAAAATACTCCTATATACATCTGAACTCTTCCATGGAATCTAAGTCTATCATCCTTATAATCCTGAGACATTGAATCCTTCTCTTATCCTCACAATTCCCTCTGCTTAATCCCCTATTTACATCCTCAAGCCTTCCCTTTAGGCTCATGTTCTTAATCTACCCAGAGATTTCCCTGAGCTTTCTGAAATTCCCAAAAGAAACTCTATTTCATAGGGTTTCAAACCCCAGTCTCTTCATAAAGGTTTCTTTATTACTGCCTTACCATTGACTAAACCTGGATCCCACCCAAAGGTACTGACTTCCTTGCAGCTCTCTCAAATGAAGACTGTTCTCACCCTTCACATATTCTAGGACCAGAAGGCAATACTGCAAACTGCTGGCTCTTGGCTGTCCTGGCCTCAAACAACATCCCTTCTCCCTCCTTCCCAAACTCCCAAGAGATCTACCACATGACCCTACCTACCCAGTCTTGTGACTATCATCCCTTCATTTAGCTCCCCCAACCCCCACCTATGAATTCATACATGCACCTGTTTACTGGGCATCTCTATTTGCATGTCTCAGAGGCATCTCAAACTATTTATCATTTCCTCCCACAAACTCTTCTAATATATACACATAAGCAATACATAATGCTTCTGTTAGTAAAATAACTACCTAATATAGGACTGCCACATTCAGAGATAAGAATTTCATAAGACATTAGGTACCATTCTAAACAGAAATTCTGAGTTCACTCTCAGTAACCTACTCTTGGGCAGTTAGACTAATAACAAATCTGAGCTCTCAACCCTAGAGCAGAACTCATCTCTTATTAGTTTTCTAGCTAGTCTCTTGAGTGATATGTTGGTCCTGCCATAACAATTAGAATAAAGGAAGTGGAGATCATGAGTAGGCCAAGAAGACATTATCCTTTTGGTGGCTGGAATATTATGGGAGGTACTAAACCTGTGTATTTCTGCACATCTTCAGAAAATCTTACTTTCTTTTGACAAGAAAGGTTCATCATTTTCAGCAATAATCATTTTTCTTTCTTTCTTTCTATTTCTTAAATGGCGCTATCCCAAAACTAAGAGATGTCTTTCTTTTACTTTGGAAAATTTACAATACTCAAGAGAAAGTTCTGAGATAAATAAAATACTAGAAAGTGTATTTCTTTTTTATAATTTTATTAGAGGTTCTCTGTCCTCTGACTAATCTCCCTTAATGACTTCTCAATTGCTCTTTATCTGTAAGATTTTAAGATAAATAACCAGCTCTGCACAGAGCAGGGAGGAAAATCATCCTCTGGGATAGACAGATAATGGTCAGTCCATTGTAACTCCCCAGGCAGGATTAAGTGACAGCAAGGGCAGACTGTGATGGGGCTTCCACCAAACCAAAACCAGACAGTTACGTCTTTAAGTGCCATCACAGATACAGCCTTACATTAGAAAGTTTTTATATTCTTCCCTTGCTCTTTAGCTTAATAAGAGTTCAGTGAGTTAATATTTGTAAAGCACTGAAAGAGGACATGTCACATAGGGAAAACAATATAAATTAAGTAGTCAAGAGAAAATGTTTAGGGGCCTGTAAGGAGACCTTTGCAAATGAATCTGCATGCAATCCAGAGGTTCATGGAACAAACAATTCCGACATTTACTTTCCTCCCTGGGGTATCATAATGTCTAGCATCTAATAACAAAAAGCCATGAGGATGCAAAATTCCATTATAAGAGTGCTTCGAACATAACAGATGCTCCATAATTTTATTTGGGAAGGAACAGGAAAAAGTAAAGACATGCCAAAACAGATAAAATTAAAGACATAACAGGCAGTTTGCTAGATTGAAAAAAAAAAAAAAAAAAAGGCATGAATCAAGTAATTGGCTTTAGAAACAAAAGAGCTCAAATACTTATAAGGATTTATAGTCCCTAATATGAGCAGAGGCAATCATTCAGACTTAATGGCAAGGGTGCATGTGAAAAACAAGAGCCACTAAAGAACCAATTTGGCCCTAGCCAGTTTGGCTCAATGGATAGAGCATCATCCTGTGGACTGGAGGGTACCAGGTTCGATTCTGGTCAAGGGCATATGACCGGGTTGCGGGCTTGATCCCCAGTAGGGGGTGTGCAGGAGGCAGCTGATTAATGATTCTCTCTCATCATCATTGATGTTTCTATCTCTCCTTTCCTCTTTGGAATCAATAAAAAAAAAAAAATGAGATTTCTTTAAAAGAAAAAAAAAGAACCATTTGGTTGTTAAAATATTACGCCCCCCCTCATCCCCCCCACCCCCCTTCTGCCCCCCCCCCCCCCACACACCAATTATATATCATAATCCTGGCTAAAGATATAGATATCTTCCATATTATAGGCTCTATTGTGAAAAAAAGAATTTCTAAGAAAATAATCGAAATAAAATTTAATGGAAAATAATTAAACATGTGTACATTGGGAAATAGGTATGTGAAGTAAAAAGTACACTGGGCTAGAAATCAAGAGGCTTTATGGATTTAAGGACTTAAGAAAGTATATGCATATCTGAGGTCCAAAATATCAAATTAATTTATCCGAAGTCATATTTATTTAGCCAAAAAGATCAAGTGGTTTGTTATTTGTCTTGCCCGCTCCTTCCCGCCCCCCCACCCCACCCCCCCCACCAAACCAGTGAAGAAAAAAATGATGTAAGAAAACAACTGAATTTGGGAAGAAGGGACAGTGAACAGATAGGAAAAGACCACAGTAAAATAGAAGAAAGTGATTTTCTATGCTGCCAACTCTATTGAGTACAATGACATTAGTTACTACGTCTTCTGACAAGAAAGGCCAAGGGAAGGGGGAGGAGGGAGGGATTCACAGCATAAAATCTTCCTTAATTATCCTTTGCTTTTACAGAATTAAATGTGACCATAAATACTGACCACTTAACGGGGGTGAGGAATCTTTTTTCTGCCAAGGGCTATTTAGATATTTATAACATCATTCCAGGGCCATACAAAATTATCAACTTAAAAATTAGCCTGCTATATTGAGTCAAACATTTAATTAACTCACCCTTAATGCCTTGGCAGGGCCAGACCAAATGACTTTGGGGACCTTATATGGCCCTCGGGCCAGACAGTCCCTACCCCAGACTTACAACAAGAACTGAAATATTGCCGAAACCGGTTTGGCTCAGTGGATGGAGCGTCGGCCTGCGGACTGGGGGGTCCCAGGTTCGATTCCGGTCAAGGGCATGTACCTGGGTTGCGGGCACATCCCCAGTAGGAGATGTGCAGGAGGCAGCTGATCAATGGTTTCTCTCTCATCGATGTTTCTAGCTCTCTATCTCTCTCCCTTCCTCTCTATAAAAAATCAATAAAATATATTTTAAAAAAAAAAAAAAAAAAAAAAAAAAAAAAAAAAAAAAAAAAAAAGAACTGAAATATTATACATTCTCCAACTTTTCCCTAGCCAGGAATAGGCTAAACTTGCCTCTCAATGTTTAAGTCTCATTCTGGTCCTACTGAAGTGTCCCTCCTTTCCCTTCCCCTCCAATACTTCAACTTCTCAAAATGACATCATTTTCTTCCCTCCAATAAAGAGATGAACTAACATGGGACTCCAGAAGCACATAAATAACATAAAAGGCTTTAAAATAAATTTGCTTTAGAACTAAAGGCAGAAGTTTAAAAAAGGGAGAAAATTTTTAAAAATTCATTCCGTTCATTAACATTTTCCTGATATAATCAATGAACATATCTTGAGCTCAGAATCACTAGGGCTGCATTTTGGAATTCTTCCATTCAATTAGCAAAACTGTTTTACTTGGGTAAGGGGGATTATTTCTAAATGAATAACAAGACTATCACAATATTGAGTACACATTTTCTGCAAGACCTACCTTCTCACCACTTGAGTAGAAGAAATAACGCAATCGGACTATGTTACAGTGATCTAGCTTTCTCATGATTTGGAGCTCTCGGTTCTGAAAAGAAAACAGAAAAAAATATTTTTTAAAGGATAACCGCTATTCATCATATTGACTAACATTTCTGAAATAACAAACATTACAAACAGTAGGCTATAGATATTTTACCAAAAAGTATGGTCTATAGATCAGTGCTGACCTGTAAAGTATTTATTACCAGTCCATGAACTATTTACTACTGCTCTGCAAATGAAATTAAAAGTGTTTAAAATCTTTTATAGCAATTTGACAGAATAATTTGTATTAATGCATCTTATAATAAAAAGTGGGGTCTATATTCTGTATTTCTTAAAATTTCATTTTTGTAGTAATTCATTTGTATTGTATTTTACAAAAATATCAGTCCTCAATGAACTGAAAATTTTAAAAACTGAAAATTTTAAAATTTTGTGGTACTTTACCACAAAAAGCTTGAAAAGCACTGGTCTCTAATATATATATATATATGAGATATCTGAAATGAGTTATTACTGCTGTAATTTTTATAACTATAATAAAAATCAAGCATTACAACAAACAAATAAATTTGGGTGCAAAGAAAACTCTTACAATCCCTACTATTTTCTAAGATACAGTGAAAAATCTGAGGATTAACCCCATTAGAAAGGTTTATTTGCTAAGTTTTAGAGAGTTAAAATATGCTATACTAGATACTGTACAGTACTGATAAATTTATAGACCACACAAGTAATTTTCCCTTCGGGAAACTTCAAAGTTATGCTCATTCTTCATGGAAAGAAAACATGAAATAATATGATGACTTCCTAACACCATAAATTTTGCAGTATTAATCTGAAGAGTACATATTAACAATATACTTGGGCTGTCAGAATCTATACTAATAAAAGGGAAATATGCTAATTAGACCAGGTCGACTAGACATTTTCTGGTCGTCTGGTCCTCCTTCCAGACAAAGCCACGGTGGCGGGGGCCGAGGCAGAGGCGGTTAGGGGTGATCAGGCCAGCAGGCAGAGTGGTTAGGGGCAATCAGGCCGGCAGGCAAAGGGGTTAGGAGTGATCAGGCCAGCAGGCAGAGGTGGTTAGGGGCGATCGGGCAGGCAGGCAGAGTGGTTCAGGGCAATTAGGCAGGAAGACGAGCAGTTAGGAGCCAGCTGTCCTGGATTGCGGAGGGATGTCTCCCAGATTGGAGAGGGTGCAGGCCAGGCTGAGGGGACGCCCCCCACCCCATGCACGAATTTTGTGCATCGGGCCTCTAGTCAGTTAATAAAAACTAAATTACATAACAGAGAAAGAATACCAAATTACCAGTTATGTAGACAGAAAATATAAAGTTTTCAGTTACAATAATGATTTAGAACAGAACATAAACATAAAATACACGCCTGGAAATCTGGAAGGGAAATGCTATTATGGTTAGGGGAAAAAGTCAAAAAAAGAGGAGTGGGAGAGGACGAGCTGAATAAGCAGAACTGTCCTAGAGCAGAGTGGGCTCCAGTTCTTAGAAGGAGGTAGCAGAAAGAAGTGAATGTTCCTCCTCTCCAATAAGTTATTCTGATTGTTCTCTCAGGGAAACAGGAAACTCAAGAAGACTCTTCTGTCCCTTTAAACTCACTAAGAGAGCTGGCTTTATGTGTACAGTGATATTTAAAATTCTTTTATAAGACATCAATCATTCATATCATTACTTCTTATAAAACATTTATAGCTGAAGCAATAATCAAACTTAGTACAGTGTAACTGCTTTAACAAAGATAATGACTAAAGTCAGACTTTTTTGACTGTTTCAGAGGATACAGAAAACTACCAATTTCAAAATTGTGTCCATTTCCATTCCAAATGGAAGCTATTTATGAAAGTATATCTATACTTTGCCAATTCGCATCTAGGTACATAGTTTTGTGGGAGAACTACGAGTAGGCTAAGTTTCACTCCTCTCATGATATATGGATGCTAAGATTGACATTTTTTTTAAACATAGCCAACCAACTGTGTTAAAATAAGCTATTTATTTTTCCACACTCATTAGCCAATGTCACAGAGAACTATTAAATGTCCAGATAACATAAGTTGTATAAAAATAGTACATAAGTGAAGCAAGTACATGGACCTAAATATTCACCTACCCTTATTCTTCTGTTCATATTCTACTCTTTTAAAAAGGAGGCTTACATTTTCTCATTTTAAAATTCCCTAAAAGATCCAAAACATAAAATTCATAGAGGAATATTTATAGGTATATTAATCAAGCCAATATTAGGCAAACAAAGTTCATGCCTAAAATGTATTTAAATATACAACTATGCCAAGCCTAGACACTTTTACAGAATCATTCTTTATTAGTTCACTAAGGACATACGAATTCTATAGAAAACACTGTTATTCTACAAATATAGTGCACCTATTCTGTGTCAGGCATCATTCACAATATAAAGTGAACAAGACTAACAAAGTTCCTGCCCTCATCGAACTTACTACAGTCTATGGATGACAGGAAGGCATAAACAATATATTTTCACTTAAAAAGGACAAAGAATAATAGAAAAAAGGAAGTCAGAGCAGACCTCAAAAATGAGATAAAATCTGAACACAAATCTGAATGATATGAAGATGAGAACCATGTGAAGATATAAGAGAAGAGCATTGCACTGCAGTTATAGGAAACTCCAAATGTAAATACCTAGAGGTGGGCTTGGCATATCTAAAAAAAAATAGCTTGAAAGGTAAGGTAGCATGCTAAGTAAAGGGAAAATGGTAGGAGATAAGTTCAGAGAAATAGGCAAGGGGGTGGGATATGTCCTATAAACTCATAAATCATGATAAGAAACTAAATTTAAATTTCACACTAAATGTAAAGAAAAGCCAATGATGTTTTGACCAGGAAAATGTCATAATCTGATTTATCTTTAATACTGAGACTGTATGTAGAAGCTGGGGCTGAATATAGGCACCTGGGGGCCATCTGTTCTTTGGGGACATAAAGCAAGGGGATCCAATGGTATATCTATTACCTAGGAAGGAAGTTAGAAGAAAAAAAAACAGTCATAGGTATAAGGAGTAGTGTATCACATGAGAAGTCAATGAAGTAGAATGAAAAACAGAAGAACATGTTATCTTAGAAGCCAAGTAAAAAAAGAGTTTTCAGAAAAAGGGAGTAACCATTTACTATGTCAAAAGCTACTGAAATGTTAAGGTGAAAGCAGAAAACAGATGTGGATATGGCAAATGCAGGATGCCAGTGACTCTTACAAGAGTGATTTTGGTAAAATGGTTGTGACAAAAGCCTGACTACAGTGATTTAAAGTGGGACTGGGAGACAGGAGGAAAGGACTAACAAGTTACAAAGTTCAAAAAGAGGTGAGATTTCCAGCTATGGCTGAATGAAGAGATCTTCCCCCAAATATCTAAAAAAAGGACTACATTATAGAAAACAACAATTTCAGAGCTCTGGAAATCATCCAAATGCAACAACAAGTTGAGAAGCATTTATTCATGAAAAGCTGCTAGATACTGGAATTAGACAGTGCGGGCCAGTAGCCTTCTTGCCAGGGAATATTACCACCCAGCTCAAACAATTTGGGTAGTTACTTTTACCACGGCAAGGTTGGTCATCAAAACCAGGAATTCTGCTTCTAGACAGGGCTATCATCACTTAAAACAGAGAGGAAAAACCCATTTCCAGTGGCACTGGCAGTAAAAATAGCAAATCTGACAGGAAACAAAGTAAAAAAAGTCCACAGCTCTGCTACCCTTGACGATGCAATTTCAGCTGGGGAAAATGACAGACTGGCAGAACATTAAGAAATTTAACAGGGAGACCCTGGAAGTAAGAGAGACATAAAGGGGCTAAATCAGCTCTCCACATATCCCTGGCTCAGAAGCTGTACACACACAGGCAGGTGAGACCTACGAGGGCCTTGTAGAAAGCGGAGGTCCAACTACTGGAATTTTGAATGTACTTTGCAATGCATGTACAAGATCATCAAAAAACAGTGGAAGCTTTATGAACTCAAGATGTTTGAATACAATCTCTAACCAATACCCAGCTGACCACTAAGCTATGCAGACAAAGAGTCAACCCCTAAGAAGGCTATAAAATAAAAATTAGAATAAAAATTTTAACACAGAATTCAGAGCCTTTGAACTGTGGAGGAGAAATACTATAGATTATATACAGGTAAGTCACAAAAATAAAGAAAAACCCCAGGAGGATTTTTAAAAATCAGAATCCAGAATTGCTACAATATATTATTTAAAATGTCCAATTGTCCAAAAAAATGGTGGGACATGCAAACAATAGGAAAAGACCTATAATCAGGTCGTTTTGTTTCTTTAAAGCAGTCAATAGAAACTGACTCTGGGTAGACACAGCTGTTGGACTTGGCAGACAGGAGTCCAAAGCAGATATTAAGTTCAAAGAACATAAAAACTGTAACACTTCTGAAGAAAAAATAGGAGGTAAGCTTCTTGACAATGATCTTGGCAATGATTCTTTAGATTTGATATCAAAAGCAAAGGTGTCAAAAGCAAAAAGTAAAGTGAGATTCCATCAAATTAAAAAGCTTTTGATATCAAAGAAAAGCATCAACAAAATGAAAAGGCAACCTACTAAATGGGAGAAAATATTTGCAAATCATATTTCAAATCGTGTCTGATAATGGGTTAATATGCAAAATATATAAAGAATTTGTATAACTTTAATAGCAAAAAAAAAAACCCCCAAACCCATTAAACACAAACAAGCCATTAAAAAATGGGCAAAGGACCTGAATAGACATGTTTCCAAAGAACACATACAAATAGCCAATAGGTACATGAAAAAGTGCTCAACATCACTAATGATCAGGGATCTGCAAATAAAAACCACAATGAGATAACATATTACAACTGTTACAATGGCTATCATAAAAAGGATCAGAGATAACATATTGACAAGGATGTAGAGAAAAGAGAACCCTTGTGCACTGTTAGTGGGAATGTAAATTGTTGCAACTATTATAGAAAACAGTACGAAAATTCCTCAAAATATTAAAACCAGAACTACCATATGATCTAGCAATGACACTTCTGAGTATATGTATGAAAGAAATGAAATCACTTTGTTGAAGAGAAACTTGTACTCCCATATTCACTGCAGCATTATTCACAATTCACAAGACATGAAAACAACCTAAATGACCAAGACAGATGAATGTAGAACCTGTGATGTGATATATGATGTGATGTGGTCATGTGCTGTAATGCTTAATGACAGGAATACATTCTGAGAAATGTACTGTTAGGCAATTTTGTCATGGAAACATCATAGAGTTTATTTACACTCAGTTAGATGGTATAGCCTTTTACTGTAATTGTTTGTACTATATTTTTATATGACTTGCAGAGTAATAAGTTTGTTTATACCAGTATCACTACAAACACTTGAGTAATGCATTGTGCACAATATCACTAGAAAACTTTCAGCTCCATTATTATTTTATGAGACCATATCACCATCCTATATGTGGTCTATCATTGACCAAAAAGTCATTATGCAGTAAATGACTGTGTGTGTGTGTGTGTGTGTGTGTGTGTGTGTGTGTATTATTCAAACATGAGAATAAAGGACATCCTGCCATTTGCAACAATATGGATGGAACCTGAATACACTAAATGAAATAAGTCAGACAGAGTAAAACAAATACTGTATGATATTACTTCTCTGTTGAATCTAAGAAAGCTGAACTCATACAAACTAGAAGGGCAGTTTGTATGAGTTCAGCTGAGGGTGGGGGCAAGGGGGAGATGTTGGTCAAAGAGTACACATTTCTAGTTATAACGTGAATAAATTCTGAGTATCTCATATACAGTATGGGGACTATGGTTAAAAATGCTGTACTCCGTATTTAAAAGTTGCTAAGAGAGTGGGTCTTAAATGTTCTCACCACAAGAAAAGGGTAATTAGTTAATTAATTACAAGATGTAACGTGTTAGTTGATGCTTTGGTGGAAATCATTTTGCAATATACAAGGATATCAAATCAACATGTTACACACCTTAAACTTATATAATATTATATGCCAGTTATATTACTAAATTTTTTAAAATATAAGATATAAATATAATTATGTTCAAAGACTTAAAAGAAATCCTGTTAAAAATTAAAGAAAAAATATAATGACAATTACATAATAGAAAATTTCCATAAAGAAATATTAATTTTTAAAACCTGTAAATACTATAGTTGATAAGCATAACAGAAGTAAAAGATTCACTATGAGATTATGATTTAAGATGGCATTAAAAAAAATCTCTGAACTTTAGAGAAATAAAAATTATCCAACTGAAAGGACAAAGAGGGGAGAAAAAGACTGCAGAGAAATGAACAGAGCCTCAGATACCTGCTGTAGGGTAACATCACATTTACCAACTATGTATAAAGGCCATATCAGACAAAAAGAGGAAAAAAGAGAAAAAAATATTTGAAAAAATAATTCCTGAAAACTTCCAAAATTTGATGAAAAACACTAACCTACTGAACCATACAGCTTAATGAGCCCCAAAAAGGATAAACACAAAGAGATTCACATCTAGGTATATCACATCTGAATTGAGCTGCAAAGAAAAAAAATCATGAAAGCAGTAACAAAACAAAAAATAGATTCATCACATACCTGAGAAAAACAATACAATTAACAGCTGGCTAATTATCAGAACAATTGAGGTCAAAAGGCAATAAAAATATTTAAAATGCTGAAAGAAAAAAAAAAAAACACCTGTCAACCAAGAATGCTGTATGTAGAAAAATTATTCTGTGAACATGAAAGGAAATATGGACATTCCCAGATTTTAAAAAAGATGGAGAATATTCTACAGTAGAAGACCTGTCTTTAAGGAATACTAAAACAAGTCTCTCAGGCTAAAAGGAAATGACACCGGAAGGTAATTCAAATCCATGAGGAGAAATGAGAGCACCAGAAATGGTAAATATAAATGAGAAGATGTAAAAGAATGTATATATTCTTCTTTCCTTTTCTTAATTTCATGAAAAACATAAACTGTATAAAGCAGTTATGATAATAGTATATTATTAGGTTTATAACAAACAGCTACAATACATCCTATATAATCCTATATAATAAAAGGCTAATATGCAAACAGACCAAACGGCTGAACGACTGGTTGCTATGAGGCACACTGACCACCAGGGGGCAGTCAGTGCCTCCTCAATGCAGGAGCTGCCCCCTGGTGGTCAGTGCACTCCCACAGGGGGAGCGCCGCTCAGCCAGAAGCCGTGAGCTGGGCTCACGGCTGGCACAGAGGCCATGGCAAGAGCCTCTCCTGCCTCCATGGCAGCGCTAAGGATGTCCAACTGAAGGCTTAGGCCTGCTCCCCACTCCTCACGGGGAGCGGGCCTAAGCCATCAGTCGGACATCCCCTGAGGGCTCCCAGACTGCAAGAGGGTACAGGACGGGCTGAGGGGCACCCCCTCCCCCGAGTGCATGAATTTTGTGCCTTGGGCCTCTAGTATGACAATAATAGCAAAAAGAATAAAGGAAAAATAAAGTTATATTAGAGAAAAAGTGCTATATATTTTACTGGAATTAAGTCAGTATAACCTAAAGCAGACTAATAAACTGAAATGCATATTTTAATTCCTAAAGCAGCCACTAAGAAAATTTAATATTAAAAATCAACACTGAACCTAAAATGGTACACTAAAAAAGATCTGTTAAACAACAAAGAAGGCAATAAATGAGAATAGAGGAACAAAAACAACTTAAGGAGAGAAAACAAGGAGCAATATGCCACAGGTAATACCAACCATTTAAAGAACTAAACAAAATGTGAATAAGCATACAAAGACAGAAACTGTCAGGCTGGATAAGAAAGAAAGCTCCAATTATATTCTCTCTAGAGTAGACATACTTTAGATTCAAAGACACAATTGCTTAGAAGTATAAGGGTGAGAAAAGATGACATACAAAGAGCAACCAAGAGATGTGGACCAGCAATGTTATTAGCGGACAAAGTAAATTTAAAGGGACAGAAATATCACCATTTTCCTAGAGGATAAAGCCTCATCACTTCATAATCTAGACCCTCCTTATCAACTTAATCTTATCTTCCATTGATGACCAATGTGATTATAACTAGATTCCACTTCTCACTCTTTCTGAATATATTATTTCATTCTCAAGTCTAAGCCACTGATCACACCATCCCTGGAATGTCTCCATGCTCCCTTTGCGGCAGTTGGACATCCCCCGACGGCTCCCGGACTGCAAGAGGGCGCAGACTGGGCTGAGGGATGTCCCCTCGCCCCGTGCACAAATTTTGTGCACAGGGCCTCTAGTTGCATTATAGTCATTGTAAAGAAATACACACACACACAGGCGCACACACAAAACTTGTTCAACTAGTTTACCACAAGTGCCTTAAGAGCAAAAGCTGAATTTTGTATCTTTCTGTATCACCTACAGAGCTCTGAAAGTGGGTTACTTTGTCTTTCACAAAATAAATTTCGTTTCTGCAATTCTACCTTAAAACTTGCTGTAAACCAGTATTACCCAAACTGTGGGTCCCAGTCAATCAGCACTGAGAAGCCAGAGGGGAAGGAAAAAGAACAAAGCAGAATAGAACTTTAAACACAGTAAAAGTACAGATTTTTTCATTAAACTTCTTTTATTTTTCCATGCACTGGGCTGCAATGTAAAATGTATTCTTTTACTATAGGACCATGGTTAAAAATTTGAAATCCATTGAAAACCTATTTATAAAGGCAATTTTTTTCTGATATAGAAAAGATAAAGTACATGTAAACTATATTCTTACTAATCATTCTGATCTAAAAAACAAAATAACTACTCAAGATGTAATAACTATCACATCAGTAAAAGAAAACCTGAGAGGCACATTTAAAAAAAAAAAATCCTTTTGGTTTTAACCCATAACCATTAACATATAACATATATCTCCCTCTAAACCAGACATGGAGACTGTTGTTCATTCTTACATTATTTGACAACTCACACTTATAGAAAAAAGGGAAAGGGGAAAAAATTCCTTCTAGATGCTAAAAGCCTGGAGAAGGAATCCCCAAAAGGGTACTTCATGTACCCTTATGCAAAGTTCAATAAAGGAAAAGTGAACTTTTAGGTGAAGTAACAACCAGCAAGCTTAATACTGTGGGTGTATGGGTAGGCAGCACATGGCTATAATTTTTTCTTCTTTGCCAAATTTCACTCTGCCAAAAGATCTTTCCCCCCACTACAGAAAGCTCCATTTTCATAAAATCTAGCAAAGTAGGGTCCACTTCACAACTTTTGCTTATAGGACTATTTTCCCAAAATACATTTTCTTCAAAAAATGAAAATTATCCAAAATTCCACCATCTATCCTTAGTAATCATACTAGAATTGAAAGTGTTTAATTTATGTCTAAATCTTTGATTCCACAGTAAATTTAGACACCCCTTAAGACCCTACAGTAACTGGATAGAATATCACCTCAAAATAACTCCATTTATACAAAAAAACTAGGGGCCCGGTGCACGAAATTCGTGCACTGGGTGTGTGTGTGTGTGTGCTGGGGGTGAGTGTCCCTCAGCCCAGTCTGCCCCCTCTCACATACTGGGAGCCCTCAGGCGTTGACCCCCATCACCCTCCAATTGCAGGATCGGCCCCTTGCCCAGGCCTGATGCCTCTGACAGAGGTGTCAGGCCTGGGCAGGGGACCCTCATTTCCCCCATCACTGGTTCTACCCCCAGCCCCCTCCGAATGCTGGCTCTGCCCCTTGCCCAGGCCTGATGCCTCGGCCAGAGGCGTAGACCCCCATCACCCTCCGATCGCCTGATCGGCCCCTTGCCCAGGCCTGACGCCTCCGCCAGAGGTGTCAGGCTTAGACAGGAGACCACCATCTCCCCCCGATCACTGGCTCTGGCCCCCACCCAGGCCTGAGGCCTCTCGCCCAGGAATCATGCCTGGGCAGGGGACCCTCATTTCCCCCCATCACTGGTTCTGCCCCCAGCCCAGGCCTGATGCCTCTGACCCAGGCTTCAGGCCTGGGCAAGGGGACCATCATATCCCCCCAATCCCCGGCTCCGCCCCCCACCCAGGCCTGATGCCTCGGCCAGAGGAGTTGACCCTCATCACCCTCCGATCACCAATCACCGGATCGGCCCCTTGACCAGGCCTGAGGCCTCCGGCAGAGGTGTCAGGCCTGGGCAGGGGACTCCCAGCTCCCCGCAGTTGCAGGCTCCGCCCCTGCCCAGGCCTAACGCCTCTGGCTGAGGCGTCCGGCTCGGGCAGTGGGGACCCGCAGCTGCAGCGGCCCCGCGATCGTGGGCTCCGCTTTAGGCCCAGGCAAGGGACCCCTAGCTCCTGGGACTGCCAGCTTCGACCGTGCCCAGCTCCCATCGCTGGCTCCACCCCTACTTCCTGCTATCACTGGCCAGAGCGGCAAAGGTGCCTGATTCTCCGATCATGGCTGGGGGGCAGGGCAAAGGCGGCCCCAGGGCCGCCTTTGCCCTGCCCCCCAGCTCTTAGCTCCACCCTGGGTTTCCGATCACTGTCAGTGGCAGGGGGCTTCTTCCTGCTTTCCCTTTCGCCTCCCTGCATTGTGCCTACATATGCAAATTAACCGCCATCTTGTTGGCAGTTAACTGCCAATCTTAGTTGGCAGTTAACTGCCAATCATAGTTGGCAGTTAATTTGCATATAGCCGTGATTAGCCAATGAAAAGGGTATCGTCGTACGCCAATTACTATTTTTCTCTTTTATTAGTGTAGATAATTTGAAGCCAACTATAGGTCAGAACCATGGCTCTAAGTAGACAAAAATTCATAGTCCTTAAAAGTTCCTATTTTTAATATGCAAGCAAACTCAACAGTTACAATACAATGTGAAAAGTCTATCTCACTCAAAAAGTGCTATATATAAACTAGAGGCCCGATGCACAAAATTCATACACTTGGGGGTGAGGGGTGTCCCTCAGCCTGGCCTGTGCGCTCTGGCAGTTTGGGACCCCTCTGGTAGTTCAGGACCCCTGGGGGGATTAGGCCCGACCCCTGCAGTCAGACATCCCTCTCATAGTCTGGGGCTCTCGCAGTCTGGGACCCCACGCTCCTTACCGCCCACCTACAGCAGAGGCGGGAGAGGCTCCCGCCACCACCACTGCGCTCACCAGCCATGAGTCTGGCTTCTGGCTGAGTGGCGGTCCCCCTGTGGGAGTGCACTTACTACTAGGGGGCAGCTCCTGCCTTGAGCGTCTGCCCCCTGATGGTCAGTGCAAATCACAGCAACTGGTCATCCCGCCATTTGGCTAATTTGCATGTTAGGGTTTTATTATATAGGATGGGGACAAGAGCTAAAAAAAATTTTTTTTGCTTAGGGGTCAGGTAAAAAGTCTTAAATACAGTGCTAAAAAGGCATAGAAGTCACTGATGTATTCACTGATTATTCTAAGCAAGAGATTTGTTTTGGGTATAAAAAAAAGTAAAGAGGGGGAAGAGGAATCAGTGAAAATGAAAGGAAGAGAATGGCTTTGAGAGGCAGAAAAACAGTTATTTGATCACCTACTGCTATTGGTTTGGTAACTGCAAGGAGAGGAGTAATGACTATCAAGCTTCTGACTCGTGATTATTAACATGGCAATAGAATTCACTGACCTAGGAAACTATTTTGGAAGCAGGAAGGGTTGAGTTCAGTTTGGGACACATTCAATTTGAAATGACTGGGAGACAAGAAATGAAAAGGTCTAGAAAGCAATCTGATAATCTTATTCGCTAACAAGAGGTCTGAAAGGTTCTTGAAGCCATAGGAGTTGGTAAAATAAGTCTGTAAAATAAGAAAAGAAGTGGCCAGATGCTCCAGCAGCAGAAAAATCTATATAAAGGACTCTTAAAAGAAACTTCAGGTAGTATAACCTAGACATATTTTTGATGAGGGTGCCAAGAAAACTCAGTAAGAATAATCTTTTCAACAAATATAGCTTGCAAAAGCCCCTTGGGCCCTTTACATCAGACATACAAATTAATTCTAAAGGGATCATAGACCTAAATGTAAGAGCTTTAAACTATAAAACTCTTGAAAGAAATAATAAATCTTTGTACCTTTAGTTAGACAAAGATTTTTAGGTATAACACCAATAGCACAAACAACAAAAGAAAAATAGATAAACTAGACTTTATCAAAACAAAAAAACATTTGTGCTTCAAAGGGCACTATCAACAAAGAGGAGAGATAACCCATAGACTGGAGAAAACATAATATAAGATATATCTAATAGAGATCTGTATCCAAAATAAATAATTCTATTCAACAATTAAAAGACAAATCAATTTTAAAATGATAAAAGGAAGAACTTATAGTCTTCAGTCCAGCATGTAAGGAGCTGGGATCCAAGTAATCCCTCGCATCTTCACAACAAGCAAAGAGCCGAACAAACTGGAAATCAATAATTCTTCTTAAATCCAGCAGAGAAGTGAGGTCACAGGGCAAACCACTGTCCTAACAAGAAATAGAATGGCATATATACCGAACCACAGCTTACTGAAACAAAAGTCCAGGGGCTCTTGCCTAGGAAGCCAGTACCAGTGCAGGAAAACTTGAACAGTAACTGATGCAGAGGCAGTGTGAACAAGTTCAAGAGTTAAGAACTCCAGGAGAGAACCACACTTTTCTCAGTTTTACCTTGAAGAGTTCTACTAGATTTTCAGTGAAGATCTCAGAAAAATCTGCTAGAAGATGGCTGAGGAAAAAGTAATCATTTTAGGCGCTTTCTGTTCTCTGTAACACCTGACTCAAAGAAAACTATTCTACCAGAACTAACTGAACTGAGGGAAAGGATACCCAATTCTACACTTCTCTAGACTTCCAAATAAGGGGAGGAAAATGCCCAAATCCAACCTCATCTAGCTTTCCATGTGGAAGTAGGGAATTATAGAACTACAGACACCTTTAGCCTTTGTCTCACCTAATTGGGGGGTGGTAGGGTGAGGGACAAAAAATTTGAGAAGCTCTAACCAAAGAACTTATATGCATACTAGAGGCCCAGTGCACGAAATTTGTGAAAAGGGGGGTGAGGACGGGGGGGGGGGGTACCTCAACCCAACCTGCACCCTCTCCAATCTGGGACCCCTCGTGGGATGTCCAACTGTAAACTGGCAGTCGGACATCCCTTTCACAATCCGGGACTGCTAGCTCCTAACCACTTGCCTGCCTACCTACCTGAATGCCCCTAACCACTTCTGCCTGCCAACCTTATCACCCCCTGCCAGCCTGATTGACGCCTAATTGCTCCCCTGCTGGCCTGATCACCTCCAACTGCCTTCCCCTGCCAACCTGATCGCAACAACTGCCCTCCCCTGCCAGCCTGATTGCCCCTAACTGCCCTCCCCTGCCGGCCTGATCACCCACAACTGTCCTCCCCTGCCGGCCTGATCACCCACAACTGCCCTCCCCTGCCATGACTCACCTCCTCCACTGGGACCCGCCTTCTCCGCGCAAGGCAGCGGAGATGCCGGGACCGGCCTCCTCCACACCACGCAGACCTCACCGTGCGGAGTGGCCACTGGGCCCCAACTCCGCTGTGTGTGTGGCCATCTTGTGGCAGCCATCATGTGACAACGTCACACGAGGGCGTGACGCCACCTAGGCTTTTGTTATATAAGATATGTATTGCCCATGGACACAGACAATAGGGTGGTGAAGACCTGAGGTGGGGTGGGAATTGGGTAGAGGGGAAGTCATGGGGGATAAAAGAGGGACATCTGTAATACTCTCAACAACAAAGATTTTAAAAAAGGAACAACAACAAAATATCTACAGTACGTCCCTTACCACCACATAAATAGGGTCCTCTATGAAAACATGTAAACACAATGGAAAGAAATGCATGTCTCAGACTTTATCTAAAAAGAATTCTCTTGGGAAATATAAAGACAAGAAGAGAGACAAAATAAAAAGACACCAGAGGAAACTGTAGCTTCTGACACCTCTATAGGCAAACAAATATAGTTTATATCCTGCCAGATACACACAAAACCTCACACTAAAGACCTATTTATCTAAGCAAATTTAACTGAATATAGATCATCTCTAGCTTTCAATAAAAAATTACAGGAAATACTAAAAAAAAAAATTCAGAGCATGAATGCACACAGCAGACATCAGAACCACTCAAATATAGCAGAGGTGTTGGAATTACCAAGCCAGGAATTTAAAACAACTATGATTACTATGCTAAGGGCTCTAATGGAAAAGTGGTAACACACAAGAACAGATGGGTAATGAAAGCAGAGAGAGATAGAAAACTTTTAAGATAGATTCAAAAGGAAATGCTAGAAATCAGAAAAACATTGTAACAAAAATTGACAGTGCCTTTGATGGGCTGGCTCATCAATACAATGGACACAGCCAAGGAAAGAATTAATGAGCTTGAAGGAATGTCAATAGAAACTTCCAAAACTAATATGCAAAGAAAAAAAAGAATGAAAAACACAGAACAGAATATCCTAGAACTGTGGGACAATTACAAAAGGTACGACATGCATAGTGGGAATAGAACAAAGAAAAACCCTAAAAAGCATTTGAAGCGGTTATTGAGAATTTCCCAAAATTAATGTTAGGCACCAAACCACACATGCAGAGAACATAAAAAAGAAAAAGTATCTAAAAATCTACACCTAAACATATATCAAAACACAAAAGATCAAAGACAATAAGGAAATCTTGAAAGAAACCCTGAAAGTTTCTTTCAGGGGGGAGGAAGAGAACTCACCCATAGACAAGCAAAGATTAACATCAAACTTTTTTTCAAAAGTCATGCAAGCAAGAAAAGAGTGAAGTAAAATATTTTAAATGTTTAAAGAAAAAAGCCACCAATCTGAATTCTATATCAAGCAAAATTATCCTTCACATGTGAAAAAGACTTTCTCAGAAAAACAATTTGTCAACAGTGAATCTCCCAAGAAATGTTAAAATAAAAAATTAGAAAGAAGGAAATGATGTAAGTAAAATAAATCTTAGATCTACATAAAAAAGAAAAAGCATTAGAGCAGCGGTTCTCAACTTGTGGGTCGCGACCCCTTTGGCGATCGAACAACCATTTCACAGGTGTCGCTTAAGACCATCCTGCATATCAGACATTTACATTATGATTCATAACAGCAGCAACATTACAGTTATGAAGTAGCAACGAAAATAATTTTATGGTTGGGTCACAAAATGAGGAACTGTATTTAAAGGGCCAAAAGGTTGAGAACCACTGCATTAGAGAAAGAATAACGAAAGCAATATAAATTTCATTTTTCTTATCTTTTTTTAAAAATAAATCTCTCATCATTTTTGACTTCAGATAGGAAGAAGAGAGAAAGATAGATAGAAACATAAATGATCAGAGAGAATCATTGATTGGTTGCCTCCTGCACTCCCATTATTTGGGATCAAGCCCGCAACCCAGGTATGTGCCCTAACTTAGAATCGAACTGTGACATCCTGGTTCAAAGATTGACACTGAACCACTGACCCACACTGGCCAAGCTATTTTTCTTATTTTTAATTGATCTAATAGATAAGTTTGTTCAAATAACAACAGTGTAATCAGTGATTATGGCTTATGGATTAACTAGAGGCCCGATGCACGGAATTCGTGCAAGAGTAGGCCTTCCTGCCCCCAACTGCCAGCAATGGCTTCCCTCTGGCACCCAGGAGCCGGGCTGGCTTCCCTCTGGCCGCCCACCAGCACTCAGGCTTCCCTCCAGCCCTGGCTTGATCCAGAAGGATATCCAGTATAATTAGCATATTACCCTTTTACTGTTATAGAATACTAGAGGCCCGTTGCAGGAAGATTCCTGCAAAAATAGGGCTTCCTCCACTGCCTCACTCCATCCTGTCTCCACTGCCGAGCTCCCACCCTTCTCCGCTGCTTTGCTCCCTCCCATCTCTGCTGCCTCGCTCCCTCCTGTGTCTGCTGCCTCAATCTGCTTCCATCTCCACTGCCTCAGCTCTGTTCCCTTCGCCTCCGCTTTGCTCCCTTTTGCAGGGCTTGGCTTCCTTCTACACTGTCTTCAGTCTTCGCTCCGCGCCTGTGTATACAAATGAACTGCCATCTTTGTTGGGTTAATTTGCATATTGCTCTGATTGGCTGGTGGGCATAGTGGAGGGACAGTCAATTTGCATATTTCTCTTTTATTAGTGTAGACAGATGACAAAAATCTTCTATGAAATGGGAAGGAGAAACTTGGAATACTCGGTCATAAGGTATGTGCAAAAAGTAGTATGGTGTTAGTTGAAAGTGGACTTCAAAAAGTTATAAATGTGGCCCAGCCAGCATGGCTCAATGGTTGACTCTCAACCTATGAAGCAGGGGGTCATGGTTCGATTCCAGGTCTGGACACAAGCCCTGGTTGCAGGCTCAATCCCCAGCGGGGGAAGTGCAGGAGGCAGCCAATCGATGATTCTTTCTCATCATTGATGCTTCTATCTCTCTCTCCCTCCTCCATCTTTCTGAAATCAATAAAAAATTTATTTTTAAAAAAGTTATGTGTATTTGTAGATTCAAGTGTAACCACTAAAAAAAAGTTTTTAAAAAGAAGTATATGCCGAAACCGGTTTGGCTCAGTGGATAGAGCGTCGGCCTGCGGACTGAGGGGTCCCGGGTTCAAATCCAGTCGGGGGCATGTACCTGGGTTGCGGGCACATCCCCAGTGGGGGATGTGCAGGAGGCGGCTGATCAATGTTTCTCTATCATTGATGTTTCTAACTATCTGTCTCTCTCCCTTCCTCTCTGTAAAAAAATCAATAAAAATATATTTAAAAAAAAAAAAAAGAAGTATAATAGATATGCCAAGAGAGAAGAAAAAAATAGAATCATATAAAATGTTCAATTAAAAACAGAGAAGGCAAAAAAAGAAAGACAAAAGAAAAACAAAGAACAAGAGTAATGAATAGAAACAATCACAAATATGGTAAAAATATTATCCAATTGCCAGGAGCCGGTCCATGCTTGCTGTTTCAAGGGACCTGGCATATATGGCATACTGTTCCTCTCCGAGAAAGGTTGTTTCCCCAGGTAGGGATTTTTCCCTGAAGTCAGGGAGGGGATAAAACTCCTTAACTAAGTGCCAGGCAGGTAGTTAATCACTTTAACTACAAACAATCACGCTTAAGCTACATAATCTTTACTCCCTGGAATGGAGATAAGAAACACCCTAACCTTTGCAATAGAAATTGACAGGATTAAAATCAACTGGTATAAATACGGATGTAACAAGACAATAAACAGCAGAACCTCTCTGGAGATCCAGACCAGAACTTGGCTGGAGATCCTGGCTGGAGATCCTGGCTAGGCTGCTGATCAACTGAACACTGTCTCCGTGTCCTTCCTTCTTCGCCGACTCTGTCTACGCCTTTGGGAACCCCTGGACCTGCTGGGGTTGGACCCCGGCATCCAATTATATCAATGACCTCTTTAAACATCAACAGCCTAAATAAGCCACATAAGAGACCGAGTCAGTCAGTGGATTAAAAAAAATAAACATATAATACGAGAGGCCCAGCACACGACTAAATGGTGCGGGGAGGGTCCCTAGGCCTAGCCTCCTGCGATCAGGGCCATCTTCTACCCGTTCACCAACCCCCAGGCCGAACAGCATCTCCGCCGCTAGGCTGTCAGGCCGTTGGGATCACCAGCTCATCCCTGGCTATTCTAGGGCTCAGGCCTGTGGGAAAGCAGGCGCTGGAGACTTCACCTCCATGTGCATACATGGGTGGGCCACTAATGGAACGTGATGCCTGCTCGGACCGCTCACGCGGGTGCCGATGCTGCCACTGCCACTGCTGCTGAATCTTGAGGCGCTGACGGAGGCTGTGGGGGCACGCCCACGAACTACCCACCCTGGCATGAGCGGCCCTGAGCAGGCAGCGCATTCCATCAGAGGCCAGCCTGGCATATGCGCATGGAGGTGAAGTTGCCAGTGCCAACTTACCCACATGCCTGAGCCCCCGAGCAACTGGGAATGAGCTAGTGATCCCAATGGCCTGACAGTCAGCCCGGTCGTCTGCCGCCACCCAACCTGATTCCCCTGTTCACCATTGCTGATCCATCGGAGCTTGTGGGCCAGGGGGAGGGACCAAGAGGTCAGCAGTTCAGTCCGATCACAGGCGGGGGGGTAGGGGGGGTAGAAGTGGGGTGGGACGAGAAGTGGCCAATGCCACCTCATGGCAACCGGTCATTTGGTCATTCTGGTCATTAGGAACACTGGCTTTTTATATATATAGACTAGAGGCCCGGTGCACAAAAATTTGTATACTTGGGAAGGTACCTCAGCCTGGCCTGAGCCCTCTCGCAGTCTGGGACCCCTTGGGGAATGACCACCTGCAGGCTTAGGCCCGCTTCCCGGGGGAATCAGGCCTAAGCTGGCAGTCAGACATCCCTCTGGCAGCCCAGGAGCCCTCAGGGGATGTCCACTTGCCAGCGGGGAGCAGGCCTAAGCTTCAGTCAGACATCCTTAGGGCTGCCGAGGAGGCGGGAGAGGCTCCCACCACCACCACTGTACTGGCAGCCGTCAGCCTGGCTTGTGGCTGAGCAGAACTCCCCCTGTGGGAGCACAATGATCACCAGGGTGCAGCTCCTGCATTGAACGTCTGCCCCCTGGTGGTCAGTGTGTGTCATAGTGACCAGTCATTCCCAGTAGTTCTGCTGTTAGGGTCAATTTGCATATTACCATTTTGTTATATAGGATAGAGGCCTGGTGCATAGGTGGGGGCCGGCTGGTTTGCCCTGAAGGGTGTACTGGATCGGGGTGGGGGTCCTGCTGGGGTGCCTGGCCAGCCTGGGTAAGGGCTCTTTGCAGGCTGATCACAGCCCCTTCAGGGTGGGGGTCCCTGCTGGGGTGCCTCGCCAGTGTGGGTGAGGGGCTGGTGGCTGTTTGCAGGCTGGCTACAGCCCTTTCAGGGGGGGTCACCCTGGGGTGCCTGGCCAGCCTGGGTGAGAGGCTGATGGCCGTTTTCAGGTTGGCCACACCCCCTTCAAGGTGGGGGTCCTGCTAGGGTGCCTGACTAGTCTGGGTGAGGGGCTGATGGCTGTTTGCATGCTGGCCTAGGCTCCCAGTTGGGACCCTCGCCCCATGAGGGTGTGGCCATCCTAGGTGAGGGGGTGATGGCTGTTTGCAGGCTGGCCACACCCCCTTCAGAGAGGGGGTCCCCGCTGGGGTGCCTGGCCAGCCTGGGTGAGGGGCTGATGGCTCTTTGCAAGCTGGTCACAGCCCCTTCAATGTGGGGGTCCCCCTGGGGTACCCAGGCAGCCTGGGTGAGGGGCTGATGGCTGTTTGCAGGCTGGCCAAGCCCCCCAGCGAGAACTCTCACCCCATGATTGTGTGGCCATCCTGGGTGAGGGGCTGATGGCTGTTTGCAGGCTGGCCACAGCCCCCAGCCACCCAAACTCTCAGTGGAGGCTGGCTGGAAGCAGGTATCTGGGATTTATTTATCTTCTATAATTGAAACTTTGTTGCCTTTTGCAGAGGCCACAGCCGGCCAGAGCAGGCGGTAATCTTGGCTTCCTCCATCACTAGGGCAACCAAGCCTCCTGCTTGCTCCAGCTCCGTGGCTGCCAGCTGCCATGTTGGTTGGGTTGATTTGCATATAGTCACTATGATTGGATGGTGGGCGTGGCTTGGGTGTAGCAAAGTTACAGTCAATTAGCATCTTTGTCTTTTATTAGTGTAGATGTCAGTTACATCTCAAGTACAAAAACTAAAAATAATTATTAAAACAAGTTGATAAAACCCCAACTATACAGAGGTGGGCAAAAGTATGCTTGTATAAAAAAAGTCATTCAGGTTATAATTATTACAACAGCTTGACTAACTCAAAAGAATGCCATTACACTGTAAACCTACCTTGCCCACTTCCTATATAATAAAAGGGTAATAGGCAAATTGACCCTAAGAGCAGAACGACTGGGAATGACTGGTCACTATGACCACCAGGGGGAAAGCACTCAATGAAGGAGCTGGCCCCTGGTGGTCAGTGCACTCCCACAGGGGGAGCTCTGCTCAGCCACAAGTCAGGCTGACGGCTGACCACACAGCGGTGGTGGCAGTAGCCTCTCCCATCTCCTTAGCAGCACTAAGTATGTCCGACTGCAGCTTAGGTCTGCTCCCTGCTGTCAAGTGGACATCCCCCAAGGGCTCCCGGGCTGACAGAGGGATGTCTGACTGCCAGTTTAGGCCCTAAACCAGCAGGTGGACATCCCCCAAGCGCTCCCAGACTGCGAGAGGACACAGGCCAGGCTGAGGGAACCCCCGAGTGCGCACCAGGCCTCTAGTTTGTATATAACCTACAAGAAACTCACTTTAAATTCAAAGACACTATATATTTAAAGTAAAGGGATAGGACACAACAAGAAAATTATAGACCAATATCCTTAATAGATACTGATGCAAAAAACCCTCAAGGAAATACTAGCAAACCAAACTGAAGAACACATTGAAAGGATTACACACCATGACCAAATTTTATACCAACAATGTAAGAATTTATACTTGGAATGCAAAGATAGTTCTACATGCAAATCAATCAATATAATGTACCACATTAGCAATATGAAGAATAAAAACCACATGATCATCTTAACTGATACAAAAAAAGCATTTAATAAAATTCAATACTCTTTCATGGTAAGAGTGCTCAACCAACTAGGAACAAAATGAAACTAGCTTAATATAAAAGTTATATATTTTTTGCCAACATATTCATTGTCAAAACACTAAAAGCTTTCTAAGATCAGGAATAAGGTAAAGATGCTCACCTACTCTTGCCACTACTATTCAACAACATAGTACTTGAAATCCTAGCCAGAGCAATTAGACAAGAAAAATAAATAATAAAGGTATCCAAATTGGAAAACAATTAGTAAAACTATCTCTGTTCACAGATGAGATGATCTTATATGTAGAAAACACTAAATCATTTTTTAGAGCCTTTTAGAACTAAAATGATTTCAGCAAAGTTTCAGGATGCAAAATGAACACTTAAAAATTATTTGTATTCTATACATTCACAATGACCAATCAAAAAGAAAGCAATCTCATTTACTATAGCAGCAAAAGGAATAAAATACTTAGGGAAAAACCTAGCCAAGGCAGTAAAAGGACTAGCACACTGGAAAGATAACCAATGCTCACAGATTAGAAGACTTATTATCATTAAAATGTCCATACTACCCAAAGCCATCTACAGATTCAATGTAAACACTCTCAAAATCCAAATGGCATTTTTTCTGCAGTAACATAAAAATAAAATTCTAAAATTTATATAGGATTTCAAATAGCTTCAAATCGCCGAGAGAGAGAGAGAGAGAGAGAGAGAGAGAGAGAGGAATTTTTAATAAGAAAAATATCTAAAATAAAATAATCTTAAGTTTCTATCTTAGAAAACTGAAAAAGAACAAATGAGATCTAAAGTAATAAGAAATAATAAAATTAGAGATGAAATTGAAAACAGAAAATAGAAAAACAAAAAAACCCCAGCAAAATCGAAAGCTAGTTCTTTGATAAGATCAATAAAACTGATAAACCTCTAGCCAGTTTAACCAAGAGAGAAGACACAAATTACTAATAATCAAAGAGGGAACATCATCACAAATCTCATAGACATTAAAAGATTAATAAGAGATTATTACAAAGAATTCTGTACCCACATATTTGACAACCTATATTAAATGGACAAATTCCTTGAAAGACACAATTTACCAGAACACACACAAGGAGAAACAGATGATCTGAATAGGTTTCTATTAAAATTTTTTAATTAATAATTAATCATCTTCCAAAACAGAAAGCACCACACAAAATTGGGTTCACTGGTGAATTCCACCAAACATTTAAGAAAGAAGTGGTATTAATTCTCTGGTCTTTTCCAGAAGACAGAAGCACAGGAAATATCCCAACTCATTCTATGAGGCCAGCATCGCCCTAATACCAACACCAGATAATGACATTTCAAAAAGAAAACCTACAGACCAATATCTCTTGTCAACATAGATGCAGTAATCCTTAACAAAATATTAAATAATTCAATCCAGCAATGTATAAAAACAATTATACACCACAACCAAATGGGATTTATTCCAGGTATGCAAGACTGGCTCAACATTCAAAATCAATTAATATAATCCATCACATCAAGTGACTAAAGAATAAAAAATTATCTGATCATATCAACAGATATAGAAACAGTATTTGACAAAATTCAACATCGACTCATGATAAAAAAAAAAAAACTCTTAGTCAACTAGGAATAGAGGACTATATCCTCAACATGATAAAGGAAATCTACAGTTAACATTATACTTAATGGGGATAAACTAGATATTTTCCTGCTAAGAACAGGAACAAAACAAGAAAATCTTTTCTCACCATTCCTATTCAACACTGTATTGGAGGTGAAGAGGATGGGGAGGGGGAGGGGGAGGGGGAGGGGGGGGGGAAGGGGAAAGGGAGAAATATAGATTTGGAGAAAAGAAATAAAACTCTTTGTTCACAGATGACATGATTGTCTGTAAAAATTCTCAAGGAATCAACACACACAAAAAAACCCTTCCAAAACAATTATAGCAAGGTTGCAGAATACAAGATTAAGGTACAAAAGTCAAATGCTTTCTTATACACCAGCAATTGACAACTGGAATTTGAAATTAAAAACAATACAATTACACAATTTATATTAGCATCCCTCAAAATAAAATACTTAGGTATAAATCCGACAAAATATGTACAAGATTTACATGAGGGAAACTATAAAACCCTGAGGAAAGAAATCAAAGATCTAAAACAAACGAACAAACACATATTTTATATACATGGACATGGAGACTCAATACTCTTGAGTTCTTACAAACCTGATCTATAGATTCAACACATTTGGAATCCCAGCAAATTATTTTATGAATATAAAATAGTCAACACAATACTGAAGAACAGTCAAAGGAGTGACATTAATTGACTTTAAGACATACTTATAGTATGGAGTTACAAAAGGTTAAAAATGGAACTCCCATTTGACCCAGTAATCCCACTTCCAAGAATATATCCCAAGAAATCAGAAACACCAATCAGAAAGAATATATGACCCCTATGTTCATAGCAGCACAATTTACAATAGCTAAGATCTAGAAACAGCCTAAGTGCCCATCAGCAGATGAGTGGATTAGAAAACTGTGGTACATCTACACTATGTAATACTACACTGCTGTGAAAAAGAAAGAACTCTTACCATTTGCAACAGGATGGATGGACCTGGAGAGCATTATGCTAAGCAAAATAAACCAGTTAGAGAAAGATAAATATCACAAGATCTCATTCATTTGTGGAATATAATGAACAACATAAACTGAATAAAAATAGATCAAGAGACAGAGAAGCATCAAACAGACCGTCAAATCTCAGAGGGAAGGCAGGGGAGGGTGTGTGTGTGGAGGGGTAGAGGGATGGATAAGAGATCAACCAAAGGACTAGTATGCAAGCATATAGCCTAAACAATGGACACAGACAGTAGGGGGGTAAGGGTATGTGCTGGGGGATGGGAGCAGCCGGGGAGAGATCAATTGGGGGGAAAAGGAGACATGTGTAATACTTTAAACAATAAAGAATTTAAATTGATTTAAAAGAGAGAGAGAGAGAGAGAGGTGCACTTATAAACTATAATAAAAGATGATATGCCCTTGCCAGTGTGTTCAGTGGTTAGAGCATCGGCCGGAACACCCAAGGGTCACAGGTTCAATTCCAGGTCAAAGGCACATACCTGGGTTGCAGGTTTGAACCTCCGCCCTGGTTGGGGTTCGTGTGGGAGGCAACTGATCAATGTGTTTCTCTCACACCTCTCTCTCTCTCTCTCTCTCTCTCTCTCTCTCTCTCTCTCCTCCCTTTACCCTCCCCTTCTGCTCTCTCTAAAAAAAAAAAAAAAATAGAAAGAAATCAATGAAAAAAAATATCCTTGGGAAAGGATTAACAACAAAAAAAGAAGAAAAATAAGATGATACTATGATATTGAAGAAAAACCAAGCAAGTAGATCACTGAAACAGAAAAGAGAGTCCAGAAATAGCCACCAAATATAACCAACAATTTTGACAAAGGAACAAAGGCAGTGCAATGGAAAAAGGATGATCTTTTCAACAAATAGTGCTAGTGCTTATTTCGGCAGCACATCTACTAAAATTGAAATGATACAGAGAAGACTACCATGGCCCCTGCACAAGGATGACACGAAAATTTGAATACTTCACAAACAAACAAACAGTGCTTGAACAACTGGAGAGCCACAGCAAAGAAATGAATCTAGGCTCATCAAAAATTAACCCTAAATGGATCCCCGACCTATATATAAAAAGCAAAACTATAAGACAGCAAGAAGATAACAGTAGAAAATCTAGGTGTTCTTGGGTTTGGCGATGACTTTTCAGATGCAACACCAAAAGCAAAATCCATAAAAGAAAAATGGATAAGTAGGACTTTTCATTAACAGTTAAAACTTCTGCTATAAGACACTAATGAAAAGACAAGTCACAGAATGGGAGAAAAATATGAAACATACATCTGACAGAGTACCATTATCCAAAATATACACAGAATTCTTAAAACTCATCAGTAAGAAACCCACCATTAAAAATGGTCAAAAGGCTGGAAAAGATATCTACCCAAAGAAGATATACAGATGACAAATAAGCATATAAAAAGATGCTCAAAATCATCTATCATCAGAAAATTACAAATTAAGACAATGAGATACTACTACACTCCTTTTAGAATGGCTGAAATCCAAAACGCTGACAATACCAAAGGCTGATGAGGATGAGGTTAATTTGTAGAGTCTTTAGGGGTTTCTATATATAATATGTCATCTGCAAATAGTGACAATTTTAACTCTTCCTTTACAATCTGGATGCCTTTTATTACTTTTTCTTGCCTAATTGCCTTGGCTGCCTTACATTAAGCTCTATTTCTCTTTCTCTCAAGCCATTCAAATCACTGAAAGCCAGAAAGAGATCATTCAGGACCACAAATACAATGGCTCTGTTTCTTTTCCACTCTGGAATGATAGAGGCAATTAAATTATACGTAATTCTAAGAGTAAAATCAACAGAACCCTTCCACACCAACCTCTGTACAAGTTTCTAAAAAATTTTTACCCTTCTACAAAGGTACTTGGGAAAATAGCATAACATAGCCTGAGTCCTCAAGAAGTTTGGTATGGCAATTATGAAAATGTACTTCGCAGGTCTCTCACTACAAGGAACATCATTGACCAACGGTGCCAGCTGTGAACTCTCAAAGCTATTCTGTTATTGGGGGCAAGCCAAGATTCCCATGGGCTGTTCCTAGTCATGGACTGAGCATGACAGACATATTTAATGGCATCCTTTCCCAGGAGACTCTGGATTCCTTTGACAGTTAAACCTTGGGTTGAGAACTCCCCTTTGGTTTTGCTGTAGCTTTCTTAGAACTTCACTGCAGTGTAAGGCTTTTCTTATCCAACCTGCCTTTGTCCTCCCCTGTAGCGTCTGCTTGATAACTACAAGTTTTCATGAACCAAACAAAGCTCCATATAGCATGACTAAAGATTACTATTTCTTTTAAGTTGTCTGTCATTTTTATTAGGAAATAGATTTTCCATAAAAGACTTAAAACAGCTATACAAAAAGAAATAACTAGGTGCTTAAAAATAGGGTTACCATATTTAAGAGAAATAAAACAGAAAAAAAATCCGAAGTGAGTAACAGTTTGTAGCAATTCAGATGCCTAAAACTTAGTTATAAGAAGTTTTAAAATTTAGAAAATGTTCTCATATACATTGCTTCGTTTGACACATGCAACATGGAGGAAAAAGGGAGCAGAATAATACTTATTGAGTTCTTTTATGTACCATAAACATTGGTCTGGGGCCGTGGTCGGCAAATTGCGGCTCGCGAGCCACATGTGGCTCTTTGACCCCTTGAGTGTGGCTCTTCCTAAGCCTTAGGAGTACCCTAATTAAGTTAATAACAATTTACCTACCTATATAGTTTAAGTTTAAAAAATTTGGCTCTCAAAAGAAATTTCAATCGTTGTAACTGTTAATATTTGGCTCTGTTGAATAATGAGTTTGTCGACCACTGGGACTCTGGGGCAATGCTATAGTTGCAGCATCTCCCTTTTACAGATGATGAAACTGAGGCTCATAAAGTTACTAGAAACGTTCAAGCATGCAAAACTAATAACACTGGACAAAGGTCTTCTTTCTCCTATGCTATCTTCAGAATACCACTCAAAAAATAATCCTATCCCTAAGGATCCAAATCAGATGTTATCTCACCTCACTCTTTAAATGTTATATATTAAAAGTATAGCTAAGGCACATGCCAGTGGTTGCAGGCTCCATTTCCAGTAGGGGGCATGCAGGAGGCAGCCCATCAATGATTCTCTCTCATCATTGATGTTTCTCTCTATCTCTATCTCTCCCTCTCCCTTCCTCTCTGAAATCAATACATTAATTTTTTTAAAATGTAGAGCTCTATTCACTCTCCATTCATAACAGAACAGTGACACTTCACATCTCCACCCCCCACATCCCAACCACACAAGTGAAACCAAGCAGGAGACCTGAAACCTATGACTTAATTCAAAGGAGAAGTGAAATTAATAGTTAATGATCACTAATTAATTAAAAATGCAACTTACTGATCTTCAAATTGGAAAAGCCAGTCTCAACAACCAGTGGTTTTTGGGATTGATTAACCTTCTCCCTGCTCTAATATCAAAGGTCTCCTACATAAGATACCTAACTGGATGGACATCAACCCTACACCACCATAATACATTTCCTATCACAAGCACTTCCAAATTGGCTAAGTGAAGAAGTTTAATTTTACTTTAAGTAATCTGTCACAGTATGATGGCTCACCAAAGGGGGGGGGGGAGGGGCAGAGCATTCAAATTGTAAGTAAAACCCTAATAATATTAAGCTTGTCACAGAAATTCCTTCAAAAAATACACACACCTCAGTGTCTTAGATATAAAGCTTACATGACTACTGATGTAGGGATAATTATTCTTGGTTTTCCTTTTATCTCTTATTATTCTCTCTCTTCTTATTTCACCAAAACAAACTGCCTCTCATTGACACTAGCAAGTTCAGCAGGTTGGCTTATGTAATTGAGCAAGGAGAAGACTCCATTCCAAACTTTTTCTAGAAATACGTATTATTTCATGAAATCCTAGCCAACAGGTATGTAAATCAAAGATGTAAACCTACAAAATTTTAAGAGGTAAAAAAACTCCTACTTTTTATGATAATCAAGAAAAATAAACTGATCACTATATTTAAAAATCTTCTTTTTAAGTAGTTAACATTTAGCAAGGAGAACCAAGAATACTTTAATTCCACAAAGGCAAGATGATACAGTGGAGAGAACTGAGCTTGGTGTAAGGCAGCTTGCCACTTCTTAGCATATAGGAGAAAAAAACACACAAAAAAGAAACAATGGTAACTATACAATAGCAACAAAAGCCATAAAATTCTTAGAAATGAAGTTAACAAAAATGTCAAAAGCTTGTGTAAATAAAACTCCTGAGAGACACAAAAGTTAACCTGAACAAATGGAAAAGATAACCTCTTATTCCTGGATAATTAAATATCACAAATAGATTAGTTCTTACTAATTTATAAAGTTAATGAAATTTCAATTTAGAATATCAACAACCTTTGCTTTGGAATTAGCCAAAATGATACCAAAGTTCATACAAAAAAATAAACATTCAAGAATAGCTAGAAAAACACGAAAAAGAAAAGCTACATTGGTGAATTAGCCCTATCAAAGAAACAAACAAAAACATTTTAAAGCACTGTAATTAAAACAGTGTGGTACTGACATAGCAGTATGCAAATGACCTACTGGAACAGAATGGAAAGTTCAGAAATAGACCAGTACATGTGGAAATTTAGCATATAATAACAATGGCATCTTAAATCAGTGCAACAAAGACAGACCTTTTAATAAATTGTAGTAAGACAACTGGCTAATGATATAGAAAGAATAAAAATTAGATCAATAACTCACACCATACATAGGAATAAACCCCATACAAAGGAATAAACTTCAAACAAATTAGAAATCTAAATATAAAAAGTGAAATCTTACCAAGTACTAGAAAAAAATAAGAGTGAACTTCTCTTTACCTGAGGAAAAGGCTTTTTTCTATAAGGAAAGGCTTTATAGTGAAAAGGCTTTCTAACCATAACTTAAAATCCGAATATGATAAGAGAACAGTAAGTCTGACTACATGGTGGGGAGGGGTGAGTTTTACATGGCAAAATATAGACTATATGAAGTAAAAATACTACCCTTTACACAGATAAAGACTAAATCCATAATAAACTCTTCAGAGTTAAGACAAAAAGACCAAAATCCATTTTAAAAATGGGCCCCCCAAAAAGACAATTCACACACAAATAATAAAATGGACAGTGAACAGATGAAAAGATGGTAAAGTACATCCAAATAAGATTGTAAATTAAACTACTACCTACCAGACTGGCAAATATTGAAAAGCAAAGCAATGCATGTTGTCAAAGCTGTGGGGAAATAGGCACTCATATTATTGGAGTGAATGCAAATTGGTATAACCCTTATGGAGAGGAATTTAGCAATATCCAACAAAACTGCATATGTGTTTATGTTTTGATGAAGCAGTCCTACTTTCTCTTAATCTACACTGAAGATATACATCTAATTTTAAAAGGACATATGTAAAAGGTTTTTCATAACAGCACTCTATTAGAGATTTACAAAATACTAAAAAGAAATTAAATATCCACACATGGAAAATGGTTGAATCAATGCTGCAATGCTATGTAGCTATAAAAAGGCTATGCAATGATTCCCAGGAATCATAGCTAAGACAAAAACCAAAATACAAAAGAGTATCTCTAATGTATTCCCTACCTTTCATGTAAGAAAGAAACCAATAAAATTATTCTTAACTGCTCATTTGTGCCAAAGAAACCCAGAAAAAATAAACTAAACCATAATGAGATTGGCCATCTACAGGGAGTGAGCACAAACAAGACAGAGAGAATACGAGGGGAAAATACATGTATATTTCTGGCTTTTGGAACCAGGTTAGTGTTTCAGATTTTTTTAAAAAAAAAACAGAAAGAATGGGGATAAAGTTCTAAGAATGGATAGATACATACAGAAACAGATGAACCAAACTGTATTTCAAATAAATAACGTAACTATGCTAGAGGAAAAAAATTTACATTAAAAAAATAAATTAAAAAAAAAACAAGACAGAACCAACTCAAATCTCTCTGAACAGAATATATGGGTTTGATACAGCGATGATAAAATGTAATAAAGCACTCTGGAGTCAGACTGCTTGGATTGAAATACTTGGCCATTTATTCATGTGCTAAGTGTGACCCTGGACAAGTTAATTTATCACTTCTTTGTGCACAGTTTGCCTACTCCAAATAATAACCAATCTCATAATACTAATGTTATGTCTCAAATAAAACCACACATGTAAAAACGTTAGATCATTGTGCATATAAAAAGTACTTGGTATTTGCGATCATCAACTACTAATCCAAAGAAAACATTGAATATATGGGCACCCAAGAGACACACATAATAAAAATGGAGTCCTTGTCATGAAAAAAAAAAAAAATTGGAAATTTTCTAGTGTTCAAGGAATTTAGAATAGCAAAATCCATATGGCTGGCTGGAATCATCTGGGAAATTTCATAAAGGAAGAATCTGGCATGGGTCTTAGACTTAGATAGAAGAATGGGAGTGATATGGAAAGATAATGGGAATCTGAATAAAAGCAGACAGGTCATAAAGACCAATATAGGTCAAGGGCCATGACACAGAAAGGTTGGAAAGCTGAGTATTTGAAGATCAGGCAAGACTATGGAAGCTCCTAAATGTATACTTGAACTGGGCAGGTTTTATTTTCTAGACAACGAGGAACCATAGGAGATTTGTATGTAAGAGAAACAACATGACCAAACTGAACTATGGGATTATTTTAGTGTTAGTATATAGAAGGGATCAGAAGGAAGAGATCAGAAGTAGAGTCTTATGAGTGGTTCAGCCAAACAATGACAAGGGCCTGACTAGAATGGTAGTGATGAGGAAAGGAAAGAAGGAATAAATCAATAAGGCAGTGAGGGGAATAAAAAAAAGAAATCATGTTTGATAATGATTGCATATGAGGTATGAGAGAATAGGTTTTAGAGAAGAGAAGAGTCTGAATGACAAGATAAATGATAATGCCATTAGAAGGAAAAAGTAATTCAAACTGACCGAAATGATTTCTATTGGGTCTTAAAAGTTAAGTCAGGATTGTATAAGAAGCCTTGACAATTTGAGATAACAGCACAACATTGAGATACCAAGAACCAGTGGGCATTTGGCAACATGGGAGTAGTGAATGGGAGAGAGAGAGAGAGAACTGATGACAAAATTTGTAGATTTGTTTCCTAAGAAACTAAAACCACCTTAGAATGTTCGAGACATTCTAAAGCAAGACACTAAAATGTGTGCTACTTCAGAGCAGTAATCACCTCACTTTTTTTACATCCCAAAATGTTTAGCATAGTTCCTAGCACACGGGAGACTCTGAGTAGAATGTTGCAGAGGTGGGAGGAGTAGAGGAAGGTATAGAACTGCATGTCTTACTAATGGCAGAACCTTGACTATAGCCCAGGTCTCCTGACTCTCCATTATACCATAACATAGAGATGACCTCCAAACATCCATTCATAGGATCCCCTAAAGAAATGGTGTAAGAAATGACAATAAAATGAACTGTGGGGATTGCTGGTTTCTAGGGACAAAGAGAGACATAAGAAAATAGTAAAGAAAGATCAAAGTTATTGCGGGGTGTGTGTGTGTGGGAGATGATAGTGTTGAATAATAGATTCAAAGGAAATATTTAAAGAAAGGAAGCAAAGTCAAAAATATCAAATGATCCTCTGCTACAGTCAATGTTTCTCTGGTCTACTATACCTGTGAGACCCAAGGCAGGAGAGGTAACTTTTTAAAAGTAGAAAGTAACATGTTTTAATCTACATTTCACAGCATTTTAAATGCATGAATCACTAACAGCAGTAGTTAAAAAATAATGCAATCTTCAGATTTTATTTCTACACAACATATAGCAGAAAATAAAATCACTATAGTAAATAGTTGAGCTGAACAAAAATATGCACAATAAATGAAATGTGAAGCAAAAAGAAACAACTGAAAATCATGTATTAATAGCAAAATACATGAAATACTGAAGGTCTTACCTTAAATCTCTTGTCTTGCAATACTTTCTTGATGGCAACCAATTCTCCTGAATCACAAAGTTTGGCTTGATATACCACACCAAATGACCCATTTCCAATCACTTTAGTGTCTGTATAGCTGACTTCTTGTGGCCTGTCTGGACCCTGCCCAGGAGTTGCCACTACTGTGGTCACCTTACTGCCATCCTTGTCTCCTAAAAGAAAAAAGGTATAGACAAATGAGAAATGTAAAGAATTAAACAGAGAAAATTGCCAAAGTATACAAATTAAACTATATTCTTTGCCAAAAGCTATTTTTAAATGTTTATCTTAGTTTATCATATAGAGTTACTTCAACTATTTGTTTCAATTTAAATATTTCTTTCCCACCATTTATTCAGTAATTCTATAGATCAGGTGCACCATGCTTAATACATGTGACTCTATATTTAATGGAAACAACACCATGAAGATAATAGTACTATTCCCATATTAAACGTAATGGGAAGAAAGGTGAACTCACTAAGGTTTGAATCCTATCTATACAATTCTAAAAAGCCCTAGTTATTTCCTCAAGGCTTCCTTATTGTACTTGAAAATAAAATATGTGAAGTTGCAAATGTCTAAATATGCTCACTCTATTCACACCACTCTGCCTTTAGTAAGGTAAGGCTTTGAGTTTTTTGCTTCTTCATGTCTTATTTCTTTTTTAAGAAAACAGTGGAATGCCTCTCAGAAAGGTCAGATGGAAAACAGTAACAGGGAAAGAATGTTAATTTGGGGTAGGAAATGCAAAATCTATTCTGAACTTAGCTTCATTCATAAGTAGCTCACTGGCTCTGGGGTATCTGCCCACTCATGGCCCTCTCCTAACTTTTTTGCCTTTCTTCACCTGACCCCTGACCCAGGAACAATCTAAAGTCTCTGCAATTCAAGCTCAAGAGCCACTTCCTACTTGGCATAGTTCACAATAATCTTTTCCTCTGAATTCTTAATCTACTCTAAACAATCCTATGCTACCTAGTACCTAACTTTAGAGCTCTAAATTATTCTGTTATTGATTTCAGAATACACACAGATTCTCGTGAATACAATCATTTGAAGCAGCAATTATGATTTCTGCTACTTCTCTCTTCCTTGACAAATCTAAAACCAATTCTCAGTACAAAATAAGTCCACAGGCTCAATGACTAAACTACACATTTTCCTTTTTCTTCTCTATTACTTTAATTATCAATTTTATTTTTAAGATGCTAACCTAATAAAAGAAAAAATAATGTAATATTTAACTCTAGATAGCAAGTCAAGATTATGAAGCATTCATTTGTACCTCATATATAAAAAGATAAAAACTAGATTAAAAAATATAATCTATCTCACTCATTCATGGATAATAGAGACCATTATAAACTTTTGAACAATAATAGATACTGAGGCAGAGCTGCCTCAAACAGATTGTCAAACTGCAGCGGGAAGGCCGGGGAGGAATGGGGGGCAGGAGGTAGGGGGGTAAGAGATCAACTAAAGGACTTGTATGCATGCATATAAGCATAACCAATGGACATAAGACACTGGGGGATAGGGGAGGCTGGGGGACTGTCTAGGGCAGGGGGATAAAATGGACACATATGTAATACCCTTTGTAATACTTTAAGCAATAAAATAATATATATATATATATATATATATATATATATATATATATATATATATTCTAGTTTACCAGTGGCTTGAGTGTTTTCTCCTACCAAATATAAAACTGTAAGATAAATGAATATACAATTAGTGGTATATTATAACCAATATTTTAGTCATTTAAGTTCACAGAGGTATTAATATACACAAAAGTCAATAATATGCACAGTCTATCCTATCTAATAAAAGAGAAACATGGTAATTAGCATACGACCGCTACCCTTCCCACTGGCTAATCAGGGCAATATGCAAATTAACTGCCAGCCAAGATGGCGGCCGGCAGCCAGGCAGCTTGAAACTAACATGAGGCTTGCTTGCTTCAGTGACGGAGGAAACCAACGTTCCCCGCCTGCTGCTGCCGGCCTCTGAGCCTGCAGTTTGAAACATTGTAACAAATATAGAAGCTAAACAAAACCTCAGAAACCTGCTTTCAGCGAGGCCCGGATCTCAGAGCTGGAGTTATACATTGTTTCGATTATAGAACACAAACAAACCAGATACCTGCTTTCAGCAACGGAGGCCTAAGAGCTGGAACCTCAGAGCTAAAGCTGGCCCAGAATAAAAAAAGAAAAGAAAAAAAGGAGCGGTTGGGAGCTTCCGTCACCCGCCAGCCTGAAAACAGCCCTCAGCCCCTACCAAGACAGGCCAGGCATCCTAGTGGGGACCCCCACCCTGAAGGGTGTGTGACCAACTGCAAACAGCCATCATCCCCTCATCCAGGCTGGCCAGGCACCCCAGTGGGGACCCCCATCCTGAAGGGTGTGTGACCAGCTGCAAACAGCTATCATCCCCTCACCCAGGCTGGCCAGGCACCCCAGTGGGGATTCCCACCCTGATCCAGGACACCCTTCAGGGCAAACCAGCCAGCCCCACCCAGGCACCAGGCCTCTATCCTATATAGTAAAAGGGTAATATGCCTCCCAGCACCAGGATCAGCGGAGCCGCAAGGCCTCCCAGCACCGGGATCAGCGGAGCTGAGAGGCCTCCCGGCACCGGGATCAGCGTGACAGGGGGAAGCGCCCCAACCCCCTGATCGCCCTCTGGCTCTGTGTGTGACAGGGTGCGGCGCCCCAACCCCGATAGGCCCTGCTCTGTGTGTGACAGGGTAGAGCCATAACCTCCCCATCGGCCCTGCCCTGAGTGTGACAGTGGCAGCGCCCCAACCCCCTGATCGGCCCTGCTCTGTGGGTGATAGAGGGCAGCGTCCCAACCCCCTGATCCGCCCTGCTCTGTGTGTGACAGGGGGCGGTGCCCCAACTCCCCTATCGGCCCTACTCTGTGAGTGACAGGGGGGAGCTCCTCAACCCCGATGGGCCCTGCTCTGTGCGTGACAGGGGGGAGCTCCCCAACCCCGATGGGCCCTGATCTGTGCGTCACAGGGGGGAGCTCCCCAACCCCCCTGATGGGCCCTGCACTGTGCGTCACAGGGGGAGCTCCCCAACCCCCTGATCGACCCTGCTCTGTGCATGACAGGGTAAGGAGCCCCAATCCCCCTGATGGGCCCTGCTCTGTGCGTGACAGGGGGTGGCGCCGCAACCTCCCCATCGACCCTGCCTTGAGTGTGACAGGGGGTGGTGCCCCAACCCCCCAATCGGCCCTACCCTGAGCGTCACTGAGGGTGGCATCGCAACCTCCCTGATCCGCCCTGCTCTGTGTATGACAGGGGGTGGCGCCCCAACTCCCCAATCGGCCCTGCTCTGAGCCCGACCAGGGGCTGCACCTAGGGATTGGGCCTGCCCTCTGCCACCCGGGAGCAGGCCTAAGCCAGGAGGGTGTTATCTCCCATGGGGTCCCAGACTGCGAGAGGGCACAGGCCAGGCTGAGGGACCTCCCCTTCCCCCCCGAATGCACAAATTTTTGTGCACCGAGCCTCTAGTATATTATATTAAGGACAGCTATCTTTTCGAATTAATTTTTTTTATTGGTTTCAGAGAGAGGAAGGGAAAAGGAGAGTTAGAAACATCAATGATGAGAGAGAATCACTGGCTGCCTCCTGCACTCTCCTCGCCCCTCAACTTGGGATGGAGCCTGCAACCTAGGCATGTGTCCTGAGCCTCCTGATTCATGGGTCGATGCTGAACCACCAAACCACACAAGCCAGGCTATGGCCAGTTATCTTAAACATATGTCTTTAGTTCCAAGGTGAACCACCCCAACAGATATGATCTAGTTAGCACAAGTCCAACACCACTTCTAGAAAGAATAACTTAAATCTTATCAACACCATCATCACATATGCTTTAAATGCTTTAAATGTATATAAACCTGAACACAAGCCAACAGATACATAACAGTTCTCAAGGTTTCAAATGCTCCCTTCACATCTCATTTCCAAGTAAAAGAAATCTTAAATATACTTGCTAAAAAAACTAGTTTAGCCTAGCCATTTTGGCTCAGTGGACAGTGCGTCGTCCCTCGGACTAAAGGGTCCTGGGTTCAATTCCTAGTCAAGGGCATGTATGTACCTTGGTTGCAGATTCGATCCCTGGCCCTTGTCGGGTGTGTGCAGGAGACAACCAATTGATGTGTCTCACTCACATCAATGTTTCTCTCTCTCTGTCTCTCCTGCTCCCATCCACTCTCTCTAAAAATCAATGGAAAAATATCCTCAGGTGAAGATTAAAAACAAAAAACAAAAAAAACCAAACAGCTTAGTTTAATCTAAGCTGAGTTCTAAGTCATCATGCTCCATTCCCCCCAAATACGCTATTACTTTTGTTTCTGACCATGTTAACCTTAACTCAATTTTTCAGGTTGACTACAAACTTATATACTACTAGAGGCCTGATGCACAAAATTTGTGCAAGAGTAGGCCTTCCTTCCCCTGGCTGCCAGCACCAGCTGACTCTGGCACCCGGGACCCTGACTTCTCTCCGGCCACCAGCAGGCACCTGGGATCTAGGCTTCCTTCGCAGCCCCGGCTTCATCTGGAAGGTTGTCCAGGAGGACATCCGGTCTAATTAGCATATTATACTTTAATTATTATAGATAAGTTATTTTCTTCTTCTATGAAAAATAAACTTATATTATAGCACTCCTAAAGACAGAATCAGTCTTTTGAAATTAAACTCTTCATAAAGAGATCTAGAAAGGTTAGATCCAGAAAGATTAAAATCCAAGGTATTGAATACATTTCCTTATAATCCAATTGTCCCAAAGAAAATTTCAAACAGAAGTGATTTAAGACCAGATTTTTAAAAAAAGAAATGAACTATGAATTAATAATGCCACTGAACAAGTTGCTTGCAAAACCTCACAGGCATAATTCACAAAACAATGCATTACCATTTTTTATTAAGATTAAATAAATAGATTTTAAGAATGACTGCTGTATTCTATAATTTTAACTGAGAACAAAAGCTGTCTGGGATATAATCAAAACTTATGCTTTTCCGCTGTATAACCATATCTCAATAACAAAAACAGCAGTCACAGCTCTGTTCTTGCTCTGATAAGAGAATTTAAGCAATATACGATTGTGTAATGACTTTCTCCTCTTGCCTCCTCTGAGGCTGCATTTCTAAAAAAAAAAGTTCACATTTCAGAGAAATGGTTTCAGAGCCTCAAGAATCAGCTATGAAAGCTATCCATCACAACCCTGGGATTTATTATCTCTTTAACCTCAAGTATACTTGGGAACAGCGGCTACCCCAGCATCTTCTACACTAATTAAAGAGAAACATGCAAATTAACCATTACTCTGTCACTCCGCTATACCCACCAGCCAATCAGAGTGACTATGAAAATTAACCCAACAAAGATGGCGGTTAATTTGCATACACAGGCGCAGAGCGAAGACTGTAGACGACTAAAGATAGCAGCGGCCGCGGAGCTGGAGCAAGCAGGAGGCTTGGGTTGCTCCCAGTGATGGAGGAAGCCAAGCTTCCCACCGGCCCTGGACTCTTCTCAAGGAGGGGCTGGGGGTCTGGGCTCCGCTCAAGGAGCTGGGGGGGGGAAGAAAAAAGGAGGGGCTGGGAGCAGCTGGAGCGGAGAAGCCAAGCCTCACTGCTGGGGCCGGACCAAAGGCCTAGGTCCCAGGGGCCAGAGTTAAACCAGTGCCGGCAGCCAGGGTAAGGAAGGCCTATTGCACGAATCTTCGTGCAACAGGCCACTAGTGATTTGTATATAAGAAAATGCACAAATCAGATAATTTTGTAAAAATATTAAAAGCAAAATAGAAAGGTAAACTGATAGGTCCTATAGAAGCTATCACTGAAAGAGACTCTAGAGGCCTCCTAATTTAAAACTGATTAGATGTGGATAAGGACCATACCTTTCACCTTCCTGTACATTTAGTAAAAAAATACTATCTTAAGAATTTACTGTCTTAGCAGAAATTAAAAGATTTCCTCTCTTTCAAGTAGAGAAATTGCTAAGAACTCTTTCGGGCTATGCTCTACTGTAAAATCCCTAGGTATATTAGGAACAATGACTCTCAGGCTTTCTACCTCAACCATCCTGGAATTTTTATTCAGAAATCATCAAGCTAATCCAACAGACTACTCCATCAGAGATCTGAAATAGCAGAGCTACACAGAATGACAAGATATCACTGGAGATGACTTGGCCTGAGCATTAGTAGCACATGGGATAGTCAGCAGCTAGTGTGCCAAGGAAAAGCGTGTCATCACTTGGCATTGTAATTTCCTGAGTTAGCAAGAAAATAACAGCTGTATAAAATTTTACTGTACAAAGAACTTTCCAATTCATTATTTCATCCACTCTAATATTTATAATAAATGTAGAGACATATTATTGTTTACTATGCAAATGAGGAAAGTAAGACTAAGAGAGAATAACTTGTCCAATGTTATAAAGCTTTAGCAGAACTCTTTCTTCACTTGCCTCCTGCTGCTTCTGCTGTATTTTACAACCTTCCTACTACAGCTGAAAGACTAACTTTGTATACCATTATACCTCTAAAGCAGCAGGTGTTTCTGAAAACATGACATAAAAAGAGTAATAAGAAGTAAGAGAATAAATGAATAATCTTTTACAGTTTTTAGGCCTCAATCATTCAGTTATTAACAGCTAAAAAGTTCTTTCTAAAAATACTCTGGCAGCATTAGATTTTGAAACTTCTCCCCCGCACCCCCCAAAGCACATGGAAAACAAAAATGTAAAACAACTGATTCTGTGATATTCAATCATTTAACATTTGCTACTGGAAAGAAGATAATTTTGGGTCTTAGCAATAAAGCAGCATTTTAAGCTCTGCTAACAAGAGACCAAAAGCTAGAAATCATAAAAAAATCTGCCTCATTTTTAAAGAGAAGTCACCACTTTGCTCAATACTAAACTTCCAACATTACATAGTATAGTGAATCTCAAACTAATTACAATAAAATTGGTCTCTCAAAAACGCCACTGTCTCCAAGGAGCAACAACTGCAGAACAGTGGGAACAGGGAGGCTCCAGTCCCTCTCTCTGGCCAAAAGACTCCAGGGATCCTCTATTTCAATTAAAACTCACTCAGGCAGTATTAATTTCCTATCATAACTAGAATACAATTAAATCCCCTACTCTTTACCACAATAGATAATTCTTAAATATATAAATCACAATAGGCTCCTCATGCGGCGATGGAAAGATGGCCTACAATACAACCATTTTCTATTGAAGGCTAGCTAATCTAATAAAAGAGAACATGCAAATTGACCGCACCTCCACTACACCCCAAGCCGTGCCCACCAGACAATCACAGCGACTATATGCAAATTAACCCAAACAAGATGGCGGCCGGCAGCCACGGAGCTGGAGCAATTAGGAGGCTTGGTTGCCCCGGCGATGGAGGAAGCCAAGCTTACCGCCTGCCCTGGCCGGCTGTGGCCTTTGCTCAAGGCAACAAAGTTTCAATTATAGAAGATAAATAAATCCCAGATACCTGGTTTGAGCCAGCCTCCACTGAGAGCTTGGGTGGCTGGGGGCCATGGCCAGCCTGCAAACAGCCATCAGCCCCTCACCCAGGATGGCCACACCCTCACGGGGTGAGGGTCCCTGCTGGGGGGCTTGGCCAGCCTGCAAAGAGCAACCAGCCCCTCACCCAGGCTGGCCAGGCATCCCAACAGGGACTCCCACCCTGAAGGGGCTGTGGTCAGCCTGCAAACACCAATTAGCCCCTACCCAGACTGGCAAGGGACCCCAGTGGGGACCCCCACCCTGAAGGGGCCATGACCAGCCTACAAACAGCCATCAGCCCCTCACCCAGGCTGTCCAGGACCCTGAAGGGGATGTGGCCAGCCTGCAAACAGCCCTGGCCAACTTCTTTGGAAGTTGTTTAGAACTGGGAATGAGGAACGATGTGCTACCTTGGGATTTATATATGCACAAATTCCAGAGTTGTTTTTTTGTGATGTGGGACAGCAACCAGAACTCAAATATTATATACATTAGGGGTACCTTTTAAATATAAATTTTATTATTATTATATGCAAATATGCTGTTATCTTTAAACTTATAAAAAGTAAAATGTTGTAGCTTAGAAAGATCAACTACAGGAGATTCCTAAACTGTGTGATGTAGAGATTTAGTTTTCATATTCTTTTTTTCCTTATTGATTAGAAAAATTGCTTTTTCAGTCCCCAATCAACATCTTTCTAGAGGGGAGGGGACGGGAGGGAAAGGGAGGGGAGGGGAAGGGAGGGGAGGGGAGGGGAAGGGAAGGGAGGGGAGGGGAGGGGAGGCGAGGAAAAAGGCAATGTTTCTTGTATTCCTGCAAAAGTAGCAGCTGTGGTTAACTAGTGGATTATTACTTTGTATTCTGATAAATCTGTTAAAGTGCTTAAATGTTTGCTATCTGTTCACTGATTTGATTTTCCTTAGATGAATTCTGGCTCTCCTTTTATTCATAAGCATTGGAAAGTGTATTAAACTTGGGAAGCCAGCCCAGGTCCTGGGTGCCTATTTTATTCCAGTCTTCAGTGAGCATAATATTAAAATCAATACTCTACAAAAAAATTTTAATGTATTAAGTCTATTTGGTCTGCCTTCTGACAACTCAAATCCCTGCAAATGTAAGAGCTCACTCCATCTTTTCCCTGAACTATGCACCTGTTATCCCCACCCCTAAATCCAAAATAGCCCAGCATATAAACTTACATATATTTTCACATGCATTTTGTTATTTATTTATGTATGTATGTATGTATGTATGTATGTATGTTAATCCTCACCACAGGATATTTTTCCATTGATTTTTAGAGAGTAGAAGAGAGAGGGAAAGACAGAGAGAAACACATCGATTGGCTGCCTCCTGCACCAGTGAGCCCTGACCAGGGCCCAGGATGGAGAGGAGCCTTCAGCCAAGGTACATGCAACCCACCTGGAACAGAATCTTTGCAGGCCAACGCTCCATCCACTGAGCCAAACTGGATAGGGCTTCACATGCATTTTAAAGTGGTGGTTACAAATCTAAAATGTTCTGGTAAATTGCAAACAGAGGGAGAGGAAAAAGGGCAGAATGGGATTTGTTTTCTCCCAGAAGACTTGCTTACTCTAGGTTAGTCCTATTACCAATTATAATTTAATAATGTGGATGAACAGGGGGTGCTGTAATAAATCATAAATTGCTAACTGGGCAGGTCATGGTGAGTAGTCATGCCCCAGGCCTATAACTTCTTTAGTGAGAGGTTTTTAAGCAAGCCCTGTTTATTGTTTTTGTGCATCTAGGTTAACACGCCTTTGAAATGCCAGAATACTTCTAAAGAAGACCACCCTCAAGAGAGCACACAATTTTAACTATCCTGTACTCCAACCCCTGCTTGCTTTCTCCCACCTGCATGTAATCTTCTTTACGTTTTCTCTTTAGTTTCAAATGCATAAAAAGAACTGAAAAATTGTTATTTTATGGAGCATTTGAGATCTTGCTTCCAGGCAACTTTCATTAGTTTTGGCTCAAATCTATACTAATAAAAGGGTAATATGCTAATTAGACCGGGAGACCTTCCTGATGTCCTTCCGGACAAAGCCATGGTTGCAGGGCCAAGGCAGAGGCAGTTAGGGGCGATCAGGCCAGGAGGGGAGGGCAGTCAGTGCTATTTAAAATGGGGGAGGAGAGACAATTCTATACCTTGAGTACTTGGACATTAATAAATCATCTGTGTTTTTATTAAAAATTAATTCTCACAGGTATTTATACTATACACATCCTTTCTATTTTGTAAGTATTCTCTCATATTAATGTCATAGAGTAGGCTCGGTGACAGAAAATTCTAAAAAATATTGAGGATAGAAAAGGAAAAGAGATAACAGTACAAGTTTTGGTTGAAGTACAGGTACACTGTCATTAATGATTAACTTATCACATGCTGAATAAGCACTACCTGTGTAACAGACAGGTACTATGCTAGGAACTGGGGTTAAAAAATAAATGAATGCAACAAACAAGGCCCCTTCCCTCATAAAGCTTTTTGTTCAAAGAAAATGCATTAATGAAATCTGGATTTATTATTTATTCAAAATCTGGGTTCAGTATATCTTATAACTTAATAGAGGAAGGTACCTTATTAATTATTTTCAGATACCCTGGATAATCATAATAATCCTGCTAAGTGCATGAAATTACCTCCATCTCACAGATAAGGAAACTGAGGCTCCAGGAAGTTGAGACTTATTTAGAGATAACAAACTAATAAGAGGGCCTTATTAAAAGAGTTGTTCTAACTCTTAAGTGTCAACTCCATTACTAATATATCTACCTGCTTCTAAGAAAAGGCAAAGCAGGAAAAGGTACTACCGGATGCTCAGATTGAAAAAAATCTCATCTACATATATAAAAAGCCAGCGACCGGACACAGTAATGACTGAATGACTGGTCACTATGATGCCCACTGTGGCCAGCGAGCCCAGAAAACCGGCCTATCAGGGGTGGGGCTGGCTGGCCAACCTGCCCCCCCGCGGCCCTTACCCCTGGCTGGCCTGCCCCCGATGGGCCCCAACCACCCCAATTGGGCCACAGCCCCTCCCCCCAGCCGGCCCTGACCCTGATTGTCCCCCCTACCCCAATAGGGGTTGGGGCCAGCCAGCCAACCTCCTGGCCTCTCCCCCTTCCCAGTCCCACCCCAGATCGCCACCCCCCCCAAACAGGGGCAGGGCCGACTGGCCAACCACCTATGGCTCCTCCCCCCAGCCAACTCCGCCTCCCCCAATCAGGGGCAGGGCTGGCCAGCTAATCTCCCACAGCGCCTCCCCACAGCCAGCCGGGCCCTGATCAGGATATCGGGATGGGCCGGCCAGCCAACCTCCCGTTTCCTCCTCCCTACAGGGCCGGGCCAGCCGGACCCCACCCATGCACGATTTTGTGCACTGGGTCTCTAGTCTACACTAATAAAAGAGAAAGATGCAAATTGACCGCACCTTCTCAATGCCCAACAGCCAATCAGGAGTAAGCAAATTAACCCAACAAAGATGGCGGGTTAATTTGCATATCAGGCACCAAGCAGCTGAGGGCAGGGCAGGACAAAGGCGTTCCACACAGCCCCAGCTGCTCCAGGCCTCGGGGCAGTGTGGGAAGGATGAAAGGTGGCTCCAGGCCTCTAGGCAGCATGGGAAGGCGGAAAGGCGGCTCTGTGCTGGAAGGAAGGCAAAAAGAGGGTTCCAGCCCAGAGCAAAGGCAGAAAGGCAGATCCGGCCCGGAGCGAAGACACTGCTGGCAGCCAGGGGAAGGAAGGCCCATTCTTGCACAAATCTTCGTGCATCGGGCTATCTAATCTAATAACAGACAAACATGGTAATTGACCATACCTCCGCTATGCTTCCCATTGGCTAATCAGCAGGATATGCAAATTAACCCAACCAAGATGGCGGCCAACAGCCACGCAGCTGAAACGAGCAGGAGGCTTGCTTGCTCCAGTGATGGGATCAAGCCCAAGGCCCAGGCAGGCTTGTGCCCTGCGAATCGAACCATGACCTCCTGGTTCATGGGTCGACACTCAACCACTGAGCAACACTGGCAGGGCATGTATGTTGTTTTCATTAAAAATTGTACCTTCCTTTACTGGCTCTGTAGAACACGCCCACACCTTTCCCCACCCCTTTCCTCCAGGCTCAGTTTCTTTGTCTTTTTCTTTTCCTAAGCTTCAACTTTTGCTTCTGCAACTTGTCTCCTGAGAGAACCAATTGTTTCTACCACTCAATTTTCCTACCTCTCTGACTTTCTAAGTAAACTTTCTCTTATAGTTTGAGTCTTGCCTCTGAATTCTTTCTTAGCCAGAACTCAAGTACCAAGGTTGCTGAACCAAGGTCCAGTCTGATTCCACTGGTCTAACACCTAGTTCTGCTTCACCATCAACATATTTAGAAATATAACCTGACCATCATACAGCCCCTGGGTATTCTTTTTTCCTAGCTCTGTGAGATGAGTTATTCAGTACACCCTAAAATAACATGACTTTAGACAGACAGACACGCACGCACGCACACACACACACACACACAACTCTGTCATCCTTTTTCTCTTTTCCCCTTCCCAAACCTCCAATATCCTCTTTTAAATGACTGTTGTAAGGGAGAGCAGAACATGAGGGGAGTGAGAAAAATTTTTTATCTTCTAGGCTGAGAAAGTGAAATGAATCAGTATCACCACTATTTCTCCCCTGGGAACTAACAAAGAAAAGGATAATTGTATTTTAGTTACCAAAAACTCAACATTAGCAACCAAACAATGAACAGAACAGTTTTTGCTATAAACTATGAAAGAGGGAAGTCAAGGGGGAAATTTTTTAAATGTTGAAGTCATAGCAGCATGGCATGGCTACTAACACTTCCAAAAGCAATTCTGAAGAAAATGGTGGACAAAATGCTGGGAATTCTCTATGATACTCCTCAATATGGTAAAAAGCAAAACATGAAATGGCATTGGTAGCTATGGAGGGGTTGGCAAGGTAAGGGAGGGAAGGTCCAGAAAAAGTCTATAGCTTAAAAAGCTTCTGCACAGCAAAAGAAACCATCAACAAAACAACAAGAAAGCCCACTGCATGGGAGAACATATTTGCCAATGTTATCTCTGATAAGGGTTTAATCTCCAACATTTACAGGGAACTGTGAGGAGCCAATGGATGCTTAGGAGACGGAGCTTTTGACACTGACTGGCATAGAAACTGACCAATCAGAATCAAATTTGCTGGCAGGGGAGGGCAGTTGGGGGCAAGATCAGGCCTGCAGGGGAGGGCAATTGGGGGAGAGATCAGGCCGGCAGGGGATGGCAGTTGGGGGCAAGATCAGGCCCAGGAGAGGGCAGTTAGGGACGATCAGGCAGGCAGGCAGAGGGGTTAGGGGTAATCAGGCTGGGCTAAGGGAACCACCCCCCATGCATGAATTTCATGCACCAGGCCACTAGTATAGAATAAACTTGCTTAATTAGACCTGCTTTCTGATGTAGCTAAACTTTTTTCCAGCCCAGTGAAGCACCCCAACTTCTCTTTCAGGTAATTGTCAGCAACACAGCAGTAACTATCAACATGAAGCAAATTATTATTGTAGATCATGCAGGAAGAACAAACGGTAAAATATTTAACTCTAGCAATGCTTGACTATACTCTGCACAGTGACAAAACCTGAAGTCATTTTCAAGGTCCACCATTTCTTACTTCTTTTCAGTTGGGTCAAGTTTCTAAGCTTTCGAAATCTCCATTTTCTAGCTAATGAAAAGAAAATAGAATTCCACGAGTCTCCTATCTACCTACTCCAGGACTTCTGTGAAGATCAAATGAGATGAGGCACGGGGATAATACTTCACAGACCAGGGGTGGGCAAACTTTTTGACTCGAGGGCCACAATGGGTTCTTAAACTGGACCAGAGGGCCGGAACAAAAGCATGGATGGAGTGTTTGTGTGAACTAATATAAATTCAAAGTAAACATCATTACATAAAAGGGTACGGTCTTTTTTTTTTTTTTTTAGTTTTATTCATTTCAAACGGGCCGGATCCGGCCCGCAGGCCGTAGTTTGCCCACGGCTGTCACAGACATTTGGTTAAATTGTAAAATGTTCCCACCTGGCTATAAGCAAGTTGTGTTCCTGGGCTGAAGAAACTCCAAGGAGGCTAGTAGCTAAGGAGAGGAAGCCAGGCATTGATTACTACATGACATCATTACCTGACACCCACAGCGACCATTTCCGGGCTGGGCTGGGCTGGGCTGGGCTGGGCTATGGGCTGCATTTTGCACCATGGGATCTAGGCAGCGTCAGCTGCGATTTGGTGGGCTGCCACTCCAGGGTGGTGGTGGGGCCTGTGTCCCACTTGGGGAGAGCCGAGTGCTGCTTTGGGGGAACCAGGTCCACGGCGCCATTTCTCTGTAAATGGCCAGTGCGCCTCATAGCAACCAGTCGGAGTGACACTTAGCATATTAGCCTTTAATATATGTATATATATATATATATATATATATATATATATATATATACACACACAGATTGGTAAGTCAAAAAAAAAAAAGGCTTTACAAACTGCATAATTCCAAGTATACGACACTCAGGAAAAGACAAAACTATAGAAATATGTAATAAAAATATTTGTGGTTGCCAGTGATAGGAGGGTAGTAGGAATAAAGAGGTGGAACACAGATGATTTTTAAGGCAGTGAAACTATTCTGTATGCTATTATGATGATGGATACATAACATTATACATTTATCAAAAAACCACAGAACTATCCAACACAAAGAGTGGGCCTTAATATCAATTATGAGTAACAAAGGAGGGACTTTAATAAATATGTATCAATTTTAACCAATATATCACACAATGCAAAAGGGAGTATGTGAAAATTCTCAGTACTTTCTGTTTAATTTTTCTGTAACCCTGAAACTGTTCTAAGAAATAAATGCATTAAGTAAATAAAAAAGAAAGGTATTACAGCACAATGATTCTAAGCCAACTGAGTGTGCTTACTTGGAAAATGTATTCATTATTAAAAATATGAGGAAACAGAATGGTTTGAGTTTTTATTCTGCTTTGCCTTTGTCATTATACATGCCTGGTCCCTATCCCAAATCTAATACAAATAAAAACATTTGGGCCCTAGCCAGTTTGGCTCAGTGGATAGAGTGTTGGCCTGCGATTGAAGGGTCCCTGGTTCGATTCTGGTCACGGGCATGTACCTTGGTTGCGGGCACATCCCCGGTGGGAGGTGTGCAAGAGGCAGCTGATCGATGTTTCTCTCTAATCGATGTTTCTAACTATCCCTCTCCCTCCCTCTCCATAAAAAATCAATAAATATATTTTTTAAAAAAACACATTTGGGAGTAGGCTCCTAACAAGTATATATTTATAAAAGTTCCCAAGTGATTCTACTGTCAGTCAACATGATGCAAAAGAGACAGGAACTTGTGAGTTAAACAGACTGGTCTGATCTCTGCTTTGTACTAAACTAGCATAACTTCTTTGTGCCCCAGTTTCCTCGAATGTAAAATGAGATGGTTAAACTTGCCAACTTGACAGATAAGAGCATGAACCAAATACTAAGGTCACTTTTGACTCAAAATTTCTTTCTCAACTATAGGAATATAAGTTTGAACTAAAATAATTTCTAAAGCACAAAATCCTTTACTTATCTTAAACCTAATCAAGATAGAAACAACTTTCATTGTTTTAACTAAGGTGATACAAACGACAGCTAAACTATCTTACCTGATAGAATAAACCAATGCTTTTTCTATCGCAGTTCTATCCCCACAAGAGCATTTAGTCTTTTGCAGCTGTTTCAGGTATTCAAAAAGATCAGCAAAAGTGTAAGTTAAGAATCTGAGATAACTGTAAGAAATCAAATACACTCAAGAAGGCAATCCAATAGATAAGATGTCATTATCTCTTACTAGTAGCAAATTTCCCATATTTCCTAACATTCACGTGAGCAAAGACCAGCACATACTAAATCCAATGCCAGCAGGGTTCAATTTCCATGTCTTAATTGATTTAAGTACCATGCTGAATGTCAAAAGTCTCATTCTAGAAAAATAAAAATTATCACCTAGCCTCAGCATCTAGTACATAAAAGAGCACCTGTGCACCATATAACATTGTGTGCAATAGACAATCAAGTTTTTTTCAATTTATAGTTTCAAATAGTTGTTGAGCATTTATTGTATGTCAGGTAGTATGCTGAACAATGGAACAGAATAGTGAGCAAAACCAAGTCCCGGTTCTCATGAAGTTTACATTCTAGTAGGGAAGACAAATTAATACATGCCACATAGTAATAAATGCAATTTTAAAAAATAAAGCAAGATGAGGGGTAGGGTTATTTATTGACTGGGAGGAGCCACAAGAGAGCCTTCTGAAATGATGACAAAAATATTCTATTCTTAGCTTAATCTGAGTGATAATGTGTATTCATTGAGTTTTAGATGTAGGCTTTATGCAATCTGCTATATATAAATTATACTAATTCTAAGTGTTTTTAAAGCTGGCTAAAAGATTGACCCCTGCACCCTAATGTTCATTGCAGTGTTTTATATACAATAGCCAACCTATGGAAGCAACCCAAGTGTCCATCAATAAACAAGTAGTAAAAAAAGTTCTGGTACATATATATATATGATGAAGTATTACTCAGCCACAAAAAAAAAAAAAGAAATCTTACCTTTTGCAATAGCATGAAAGAACCTACAGAGTATTATGTCAGTCAGAGAAAGACAAATACAATATGATTTCACTTAGAATCTAAAGAACAAAATAAATGAACAAACAAAACTGAAATAGACTCATGGATTGGTGGTTGCCAAAGGGGAGAGGGCTTGGGGGACTGGGTGAACGAGGTGAAGAGATTAAGAACTACAAAGTGGCAGTTACAAAACAGTCATGGGGATGTAGAGTACAGCATATCTATAATAATAAAAGTATAATATGCTAATAAGACCAGACGTCCTTCCAGACGACCTTCTGAATGAAGCCAGGGCTTCAAGGGAAGCCCTGGTCCCAGGTGCCTGCTGGCAGCTGGAGGGAAGCCTGGGTCCCGGGTGCTAGAGGAAAGCGGTGCCGGCAGCCGGGGGAAGGAAGGCCTACTCTTGCATGAATTTCATGCATCGGGCCTCTCTAGTAGTCAATAATACTTTGATAACTATGAATGGTGCCAGGTGGGAACTGGAAACATCAGGGAGAACATTTTGTAAAGTATATAATTGTCTAGTCACTATGCCGTACTGAAATCAATGCAAAATAATATTGAAAGTTTAATTGAAAAAATAAAAGCAGCAAAAATTAAAAAAAATAAAAGACTACCCCCCACTGCCTGGCTGATGTGTGCTCAGTAGTTGAGCGTCAACCTATGAACCAGGAGGTCAAGGTTCAATTCCTGGTTGGGGCACATACCCAGTTGCAGGCTCGATCCCCAATGTGGGAGTGCAGGAGACAGCTGGTCAATGATTCTCTCTCTCATCACTGATATTTCTGTCTCTCACCCTCTCCCTTCCTCTGTGAAAATCAATTTAAAAAATTTTTTTTTAAAAAAAGACTACCCTACCCAGTTCCAATGATGATTTTCTCTTGATTATCACAATTATTAATATACTCCCAAGTTTAGGGACTAAATCCTCATAGCTAAATAAAATTACACCTTCTAGAACTAAATACACGATCTTTCTGTTTCATTTGTATACTAGAGGCCTGGTGCACATATTCGTGCATGGGTGGGGTCCAGCCAGCCTGCCCTGATGGGGGCCGGTCAGGCCAGGCCAGCTGGGGGGAGGGGACGCAGGAGGTTGGCAGGCTGGCCCCACCCCTGGTAGGGGTGGAGGAGGCCAATCAGGGGCGGGCCAGCCAGGGGTAGGTGCCCCAGGCAGTTGGCGGGCCAGCTCCGCCCCCAAACGGGGTAAGGGGGCCGATCAGGGTCCAAGCCGGCTGAGGGGAGAGGCCACAGGCGGTTGGTCAGTTGGCCCTGCCCCCTGGTTGAACTCCCGGTAGAGGGAAAAATTTGCTTATTAGCCTTTTATTATATAGGATACTTCACAATTGTAATACATTTACCTCTATTACCCTACAGTTCTACTCTTAAAGTCAATCATTTAATAAGCACCTACGGTATACACACAATTTAGGGTGAAAGAAAAACAAACTATTAGCCTCTACTGTCAATAAAAGATAAAAACAGAATGGTTCTAAAAAGAAGTTGCATAACTAATCGTACATAATAAATATAAAAAGGAATACATATGTCTTTTTTAAAATACCCAATAGCCCAGCTGGTGTGGCTCAGTTGCTTGAACATCGTCCCATGTACCAAGAGGTTACCAGTTTGAATCCCAGGAAGGGCACATGGCAGGTTTTGGGGCTCAATCCCCCGTAGGGGGCGTGTAGGAGGCAGCCGATTGATGTTTTTCTCCCTCTCATTGATATTTCTGTATCTTTCTCTCCCTCTCCCTTCCTCTCTCTCTAAAATCAATAAAACGTATTTTTAAAAAAACACCCTATATTTAACTATTTAGTGCTTCTTTTTCCCACTGAACCAAATTCCCAAAGTTTCTGTTTTAGAGAGGAATGCAAGAACTGTGAACTCAAACAATTCCATGATCCATTAAGAGAAAGTCCAGCATAGTGACCAAAAGCCCATCACCCCACCACACACCCCTCCCTGCAAGGAAGAAACACCTTGCAGGAAAGAATGAGAGGAAGTAATCTGAGAGCAAGAAGAGCAGTTTCAGTGGATTGGAGTGCTAAGGGTTACTGTAGCTAAATTAAACTATAGGATACAATCTTTGTGAGGAAGAAGAAATTAGTGGCCCAAACACTTAAAGTTCTAATAGGACTTAGGACACTCTAGGCATAAAGAACATAAACAGGAGCACAGTGGTTACAAACATATACAACTTAGAATAGGTAAATCCATAGGGGCAGCAAGTGGATTGGTAGTTGCCAAGGACTTATGGGAGGAGGGAATGGGGAGTAACAACTGATGTGTACAGTTTTTCTTTTGAGGTGATGAAAAGGTTTTGGAACTTTATAAAGGTGGTGGCTGCACACTGTGAATGTAAACATGCCACTGGATTATACAGTTTAAATGTTACCACAATTTCATCTCAATTTTTAAAAACTGACAGGAAGAAAATCAGTGGGCAAGCCAGAGAACACTGGGAAATAAACCAGAACAGACCAGATTATTAAAAATTTCAAAAAGGGCAGAAAAATTTAACCAGATTCAAATAGATAACAGATATTTTTAGACATCTCTTCCTGGTTTCTTAATTAAATCGGACATAACTGTTTAATTAGGGAACCCAATTTGCATCACGTGAGGAAGGTGTAACTATGAAGGAAATATAAAAGCTGGTGCAGGTATAAGCACAGCTACTCAGTGGAGGTGGATATGTGCTTTATCACTAATAAAGGTTGTGTCTTTTAAAGCATATAAATGGGTAATGTAAAAAAAGCACAATGTTAAAAGTGGGAAATAGCACAAGTTCCCTCAATTTTTCTGGTCTCCCTACTTTTACACTCTTCATAATGTCACTTTGTAGTCGTTCCCCACCTCTTGAATCTGAACTGGACTGATAACATGCTTTGGCCAACAGAAAACACTGAAAATGCCAGTTTGCCAGTTTTGAGCCTAGGCCTCAAGAACTTCTGCATGCTTCCATACCTTTCTCTTGGAAATATGCTCTGCCACTGTGGAACAAGTTCAAGCCAGCCTGCTGTATATCTAAAGGCACGTGGCCCAGTCACCCAGTTATCTGGCTGACACCCAGCCAACCCCTAGACATGAGAGTAAGACCACCCTAAATAAGCTAGTCTTAGACTATCTACTAACTAAGCCATGAGAAATATGAGCAAGACCATAAACAATCACTTAAGCCTGGCCGAGATGGCTTTAGTACCAGGCTGATCTAAAGACTCAAGAGCAGCAGCAAACAAATGAAGCTTGGAGTGGTTTGTTATATATATCAATAGCCAACATACTAATGATAGCCGTGATAACAGAAAAGGGCCATTAATCTGGCATGAAAACTAGTCATCAAATACTAATTTGTTCAGTGTGGTTTACGTTTTATATACAGATATACAACTATAACTAAAGAGAAAAAGAAAACCTAACTATTAAAATACTCTGTGATTGGTAAGCCACCCTTACCCTTTTTACTAAAAGTACTTAAAACCATTACAAACATAAATGCAATATTTTATAACAAGGCATTTGGAAAACAACTATCACATGACAGCAACTGACTGTACATAGAAGGGAAGTATTTTTATGACAACTGAAATTGGAATTGTTAGGTTTTTTTCCTTTTAGGTAAGAAAATTCTCCAGGGACTTCTAAATTTTCTAGGTGTTACTATGGAGACTTAATTTTCAGATGCACTTGACTATAAGAGCAACTTTTTAATATAAAGCAATCAAACATTACTTCAAAAAGTCAAAAATTCTAACCATACTAATTCAATATCTACCACAAAAAAATCTAACGTATTTCAATAGGCAACAGAGATCTCTCTTATCTTCAGTGAAAAACTAGCACTGCTTTAATGGTCAAGTCACTGACCTATTGCTGCCAATATCAACAAGTTCTATCTATTGCTGAGAGGGTAATTTTGTATGCAAGACAAGGACCAAGGCACTCATGACTGAGTCACTTTTTTAAAAAAGGCAATGAAACCTTTACTAATTCTTAAAATCATTTCTGAGTTTCACATGATCTTTTTACTAACCCAGTTATCAAAAAGTAAAATCTGTTTTTAAAGCATTTAAAACAAGTGAAAATTCCTGTGTTGGTTTAACAGCATTAAATTTTAAACACACTTAACATATCCAGATAAATTCTCAGAAGGAAACAATTTAGTTGATTATATTTAAGCATTCTAAATGCTCTTCTCCTTTGTAAATGAGGTCTGTGGGTGTTAGAGAAGTTCAATGTCCAGGACTATCTTACAAATGCACTGGTACATTCACAAAAGCTACCAAAAAAGGATTTTCCATCCATTAATGTTTTACTATATAAAAAAGGTAGAGATATTCAATAAAACTCTAAAATATTTCAAAGAATAGCATAATTTATTTGATAGAAAGAAGTAAAGAATGACTAAATTTATGGTTAACAAATATTCTAGAAAAATTGCATTCTCTCTTTTAAGAGCACTAGTCTCATATATAAAAAGGTGAATATAGGCTTTCTCAGACCATGGCACAAAACCTAACTTCCTGCCCTCCAAGTACTGCCCTCGGTTAAATTACAGGTTACCCACTCGTTTTGATACGAAGCCTGCAATATACATGAACCTCACCATGTTACATTAATTTCCTGCCCTAAAATAGCTAGTCTACAACTCCTACCCTCCTTTTCTTTTCCTTCTTCTCTCCAAGTAAAATATCATATGCCACAATTCTAGTTCATCTTTTACCCCTCTCCTTTTTAAATGTTTTAGCATTCAATCAAAATATAAAGGGATTACAGAACCACCTCAAGAAACAGTGTTTTCTAAAACCTCTAAGAAAAACCTTTCCTAAACAGCTATAACAACCAACTAATCTACCCCAGGAAATAAATAAATCTCCTTATTTATACAGGGTGGGACAAAGGTAAGTTTACAGTTGTTTGTATGGAAAATAATACAATAAATAATAATATAAGAATAAACTCTGTGTACTCACAACTGTAAATCTACTTTTGCCCCACCCTGTATATGCTGCAAATTCTCACTGTCCCCAGACACATAAAGTCTACAGTATGACTATTTTAATCTATTTCCTTTTCAAAAACAGTAACACTCCTCTAATCAGGAAGACTTCTAGAAACATTAAGCTTAGAAAATCAAAACCCTGGAGACAGAAAATAATTATTAATAGCTAACATGTATTGAATCTACCTACTCTGCGCCATGCTGTGTTTTTCATGCATTAACCTCCACAATGGCACTGTGAAGTAAGTACTATTATCATCAGAAGAAAGTCAAATTCTCAAAGTAAGTCATTTTACTCAGGTTCAATTAGTAATTGTTGAAACTGGGATTCTAAAGCAATCTAACTATACAGAGCTTTGCATTCTTTAAGTGAAAAAGCATATATATTACAGACCAAGCTTTATAAAAGCAACCCCCCAGATCTTCCTTACAATCTACAGTATTGATTAATATTAGTAATCTCATTCAGAGCATAAGTCTAACAATTTGGTGATATAGATCTCCCTGTTCACAGTTACTAAGGTGCAGCACATCTGACAGTTTCTTTTCTTTTTTTTTTTTTTTTTTTTTAGTATGTTTGTTTTTTTCAGAGGGAGAGAAAGAAAGAGATAGAAACATCAATGATGAGATAGAATCACTGATCGGCTGCCTCCTGCATGCCCACTACTGGGGATCAAGCCTGCAACCAGGGCATGTGCCCTCAACAAGAATTGAACCAGGACCTCCTGGTTCATGGGTCAACGCTCAACCAATGAGTCACAACGACCAGGACAGGTGCAGCACATTTGTAGGAACAGGTAGTATTACTACTAGGACCAAACCACATTAATGAGTTGGGGAGATTGGAGGGGAGATACATGCACACACAAGGAAAGATGACATTTATTATTAAAAAGCTACTACATTATCATACTAAATAGTCCTAAGCTGTTATATTTTCGAACTCGGCTGTTTCTATATCCTTCAGAACAGCAAAGTACCTGGTATTCATGACAACTGAAGTACAGCAGTTCCTCCACTAACATCATCATTTCATTATAATATTAATGAGATGCTATAGGAACTTAACTACTGTTTATATCAACTGTCCTATGGTAAAACTGCTTTTCTTATACAGAATTTTGCTTAAAATTATAGAACCTATCAACATTAAGTGAGAACTCACTGTATCATAAAATGGTATCAAAAATCATTTTCAGCATTATCTAAAATATAGATTTTAGAACAATTCCTACAAAAGTTTGAAATCATTTTTCTAAGAAGTTTAGGATGATAGTATTCCCCCATCTCTCAATTCAAACTCTTATTCTCTCTTCTTCCTTAGAAGGCAAACATTCTCAAATCCTTGTTTTCTGTCCACTTCTAACTTGCACACCCCAACTTAATAGTCAAGCTTCTCAAAGAGTAGCCTACACTCATTATCTTCCACTTCCTTACCTCTGTCCTCTTTGCTATATCTTCTGTATCCAGCTTTCCAGTTAAGTTATTTTTGCTAAAGTCATCAATGTCTCCTTATTCCTAAATCTAATAAACAGTTTTCAGGTCTTATTTGCCCTTTTAAGCTGGGATTTAACATTTCAGGTCCCTTTTTCCCCTACCCTCCTCATCTTTTAAATTCTGGTCAGTTGTCTTCCACATTGCCACTCTCCTGTTCCCCTCTACCTTACTACTATTTGCTGGACTCATTTTCCTCTGTCTGTCCTTCAAATGTTGGATGGTCCCTGGCCACCTTCTCTTCTGTTAAGAATCCTCAAAAGATTATCTTAACTTCCATTCAACCATGCTATATACTACACCTCTAACTCTCTTGCCCGCACAACTCCCCTGGCAACGTTCCAAAGCCTCCCACCCATCTTCAGGCTGCTCAAACTCAACATGGCCACAACTGAACTGATCTTGGAAAGCCAAAGAATAGAGCGCTGGAAAGTGTACATGTACAGGGAGTTTTATTTTGTTAGCAGTGGGGGATGTTCCCTATTATCCACTGGGTGAATGATTTTATTATCCTAAAATCATTATCCATCCAAGCTTTCAAGACAAATAGCTGGGGGACATGCCTGACTCCTTCCTTTTCTTTTTTCTTTTTCTTTTTTTAAATATATTCCATTGACTCTCTACAGAGAGGAAGGGAGAGCGATAGAGAGCCAGAAACATCGATGAGTGAGGAACATCGACCAGTCGCCTCCTGCACACCCCCCACGGGGGATGCGCCCGCAGCCAAGGTACATACCCTTGACTGGAATCAAACCTGGGACCCCTCAGTCCGCAGGCCGACGTCCACTGAGCCAAACCGGCCAGGACTCCTTCCTTTTCTTGACCCAAAGAGCCAAATAAATCATCAAATACTAAAGTAAGGTTGTAAAACATTATTATTTTCAAATCCCCTCCCTTCTCTTTACTCCCTCATCATTTCTCAACATTAGCTTGTTTAGGCTTTCCCATAATATTTATAATTGCTTATGGCTATCATACTTATCATATAACATGTATATTTCTTCATTAACCTGCAAACTTAGTGACAGGAAACCGTGTCTTGTTCTTTTTATCCAATGCACCTAGGAACATATAAAGAGTAATAAACATAAATCTGGTGAATGAGTGATTCCAAGAAGCTAAGTAACACCTCTAAAGATGTACAATTTCTTAACAGTAGAGTAGGAATTTATGTGTACTTCATCTTGCCAGCATTTTTCAATAACTAAGTACCATCATGGTACAGCAATAGCATATCAGCAGTACTCTGCATATTCAAAGTGACAAAATATTCTTTTTCTTATGTTTCTACGTATATTTTAAGTTTTCTATAATGATCACACATCACTTTCATAATCAGTGAGAAAACTATTTTTAGAACAAACATGAATGAAAAATCTTTTGTTTTTAGGACATGTTGTGAAACTGGAAGCTGGAGTGGAGTGGATGCATTAGGAATCTAAGAGAAAAAACCAAAAAAGAGGTACTGCTTTAACTGAACTTGAGTTAAGCTCATCCAGTGACTGTAAATAGGTTTACAGTTTCATCTTAGCCAGTCAATGATTTACATGAAAATTGATCTTTCAACCAAAGATGTTGGCTAATAATGGGGGCAAGGAATACATGAAAATTTATCTCAAATTCTTTTTTCAGATTTGAACTCAGTCATAAAAATACAAGAGGAGAATTTAAGTGAATATCTGTACCACCCATTTCAAAGTGTTATCTGAATCTCTGGACCCTTTTAGGGGACCCATGAGGCCAAAACTATTTTCATAACAATAATAAGATGACATTTGCTTTTTCATACAATAGAGTTTTCCAGAAGCAACATGTCCTCTGATAAATATTGCAAGAGTTTAAATGCAGAGGCAGATATGAGAATCCAACTATCTCCTATTAAGCCAGAGACCTGCAAAATTGTAAAAATCCTCAATAATCTTTTATTAGAGAAAATAAGATTTTTTTCATTAAAAAAGGCTTATGGTAACATGTAAAGGACTTATTGTTTCTTAATAAATTAATATTTATACATTTCTCAGTTTTAATTTCTAATGTGGCAAATGTCTACAGATGTAACCCCACATGAAAAAGAGCTCCTCGGGATCCTCAAAAGGGATCCTGAGACCAAAAGTTCAAGGACCGCCAATTTATAGAGCTTGAGGAAGGGGCAAGCTTCTCTAAGCATGACCCCAAAGCAAGATCAACCAACAGTTATGTTGACATAAATATTTTAAACTTCTATACATCCAAAATTAAACATAAGCAAAATTACAAGAAAAGTTGACAAATTGGGGGGAATACAACATACAACAATGGGTTCATAGTATTTACATATGAAGAGCTCTTTCGCATCACTAAGGAAAAGTCAAACACCCACCAAAGCACCAAAAACACCAACAAATTAGCAGAAATCAAACACCATGCTTCATTTAAATCCCCATTTTATTGATTTTAGGGAGAGAAGAAGGGAGAAGAGGGGAGGATAGGAGGTATGGAGAGTGGGAGAGAAAAATATCGATGTGAGAGAGATAACATCAATTGGTTGTGTCTAGCAAGAGCTCCAACCTAATACCAAACCAGAAACCTAGGCATATGACCTGACCAGGAATCGAACCTGCTTCCTTCATGTGCAATGGATGACACTCTAACCAACTGAACCACACTGGCCAGAGCTAATCCCTATCTTATGTGTTCACAACAAGTTACTTTTAAACTTAAATTGCTACTACTGGAATTCTATTTTAAAGGTGCTTAGGGGATTTACTGTTCAGGAATCCAGAAACAAATACTTTTGCAAAACCAAAGGACATTTTAAAAAATAACTTAGGTTTCTTGATAGACAATACATGTTTAGTAAAAAATAAATAAATAAAACTAATATATTTGAATAATAGGATTATAAGTATAACTGGATTATAAGTATAAATATACATATTTTGAAGAAATTATTTTATCTCTATATTGTTGCAGTCAATGCAATTACACTGCACACACTTATTAACAATGTGCTGTTTTACTTATTCTTATGAATTTATTCCCATGTTAAATATTCTTCTACGTCATCATTTTTAATCCTACTGAATAAATACCATAGAATTATTGAAAAGATTAAATAAGTGTACTGTACAGCATGGTGGAAGCACTATTTAAGTAGTTTTATTATTATTAGTCCCAGGCTAAAATTTTCATAAACACACATGTATATCTAAATTTGTGCACTACCCTAATTTTTTTTTTCTTAAAATAAAGTCCCAGAAGTATAACTCATACTCTTCTGAAGTACTCTCCAGAAAGAATATATAAATTTATTTTCCTTCAGCAACACATCTCCCAAAACGCTGTCACCAACTATTATATTTTTAATTTTTGCCAATGTATTGGAGAGCAAGGGTATTTTTGTCTCATTTTATTTTTGTGTTTCATCATTTATACTAAATTGAACACTCTTTCTTTCACATGTTGACTAATTTTATTTCTCCTTATGTGAAATGTCAAAATACTTTAAAGTGGCCTGGCTGATGTGGCTCGGTAGTTGAGAATCAAACTATGAATCAGGAGATAACAGTTCGATTCCTGGTCAGAGCACCTGCCCAGGTGGCAGGCTCTATCCCAAGAAGTGGGCCTGTAGGAGGCAGCCGATCAATGATTCTGTCTCATCATTTATGTTTCTTTTCTGTATCTCTCTCCCTCTTTCTTCCTCTCAATAAAAATATATTTAAAGAATATATTTTTTAAAGTAAATTAGTCCAATATTCATGGTCAGAAGAGTCATATATTAAATTTCACTAAAGCGTACGCATTACCATTCTACATAAACACGTTTGCTTTTATAATACACTTTTATAAAGAGAATTATATGCATTCATTCCATAACTCTCAAGTTAGCATCTTCCACTAATATTTTAAAAACAAAAACACGACTGCCAAAGTCTAAGAGGGGGTTAGGGTTCAAATTAAAGTCTTTAAAACTACCTAATTATGCATCACAGCATCTCCATTAATACATTTATTTAAAAGAATAGAGCATTGACATGAAAAATGTTCAAAATATATTAACAGTGAAAAAGGAACACAGAACAGTTTGTATAGCATGATCTAGTTATAATTTATATGGTGCATATTTAATACAGAATTGGAAAGAAGAGAAAACCAGTTGCTGTCCTAGGTGCTAGGAACCCAGTGGTGAGCATGATAGGCAAGATCTTTTCCTGTTTCCCTAGAAGAGCTTACATTGAACTCTGATTGTTAATAGGTATCCTGACTTTATTTGGATTTACTTTTAGTATTAAGCCACAATATATTACAACAATACAATTTTTCTCAATTGCTTCCCAAATATAACTTTGAATCCAAGGAAAGTAAAAAGGAATATAGCTAACATACTACTTTCTGGATTTTAGAGCAGGAATTATGATACAGAAAATTTAGGAAGTTATACACACATACACACACACACACACACACACACACTATATATATATATATATATATATATATATATATATATATATATATATAAGAAAAAAGTCTCAAAATCATTTTTGTCTTATTTATACTCAAATTCTTTTTCATTATCCAAATCTAAAGTTCAATTGATAATATATTTCATTAAAATGTTAAGTTGCAGAATACTGATATAATCCCAATTTTGCTTAAAAACCATTTTTAGTAGTATATATAAATGCTGTACACTCCTAAAAAATGTCTTGAACTAACTTACCAGAAATTTCTGGAGATAGGCATAGGTGGAAAGTGGACAGATGGGAATCAAGAAAACTTTACACTTTTTATTGTGTATGCTTCTATACTCTTTGAGTATCTGTGGTAAAATAACATCTTTATGATAAAAATGAGAAACAAAATATTTTAAAGTTTCACTGCCAGAAGAAGAACCAGGCATTTGGGCCCATCAAAATTTCCCTATATAGCACCTTAATGTCCATCTATATGGAATTGCGTGAATAAAAAAATCATTGCTATACAGGTATAAAAAGCAGTAAGGAAGAGCTCCATACACTGTGATTTCCAGGATTTTTGTTTAGTAAAAAAACACAAGATGAAAAATAAAGTATAAGCTTTATCTAATAAGGAGAAATATGAATAAATATACATACATACTTTTAAGTAATCCAAAACTAATATAATTGATTACCTCATATTATAGTTTTGGAACCATGTAAATATTTTAAATAATTATAAAACAAAATTAGATCAAAATGCAAATAGGTTACTGCTAAAAATTGACAGCAAAATGAAGTATGTATCAGTTGACTTAACCTCAGAAAAATCATTTTAAATGATTTTAAGACAGTAATTCAACTGAAAATCCCTAGAATTTAAATTGCAAGAATTCTTAAACTGTTTTCAGCAACCATTTCCTACAATTTCAAAATAGCAATACTACTAATACATATATGGATATATGTAAATAATAAAGCAAGACATTCACTACTCTCAAGATTTCAGCATAAAAGAAAAGAGCTATACATACAAAGCTTAAAAAATTAAAGAGAAAATTCTAAACCCCTAATCTTAAAAGCAAATTTGGAAAAATTAGTGTGAACTCATGGTGTTTGTTTCTCATTTAAATATTCATACAATAAATTCAGCAAGTTACAGAATATAAAATCAAAACAAAAATCAGCCGTATATTTTTATACACTACCAATATTCTGAAAAGGATATTAAGAAACAATTCAGTTTACAGTAGCATTACAGTTTTTTAATTTATTAGTACCCATTAGGAATAAATTTAATCAAGGAGGTATAATACTTGAAAACTATAAAGCATTACTGAAAGAAGTTAAAGAAGACTTAAAAAACAGAACGACATCCCATGTTCATGGATCAGAAGGCTTAATATTGTTAAGATGTGAATACTAACCAAAACAATGTATAGAGATTCAACACAATCCCTATCAAAACCCCAAAGTCCTTTTTTGCAGAAATGAAAAATGGGATCCTAAAATTTGTATGGCAATACAAAGGATTCTGAATAATAATAACAATAATAAATATATCATTAAAAAAGCCAAGTTGATCTACTTAAACTTCCCAATTCAAAACTTACTACAAAGCTACAATAATCAAGAGAGTACACTACTGGTGTAAAGACAAAAATATAGATCAATGGAATAAAATTGAGTGTCCACAAATAAGCCTATGCATCTATGGTCAACTGATTATCAACAAAGGTGCCAAGACCATTCAATGGGAAAAGAACAGGCTCTTCCACAAATGGAACTTAGACAACTGGACCCTCACCTTACACCACATAGAAAAATTAACTCAAAATGAATTAGGGACCTAAATATGAGAAATCTATAATAATAAACGCATAATATGCTAATTAGACCGGACAGCCAGATGACCTTCCAGAAGAAGCAGGGGCTGCGAGTGCCGTGGCTGCAAGGGCCGAGCCCCTTGCATGAATTTTGTGTATCGGGCCTCTAGTAAGACTATAAAATCCTTAGAAGAAAACATATGGGTAAACCTTCATGACTGGATTTGGGAATGCTTTTTCAGACATGACACCAAAAACACAAGGAGGAAAAAAGAAGTACTATAGGTACATTCAATTTCATCAAAATTTAAAACTGTGCATCAAAGAACACTAGCAAGAGAATAAAAAGACAACCCACAATATGGGAGAATGTATTTTCATATCATATACCTGATAGGGGTCTAGTATGCAGACTATATAAAGAAACTTTACAACTGAACAAAAAGACAACCCACTTCAAAAAAGACCAAAGGACTTGAAAAGACATTTCTCCAAAGGAGATATACAACAAGCCCACGAAAAGATGCTCAACAGTATCAGTCATTTACGGAAATGCAAATTAAAATCACGATATCAGTTCATACCAACCAGGATATCCATTATCAAAAAATGGAAAAGAACAGGTTTTGGAAAGGATGTGGGAAAATCAGGACTCTTACACACTGAAGTGTAAAATGGTACAACCACTGGGAAAACTGTTTTTCAGTTTCTCAGTAAATTAAACATAGAATTACCATGACCCAGCAAATCCATTCCTAGGTAAATACCCAAGAAAACTGAAAATTGCTCAAACAAAAACTTGTACACAAATAGTCAAAGCAGCACTGTTCAAAACAGCCAAACTCTGGAAATAACCCACCAACTAAACAGATAAGTAAAATGTGGTATATTCAGTCAATGGAATATTATTCAGCCATAAAAAGCCATGAAATACTGATACATGCTATAACATGGATGCACCTTGAAAACATTATCCTAAGTGAAAGAAGCCAGATACAAATACAAACAGCAAAATTAAAGCTATTTAAGAGGTTCAAGTATTCAGTAAAAGAAACCATATTGTTTATTTATATTTCTCACTCTCTGGGAAAGCTCTTAAATTTATATATTTAAATGCACTTGTACATCAAGTACATATTGTCTTAGAGACACAAAAAAAGGTCCTGGAAAAATTAAAAACTTCATAAATCCCCACAATACAATTACAAGTCTAAGTACATCCATAATGATGGAGCCGAGCCTGTTCATATTTAAATACTCTCTCTTTACATTATCTCTTGCAGGATAAGCTACTTGGAAAAAAAAAGAAATTTGTCAGGTTTCATTGTTCTAAATCTCTCTTCTATACTCTCCAAATAAAATCCTGGAAGACTTGGGGGTTTTGTAGTAGCTGGACAGGTTCAATGTTTCAAAGGTACTATGCTTACTAACTAGTGCAACCTAGCACATGAGTTCTTTCATTCATTCAGCTATACATCCAAAGAGTTCAGAACTACTAAGCATTAAGCACATAGTATAAGTGCTGTATCTCTGCCTCTTTCCTTTTCCTACTATTGTTCTTTCATATTTAAACAAAAGCCTAGTAACTTTATAATTTTTTTTATCAAAACTTAAATGTTCCGAGAAACATCAGTGATAGCTTGATGACCTAGCAAGTCTATACCACGTAACCACCATGTATATAGTATTCATCTAACTACCATAACAAATTGCCTTTAACTCAAATATGTACTACATGACCCAATACAGAAAGCACTGTGCTCCACACTGCAAAAATACAAAGCTGAGGATAATATTTTTTGCCATACTGGAATTTATAATTCCCTAGAGAGAGACAAAAACAAGTTAACTAGAATACACAGTAGAAGAGAAAGGGGAGGATAGAGGGTGCTACGGGAGTCGCATGCCAATTGCCTTGGGGTAAGGCATGGAAGACTAAGTGGCTGAGTTGCCTTTGGGACTGTGAAAGCTGGATATGTCTTTGAAACAGAAGGGGAGAGAACATAAGAGAAAGAATAGACTAATGAAATTCCATCAGGACCATGACAATAACAACATCTAACAAGCATATCAATAAGAATTTCAATGTACACTTTAACAGTTGTGCTAAAATATGGGAGAAAAATTACTACCTGCTATGGCAAGCACATGACAAAGCAATGAGACAAATCAGTGAAGTGTTTTAAAACCACATACACTTTATAATAGACTATATGATCAGACAGAATGACAACAATATTACAGAATAATATAATTCCTGAACAATATTTTAAACCTTCACTGTCTAATACAATAACCACTAGCAACATATGAGCACTTAAAATGTGGCTACTCCAAATTAGGAACAACTATAAGTGTAAAATATCCAATAGGTTGTAAAGATTTAGTACCAAAAAAGTAAAATATCTCAGTAAATTTCAACTTGATTACATGTTGAAATAATATTTTGAATACATTGGATTAAACAAAATATGTTATTTAAAATTACACATGTGACTCACATTTGTGCCTTGCATTATATTTCTATTGAATAGCTCTGGTTTAAACAATTGCTTAATATTAATATTGTTCAGATTTATGTACTTGCTTCATATTGTTTCTTCATGTTGGTATCACTATAATCATTTGATCATAGTGATACAATGTAACATCTCAAAACATGTATGCCTCAGTGTCTAGATACTGAAAGATGAGAAACCAACCAAAAAAGTTTGTCAGCTTCTTAACTAACATTTCGGAGGAAATATAGAAAAAACAATCAACTAATAACTTTTTCAGATACATTTACCAAGCAGTTAATACTCTGGGCACTGGTGGCTGACATCATGAGATTATGTTAGGTAAGAACTACTTAATGATACAAATACATGGGATCTAGGAAATAGGAGAGTGGGCACTGAAGAACAATTAAAGAAATCAGAAGATGACAGCTGTACAGCGAGACCTGCAGAAGAATCAGGCCAGATCCCAGTAGTAAGACGAGGACTCCAGGAAAAAGGAAAATTAGAGAGGGTGGGGCAGAATCTACAGAATGCCTGATAAAACTTGAGGGGGAAAAACTAAGATTATGATCATTGCAAACAGTGCAAGAAAAGATAAATGGCAACAATAAAGTATTTTTTAAAAAATAAAAGCAAAGAAAATGCGATTGTCAATTTGAAAAGTTTCATAGTTCCTTAAAATATTAAACAGGCCCTAGCTGGTTTGTCTCAGTGGATAGAGTGTCGGCTTATGGACTAAAGGGTGCCCGGTTCGATTCCGATCAAGGGCACATGCCCAGGTTGCAGGCTCAATCCCCAGGAGGGGGCGGGCGTGAGGCAGCCGATCAGTAATTCTCTGTCATCATTGATGTTTCTATCTCTCTCTCCCTCTCCCTTTCTCTCTGAAATCAATAAAAATGAAATCAATCAATTTTAAAATATATATTAAACAGAATTACCATACAACCTAGCAATTCTACTACTAAGTATACATCCAGAAGATCTGAAAATGTGCCCGCACAAAAACATGTTTACAAATGTTCATCATTCATCCTAGCCAAAAGGAGACAGCAATCCAAATGTCCATCAATTAATGAATGGATAAAAAAGTGATGGCATTTCCATACAATTAAATATTATTTATCAGTAAAAGAGAACAAAGTGCTGCTGATAAATGCTGTACCAGAAATGAGCCTATAAGACATTATGGAAAATAAAAGAAGCCAGTCACAAAAGGTCACATATTATATGATTTGATTTATATAAAATGTCAAGAATAGGAAAATCCATACAGAGTAATTAGTGGTTGCCTAGAGCTGGGAAGAAGGGGAATGTGGGGAATGACTGCTAGTGGGTACAGGATTTCTTTTAGGGGTAATAAAAAATGTTCTAAAATTAAAACTGTAATGGTTACATGACTCTGTGAATACACTAAAAACCACAACTTTTTGAATCAATTTTATGATATGTGAGTTATATACCAATAAAACTGTTTTATAAAAGGAAATGTGATCATTGTACACTACTTCCTTCTGCTAAGAATATTGCTTATTATCTAGGTATTGAGTATTAATCATTTAAGTTATAACTTACATAAATAATGATAAACTAAAAATAGTGGCAGAATTATATTAGCATGATAGCAAAAGGAAAATGAGAATGACAATAAATAGTATCTACCATAATGAAAAGACAATAAATATTTAAAAATAATTTTAAGAAATAGACAAAGAGTATACTAATTAAAAGGATGATAAAAACTACTAGAGGAAACAGCCTCTGGGAAATAAAAATGGGGAATAGGAGACTGGCTTCCATAATAAGACTTTTTGCACTATTTGATTTCTCTCAATAATATTACTGTATTACTTTATAAAAATAAAAAATAAAATTTTTTTAAATGACAAAAGAGTGCTTGGTTTACGAGCAGAATGAAACCGTGCGCTCTTGAAGAGGTAAAAGGCACAGGCTTCATTGACATTGACGCACTCTGCGCCTCTGATCTCTCAAGAGAACAGGTTTTTTCATCTAAGATATTAGAAAAATGGAAAGTTAGAGGAAAAAATTACCCTTTGTCTTTTTCTTTACCATAAAATAAGCAACTATTCCCAGAAAAAACACAGATATTATCTACCTGACACTGTAGATCATTTTCAAACACAGTAAGAAGTATTTTAAATGTGCTACTAAGTGTTCATTGAATGCATTTTACCTCTTATTGCCATGAGAAGCATTCTCTCAACTTCACTTACTCCCCATCTAATGCACATTCAGAAAAATAAAGATTTAATAATCTAAAACATTTAGATTTAGTGATAAAAAGCAAGAGGAATTTTCTAGAGTAACTGATTTAATTTTTGTCTTAATTCTAGCACTCTTATGCTAAAGCCAGGGTCAATTCAGGTATGTATGCAACAAAACATAATTCCGTACTAGAACTAACCTATAAACATTCAGATTATACATAAGAAAATGGGCCCTGGCCAGTGTGGCTCAGTTTGTTGGGCGTTGTCCTGCGCACTGAAAGGTTGCTGGTTCAATTCTGGTCAGGCCAGGTTGCTAGCTTAATTCCCAGTGGAGGCAACGCAGGAGGCAAGGCCATTGATGTTGGGCTCTCACATCAATGTTTTTCTCTTCTACCTTCCTCTCTCCCTAAAAACCAATAAATGGAAGGGAGGGAGGGTAGGAGGGAGGGAGGGAGGGAGGGAAGGAGGGAGGGAGGGAAGGAAGAAAGGAAGGAATTGGAATGCTGGCTGTCTCCAGGAAAGGGAACTGGTAGTTACAGAGCAGGAGCAAGAGGAAGACGTCACTGAGTACCTTTTAAATTCTGAATAGTGTGAGTAAATTCTATTTTTTAAAGCAAAATATGTAAATAAGCGTGTAACTGTTTATCATACAATATCCAATTAATAATATTTTGGTGTTTACTACATCCTATATAGTAAAAGCCTAATATGCAAATCGACCGAATGACAAAAACAACTGGTGGAATGACCAGTCGCTATGATGTGCACTGACCACCAGGGGACAGACGCTTAACCAGGTGCTGCCCCCAGACCAAAGGCCCCAGGCCAGCCAAGGTGAGTACCAGCGGGAGGTCCCGATCACCCAGCCAGTTGCCCCACAGATCGGCCCTGACTGCTGGCCAGGCCTAAGGAGCCTACCTGTGCACAAATTTTGTGCACCGGGCCTCTAGTATAAACATGATATATGTATATACATACAATTACATTTAATATTGAAACCATACCAACTCAAAGCATCCCTCTTCCTTTCAGAGTTGAAATAATGTATATAGTATCAAAGCACTGAAATTCCATTAGAACAGCAGATGAAATGTAATACTATCAATATGATGACAAGCATAACTTTAGTACCTCCAAATATTCAGGTGCAGCCTCTACAAACTCAAAAGTCTAAGAGTAGTAATTTGATGCAGCTCAGTAACTTCAACACAAGTCATGAAAAAAGTGGTTATCAATGTAAATGATTTAACTGATTTTAAGAATAATGAGTAGGGGGGGAGGTTGGGGTTAATGGGGGGATGAGGGCATATTTGTAATACCTTAACCAATAAAGAAATAAAATAAATAAATAAATAATAAAAAAAAAGAAATAATGAGTAGAGAGAATCACATTTTTAAGATAGGTTAGCCTTCTTTACAAAGAAATAAAAAACAACCTTTTATATCAAATTAGCCAATTAAGCCCCTAAGAATTTCTTAAACATTCAGAAAAGAAAAAAGTACTTTGCCAAGACTGTCCTTTTTCTTCAGATCAACAATTAAGATACCCACTTTTTTGCCCTGGCCAGTGTGGCACAATTGGTTCTAGAGTGTCATTCCATACACCAAAAGGTGGCGGTTCGACTCCTGGTCAGGGCAGCACATACCCAGGTTGTGGGTTAAATCCCCTGTTGGGTGGATACAGGAAGCAACCAATCAATTAAAAGAAAAAAAAAAAGATACCTACCCTTTTCAACTCTCATTACATAGGCCATACAACATGTATTTGGTAAAGTTACTCTCTAATAACCAATCATAACTCATAAGAAAGCTTAAATAACTCCATGCAGTGCCTTCAAGTATTCCACAAACCGAAAATATGGGCAGGAGAATATCTAAACAGCAACTCCATATATGCCACAGAAAAAAAAACTAGGACAATAAACCTTAAATCAGATAAAATGCTGTGTCTGAGTAATAAATGTAGATGGACAGTCAGGCTAGTGTGGCTTAGTGGTTGAGCATCAACTCATGAACCAAGAAGTCACTGGTTGATTCCTGCTCAGGGCATATGCCTGGGTTGTGGGTTCAATCCCCAGTGGGGGGCATACAAGAGGCAGCTGATTGAAGTTTCTCTCTCATTGATGTTCTATTTCTCTATCCCTCGTCCTTCCTCTCTCTCTAAAAAAATCAATAGAAACATGTTAAAAACAACAGCCCAATTAAATGTTTTTTATTAAATGTAGATGGAAAATGGAAGAAAGAATTGGAAACAATACTATGAGTTAGCATACTGAAGACTTTAGTACCTTTATCCATCATATCACTGAAATTCAACTAGAGTTGGTCAACCAGACAGAGATGAGATGACCCAGTTCTTTTTTTCATTATTTCTGTGACCAACAAATTTAGAGAATGTTTGATATAATGAGAAGTTATTACAGAACCCCAGCTATCCAGAAGAGACTTTCCTGACTCCTACTATTTTAACAGAGAGTGAAGGTAGTATAAATTAACCTTCTCTAGATCAACATTTTGAACAATTATCATGATGATTTCCCCTGGAGCTGTGTAAAACTACACTAAGTAATCCCAATATGCTTGTTTTCCTGAATTGTTAGCCTATTCTTTTTGTCAGTATCAGTATCCATTCAGTCTCTTCTAATTTTCAATTTTAGAAAACCAGACAATTGAATGAATTAGAACTGTGTTAAATAATAATAAAGAAGTTTAAATAATAGCCTAAAAACCAACCTATGAGCAAACTGTATACATCATTTATTTGTCTGGGGATGTCAGCTGCTCAGTAGCTTTCTTGCTTTATTTCCTGTTTCCCAAAAGGTGATATTTCAAATAACCCAACTCCAACTCCACATTGGTGCATAGCTGTTATTCTTTAAAAAACAAACAAACAAAAAAAACCCTGCAGGTACAGTTCCAGACCTAACAAATGTCCAAAAGATACTTAACTAACTTGTTCATTGGTTGTGTACATGCAAGCAAAAAAGAAGAAAAAGAACATGTAGAACACTGTACAACCTATAAGAAAAGATGGAGATAAATAATAATCCTTAATAATGGCTAATTTGGAGAATCACATTCTAGTATCACCTAGAAATATAAATACATATATACACCAGATTTATTTATAATCAGTATTTTTCAATAAAAACCAGTGCTCTGAATGAACATTAAACAAAAAAATAGCATATATTACTTATTTTTTTTGTTCTGCCATAAGCCCTAATATTTTCATTTTCAATGTTTTTCTTCATAAGTTTTCCCTAAAATCTTAAAATAATTGAGGATTTTTTCCAATGTTAACTATAAGTATTTAAGTACTATATCTGCTAACAGGCATTCCTGAAACTAATTTCAAAAGCAGTACTAATAATGAAAGTCACTGCTAAATTATTCTAAAAGCAAAAAGTATTTTAGCTTATCTCTGGAATCGTAGAGTTAAGGTAAGAATCAATCCATTATCTATAACATACAAATAAAAAACAAGGGCTCTAGAATCAGAATGCCTGGGTTTGAATTCTAACACAGAAACTTACTGGCCAGGTAATCGTGGACAAGTTGGCTTTACCTCTCTGAATCTCATTTACCTCATCTATAAAATGGGGATAACAGTATTAGCTACTTTGTAGAAATGTTGTAATGATTAACTGTTGTAATGCAAGTAAAGAATTTGGCAGAATACTTAGTACACAGTAAGCATTCAATAGACATATCCCATGTCAATCAATTATTAATGTACTTTAACTAATGTACTTTAATTAATACTGTCAATTAGGGTAACCTATTTATTTTTTGCTTTCTAAGCCAAGGATTTCAACATGCTACAATTAATGATAATGAAAAAAATGTAGTACTAATGTTACTGCTTTATACCTATGTTACTAATACATTTGCCTGCCTGCCTGCCTACCTACCACCTCTCTGGCTTTAGGGCATGCCTAGCCAATCTGTAAACCTGTAAATTTATCTAAACTATACCATCATCTGAAATACAAGTTACTAGAAAAATAGTTACTCCTTTGTCAGAAATGTTCACTTTTTATTATTACATTGATTTGAAAGGACAATCAAGAAATTAACAACTCTAGACTGTGTTAATAAGGGAACATATTAATGAATCATATCTGTGCCACTGTTGGAAATGGTACCCTGGAGACAAAAGGAAAAGCTGGGCTTTGGCCAGTGGTGCTAAATGGTTAGAGTGTCGCTCCATGCATCAAAGGGTTCTGAGTTCAATTCTGGTCAGGGTACATTCCCAGGTTTTGGGTTCGATTCCTGGTTGGGACCCTTATGTGAGGCAATCAATTGATGTTTCTCACATTGATGTCTCTTTCTCCCTCTCTCTCTCCCTTCCTCTCTCTAGAATCAATGAAAAACATATCCTTTGGTGAGGATTTTTTTTTTTTAAAGAAAAAGTTGGTTTGACAGAATTCGTTTTTTAAAAATTCATCATTTTGCCTCAATCTGATCACACCAAAATGCTTCTAAGAAAACTATAAGATGACTATAAGATTATAAATACAAATAGAATTAAGATTCAACCATTTACAAATTTTTTACTTGCATACCCTTTGAAAGTAAACCTTTCTCCCCAAAACATAAGCAGAGTGGGAAGGGGAACTGTAAACTAGATCCCAAATCAACGAAGTTTTATCTTTATACCTTGTACCAGACCAAGTACATTACAGACACAAGTATATATTGACATAATTTAATGAATGTTCATTATTTGCTGAGTAATAACTCATTTTTAAAAAACAAAAATAAAAACTCTATAATAAATAGAATATCGCTTTATTGTGTCAACTTAGTGGTAGCAAACTTTTGGGAAAACAAATTGTTCTTTAACTCTGTCAATTTTTCTTTGCTGTTCTATTCACACAGGCCTTTATATAAATGTACATTTCTATATCACATTTAACCAATTTCAAAGATATTTATATAATCAAGAAAGATTTGTATGACCCAAGACAGAAACAAAGATTGCAACCTCTTTTCTATGCCCTAACCGGTTGGGCTCAGTGGACAGAGTGTCAGCCTGCGGACTCAAGGGTCCCAGGTTCGATTCCATTCAAGGGCATGTACCTTGGTTGCGGGCACATTCCCCACTAGGGAGTGTGCAAGGAGGCAGCTGATCGATGTTTCTCTCTCATTGATGATTCTAACTCTCTATCCCTCTCCCTTCCTCTCTGTAAAAAATCAATAAAATATATATTTTTAAAAAACAATAAAATAAAATCAATGAACCATGAAGATACTATGTACTTGAAATCATGAAAGACTCCCTTTGCACAAACCCCCTCAAAAAATGGTAGAAAATGATGCTAAACATTACAACAAATTCATTTATTCATAGTGATTATGTTCTTGGTAGTACAGCATCTGGGAAATCAGGTTGGTCCTGTTAGTACTAGCATCTACTCCTGTCACACCCACGTGCTCTGCCCTTCCATTCTCCATTGTAGGGTGGAGTATGATAGATACTACAATCTCACAGCCTGCCGATCCCCATCTCTGTCTTACAGTCCCATGAGTCTTATTAAAAAAACAAACACACTAGCACTCTAACAAATTCATATTTTAAAAGTATGGAACTATGGCAACAGTGTCAGCACATGCATGTTTCACAGCCTTCTCTATAAATTCAGCACATGCAAAAATAGAGCTCCCCCAGCCTAAGAATTTGCTGACACTTCCAAAAATTGCAAACTTCTCCAAAACAGTATCTCATACCTGCAACTCAAGTTCAAAACGGGGCAAACAACACAGGATGCAAGTACTACCTTTCAGTTATGAGAAGATGTCACCTCATTCTCTGAATGCAATTCCCAATCAACCATAAATTGATTTGGAAATCTCTGTGTTCCCTTCAAGTTTTCCCTGTACCTGTGCCTCATTTCACAATTAGCCGTTTCTACCAGTGCATGCAATATGATAATATGAAATTCTCAAATGAAGGTCTTAGTGTTTTAAGAACTCTGGAAAGGTCTGATTTGGAAATGAAAATAAGGTTCTAGTTTTCAGTCTCACACATGAGCTCTTTTCCAACATCAACATGGATAATCTAGAAATTGGCTAAATTCTAAACCTAATTTTTGGGTGTCACAAAGAGATTATTCTCCCTTGGGAATACAGGAACTCTAAGTTGCCACCTACTCTTTTGTTTTAATCACCATAACTAAATACACAAATACTATTACTCATTCTCTCATTACTAAAAACAATTTTGATCTAAAAACATTTTATATGAGCAAATAAGTAATACTCAACTTATTTCCCTCTTTCCAAATCTTCTCTTTAAACCTAGGCAACTAGCTAAATTTTCACCAATAGTATACCAAAGGGATTTATTATTAATATTTTAACCAAAATCACCATAGACAGGGTCCTTATTTTCTCTATTTTGAGTATAGTATCAAGTAATTCTACAAAAGGAACTGTATAGCTATTAACATTTAATAACATTTGAATTAGATATAAACAAAAAGAAATGCTGGCTTCACCGTCGTAAATAGAAAGAAATATTTTTAAAATACTGATTTAAACTTGCAATGAATGCTTAGCTCAACAAAAAAGTCAAAACAATTTGTTATAAAATCAACTTTTAATGTCTGCTGGTCCCTTCACAAACCAAGTGAAGGCTGCTATTATTATTATTATTACCACTATTTTAAATGTGCAGTTTATCTGAAAATAATCATATTTATGAAAAGTTTTAAGTTGTACCAAAGGCTAAAGGCTATATAAAATACCTGAAATTTTAAAATCACAGTTTAGTGCCAAAAATATTTTCATTGTTTTCAAATAAATAAACATGGAACTATAACTGGGTTTTTCAAGTGCAAAGCTATTGAATCTACATTTTAAAAATTGTCTTTTTTAGAAATTTAATGGAAAGCATTTAAATGAAAACCTTAGTTTACTACTTCCAAAAATAAATCAACATTTTTAAGTGTAGAAAAATTAGAAACTGTGCAATTAATAGGCTGGAAAGTTAAATATCATTGCTAGTAACCAATTATGTCTGCTGAATTTCAAGGGAACCTATTGTATATTAAATTTTTAAAAAGTGAACTCATCTACCCTCTCATCTCAAAACTTTCTCAACTTTCCCATTACAACCAACAATTTAACTTGCAGTCAACTCTTCCAGACCAGTAACATCAGAATTTATTTTTAACTCCTGACTCCTTCCCAAATATTCCCCTTCAATCCAATACAAAGTCCTGTCAGTTCTTCATTCAGTTGTTCTCTCAAATGTGTTCTTTTCATCCCATTTTCACATTTTACTTTATACTCCCTCATGATTCACAACACACCCTTACTATATCCCTAAAAGGGCTCTAATGACTTGACTCTAATCCATCAACTCAGCTGCCCAAATGATCTTCGAATATCTTGGTTCAGCCATCTACAATAAATTCCAATATCTCTTGAAGCTCAACCAAACTCTTATAGGCAGGCCCCTTCTACCCTTCATCAGCTATTAACGTATTTTCCAGATTCCACCTCTCGTTTTCCTATTTAGACTCCTTTAATTCAGATTTACCAACTTGCTTGGTAAATACAAAAATCATTTACCTATCGTACAAAAATAACACCATCTCTGTACCTCTGTCCAATCTTCCATCGAGAATCCTGTATACTTCTGTATCAATTGAAGTTATTGTCTCCTTTACCACCTTTCTTAAAACACACTTCTGCGGAAGTCTTCCCTCTCTAACCCATCTGCCTCCTCTTTATTCTCTGTTCCTCTGAACAAAGCATTCTATTTGTATTTATAATCTTACAGTCATCTTGGTAGTGTCTTCATATTTTGTCCCATAATCTGCCTCTACTACTAAATGATAAGCTTTTGAGGACAAGGACTACATTTTCTTATGTATCTCTCTCTTGAACAGGGGCACCTGAACACTAGCACTCTAACAAATATTTAATGATTTCCCTTTCTTCTAAAATGTCCTTAAAGTCAAGGTTGTCAAAAACAATTAGCATTGAACTCCAACTTTTTAGATGTTAAGTTGATCTATATGATAACAGAAAATTAAACATTTTAACCTACACTTTACAAGAATTACCTCATCAGTCAACATCCACATTATCAAGAATTAAGAAGTCATTTTCAAAGAAAATCCTGGGGATAAAATGAAATGTCCAAAATTTTAACATAAGCTATTCTGTTTTGCTTTCTGAAATAGAGCTAATATATTAATTACCTAAAACTGATTTTGAGTGGTTTTTAAACTATATTACCAAGATGAAAAAACACCCCAATAGCACAAGAGGCTCTTAAGTAGCTATTATAAGATTTGCTTCATCATAGCTGAAAATTACCCTAGAGTTTTTAAATATTCCTTTCAAATGATCCCATGAAGTGCTTAGAAAGCCTGACCCTTCCCTGAAGATGCATCATCAGCTTCCCTCTTCACATACCCTGCATTCTGCACTAGCTAGTCACCACCCACAAACCCCACTCCAAATTAACTTTCAAAAATAACTTCCAATTCAGCTATTACCTTAGACTACCCTGTTTCAGGTAAGTTCCAAAAGCCAACAGAATTGAAATCCTGAATTCAACAAGAATCATTTTATGTTGCTTAAGGATATAATCAATTTCACATAACAGCATATGCTTCTAAAAAAAAAAAAAATCTCAGTTCTTCAGTTCTCTCCTCCTTCTAGGCAACAAAATAGTTTTTCTTTGCCCTCGTGGGGTAAGAAACTATAATTTTTGCCAAATTCTGGAAATATTTTTAAATACGCTGTCATTAAATAGCACATAAACAAGTCCACAAGTAGAGATACATCAGAACACTGGATACTTAGTATACCAAACACCTCAAGAACACAGACTTTCAGCACAAATCTGGGACAAGAGTACACTCTAGCAACAACCCTGAACACAGCCCAAATATCCCTATTATATGCAGGACCACAGCGTTCTGCAAAACCTATGATGGAAAGGTCTAAATCCATATTCTCACATCTAAATCCATAGTTTTATTTAAATGTGACAGAAAACCAATGCAAGAGTATTTTAAATAATCCTAAGGGGACCCCTGACCTCTATCTAGATCATTCAACAAGTACAAATGCAATGGCACCCAAAATTGAACTTAAATGACAAGTCAGTAACAATTAACATTCAACTTAGTATTTGGCAACATGACAATACAAACCTCAATCAAAAATTGGACCTACTCCCAAATTACCTTTTGACTAAACATAAATTATACAGCAGTAGACAGGTAATGTCAAAACGGGAAGGATCAAAGATAACATATTAAACCACTTATCCAATTTAAAGCCATGCAAATAGAGATACTACTGCTGCTGGGTATCAGCAGTTCCCACTACTAGCCCCTCGTAAAGGAAGGAATCAATACTCGCCTCCCAACGTGAACGCCCCCGTTACTGAACAAGTTCATCGCAGGATTTAGAACAAATACTTTGTATAGTCACACAAGCAAGAAAGAAATGTCAGGCAACTGTAACACTCCGTCTCTCCATTAAGTATATACAAAACGATGGAAACCCCTGAGACCTGATCTAACTAAAATACCCCTCATTCCAAACGACATAAAACGAGCAACAATACATCATGTTTTATGAATCAAGTCTTGTCCTCTTTCTCCAAAAGGATGAGCAAGTCAACACTACCATCGCTATTTTAACGCGGAAATACTCCGGCACTTAACACAGCTGACTACCAACAGCCAGGCAAGTAGAAGAAAATAAGTTGCAAATCAAATCGTCCAAACAAAAACCGTATTCTCTCAACTCAAGGTTAATGAGACCGGGGGAGGGGGTATGGGAGGAGAAAAGAGGGAGCTGCTTCCTCCTTGCAGACAGGTTCTTGCCCATTTCCATCACATCTGATGGCTGTATCGGCAGGTCTAAGGCCTGACGACCCTGGCATTTCCAGGTCTCCTATTTTAAGGATGCAGCGGAGAAGGGTGGAGAAGAAAATCAATACTTACTGCTAACTTTCATGCTGCCAAACGCCGAAGGCTGCTGCACTGGCTTGCAGCTCTCCGCAAAGGAGGTGGTTCTGGGCCGCCCTGACATGATCACTCTCTTCCTGAATCACCTTCTTTTCCTTCCTTCCTCCTCCTCTTCCTTTTGTTGTATGTTGGGATGTTAGGTTAATGACAAAAGCAGCATTAAGTTCTCCCACAAGAAAAAGAAAAAGACTTCGTTCTCTTGGGTTTTTTTCCACTCCTTTTGTATAGCTATTTAACAAACGAGCGATGTATTTCTCCTTCAAGACAGATCAGTATGGGTATTTAACATAGATGATTTGGGACTAGGGGGGAAAAAATACAATTCATTCCCCTCCCTTTCCTTGGAGGAGAGAAAAGGGGAGGGTGGATCCTAAAAAAAATATATAGATATAGATATATATCACGCGAAACGGGGACAAATACTTGATTGAAAATAAGTACTTTGAATATTCTATTTTCCTCGGGGATTTTTTTTCCGAGTCAATGAAGAAGGGAAGCGGCGGAAGGATCACGAGTCTCACGCTTGAAAAGAAGGGGGATGGGAAGGAGGGAGGGAGAGGGAGGGGGCGGCTCGGAGATGCGACGGGAAGCGCTGCGGCTCGGGCAGCGGCGGGATCTGGCGGGCGGGCTGGCGGCGGGGGCCCGGCGACCTGGAGGGCGGCGGAGTCGCGAGTCGGTCAGAGGCGGGCGGTGTCGGCGGCTCCTCTCCTCATTGCGCCAGGAGCAGCTGCGGGCGGCGGCTGGATCCAGCGGCCATGGCGGCGGCGGCGGCGGAGGCAGCTCCCTTCAGACCCCAGGCAGCGGCTCCTCGACTGCTCCCCATACGCCGGGGACATGGGAACCCAGCAACCGCTTCCGTCCCTCGGGGGCCCCCTCCCCCGTCCACGGCACCAGCGCGGCCGCCCTCCCGCCCCTCGCCTCTGCTCGGTGCCTGCTCAGGAAGTGTCCGCGCTTTGCCCCCAGTCCGGAGCCCTGTCAGCGGCTGTGGGACCGGCTCCTCCTTGCTTCCTGCCTTCCTTCCTGCCTTCCTTCCTTTGTCACTCGGCCCGGACGGCGGCGGCGGCGGCGGCGGCGGCAACACAAGCCCGCATTCGCCCGGGTCAGGGGCTGCTCTGTGTGAGGAGCGCCGTCTGCGCAGCCGCCTAGCTCTTCCCCGCTACCCCTCCCCCCTCCGCCTCGGCCTCCGCCTCCTTCCTCCCCCACCCAGTCTTACACCGCCCAGCGCCCCGACGCCCGCGTAGCCGGCGTCTAGGAATCGCCGGCCGAGCTCCGCGCCCGCCCGCTTCGGTCGCGGAGCCGAAGCCCAAACAGAGCCAATCACGGACGTCGTTTGTTGGCTGCTTCTGCCGGAAAAAGCCGATAGATCTAAGGAGCCAATTAGAATCTGTCGCTGGAAATCCACGCCCAACGGGCGAAAAATACCGAAGATACCCGAACGAGAAGAAGGTGGGATCGCCTTGTTCGGAGGAGAAATTCGATAATGGCCACAATGGCCAATCAGAGTCCGCCGGCCCCCCAGAAAAAAACGCTTGAAGAGTTAAGAACGGTGAAACCCGGGGTTCTGGGTGAAACAGCACGGCTGGGCCCGTGGCCGCCTTGTAATTGGCCAAAAAACTCCTCGGGGAGTGTGCCTCCCTCGCTGATTCGTGAACGGAAGGGGGCTTCCGAGGACAGTCTGGCCAGTCAGAACGCCTCCTCCCTCGCCAAGGTGGGGCAAAGAAGAAAGCAATGGGAGGGCGTCTATAAAGTGCCTTCTCATTGGCTGGAAGCTTTGGAGCTGGAGTTGGGGCTAAAGGGAAAGGGAGGGAGGCCGACACCGCTAGCGGTAGCCAATCGGCACTCACTGCCGTCCAATCGCAAGACCTAGCTGCAGTGTGATTGGCCCTCAGCCTCCGGCGGCGGTCCCCGGAGTCCGGAGCAGCTCGACGGGGGCCGCGGCGGACAGTGTGACGGGCTCGCCTGCGGCTGCGGCTGCGGCTCGGCTGGGGCCGCGGCGGACGGTGTGACGGGCTCGCGGGCGGCTGCTCCCACACCATATGGGAACCGCAAATAGGGAGCGCGGGCTCTCCGCACTGCCGGTCCGGAACTGCTGCGGTCGGCGGGGCTGGGCTCGGAGCGCTCAGGCGAGCAGAGGGTTTAGGGCCTCTCCCCACTCACTGAGGCTGCCGGCGGGGCGCCGCTAATTCTGCGCGCCCAAGACTTCCCTCCGCCCGGGATAGTGCGTCCCGAGTGCCAGTGTCTTCCCCGAAAAGTCCAGATCGATGCTCTCCCCGGCCGAGAGCGAGTTCTCGGACGCTAAACAAAGCTTTCAGAAAGGCAGCAGCGCCCCTGGGCGGCCGCGCCCCACCCCGCCCCGCCGCGGGGGCCATTGATTAAACCGCGGCCGGGCTGGCCTGCTGGGAACGCCCCTGAGAAATGAGCTCATGCTGCATGCGCGCGCTCCCAGGGCCCTGCCGCCCGGCGCTCACAGAACGGGCCCCGAAATCAGGTGAGGGGAAATGCTTTCCAGCCGCATATCCTGAAGCCTCCGAGGAAACGGGGGTCAGACTGTCCCCTAGTAGCTTTTGGTCCTTTGGAACTAGGGTGATCGAAGGCCGGTGCTCATTGTTCTACAGAAAACCGGCCCCTTTGGTTTGCCTGGGAACAGTGCGGTATGGCTGCGTCAGGATCGCAGAAAAAGTAGAGTGGACGGTTGCCATCCAGACTGTGGTCCCGCGGTGCCTGTCATTCCCACCGGCACCGGCACCTCTTTCTGTGGGGATGCTACCTCCAGAAAGCACATGTAGCAATACCCACAGCGGGCCTGGTCACCTCGCTATTGGTTGGGAGAACTGCTGAGGGACAAGAGGAAGGAAGCCCTCTCCGGTGGCAGGCAGGAAAGGTCTAGCGGGAGTTTGCAGACACAGGTCTGCAGGGGTGAGAAAGCGCAGCCACTGCGTGACCCTGGTCGGGTGGAAGACAATGGGGGAGGATCAGTAATGCTGCAAATTGGAGCGTCCGCGCCGTAACTGAAGGGAGCAGCTGTTCAGCGCTTAGCAGAATGTTGCCCTCAGGAATGTGGGTCTTGTGTTCTGAGATATTTATTCTATGTTTTTGTTTTTGTTTTTTCTCTAAGAGAAACCCTAAAGCTGGATTTTTGTGTGAAGGCCAAACTGAAACCATCCCGGGGCAGATGTGGCCAACATGCAATCTATTTGCAATTTCAAACCTGAACAGGGGTTTTTATATCCCAAGAGCAGTAGAGGCTCGGAATGAAGAGAGAGCCTGAGGTCTCTGGGTATCATGGAGCGGAGTAAAGAATGTTAACAGCAAACACACACGGTGCGTGGCAGCTTTTATCAGATGAATGATGCCGCTCCATCCAGACTATTACTATGAAAGACCTTTGTCACTGGTCTTTAAAATGCTGGTGAGGCAAAGCTTTAAATCCTGCCTTCCTTTTTATTCCTCCTCCTTACTCCCAATTATACCAGCAGGAAAGTGAATAACAAATGTTTAGGTTATACAAACTGGAAACATGGCTATTTTGTAGATAATAAAGTACAAAAGTAGTCTACCGTAAGGCTATGATTGGTAGCTTTACTGTTGCTGCCTTCAAATATTTTGAACTGATGCTGTTAAAAAAAAAAATCTCACCAAGACTGGGAAATTTTATAGGAAGAAAAAAGTATTTCAGTCTAGAATTGGGACTTAAGGAGGGAGAAGTTTATGAGAAAATACAGAAGGAATGAAACTAACATTCAATGATTGTTTCTCTAAATTTTCAAATTCTTGCTCTACCTTCCCACCTGCTGTCAACCGATTATCTGTTTATAAATATTTCAATAGTTAGTATTTACTGTTTACAATGTGCCAGACACTGTTCTTAAGTGCTTCACACATGTTATCTCAAATTGATAATGTTATGGTGAGTGCAAATACTGTTATCACCTCTGCTTTTCAGATGGAGAAACGTAGGAACTTACTAGGTCCATAGAGCTAAGGGAGCAGAACCAGGATTCATATTCTCTGGTCTTAGCCTCTACTCCAGTGACAGCGAACCTTTTGAGCTCGGCGTGTCAGCATTTTGAAAAACCCTAACTTAACTCTGGTGCCGTGTCACATATAGAAATTTTTTGATCTTTGCAACCATAGTAAAACAAAGATTTATATTTTTGATATTTATTTTATATATTTAAATGCCATTTAACAAAGAAAAATCAACCAAAAAAATGAGTTCACGTGTCACCTCTGACACGCGTGTCATAGGTTCTCCATCACTGCTCTACTCCATACTTCTCACGAACACGGTTCCCACCTCTCCTGGTGTACCTTTCTTTATCTTGAAGTCTAAGCCTTATGTCTTAAACTGTGTTCCTGGATGTGAACATATCCCCTAGTTTGGTTTCCTTCAGGATTTATCAGATGGTGCCTTGCAAAGATCAGTGATTCAGAGCCACAGTAATAATAAGCCAAAGGATTAGAAAAAGATAAATGTAGGAAAGCTGAGTGGTACAGAATAGGTAAGTAGTATATATAGTAGGGAAAAGTAGGAGAGGGTGTCCACAAGATAACAGTTATAAATTAAAATGAACCGGGAACTAGCTTACATAGTAATAATGAGGACAGACATACCTCAGAGATATTGGGGGTTCCCAACCATTACAGTAAAGTGGGACCTAACCTTTTTGTTGGTAAGGGACGGTGCATACCTAGATTGCAGGTTCGATCCCTGGTCAGAGTTTGTATGGGAAGCAACAGATTCGTGTATCTCTTCTCTCTCTCTCCCTCCCTCTTTCCTCCCTCCCTCCCTCTTTCCTCCCTCCTCCCTCCCTCCCTCTCTAAAATCAATTAAAAAAACCAACACTTAAAAGTAAGACCTCAGAAAAACCAAAAGAAAAGTAGCATTGTAAAATTGCTCAATTTGATTATGAGTTAACAACTGAAACTTACAGAGGCACCCTTTGTCAATAACTTGAGGCTAAACAGGCACTTTTAGAAAAATTCAAGGAGGCAATTTCAGGGCTGAGTAGAAGGGAGAATCGAAAATCAGGGCATCTTTAAAAGCTATGAAGCAGCAGCAAAAATTTCCTCCTCCCTAGGTAAGCTTTGATGCCAAAAAGAGGTTGGCTGTTACTGACACGCAGTATATCATATAAAGGGTCAAATTATGTCAAAGTAAAGGCGATGAAGTGACCCATTGACTACACCAGAAATCATCAGCAGGAGCTTTGTTTTTAATTTGGCTGTGGTAGCAAGAGCAATTTTAAAGATTGTATGTGTTGATCAATAATAAAAGTTACCCAGGTACTGTGGTAGGTGTTTGGGGCATATAACCCCTCTATATAGTAGATAAAATTTTTCTCTGTTTTACTGATGAATAAACAGAGACAAGAGAAGGAAGTTACTCAAATTTACACAGCTAGAATGTAGTGGTCAAACCTGTAGCTTAACTCTTGTGCCCTAGCAATTGGAATTTATCCTTCAAATATCATTCAAAAGATGTAATAAAAACACACACACACACACACACCTCAAATCCACTTAGTGAGCATTTATGCATCTCTTGATCTCTTTGTTGGACAGTGTGCCAGGACATAGGAATACAGAAGCACAAAGATGAATAAAAACTATTCAGAAATAACTACTGCCTTGCTCCAATCTTAGAGGAACTCTCAGAGTGGAGACATGTAAAGAGACAACACCAGAATGTCACTATGCATCTGTGACTGTTAATAATGGGGAGAGGTGACAAGAAAAACAAGTTTGGGGCCTTAGATAATTAAAAATTATTTTTTAATATTATACCTCTTATTCATTTTTATTCTTGTGTATGTCTCATATGCATATCATACTGTTCGAGACTAGATGTTTTATAAATATGCAGAGTATGTTGGAGCTGGATATTGAAAATTTTTTACTACTAGGGTATGAGATAAAAATATTTCATAGACTACTATTTTAAGTAAAGATTAATTTCCCAGATGCATGAAGGAAAGAATATTCCTGGCAAAGAGAACAGGTTATACAATGGCAAAATGTATGTAACAATGTATTCTGACTGCTGGGGGTAGTTTGAAATTATGTAGTATATAAGATCTGGACCTAGAGAAAGTAAAGAAAAACAATATTAGATAATAGAGGTGTAGTTAAGTAAATTATGTTGTATTAGTTCATATTATGTAGCCAAAAACTAATAGCAACTCAGAAATACTAATTTAATAATATAGAACTTAAGATTGTTTATTATATTTCCAAGTCTGTAAAATATATATATATGTACATTTGGATCAAATTGAAAAGGATTGCCCAGACTGTGTGGCTCCTTGGTTGAGCATCACCCATGAACCAGGAGGTAAATGTTAGATTCCCAGTCAGGGCACATGCCCGGGTTTTGGGCTCAATCCCCAGTAAGAGGCATGGAGGAGGCAGCCAATCAATGATTCACTCTCATCATTGATGTTTCTCTCTCCCACTCTCCCTTCCTCTCTGAAATCAATAAAAACATTTTTTTTTAAAGATTGTGCCCTAGCTGGTTTGGCTCAGTGGATAGAGCGTCGGCCTGCAGACCACAGGGTCCCAGATTCATTTCCAGTCGAGGGCATGTACCTTGGTTACAAGCTCCTCCCCAGCCCAAACCTTGGTCAGGGCATGTACAGGAGGCAACCAATCCATGTGTTTCTCTCACAATATTTCTGTTTGTCTTTCCCTCTCTCTTCCACTCTCCCTGAAAATCAGTGGAAAAATATCCTCGGGTGAGGATTAAAAAAAAAGATTGAAAAGGATGGCGGAAATTAGAATAATTTTGTTAACATGTTGGCATATTTAATTATATATGAAAATATTCACTTTAAATGTTGTTAATATTTCTACAATAAACTTGATTGATTTTAAAGAAAATTGACCCCCAAAATAATTCATTTTTGTATCGTGGTCCACATATTCCTCAGAAAGCCTCTGATTACATGGAATTCTTAATAAAAACAAATTTCTCAGCAAAGCTTTTCAACACTAACACTTTAGTGATAATTTTTTGTAATATTAGTTAAATTAATAAAACTAGCCAATATTTATTGAGTACATACTATATGCAAAACATCTATCTGATATAAAGAAGTACATGAACAATATGAGTGGCTTTGTGCCCTTGGGGAGCTTATCTTTTGGGGAAATAAACACATGAAAAGTTAAATGAATAATTATTAAAAATCACATTTTGAATCCATAAACAAGTTGTGAGGCATAACATCGTTTGTTAATATGATCAAATGAATTGCTCATGCTGTCCTATTTATAATAGGTGAGTAGAGAACACTTCAATCTAAAGTGGATCTTAAAGAAGTAGTAGGATTTGGAGATGAAGTAAGGAGAGAGGAGGTAAATTTTCTTCTACTACTTCATTTCTAACCCCCCACTCTTCGTAAACTCTTAGGTGGTTGGAGCTGTCAGAGCAATTAAGAACAGTGTGAGTCTGTTCATCTAACTTCAGGAAAACCAGCTTGGCTGGAACAAAAGCTGATAGAAGAGACTAATGGATATAAGGTTTAAAAAGTAGTGTGAGGCCAGAGTTGACAGAGCTTTGAATGTTTCACCAAGAAATCTGGGTTTTACAGACAGGAGAATTATGCGAGGTATTTTAGTAGATGTGAGGCATTGTCACTGTAGGCAAGTGTGGAGGAGGAACGAACTTTCCTCTGCCCTCAAGGATTTTCTGGCTGGTCTAATAATCAAATAGACATAAGACGGATTAGCAACAGTAAACCAAATTTAATACATATATACGTATGGGACCCCAGTATAGCTGAGAGTCAGAGATGCCACATGCAGGAGAGGTTCAAATATAGAAAAGGGAGTCTAGTTATATACGAGATTCTGAGCTAGGGATGAGGTAATGCACATTGAGGGCTTCAGAGGGTCATTGCAGCATGAAAAGAACAGATATTTAGTAAATAAAATATTGCCCTGCTATATAGGTAGGTCAAAAGGTTATCACTGATCATCTCTTATGGGCAAAACCCTTAATTCAAGTCCTAGGCAGTTACAAGGAAGGGCAGAAGTTTCTTTTGAGCCTGAAGCTAAAATTGCCTTTAGTTCAAAAGTGCAGAAGCAGTTTGGGGTGACTCATTCTGAACCCCCAGAAAAGCCTCTGAGGTAACATTTGCTGTGTATTTTTTCCTATTGCTGAAAATGTGTCCAGGGTAACAAGACTCAGAATACTTGGTCATGCTTTTTATAACCAGTAAGGTGTGCCCAAATGGGAAAGTAATGGATGACTCCCCAAAAAGAAGAGGGACAGTGTTAGAAACATTGCCACTATAAAATGAACTTTGTATTACAAGCTTCGTATCAAGCCTTTGACAGATCAGTTAATTACTCTAAAGGAGCACACTATCCTATATAATAAAGAGCTAATATGCTAATTAGACCAAACAGCAGAATGACTGTTTTTGGAAGGTCCAGAAGACTTTCCAAATGAAGCTGGGGCTGCGAGGGCCGAGGCAGCAGCCGGAGCTGTGAGCGCCTTCCCTTGCACGAATTTCATGCATCAGGCCTCTAAGATAAAAGGAAAACAAACCCTTGATAAATCCTGTTTTTCATGCTTATCATATTTTTGCTTCTAAGAGGGTATAAAGATGAGGTTAATATAGTATTACTACTGATTAGATTATTTCAAGCTGTTTCAATTTCATTTCTTTTACTGTTCCTATTTGCATTTTTGACAAAAGCTTTTTTAGATGCATGTAAATGTGTTCACATTGAATTGAATACATGAATTCACATGAATTTGAAAATGATAAGTATATGTTGAAAACCATAGTCAATATACTTTGACTTAAGCATACTTTATAACAACAAATTGTGTCTTGTTTTATGTGCATTAAAATGTAATTAATCTGGGCTTAAGAAATTCTCAATTGTAACAGATACTTTAGGACCTCATTAGCCAGCAGCAAATCAGAAATAGTCATACTTTAATCAGAAATAGTGTATTTTCTTCATATGGAAGTAAGACTCATACATATCTCTCAGAATAGAACAAAAGTCTTTAGGTCTTTAATCCGTATCATGTTGATGGCGAATGTGAACGTATAAGAAAACTAGCTTTCTGCTTCTTGACTCTTGAATATCTTGACTTGGAGGAGAAAAAACCTGAAAAAAATTTCAGATCTCCCGTGGATTATCCAAGAAGGAATTCCAGTATGCAGAGAGGGCCTGTCTCCCTCAGGCAGGCCAGTTTCATTTGGCTTGTGGCCATCAAGATGCATGATTGCTCTGACTTCATTTCTGTGCCCTCTGCGTGGAATTCTGAAAGGCAATGGGAGAGAAGACACAAAACCCTGAGGAATGTGTGTTCTTGTGTAGTATCTAGATCAGACAGTTGTAGGAAGTGCCAGGTATCAGACCAGAAAGGATTCTTGTGGGAGAGTGTTTATAGCTCAGTTTCATAAGCCCATTAATATTTCACCACATCTGTTCATTAATTTTATAATTTACTAGAGGCCCTGTGCACAGATTTGTGTACTGGTGGGTCAGCATGGCCTGCAGGGATAGGGCTGAAACTGGCAGTCCAATGCTGCCTGCCACTCCTGCCTGCCCCTCCCACTCATCCTGGCCCCACTGCGCCTGCCGCAGGCTCACACCCAGTCAGTCCTGATTAGGAGAGGCTTGAGACGCCCTACCAGCGCTCGCCAGCCATGAGCCCTGAGTCTGACGCCTGTCCCAAAGGTGGGGGGATCTCGGGACGTGATCGACCCTCTGGGCAGGTGGTGGGAAGCTCTTGCAGCCTGAGATTTGGATCCATCCTGCTGATGTTCGCACTGGTTGTCAGGAGCCACCTGGCGACCACTTTTATGTCATTTCTTCCTTGTGGAGCATCTAGGGAGGGAAAGCAGCTGAGGTGCCTGAGGCCGACTTCCAGAAGGCCAGCGGCACTGTCGGGATCGTGCAGGTGGCGCTGGTCTGTTTTCTGGAGATTGGACCTGCAGGACTACTGAGGGAGTGAGTGGCTGCCGCTGCCAGGCTGGTGGGCCACCAGGATGGGTTGGTCAGCTGAGCAGAGCTCCCGCTATGGAGTGCACTGACCACCAGGAGGCAGCTCCTGCATTGAGCGTCTACCTCCTGGTGGTCAGTGCGCATCATAGCAACCGGTTGTTCGGTCATTCGGTTGCTTAGGCTTTTATATATATAGATATTGCATATGCATTAGTAATGCCCAGTACTTGAAGATAAAAATAATAATTTAGGAAAACCATCATTTCTCTAAATAACTGTTACTATTTTAGGAGCATTCAAGAGTCTCTGGAAAATACAGATTTTCTTTTTCTTGGAATCAGCATGTCTGAGACAGTCGAACACATCCTCCTGTCTGTATATACCAGCCGTGGGCAAACTACGGCCCGCGGGCCGGATCCGGCCCCTTTGAAATGAATAAAACTATTGAAAAAAAAGACCGTACCCTTTTATGTAACGATGTTTACTTTGAATTTATATTAGTTCACACAAACAATCCATCCATGCTTTTGTTCCGGCCCTCCGGTCTAGTTTAAGAACCCATTGTGGCCCTCGAGTCAAAAAGTTTGCCCACCCCTGGTATATACTCTTCTACTTTCTCCAGCCATTTCTTCACTATTTGAATACAGTTTTCACATTTAGTCTTTTTTTTTTTATCATTACCCTCATTTTATTTATTTATTTTTAATTTCTTTATTGAATAAGGTATCACATATGTGTCCTTATCCCTCCAATGCCCCCCCCCACACCCTCTCACTCATGCCCTCACCCCCGTGTTGTCTGTGTCCATGGTTAGGCTTATATGCATGCATACAAGTCCTTTGGTTGATCTTGTTATCGAACGTGATGCAATTAGCCCTTGCCAGTTTGGCTCAGTGGATAAAGCTTTGGCTTGCTGGCTGAAGGATCCAGGTTGGATTCTGATCAAGGACATGCACTTAGTTGCAGGTATCCATGTTTCCCTCTCTGTCTCTCCCCCTTCCGTACCCTCTCTCTAAAAATCAATGGAGAAATATCCTCGGGTGAGGATTAACAACAACAACAACAAAAAGTGATCCAATTATTCTGTTTCTTCATTATTAAATGCTTTAGCTATAGTTCTATAAATTTCATAAGTTTTATTGGTCTGTTTTGGAAAATCCATGAAAAGACATAATCCTGATTGCACTAGGATATGTTTATTGTGTATCTACTATGTTCCCAGACCTGTGTCAGATATGGGTGGGAAACCCATTTGCTTATAGCAAATTGCAAAAACTACTATATTTGTTTTAAAACCTAACTGTGGCCTATTCAACTGCATTGTAAACTATTTTCAAGGTCCAAGGATTATGGACCCTTCTGGAATTAAAAACAAATCTACAGAGCCAAGTCAACTGGAACCCTAAGTGAACTATTCTAAGGAGGCTAAGCTTTTAATCTAGCATGAGAGGAGTTAAGGTGAAGTACATCTAAGCACCAGAGAAATCACTGAGTGAAAAAAAACTACATATATCAACAGGTGTTGCCAAAAGAGGACATACACAAGGTTTGCCTTTATCTCTAATTTTCTTCCTGCTTACATGGAATTACATGGAGATATAAAGTGTTTCTCTCGATCTCAGTTGATGCAGGGCACATAGTAGGAACTCAGTAAATGTTGGCAAAGTGAACAATATAATTGCAACTGAAAGAGCAAAAACCTAGAGCAAAAACCTAATTAAAACCATTACAATGACAACTTTATAAAATATTTGCATATGGATAAGGACTCAGAGGAAATGTCCAAAAATACAAACGGTTGTTTTATTCATTTGTTGGTTTTCGGAATATTTTTTCTTACATTTAAAATCTTTCCATTATTTCTACAATATTATTTGGGTATCAAATTTTTCAAATTAGCTGCATTCAAATATAACACAATCACAACTTTGGGTGGACTCTGTCCACCACTGGGGTTCAAACATGTCTTGGCATATCTGGCAAATTAGTGGGTTTGGACTGCTAAGAGGTGATTTACATAAGGGTTTGGGCAGAAAGACTGCCAAGAAGTGTGGCTACCATTGAGGAGGGGGGTTGGCCAGGCCATTTTTCAGTCAGTTTGCACTGCTACAGTGCATCAACCAGTGTTCTGATTGGTCAGTGCCCGTGCCATAACGGCTATTAACCTTTTGGATATCATTGAGAGGACATTGCCTTACCTGTTTTGAAGATTCATACTCTAATGTGGCCTCATAGTCTCCTCTTGGAAAGCAGTATAAGCAGAAATAGGAGTGCCCTAAAATTTTTATTACATCACAAATTATAATCCAAAGGTGAGTGATTGGGGCTTGTTTCTACTTCTGCAGGAAATACAACATGATTTTGCAATAATTGAGACTCCAGAAAACACAGAAGCATTTTGATTCCTTGAGGGCCATGATGGAGATCATGAAAATTTCCAGTAGAAGGTGGAGGTGACCTGGCTTACTGGGGCTGGATCAACAATGAGTACCAGAAGTGTTCAAAGACAAGACAGCTCAACAGCTGACATCGTGTGGCTGCGCATAAGACTTGGTTTTGAGCCCATGTAAAACCCTGTCTAAAGAATCTTAGAATTTATGGAACCCTGCAAGGAGCTGGAGGTCCTGCATCAGTAGGCAAAGGCAGGAGGCATTGAAATGTGGGTTATAAAGCCATTTTTAATAAATTGATAATTGTGGTTTTTAGTTCATAAAGGATAAGATGTAAGAATTGAATCTGCTGTTCCCTTACTTCAGTGGTTCGCATTTCCACACTTTTATTTGTGTGAGCATTTCACAAAACTGAGGGTACACTGATGGTTGTTTTGAAATACAGGGAATGTTTGTTTGTTTTTTATAACATGACCCATTAATGCAGGTTAAATACAATTCTTCATCTGGTGTTCAACCAAAGAAACAGTGGTATGCTCCAATACTGGGAGAAAAACTAGCTGAACTGAATTTATTGATAGTTTAGATCCTTTATAGGGTTATTTTGAATGTGTGTGATTTGCACCTAAAATGCTGTTTTTAGAACCTAAACCTTGTCAAAGAGGAAACTCCAGGGTTTTACTTTTCCTATAATGCTTAATAGTTTATAATGAACATGATAGTATTGAACACATACTGAAACCTGTAAGGTAGACTAGACAGATAATATTACTTCATTTTATAGATTTTTAATTGGAGGCAAAACGAACTATAATTAGCTTTCCTGGCTCAATTTTACCACACTGATCAAATATATTCATTGAGCAGCCACAGGTATATGGCATTTCATTATGTTCTTGGAATAATATTTTTTAAAATGCATGAAAGTATGCTCTGAGCAGGTAAGAGAAGTCTCATAAAATGAGAATAGTTTATAACCTGACATCCTTTTTCAAATAAAATTTTCATGGACCTTCTTTTTGTCATTAGTTTATTTACTCCCTTTATGTGTTATAGTGACTGGTGTTTAATAATTGTATAAAAATAGGTGCCTCAGAAAACAATGCTTGGAGTATAGAACAATGTCCATGGCATCTGATATATGAATCATAGGGTTTTTTTTTAAAAAAGAAAGATGTACATATAGAATCCCACCAGATATGAAGTATGGTTGCAATTAGAATGTGTGTGTGTGTGTGTGTGTGTGTGTGTGTGTGTGTGTTTTCAGGGGATAACTGGTAAACTTGAGAATGGAATGATGTACTGGCCATACTCATCTTGCACGCCTACTTCTTGGACAGAGTATGTCCCCACAAGAAAGAGGAATTCTGTCACAAAAGTTAAAAAGAAAAAAAAGGTGTGTGTGTGTGGGGGGGGGGGTGCTGAGACAGCACACCGGGAAGACCAAAACTACAGTTACCCTAGGCAACTAGAGGTCTGTTTAAGTAATACATTTCAATGCGATATTTGCCACACCCAGAAAGCAGCAGGAGATACAAGGCCAGTGCCTAAAAGTGTTTCAAGAGAACGAGGATTATCCATGAGACATTGATCACTAACTCTGTAAGGATGAATGAAGCATCTGAGAAACAGTAGGATTACAGAACAGAGTTGAGATGTTGACTTCCTCTCACTTTTAAGGATTATGAAGATGTGGAAATAGTAGAAAGAATGATTCAAGTGGGTAAGTAGTAGACCATTATATCATTTTTTAAAAAGACTGCAAAATGATACATTTAACATTAGAAACTCATTAGAGTCCTCTATAACTTTGTAGAGTCTAAATTATGAAGGTGAGTTCAGGTTGCATAGCAATTTGGAATAAATAAAAGAAAATTTAAGATAATAAAGTCAAGGTTTAGAAGTAGAGAAGAGTACACTAAAAAGATATGGAGATATTAATGTTTTTGGGGAAAGCAAAACAGAAATTTTCCTGACTGACCCCCAATAGTATCTTGGAGGAAAAACCTCAGGTCAGTATGCTAGAAGCCAAGAGTTGGCATAAAGACAGGTATTCTATCTAAAGGAAGATTTGCATTACTTGCTAGTACAATGGGAAAACATGCTGTCGTTTGGAAAATCCCTCATGGGAAAAGTACAAATTAAATAGATGTTATTCATATTGATATTTTGTACATTTTCAGAAGCATTGGTAATCTATAGGATTTTACCAAAGACACTAAAATTTTATCTCCAAGGTGAATGAGTCAAAAGTTGCAAATGTTAGAGACTGGCTAAAACCTCATCAAGCAATCTAATATATTTTTCCCCTTTGGAAACTGGCCCATAACCCAGTGAATCTTGGGACAAAGTTCAGTGCTTTGGCCAGGTGCCCATTTAGAAGACTGGTCCCTTGCCTTGAACTTTAATGTTGAGGCCAAAACTTACTGGCATCCAAATGAAAACTTATGAAAGAGCCCTCACGATGCTCCCTAAAGAAACAATGTGTTCCCTGCCAAAATTAGGATTACCTTGCTTTAGGAAGAAGAAGTGTACTATGCTGACAACCAAATGATGATTTGCCAAACATATCTATTGTGGATAGCAAAGGAGCCTCATATAATCCAGAAGGGAGATGGCCTTCCAGGCAGCTGATGCCCTAGGGACCTGCTGAAGGCTGTGCTGAAGGCAAAATAGTAGAAACTGGTATTGCACTAACTTAATGACCTAGCAAATCAGAACCCACTGTGGTAGAGGTAAATCCTTGAGTGGGGGTTTTAAGCCCTAAGTGTTAAGGCCTAGGGTAGGCATAGCAAAAATGAGGACCTGTGGCACCATGTACCCCTTTTCTGTATCCATGGCATCTATACTAATAAAAGGCTAATATGCTCATTAGACTGGATAGACCAGACAAAACCACGGTGGTGGAGGCCGAGGCAGAGGTGGTTAGGGGTAATCAGGCCGACAGGGGAGAGCAGTTAGGGGCAATCAGGCAAGCAGGCAGAGGTGGTTAGGGGTGATCAGGGAGGCAGACAGAGGGGTTAGGGGTGATCAGGCAGGCAGGCAGAGGGATTAGAGGTGATCAGGCCAGCAGGGGAGAGCAGTTAAGGGCAATCAGGCAAGCAGGCAGAGGCAGTTAGGGGTGATCAGGCAGGCAGGCAGAGGGGTTAGGGGTGATCAGGAAGGCAGGCAGAGGGATTAGGGGTGATTAGTCAGACAGGCAGGCAGGCAGAGGGGTTAGGGGTAATCAGGCCAGCAGGGGAGAGCAGTTAGGGGCAATCAGACCAGCAGGGAGAGTGGTTAGGGGTGATCAGGCTGGCAGGGGAGAGCAGTTAGGGGCGATCAGTCAGGCAGACAGAGGGGTTAGGGGTGATCAGACAGGCAAGCAGAGGGGTTAGGGGTGATCAGACAGGCAGACAGGTCAGCAGTTAGGAGCCAGCAGTCCCGGATTTCGAGAGGGATGTCCAACTGCTGGTTTAAACCAGAAGTTGAACATCTCCCGAGGGGTCCCGGATTGGAGAGGGTGCAGGCCGGGCTGAAGGACCTCCCCGCCCTTGTGCACAAATTTTGTGCACCCAGCCTTTAGTTTATGGATAATAGATAACTCAGTCTCAGGGTCCTTCTCAGTCAACAGAGAACTTTAAGTAGGCACCACTTATCATTGGAAATTGTGAGGTCATTTAAAACCTATTTTTTAAAAATTTTATTGAATTTATTGGGGTGACATTGGTTAATAAAATAATATAGCTTTCAGGTGTACAATTCTATAATACATCATCTGTATATTGTATTGTGTATTCACCAACCAAAGTCAAGTCTCCTTCCATCAACGTTTATCCCCTCTTTACCCTCTTCTGTCTCCCCCAATTCTCTTTCCCTCTGGTAATCACCATCTACGCGGTGTTTTATGTTTCAGTGTGTGTGTTTTTTGCTGAATCCCTTTTCCTTTTTCACCCAGCCCACCAACCCCCCTCCCCTCTGACAGTTGTTCAGTCTGTTCTCTGTATCTATGAGTCTGTTTCTATTTGTTTGCTTGTTTATTTTGATTACTAGCTTCCATATATAAGTGAAATCGTATACTAGTAGTATTTGTCTTTCTCAGATTGGCTTATTTCACTTAGCATAGAGCTCTCAAGGTCCATCCATGTTGGCACATAAAACCTATTTCTTTGCCTGTGGATTGCTCCCATGTGAGAGGCCTACTCTACCTTCAGGTGAGAGGATAATGGTTTTAAAAAGCACTTAACTGTGGGAGGGCTTTCACCTCCCAAGAGGTTGGGAGCAAAACTGAGTCAGTGTACACTCATGAGGTTATCCAGGAAGTCAGGGACCCACTTGCCATTCGGCTAACCCCAGGAGGTGGACTTCCATGTTTCATTCATTACTCATGTCCCACGGCCCAAGAATACCTTCTCTGAGTAGCCAGCAGTTGAGCAAACCTTTCCATAATGAAATGCTAATGTGGCCAGGTTGCCTAAAAGAGTCTGTGGTCAGTTGCTTCTTGGTCTTGGTTTAGGACTATTTCTAGTATTTGTTGGAAAATACTTGATGTTTAAGGGGATGAAATGAGGCAGCACCTGTGAAAATTGTTTGAAAACTTTAAAGGCCTGTACTCATGTAGGAGATATGGGTGTGGATGATTAATGGGAAATAAAAAGTTAAGCCCTGAAAGTTTCCTTAGGCTTACAATTTCTTATTTAATTGGTTCTTTTCAATATGACAGAAGTAGAATCTTTTGCCTTCTGGGAAGCAAAAATAATGAGATGTTTGCCTTAACTTTGCTGTTATTGTGTATGTGATGTCCCTAAATCCACTCCAGAGCATCCTACACACTTGTCAGATTAATCTAACTTTCATACCACTGTCATCATTTCACCCAGCTGTTCAGTAACCTAAACTGATTTCCTTGTCTACTGTAGAAAATCTAAGCTCTTCAATCTTTCATTCAAAGTCCTCCTTCAGCTACCTACCCCTGCCACTCACCACCAGCCTCCACCACCTTCCTAATCTCTTCTCTTCGTGCTTCACATTATAGAAGCAGGTGCTGTTGGAGCTGGTAGTCATCAAAAACATGGTTCATCCAATCCTTGCATTTCGTAGTTGGGGAACCTAAAGTCCATAGGTGAGGTGACACTTCCAAGGCCACACATAGTCAGTCCTTCCACAGTGGCCAAGACAACATGCTTTCATTCCCCACACAACGTGTCCCTCTGGACCTAAGCACTGGGATAGGATGAATAGAACTGGTACCTAGGGGACAGCATGGCATGGGATAAATGATGCATGAAGCAATATTGAGAACTTAAAACTCAATGTGCTTGCAACATACTGTGTTTGCAACAAATGACCTTTATGTAGAATTGGTCACCCTCTTCATAGGGAATTTTCTAAAGCTGGGAATTAATCTGCAAACTTTTTTTTTTTTTTTTTTTTTTTTTTTTTTTTTTTTTTTTTTTTTTTTTTTTTTTTTTTTTTTCTTTTAATTAAATCTTTATTGTTCAGATTATTACATTTGTTCCTCTTTTTTCCCCCCCATAACTCCCCTCCTCCCAGTTCCCACCCCACACTCCGCCCTCACTCCCCACCCACTGTCCTCATCCATAGGTGCACGATTTTTGTCCAGTCTCTTCCCGCATCTCCCACACCCCTTTCCCCCCCAAGAATAGTCAGTCCATTCCCTTTCTATGTCCCTGATTCTATTATAATCAACAGTTCATTCTGTTCATCAGATTATTTATTCACTTGATTCTTAGATTCACTTGTTGATAGATGCATATTTGTTGTTCATAATTTGTATCTTTACCTTTTTCTTCCTCTTACTCTTCTTAAAGGATACCTTTCAGCATTTCATATAATCCTGGTTTGGTGGTGATGAACTCCTTTAGCTTTTCCTTATCTGTGAAGCACTTTATCTGACCTTCAATTCTGAATGATAGCTTTGCTGGATAAAGTAATCTTGGTTGTAGGTTCTTGGTATTCATCACTTTGAATATTTCTTGCCACTCCCTTCTGGCCTGCAAAGTTTCTGTTGAGAAATCAGCTGACAGTCGTATGGGTATTCCCTTGTAGGTAACTGAGTTTCTTTCTCTTGCTGTTTTTAAGATTCTCTCTTTGTCTTTTGCTCTTGGCATTTTAATTATGATGTGTCTTGGTGTGGTCCTCTTTGGATTCCTTTTGTTTGGGGTTCTCCGCGCTTCTTGGACCTGTAAGTCCATTTCTTTCACCAGGTGGGGGAAGTTTTCTGTCATTATTTCTTCAAATAGGTTTTCAATATCTTGCTCTCTCTCATCTTCTGGCACCCCTATAATTCTGATGTTGGTACGCTTGAAGCTGTCCCAGAGGCTCCTTACACTATCCTTGCATTTTTGGATTCTTTTTTCATTTTGCTTTTCCGGTTGGGTGTTTTTTGCTTCCTCGCATTTCAAATCATTGACTTGATTCTTGCGCTCCTCTGGTCTGCTGTCGGGAGTCTGTATAATATTCGTTATTTCAGTCCGTGTATGCTTAATTTCTAGGTGGTTCCCCAATATACGATCGAGGGTCTCATTAGTTTTCTTGTAGATCTCATTAAGTTTATCGGCGGCTTCTAAACAGTTCTTGAGAGACCTTAAAAGTGTGGTTCTGAACTCTATATCTTCCATTGACAATTTTGTCCTGTTTCTTTGTCTCCGCATTTTGTTATGCTTCCTTGGTGCACCCCCTAGTGGTCTTTGTGCGCAGTCTTATAAACCTTGATTGTTGTAGCTAATACCAGGGAGGGTTTGACCTCCAGGCCAAGTGGCTATGAGAATCAGCTGTGCCTGCAGTGAGAGAACGTCTGTCCTCTAGGGAGGTGCTAATCTAGCCTTTGCCTGAGGCTATCCGGCAAATGCCTCTGTGCAGGGCTTGGGCGGGGCAGGTCGCACAGTATCAATAGGGTGGGCCGGAGAGAGCAGTGATGGCGGCTCTCAGTCCTGTCCCCAGGGGCTCTGCCTCTCTGAGTCCCAGCAATGGCTGCAAACCTCGGAGAGAAAGCTGCACTCGCTCTGACCGAAGCCAGACAGTCCCACTTCTCCCGTTTGAGTCTGGGTCCCTAAAGACTCGCCCGGATCTGGAGCTCAGAGTCTGCGACTCCCTCCCGATTGAAAACGCCAACCGCGCCCTCCGCCGCCAGCCCGCTCGGCGCACTCCGCACCTCAGAATTTGACTTCAGCACTGCGCCTCCTCTGAGTGTCCGTATGCGTTTCTCTTTACTCCTAGTTGTAGGACTTCCACTCAGCCAGCGTTCCTGTGGTTCTGGGTGATGTCCCTTCCGTTTTTTGGTTTCACTTTTGAAGTAGTTGTTCAAGGCAGCAAACTCCGGCGTTAACCTATGCCGCCATCTTGGTTCCCTCTCCTAATCTGCAAACTTTTGTTCTACTGGCCTTGGGAGGGAATTTTGTAACAGTTGTGGTCTATCTAAGTAGAATGAGTGGTTCAGGGCAAGAAATGATTAACAGGTATGTCAGGGTTTCTCAGGGGAATGGCCCACGGAGTTATTACTATTTGCCAAGTTTTTTCCTCTGAATTGAAGTTAACAAGGTCATTCCAAGGGTAACTATTGGGGAAGCTCAGGACAATGACCCTGTTATAACTTGCCCAACAAGAAGCTAGGAAACCACACCTTCTTTAGAAGGTTTATATGGTAGAAAATGGGAGGGGTTAGTGATTTAAACCTTGCTGATTATCACGAATGGCAGGAAAAAGTGGAAGAAAAGGCTTGATTACAATAATATTGTTAAAGAAAATTAAAGGAAGTTTTATAAATGTTCAAATATATAATGTAATTCAAAATGGAACTGATCAACTTTTCACATCTGCTTTGATAAGTAGATAACAATACTTATAATGTATGTATTAAGTATTTGAAGATAAATTATTCCTTATGAAATATTTGAGGGTGTTCTTATGTTTCCTTTAGTTTTTAAATCATTACCATGGAACTTAAAAATATCTCTTATCATTATTTTTACATACACATAGACTATAGTACTTATTCAGATTATTAAAAATTCCAAATAGCCCTGACCGGTGTGGCTCGGTCAATAGAGCGTCCATCTGCAGACTGAAGGGTCCCGGGTTCGATTCCAATCAAGGGCATGTACCTTGGTTGCAGGCACAACCCCAGTATGGGGTGTGCAGGAGGCAGCTGATCAATGTTTCTCTCTCATCGATGTTTCTAACTCTCTATCCCTCTTCCTTCCTCTCTGTAAAAAATCAATAAAATATATTTTAAAAAATATTCCAAATAAATAGAGCCTGAATTAATGAAGTTTTAATATGTCAACAAGGAAATGGATTAGTTTAAGTGTACAAGTTCAGATTTAGTACTTTTCAGACTTTATCTCTCATACACACACACACACACACACACACACACACACACACAAATTCCCCTTTTGCACTAGGAGCTGCCCAAAACAAAGGTCAAAGGAGGAGACTTTGTCCTCTGCTCCACAAAATGGAAAATGGCCGTTCGTTTTAATACAAACTTGCACTCCCCTCCACACACACATGTGCGCACACACACAAATCCTCAAGTAACTGACTTTTCAGGAAGGTGCTTTGTTTCATCCATGGCTTCCCTTTCCCCTACACCTGGCAGAGATGCACCAAGAGCCCTCCATCACCCAGGCTGAGCATCAGTGGGTGCTTGTGCTATATTATTTAGGAACGACTTTAGAGGTCCTGTCACCCAAAGAGGAAAAGTGGTTGCACTTTGCATAAGCAAAAACCCGATAAATGTTTGTTATATTGAATTTGTTGACTATTGAAATGAGAGCTCTTTGTAACTGAAGAGTTCCATGTAAATATAATGTACTAATAATGTAGAGACCAATATTAGGCAATCAGTCCCTTGGTATATAGTTCATTTAAGCCCAAGACTCCAGAAAAGCAGCAAGATGTGCTTCTTATAGCTTCAGCTTCTTCTTTCTGTTTATGCTAACCTCTGCAATGAACACTATCCCCTCTCATGAGACCAAAGTAACTCTGATTTCTTTCAATTCTTTATTGACAATACACCACTTCTCAAAGAGCAAGGGGGCGAGGGCTATCCCTTCCTGATTTTTGCTTCTCGCTCCTAACATAGATTGAAAGTCCTTTATGCTTGGCTTGGCATTTCAGGCGAGTCTTGATCCATTTCAGAGTTTGTCTTCCTGACACACAAGATGCAGAACCATGTAGTGTCTTTTACTTTTCCTGGGTGAAATGCACATGAGACAGACCTCAGAGCCTACCTTTGTCATGTCCCCAGCCTTTCACAGATGGAGCCCCACATAACCTCCACCTGCCGGCCTCAGCCTACCTGAGGCTGGAGAAGTACCAGCAGCCTCGGCCCCAACAGTCTGAAATTAGGCTTCTTGTCCATAGAATGTTAGCAATGAAGAATTGGGGCCTGTGAGGTTTTGGAGCAACAGCATCTCCAATCAGCCATACAGCTGGAAGGCAGCAGGATGCAGTGGAAAGAGCAACAGCTAAGGAGCCAGACCTGGATGGTTGTAGTTAGTGTCCCCATAGTAGTATGTTTGTTACAAGGAGCTGGCAAGCGCAGCCTGAAGGCAGCACCTAGCAGGGCCTGCTTGGCCGTCACCATGGTGTGGAGCAGGCAGGCCCTGCAGAGAACAGAGAACCATGGGGAGCAGGCCTAAGTTGTCAGTAGGACATCCCCTGTGGGCTCCTGGATTGGAGAGGATGCAGGTCAGGCTGAGGGACATACTCCCCCCCTCCTCCTGCACAAATTTCATGCACCAGGCCTCTAGTTAGTAATAATAATAATAATAGCCAATATTTAGTGAGGGTTCATCATGGGTAGGTACTGTCCTAGGCACTTGACATGGATTGTTGTATTTGGCCTTGCAACAATCTTACGAAGTAGGTACTAATATCATTGCCATTGTATAGAGAAAGAAACTGAGGGCCATATAGCTAGTTAAAGAGGGTAACAATAGAGATTGAGAGAGAAAGTTCTTAGTTAAACCACTAAGTTATTATTTTTTCTACTTTAAGCAGTGCTCATGTCTAATTCACTAAAGATAATAATGAATAAATGCATTGCTTTATTTGTTGAATATCTTTTGGGTGCAAAGCACTATGGAGCATTATAAAAGGGTAATATGGTCCCTGTTCTCAAGAAAACCAGAAGCTGGTAGGGAAGCAGATAGACAAATAGTGAACTCCAATTTTAGTACAATACAGTAAGTGCTTTAAGAGTGCTACGAGCTAATGCCACTGGGCCCAGACAGGGGAAACAGCACATTTCAGTGGTATCCAGAAACCTTGGTTAAAAAGTTTACCTTTGAGTTGACTTTTGATGGACAAGGAGGCCTCTAGGAGGCAGAGAAGTGAGAGAAAGACATTCCAGGCAAAGGAACCACATAGGCAAATACACTGAGTCACTGTTGACTCACTAACCTCAGTGCAAAGCTTGTTCCTGGAATAGCAAGGAGTTTGGGATTTCTAAGCCTTTGTGTTTCTTCGAAGAAGTCCTGATTTGGTAGATGATAACAGAAAGGCAAAATCATAAAATCTTGGGAATGAAGGGTCCCCTAAGGTTATCTAATCCAATAACCCATCCAATGCCTAAATCTCTTCTAAAACCTTCTACCAAGTAGTCATCAAAGCTAGTCTCATATACTCCCCAGAACAGATGCATTATTAGCTCCTAAGCAGCTGAGCTCATCGCTTTCTGAAATTATTTATTTGTTTAGTTGTTTATTGTCTATCTGTCTGTCAGATTAATACACAAGTTCCACAAGGATAAGGATTGTCTTGCCTATCGTGTGTCTAGCATGGAACCGACATACAAAAAATATTTGTGGAAATGAATGCATTCCAGCTGAGGACAACTCTGACATTTATAAAATTTGTCGGTGATTTCCACAAGATAGTCTTTTACACATATGAAGACAACCATACTATCCCCCTTGTATTTTCTCCAAGTTCAATATCTCCTGTTGGTCAACAATTTCTCATGAGATACAACTTCACTATTCAGATGACTCTCTCATATAAACTCCATTTTGTCACAATGTCTTTTAATGTGTTGTTGCAAGAATGGAAAGCAGTGACATCCTCCAACTAAAGAGGTCAGATCACCTCTCCTGGGTTACAGTGTGACCCAAGATGGCAGTTGGTTGAGGTCCCCTTTAGCTCATGTTTCTCTAATTGTCAGCTAACTACCCTCCTTCCCACTGCCTCTACTGCCCGCTGGTTTCTACTGCCAGCTCACATCTCTCCTGTCTTGACTTGTACAGAAAGATTTTGAAAACCTAGCCCAAGGCCTTACATTTAGGAGGCGGTTACAATAGTCCAGGACAAAGACACAAGGTACTGAACTAGAGCAGTGTGGCCAGAAAGGAAGAAACACACCTCATGCATGAACAATGGGACTTGCATTCTACTGATTTAGTGACTGCTGGCATGCTTTCTCAATGGTCCCTCTCCCTCCAGAGCACGTACGAATTAAGAGTTAAATCCCAGCCCGAGCTGGTTTGGCTCAGTGCATAGAGCATCTGCCTGCTGACTAAAGGGTCCCAGGTTCGATTCCAGTCAAGGGCATGTACCTCAGTTGCAGGCTCCTCCCCAGCCCAGGCCGAGTGCAGGAGGCAACCAATCGATGTGTTTCTCTCACATCGATATTTCTCTCTGTCTTTCCCTCTCTCTTTTTTTCTCTCTAAAAATCAATAGAAAAACATCCTCGGGTGAGGATTAAAAAACACACACACACAAGAATTAAGTCCCAGCTTTTCCCTACCTCACTGTCTCCAAGGTAAGCACACAGCTCTTTTTAAGTCTTTATATGTATTTTTTCTGGCTACAGTATAGAAACATATTAGAAACAGCTAAAGGCAGCAAGATTTCTAGCTTGGATGATTAAGAAAATGGTGGTTCTGTTAACAGAATTAGGAAATTTAAGGACTAACTTAAAGGTGATAATGAAGCATTTGGTTTGGGAAATGTTGAATTTGAAGACCTGAGGGTATCTAGAAGCAGTTTGAGATTTTTTAGTACTTTGGACTTGGAGTGCAAAGACAAAAATGAAGATTTGTTAGTCATCAACAGAGATTCTTGAAGCTTTCCCCAAAGAATGAAAATGTTGAAAATCATCTAGGCAAAAAAAAAAAAAAAAAAAAAAAAACATATGAAGAACAAAACTTTTTTAACAATGGTTACATATAATGGGTATTTGGAGGAGGAACCTCCCAGAAACAGTGCTCAGAGGTATGAGGAAAGCTTGATGCGGTTAATGTTAGGTCTGCCAAAGCTGGGCATTATTGCAGAAAGGAGAAGATAAAATCAGTCACGTCAAACGTAGCGCACAGCTCCTGCAGAACAAACATTCTTAAGAGGTTACTGAGTTTATCAGTGAGGAGGTAGTCTGATAATCTTGAAGAAAATAATTCCATGTGAAGCTGGAGCCAGGTTTCAAATTGTTAAGAATAAATGCACCCCAATGTTCATTGCCGCCTTATTTACAGCAGCCAAGATCTGGAAACAGCCCAAGTGCCCATCAGTAGATGAGTGGACAAAAAAAGCTGTGGTACATTTACACCATGGAATACTATATGACTATAAAGAAGAAGGAACTCGTACCCTTTGCAACAGCATGGATGGACCTGGAGATTACTATGATAAGCGAAATAAACCAGTCGGAGAAAGACAAATATCACATGATCTCACTTATACGTGGAATCTAATGAACAAAATAGGACCGGAGACATGGATGCATGGAACAGACTGACAGATCTCAGAGGGGAGGCCGATGGGGGAGACTGGAAGAGATTAGCCAAAGAATATATATATACATAACCCATGGACACAGACAGTGATGTGGCAAAGGTGGAGGTGGGGATGGGGAGAGGGGGGCAAAACGGGGGGAAATAGGGGATATCTGTAACAATGTCAACAATAAAAAAAGCAGTAAATAGTAGCAATGGAGTCAAAGCAGTAAATGTAGACTGCTACTTTGAGAAGCTGTTATACACTGCATATAAAATAAAAAACAAATCCATATGGGATTCATATGACCCACATCTTCTAAAATATAATATGAGGTTAGTTGCCACTTCTCTGTAAGTTCTAACTGACTTTAGAATTGGGCTCTTTATAGGTCTGATGACTGCCCTAGGTATTCAGCAGCTGTCACCATAAAAAAGAGAAAAATGGAAATATATTTTTATGGATAAATTTCATTGAACCTAAATAAGGCTACTTGTATTTTCTTGTGGTGTTCCCGCTCCCCCCCCCCCAACCCCCCCGGCCCGGTTCCCTTTTAGGTGTCTAATTATACATGCCCAACCATTTTCTTTGAGATCAGTTCGCACGTAATTCTGCCTGGACTGGGTGAGCCCTTTAAACTTTAAGCCAACATAGATTTTACGGGAATTGCCACTAGGTCTGGTGAATTTCTGGAACTCTTCTATATTGTCTTCTAATTCCCTTTTGGGAAGACCCTTCCACCCCTAGCCCTGGCCTCTATCCCACATAGACTCATAGGATGTCCACTTTGGAAGTGACTTGAGGGTTCTTCCAGCTCATCTCTCTCAGCCTCATAGGTGACTGAGCTGAGGCCCACAGCGGGAAAATGACTTGTCCAAGGAGGCGTTGTTACAGAGTGACTGCAGCACGGTGCTTAGGGGCAGAGCTGCGTTTGAATCCCAGATTCATTATTACCTTATTGCATGACATTAGGCTAGGGATCTTCACCTCCTGTGCCTCAGTTCTCCTATTGGAAAATGGGGCTAAAGACTATCACGCCTGCCTCACGTAGTTGCTGTGTGTATTAATTGAATAATATGTGAAGCATCTAGTCCGTGCCTAGCACGTGATAGAAACTCAGAAAAGTGTTGATTCCCTCCCTTTGGTATAAGGTCCCAGAGCTAATGTGACAGAAACAAAACTCAAAGCAAACCCAGGTCTTCTGACTTCCAGGCCAGAACCCTTTCCACACACAAGGGCTCTCCCTGGAAGTATGTGAAGAATTTCCAAGGGGTACAGGGGCATGGACAGTTTTCAGTTCTATAGTTCATTAAAACCCAAAATTTCTGTAGTTTTGCTCCTCAGCTTATTAACTGGATTCCATCTTTTTAAAAAAGACCCCCTTTTTAAAGAGCAGTTTTAGGTTCACAGAAAAAATTGACAAGGAAGGTATTGAGATGTCCCATATACTCCCTTACCCCTATACACGCATAGCTTCCCCATTCTCAACACCCTCCCACAGAGTAGTATGTTTGTTACAATTGATGAACCTACATTGACACATCATTATCACCCAAAGCTGTACATTCTGTGGGTTTGGATATACCACTATATTTTTACAGAAATATTTTATGTTCAAATCGTGTTTAGGATGCCCTCCTGAAATGTTCAGGGAACCTTTAGCAGCCCTTCATTGCAAATCCTCAGCACGTCACTGCTCAATAAAGAAATTCCATTGCACAGAAGTGTTTGTGCCTGTTAGAATTTGTGAGGCCTGCTAGAAGAAATTCTGGTAGTTAAAAGAAATCCCTGATTGGATGAGACCATAAGAAAAGAAGGTCCTGACTATTCTGAGGGTACTGACCTCTGGGTGGGTCTGTTTATTTGCTTTGGGGGATGTCTCTCTGAGCTCCTTAGGTCCCTGGAAAGAGAACAGAGGCCTCCTCTCTTCCTGAGTACACCACCAGGAAGCCCAGGTAGCTGACGTGAGAACGCTTCCCATACAGCGACAGGCGCATTCCCAGAGAGAAACTAGGACAAACAGCCAATTAAGAGCTGAACACTGGAAGAAAGGCCAACATAACAGGCCTGGAAAACAAAGTGGTAAAGTAAATGAAGCCTGCAAAGGTCTGCGGTGAGTGTCAAACTTAGATCTGGGTAGGCATTCCAGATAATTTAACAATAATTAACAATGGGTGAGAAACTGAGGTGGGGTGGGACTTTCATTTGTACCTGATTGCTCGTATTTTATTATTTAAGAATTAATACATGCAAAGGTGTATAATGAAAAGTCAATCTACCCTTTTTTATAGAGATAGTCTATGAATATACAGGGTGGGGGGTGGGGTCACAAATGTAACATAATGGGCACACTGTTCTATACTTAAGTGCCCCGACCCGTGGGACAACAACGGGGGAAGGAAGAGACACCCTAGGAGAATGAGACAAACAAGGGACACGAAAGAATGGAGGCAAGACAAGTTCTGATCAAGCCTCCAACTTTATTCTCACAGCGGCAGAATATATACTGTTTTAGGGAAGGGGGGTGGGTAAAGGGGTCTATGGGCAGTAACCTTTTACTAGAGATTTATTAGGCTCCTGATGGCTGTGCTTATCAGTGCAGATGTGTGATTTAGCAGCCTCTGGATGGCTGTGTGTTTATCAGTGGAGATGTGTGATTTAGCAGCTGTGTGAGGGTAGTTTATCTGTAACTGCTGGCCAATTTGCAAGACACAGGTGGTTTCTGGTAATTAGGAGTTTCTGGAGGAACCAGAAACTTATAGTTCTTAAGATGGCTTTGTCTAAGCCAATATCTTTTAATGGCTCCCAACACTTAAGATTTTTTTTTTTAACAATATATCTTTTTGACATCTCCTATTTGTACATAAAGTTTTTTTTTTTAAACAACAGCATAGTTTTCCATGCTGTGGAAGTGCAATTATTTACTTGACCAGTCTGAAAATTATGGATATTTAGAGTGTTTCTAATCTTTTGATAGCATGTTCTTACTGCTCTTTTGAAAAGTATGCCCCTTAATGGTGTCTTTTAATGAATATGCTCAATAACTGTATCAGCTAGGAAATAACACTTCATATCTATCAAATCAGCTAAACTAAAAGGCTTACATCCTTCATTAAAAGAGCTATGGAAAAACAGGCACACTGAATGGTTCTAAGAATATATTATACACATAAATTTGTCCAGGTATAATTGCAATTATTCTCAAACATTACTGTTTAACATCATTTTCTTAGCGTTGTCTTTCTTCAAAATACAGATGCTTGAGTGACTTTCCTGGAGACTATGATAGAGAAAGGCTGAATTGAGTTCTCTACACCCAGGAGCAAGGCTGAACAAACTGCTCTACCATCCCAACCTCAAGCTTGGATGTGCCCATACTGGCAGCTACCAAAACTTCAGAGTTAGTTCTTAGAGGAAATGGCCTTTTACTTGCCTTATGAATTCAACTTTATTAAGGGATGGTATACCTCACTGTCCCTGTTATTACACATTTTTTAGCATTTTTAATGAAAAAAGCACAAAGAGTTGATTGTATTACACAACTATCATTGTTATTGTATTACACAACTATCATTGATCCTTACTTATCATTGCAAAAATACATATAACTTTAATGCCTGTGTACATACTAATTTGGTTGTTTTCCCACTTGGCTTTATTTCACATGCACATCTAGATACACAAATATAGATCACAAAGTTACCATTTTAGTAGTTATATGCAAACATTTTACTACTTCATATTTTGCAAAACCCATTAGGGCATTTGGGCTGTGCCCGGCTTTTCCCTATTATAAATGGTGCAGATATAAATACCACTTCTAAACAATGGTATTTTTTGTTTGTTTTGTTTTAAATTATTTCCTTACGCATTAATAAAAGAAGTCGTACATCAAAGAGAGGAACAGATTTAATACTTTTGCCTGTATAGACTGGCCGCTCTACAGGAAGACTGTAAGTCACGTGTTCTGAGGAATGGATCTTAGCCTCTCCAGCAAGGAGTTTTATTCCTTTCATTTTAATTAACCCGGTAAATATGAAGCTTTATCTCATGCCTCATAGATTTATTAAGCATATTTACTAAAAAGCATTATAATGGTTTAAGTCAAGGACTCTGGCACCAGACTGCCTGGGTTCAAATTCTTCTTGAAATGTGACTTTCAGTAACTTACTTCCTTTCTTTGAGCCTCAGTACTCAGCACGACAGGCCATCATGAATGCCCATGAGTGCCGGGAACAGTGTTAGGCTCCAGAGAGAGAACAGTAAACACAAGAGGCACAGAAAGAGTTCCTACACTACCAAGCTCACAGATGAGTCAGGGATACAGGCACTTCCAATACTGGACGGCAGGCTTGTGACAAGGGAACATGCTGGGAAGAATGCCTGACACGAATATTTGCTTGCATTAGAGATGCTACATCAATGTTCTAAATGTTGATTTTAGGTTATATTTCTTCCTATGTAGACTATTTAGTCATAGCCATTATCCACTTACCCATGGAGTCTAAGTATTGCATGTGTGTACTTGTATATTTATATTTTTCAGTTTGTAAAAGCAATGCTCATTCTGTTCCAGTCACACTGACCTCTGCTGTTCTTTGAACAACCGAGGCATGCTCCTTCCTCGGGGCCATTGATTAGCTGTTCCCTCTGCCTGGAAAGCTCTTCTCCCAAATGGCTTGTTCCCCTTGCTCCTTCATGCCACTCAAATGTCACCTTCTGCGGGAAGTCTTTCCTGAGGCTCTATTTAAAATTGTGAGCTTCACACCGAACTTGGCTAGAGATCCTGGCTAGGCTGCTGATCAACTGAACGCTGGCTCCATCCACACCTTTGGGGACCCCTGGGCCTGCTGGGGTTGGACCCCAACATCGCCATAAAAGGCAGTACAGCTTCTGCCTGCTTCTCTTGAGCTATGTGCTCCTGGAATCCAGCCATGATGAGGCGCTGCGGGATCCAGATCCAGCCCCCTCCTCCCACCCCTAGAGGAAAGGGAAGTGGCGGTGGGCTCGGGCGGAAGCAGGAAGCGGCCGAGCAGGAAGAGCGCGTGGGGTGGCAGGGGGCCGTGGGGCCATGGCCGAGAACTTGGACCACCTGGAGGAGCATCTGGAGAAGTTCTGGAGGACATCCGGCAGCTCGGCATCATCGTCAGCGACTGCCAGCCCAGCAGCCAGGCCGGGCTCAACCAGAAACTGAATTTGATCGTGACGGGCTTACAGGATATTGATAAGTGCAGACAGCAGCTTCATGACCTGGCTGTACCTTTCGAAGTTTTCGAATATATAGATCAAGGTCGAAACCCACAACTCTACACCAAAGAGTGCCTGGAAAGAGCTCTGGCGAAGAATGAACAAGTTAAAGGGAAGATTGATACGATGAAGAAGTTTAAAAGCCTGTTGATTCAAGAGCTTTCTAAAGGCTTTCCAGAAGACATGGCTAAGTACCGAAGCCTCCGAGGGGAGGACCATCCCCCGTCGGAACTTCCTCTTCGAACATCTAGTCCTGTGTGAATCACCGTAACCTTCAGGCAGCTTGTGACGGAGCGGCCTCAGAGACAGGAGGCCTAGAGGACTTTGTAGAGCTGTGCTGCCAGCAGCCCCCTCTTTGCAGAGGGCTGGTGAGCGCACATTTTTGAGCGCGATGCATTTGATCCTGTATGGCGGGATTATCTTGGAAATATTAAATACGGTAGTAAACGGTTTAAAAATATTACCTAAGACTTTTTTCTGTTTGCATACTTCTCTTTTTTCATTTTATTATGATGTCAAAGAATGCTAAAAAAATTAAAGAAAAGGTTTAATATGAGGAAAAAAAATTGTGAGCTTCATTGCCAGTACTCTCTACTCTCCTTTCCTAATTTATTTTTCTTCATTGTACATTTCACTTCTATATAGAAAACTTATTTTGTTAATTTTCACTCTCCACCATTAAAACATATGGCTCACAGAGTCAGGAGTGTTGTCTATTTTATTGTTTGTTAGGTTCCCAATAGTTAAAATAGTGTCAGGCACTTAGTAGGAGCTTAATAAGTACTTACTAAATAAGTAAATCGTCATTTATATGGAATTGATACTATGACACACCTATCATTCTGAGACTTACTTTCTAGTTGAAGGCCACAGCTTAGATATTTTTTCAGGTAGGTATTTATAGATCTTCTTCATTCTTTTTAACAACTGTGTTGTTGTTCAAAGTAGTATGAACCATTTTGTTTTTCATTAATAGACATTTTTTCCAATTTCTTGCTATCACAAACAATGCTGTAATAAACAACATATCTATCTTTGTGCAATTGTGGTTTTCTTGTAAGATTTATTTATTTTGGGTATTGAGATTTTGTTTGTGTATTTATTGCAACTATTTTTCTACTGCCTCCCTTTTCATCTTCTGTGTGTGGTAAAAGCTTCAAACTGAAAATGAAAATAAATCTCCCTCTTCATCCCCCAGCTCCCGTTGTTTCTCACATATCACCTCAGAGATAATTAGTGCCTATGCAAGCTGATGGGGCTGAAGAAAAATGTTCATGAAATGTACTTCTCTTTACTACTGTCAATGTCCTTTGATATTTTCAGTTCTTTTCTATTCTATTGATTTTATTTCATTACAAAATGCTTGCAGAAACCCTTTAAATTAATTTCATAATCACTGGTTCATCGAGACCCACAATTTGAAAAGCTCTTCCCTCCTCTCATCCTGTGTTGAACTAGTTTATAGGAGAATGCACCCATTTGTGTTTTCCTGTCTGGCCAGCTGTTAGCCTGTTGGAACTGGCGATCTCCCTTGAACCCAGCCCAATTAAGTAAGTCTAGCTCTTACCCATTTTTCCCCAAGAGTTGAGACCCAGCCTGCATACCTGTCAAGGATGAACAGATGGTCTCAAACCATGCTTCTCCTGCAGATGGTAACTATCTGACTTTGAATGTCACTATCTCTGCCTTGTCTTGTCCACCAGATTGATATTAGCCCCACTCACACCCATCTGCCTAGATAAACAGGGATATCTTTTTAACGCTGTTGGCTCACGTCCATGCTGATACTTCCAGGGAGGTCACTCTGTAGAATGGGAACTGTTTCCAGGCAATGCTAGCACTTAACATCAGGAAGGGACAGGATCATACATTTCCAAGTTTTCTTTATTCAAATCCCTGCCTCGCCCGAGTTTAGAGGCGCAGGCAAAAATGGAAAAGTGCCGCGAGGATCCAGGTAAATAGTTGGGGCTCTGGCCAAATATATCATAATTCAGGGCAGAACTCTGGGCCAGCAGAAGGAGGTCAAGTACAGATGGATAACCATGGTATGCTGGGGGTGCAGTAGCATCGTGACACTTGGGCTGCTAAGGGCCACCTGAGACTCACAACAAAAGACAAGATGGTGTCAAGGCCACACCAGCTGGTTGGGCTAGGCTCCTACATTAGTCAAGAGCAGCTCAGGAACAAGGTAACCCTAAACATATAGATCAGGTGCATCCAACCTACAGCTGAAAGTTCAGGGGCAAGCAGGGAATCAGGAAATAACCAGGAAGAAAGGTTCCATGACTCCTACATGAAATCCAGCTGAGACCATAACTCCTCTCCTTGGTATTTGACTCAGGACCAGTGAGAAGATCATGTTGGGTAAAAAATTTAAATGCACAATGATGTGACCAGGATTTGAAGACCAGAGCAGGTCAGATAAGCAGGTTTTTCTCAATTAGGAAATATTTATTTATCATATATATATGTATGTATGTATATATATGTATATATACATATATATATTCCATTTATACATGGATTTAAAAATATCTTTATTGTTGAAAGTATTACATAAGTCCCCCTTTTTACCCCCAGTGACCTCTTCCAGCCCTCCCTACTCCCCTATCCCAGGCCCTCACCACTCCCTTGTCTGTGTCCATGGGTTTTGCACATATGCATACAATTCATTGGTTGATCTCTTCCCTCCCACCCTCCCCTACCTTCCCTCTGAGGTTTGACAGTCTGTTCCAACATAGTTTTTTGTATTTTTATTAATTTTTAGAGAGAGATGAAGGGAGAGGGAGAGAGAGATAGAAACATTGATAAGAGAGCAACATCGGTCAGCTGCCTCCTGCATGCCCCTGACTGGGGATTGAGCCCACAACCCGAGCATGTGCCATGACCGGGAATTGAACCTGCGACCTCTTGGTGCATGGGTCGATGCTCAACCACTGAGCAACACTGGACAGGCAGAAGGAAACACTTTTAAAAAGAAACATGATTTGTTCTTGGAAAGGGTTTTCAGAAGGGCGGTTTATCATTCACTCACTCACCCACCCATTAATTCAATTAAAAGTAGGACACACTTGCTAATGGATGCCTGCTTTCTCATTCACTCCTGTGTTGTCAGATGTGCACACTTTTTCCTATTTTCTCTGGCTCTTTGGGTGTCATGGGCAGATGGACATGTTTAAGGAACTTGTGCCACTTACATATGCAGATTTCTTAGGTAACATTGTTTGACAGTAGTGTCAGTGGGCCCCCGAAGACTAATGGAAAGTGCTCAAGAAAGTTCCACAGGAGAAGTAAGTTTATTAATTGTTCTTTTTCTCTGTTGGGTAGGTGACTCCTTGTGGAGCAGCAAAATAGAGACAGAGGTAATCACCAGCTCCTGGAAAAGTAACGTAGATTGTTGGAGGTGAAATATTCAATGCCTGAACCCCAATGTCAGCAGAGGTGATTTTGTCCTTCAGGACTTGAGAAACACCTGGCCCCTCATCTACTTTCCCTGCCTTCTGAGGAGGCAGCGCTGCCCTCTGCCATCCAGGAGAGCCGGGCAGGAGGGTCATGTTGTTGGATAGTTGTTTGGCTCCAATTCTCGTTTCCACCATCTCATTTGCATCTCACCCTTGGCAGCTCTTTCTTTCCTGTGTTCTGTCTGTCTGACCCAATATGAACCTCAGCTCGTGTGTGTGTGTGTGTGTGTGTGTGTGTGTATGTGATCCTCCTTCTATTTTTCATCTCCCCAGATCTCACATGAGACATCTGACTATACAGTAGAGTAGAATCCACTGCAGACTTGGGGTAAAATGCAGGTTTAGATGGACATTAGATATTGCTTATCCTGCATACTTTCTATCTCTCCCTTTGGCTCCCCAACCCACACTCAAGGACTCTCATTCTTGGAATAGGGGAGATGTTGGTGTTTATTTAGACTCCTTAAAGCCCCCTAAAAGCTAAAACAAAGGGGCCCTTTCTGCAATTAGTAGAGCACCAATAACTGGCAGATATTTCAACCTTTTAATTTCTTTTTATCCTTTCTACACCAACTGGAACAATTCATGCCAACCCTTAAAGGGAAAAAAGAATGGCCAGTTGGTTTTAAAATACACTTTAAAAATCATTATACTCATATGGATTTATTTATTTTTTCTTGTTATGCTTATATGCATGCATATAAGTCCTTTAGTTGATCTCTTACCCCCCTCATATGGATTTATTAATGTAGATAAACTATTTAGCAGTCAATAGATTACATTTAGTCACAGTTATTACAATTTAACAAATATAAATTTTTAGTGTAGACATCTGAAGAGGAAAACAAAAATTAGCCCATAATTTTCCCAGATCATCTATGTTAATATAGATCTTTGCTACTTTTCTTTTTCAGGCTTGCCAGGATTACAGGGTACCCATTGGCACAAGGAAAAATGGCATGGGGCTCAGGGACCAAGGATCCTGACCTGGATCCAGCAGTGGGACCCAGATCACCAAATCACTAATCAGGAACTGGCAGAGGTAAGGCAATGGAGCAATTGAAGGTAGGAAAGTCTATGAGAAAAGGGTGGAATTAAAGGTGGTTCAAGGACAGAATTCAAGAACAACCATAGAATATGTCAGGCCCAGGAAAGGACAAGCGTGGGAAAAACCCATGGGAAACTTAGCAATGAGACCAGGGAAGAGAATCATTGGGTGTCATGGATCCAGATGATGTGGCCCAGGAGGCGTTTGCCACGGCAGAGCTCTTCTGGGCGTCCTCGGGACCCTCCTGTGGGTGGGCCTCTGCAGGTCCACAAAGCCTAGAGCTTTGTAGGCAGCTGCTGGTAGCACATTCAGCCAGGAGGCAGTTTCTGTGGTTAGTAGAGTCCACAACCTCCTGGCTCTATGAAACGATACTGATAGACTCATCAAAGATGGCTAAGAGGTACGTCTGTGCTGTTTCGTTTATGAGGCTTATGTAAGGCTAAAGGACAGGATCCCAAGAACAGAAGATGTGCTATAGACAATTTGAATTTTCTGTTACTTGCATCCAAAAACATCCCAAATAACCATTGTGTGTGTGTGGGGGGGGGGGGGGGCGCGGGGGGGGGGTGCGCACGCACTATATTTTAATGTACAGTAGGTCCCCACTATTATCCAGAGGTTCTTGGAACTGCAGGAAGTGATATATAACAAAACCAATTTTAACACAGGTTAATTTTTAAGCTCCTACAGCCTCTCATCAACAAGATAACAAAACGATGTCGAACAAAATTACTTTATTTGAGGACCTGCTTTATACAGATGTAAAAGACAAATTCTGAAAGGCTATATACACAAAAAGTTCAAGGATGTTATCATAAAGGAGGTTATGAGTGGTATTTTCCTTGCCTATATACATTTTTATTTATTTTTATTATTATTTTTTAATCATCACCCAAAGATATTTTTTCCATTGATTTTTAGAGAGAGTGGAAGAGAGAGGGAAAGACAGAGAAAAATATCGATATGAGAGAAACACATTGATTGGTTGCCTCCTGCACACAGCCCGACAGGGCCCAGACTGGGAAGGAGCCCACAACTGAGGTACATGCCCTTGACCAGATTTGAACCAAGACCCTTTGGTCTGCAGGCTGACGCTCTACCCACTGAGCCAAACTGGCTGGGGCTCTATACATTTTCTTAAAAATATATGTTTTTCTTTAATATATTTTATTGATTTTTTACAGAGAGGAAGGGTGAGGGATAGAGAGTTAGAAACATCGATGAGAGAGAAACATCAATCAGCTGCCTCCTGCACACTCCCTACTGGGGATGTGCCCGCAACCAAGGTACATGCCCTTGACCGGAATCAAACCTGGGACCTTTCAGTCCGCAGGCCGACACTCTATCCACTGAGCCAAACCGGTTAGGGCTCTATACATTTTTAAATTTAAACAATGAACTTGTTGTACCAGCCAAGGTTCTTGCAAGTAATAGAAACTGACCAAGTCTGATTTCAATGGAAGAGAAACTTATTGAAAGGATATTGGGAACTCACAAAAACACCAAGTTGGAAGGAAGTCAGTAACGAGTGAGCCCCAAATTGTACCTGGAACCAGTCTGGTGAGGACACTGCGTTGCTTCCACTAACCCCTGGTCACCATGGCTCACAGTACTGGCCGCCTTAAAAGCTGGGCACCACCGTTGCTGACCCGGAAGCTCTTCTACCTTCACCTGTCACAAAATGGATACTTGCCATTTTGTGACAATAACCCCTGCTTCAAAGCCCGGGGAGCTCATGTCTGTTTGGCAGGGCTTGGGACATTTCCCCACACTCAAGGACAGAGGATCTGGGAAAGTGAGAATCTGAGCTTCCCACTTCTAGAGTGATAGACAACATCTGCTCCCATCAGGTGGGGAGGTCTCCAAGTATAGAAAGTCAAAATAAAATTTTAAATCTTCCTTTTTACTTATAACTAGAGGCTCAGTGCATGAAATTCATGCATGGGTAGGGTTCCTAGGCCTGGCTGGCGATCAGGGCCGATCGGGACCTTCCAGCTGCCAGCTGGGGCCTTTCTTCATTCCGTGCCATCCCCCTGGTGGTCAGCACCCGTCAAAGCGAGCAGTTGAACTCCTGAGGGGACAATTTGCATATTAGCCTTTTATTATATAGGATATATATTTTTTTTAGATACAATTTTTTTTTAATTGTCTAAAGTTTTACATAAGTCTCATTTTTCCCCTATAGGATATTTTTAAAGTAATAATGCAAAACAAAACTCTGACCAATTCCAAACCAAATCAAAACAAATCAAACAAAAAGCTTAACATGAATGTAACTATTTTTAAGGAAGATCACTATTTTTTAAATAGGAAAAATGGATGTGCAGATATTAGACACATCTGAGGAAAAAACAATTTTTAGGAAGTTATCTAAATGTATGTACACATTAGAAACACACACCTCATATTTTCTGGTTTCCTAACCAAAAGTTTGATTCAGAATACCTGCCATTTTTTCTATATCTCTGATGAATTTATTGTCACTGAAAGCTATTTCTTCTAATGGAGCAACAGGTAAATTAGATATAGTCTAATATTGTAGTAAATTTGACCTAGTTTGATGTTTTAAGCAGCTTCTTACAAACATGGTTAGTAGAGTAACAAAGAGTGCTTCTCCACTCAGTGAAATTTCTTTGCCATCAAAAATAGAATTTTTTAAAATGTCAAGAATAATATGTACTTAATGATACATTTTACTAGAATTAGAAACAACTATACTTGCACAAGCAATTTAGAGTAAGATTAAAAAAAAAATCCAAAGACCTGGTATAATTAAATGTACTTGTGTTTATCTTTCACATTTTCTTTCTTATATTTCCTGAGTACAAGCACCAGAACAATTTTCTCTAAAATGCCAATTTTATTATGTCATTCACATGCACAAAATCTTCCTATACCTCTCTGTGACTTTAGGAAAAATACAGCCTCCTGAGCTGGTATTAAGACTGCTCTTCAGTGTGGCAGCCCCAAATCTGCAGCCGCATCTCGCACTGTTGCTACATGAACCCGTAGGTAAGGCCAATGGGTCACTGAACAATCTTATGCTTGTCTGCCTCTGTGCCCGTGTTCATACCATCTTCTCTACCTAAAACGGGTTCACCAGCTCTTCCTACCCATATCCATTTTACTTTTCTCTAAAATCTGGGCTCAGATCTCATGTTCTGTAGGAAGTCTTCTCTCTCAGCCCAGCCGAGTCAATCTTTTGAATTCCTATAGCAAAAGCCATCCCGCTTTCTGGTTCTTACCAATGATGTCAGTGTGTGAAGCATGTCACGATTTGTCACCCCTAATCATTAAAGCTGGATATTGTAAATTTTAAGCTAAATAATTAAAGTAATCTTAAGATTATCCCTCATTAACACTACTATCCATCACCTGAGTCCTGAGGGGCTTTCTGGATGGGGTACAACCTCTACAGATAGCACTGGCGATTACCCATCATTGTGGGTCTGCCTGGGAGTGTGCCCCACTGTCTGATTCCAAGTGCAGCACCTCATCATTAACTCAGTCTGTTCATCAGCCCAGGACACAGGGCTCATGTTGAAGAACCAGAGGCTTGGAAGACATTGAGAGCCCTCCTACAGTGATAAAGGGAAGGGGGGAACTTCGAGATGACTCTGTATCTATAATGGACCGTGTAAGCTTCAGCAGGTACCTATAGGGTGGGGATGTTGGGGAAGGAGTTACAGTTTGGGTGTAGCAACATGCAGGCGAAAATAACAAACCTTCCAGAACAGGGAGGGGTGGAGGGATGGTAGAGATGACTTTGTACTGAACAATCCTTGTTTGGTTAAACACAAGAGACCACCCCCAGCCCACCACTGTTTAGGGACTCCCAGAAATAGCTGGGTGGAATTTGAGAGTGGTTAGATTTCCCAAAATTGAAGGTGACAGCAGAGCCAGAGAAATGCCATTTTTACCATTACTGTGACTTTATTTTATTTCAGACAGGTGTGGCCGGAGACAACAACATGAGTTATATTCAGATGTGTTTATTTGTCATTTTAAGGCACATAAGAATGATAGATAAAAATAGTTGTACTTAGGTGAAGGAATTATTGGCAACTTTTGTGGGAACAGTTTAATAACAAATATATATAGTTATTATTAAACTATTACCACAAAATTAATAAATATAAAAACATTCCTAAACTGTTTACAGTATGGTTACTGTAAAACCATATATATATATATATATATATATATATATATATATATATATAGTATATATATACACACACACAGTGTCCTGCTGCAATTTCCGAAAGCAGAGTGTGGTTGAGGTCAGGCCCAGGCCATCCTTGCTGGGCCTACTGCTTGGAGAATTTCTGGGATTTACCATGATTTAGTCAGTGGTCTCTTCAGACTTCATGAATATCATTCAAGTAAGCTCAGGCTGTAGCCCTCCACAGGTCACATGACTCCCTCACTCCCACCCACAAGTGGCTTGCTAATTTTCAGACTTGTCTGATGCAGTTGTTAAGAAAACCTCACCTTGACTGCAGTGGTTCTTCAGAGCCTATGAGAAATCCTTCATTTTGTCTTTACCTGGTTTATACACTACCTCAGATGACTGCAGGTATCACGGCCTGGTTAATGCTGAGGGATCTTTTGAGGGCCTGATAGAGACTTCAGTCTGGAGTCTAGGTTTCCACCAGTTGGGGCTTTATGGCCAACTCCCAGTATCTAGAAATGTCAGGGCTGTTGAACGCACTAACATTGTCAAATAAATGGCTTTCTGCTGAACACCTAAAGCATTCAGGATTTGATTAATCTCACTATGACCCTGACTTGTTGGGACTAGACAGAGCACCCCAGAGTTTACAGAGACACCACATACACTATGAAATGCTATGGCCTCAAGGGATGCTGTAGATGAGTCTTCTCACACTTTAATGTGCATGTGAATCACCTGGAGATTTTGTAAATATGTAGATTCTGATTCAGCAGATCTGGGTGGGACAGAGGTTCTGCATTTCTAGCAAGTTCCCAGGTGATGCTAATATAGCTGGTCTGAGCGCCACAGTTTGAATGGCAAGACTCTGAAGGAAGCAGAGCAGATGGAAAACATTCCAGGACATAGTTCCAAATTATGTCCTTCTGTGGACATGATTTTCTTACAGCTGCAAAGGAAGTCACCTTGAAGACAAATGGGAATGGCCTTAATCTACTTGGCCTTTGTAATCTTCTCCCAGATATTTCGTTGTGAGCAAGCAGAGATAATGGAACTGGATAGTATTCTAGAGGAACCCAGGCATATGTCAGTATTTCCACCCCACTCCACATTAACCACCCCCTCAAATACTCACCTAAACACACCTCATTTCTCACCCACCCACTATGATTCAGGTCTTTAGTCCCTAGGACAGGGCAGAAGAGATGATGGGAAATTGTTCAGTGACTGGATAATGGTTAGTGCTGGACAGCTGGGATTTTCAGAAAAGGTAACAGGGTTCTTTTCTATTTCTACCTGCTGTCCAGGTGGTCATTGGCAGCTCACTGGGCTGGGCACTGTGGGAATCAGAAATAAACAAAGAAAACCTTATTCCTGCTCTCTAGACACTTCTTGTCTTGTGAGGAAGCCACACGTGAGCAAATAACAATGTATTAACTTTTTAGTAGTCTGATGACAATATCTGTTTTGAACATGCTGGGGCTAAGGTTTGGGAAAGGACTTAGAAAAAGCTTCACAGGACAGAGGCATGGGAGCTAGGACTTTCCTGGGTGGAGTTGAAGGCATGAGAGGAATCTAAACCAGTGTCCTGACAGGCTTCCTTGAGGGAAAGGCTGGGGAGAGAGAGCAGCTTCAAAGAGGAGTGCCCAGGACCACGGGTTTCTGAGTAGGGAAGGTGATTGAAAGGGGAGCAAAGGCTCTTGCTTAAAATTAGATACATATTTGGTCAGATGGAGCTCCCACTGAGCTATGAGGGTTTTCTCTTCTCATTTTTATTTCTCTGAGTGATAAGAAAGAGTTGATTGCTACAATGAAAGCGGGTATTTATGAGCTTCTCAAAGATCTTTGCACCAGAAAACATCAAAGTCAGACCGCACTGTTCCAGGGACAGGCCTGCTGTCAGGGTCAGGTGCCACATTGAAAGGGGCATAATTGCCATCTAATGGCCCAAACCCACAAGTGTGAGCTCCATTTTAGTCATCTACAGTCTCTTCAGGTATGGAGTCGCCGTGGCCTTGACAAGTCATTTAGTATAACCTCCGCTGTCTTCTTCCAGTTCCCAGCCCCTTAGTTTGGTTACTGGAGAATACTGATCCAACTATGAAAATGCCAAATGGGCAGTATTACACAAAAAGTTAATCCATACTAAAGTGTAAATAATTACTCAAAAAATATTAGTGACTGGTGCTGCCCGTGTCTAATTCGACAGAAGAGAGCAAATGATGGAGGAACCGTGGGGAGCAGGAAGAGCAGGGGTGGAGTGGGGAGTGGGTTGTCCGTGAAGGGAAACAAATACAGGAAGAGGCTGCGGGAGCAGCAGCTGCCTTTGATTTTACTTGTTTACCTTCTCCTGGGAAGGGGCAAATAGGAGCTGCTCAGGATATTATTTTTAGAGCTATTTTCAAACACGTGGCTAGACACGGCTGTGGTGCTGTTTGGCTATGAAGAATGTTTAACATGCCTGGCTTTCTTACAGAGGCTTTCTTCCTAGGTGCACCAGCAAGCTAAACAAAACACTCTGAAGAGAGAAATCCCACGCCAGTCCCTCCTGAATGATGTGGGGTGGCTCCTGGGCACCACGAGGGGCCCTGGCATGGCCTTCTGGTGCCCACAGGGGGAAGGAGGGGTGGTTTGTTTTACTGTTTTCCTGCTGTACTCCGCTTCTCTAGGGTCTCTTACTATATGCCAAATTTTTACATTTCTCAGAGAGAACCGAAGGACTCCTCTGAGACTGTGAAAAAGGTATTTTTGGATGAGGAGGCCGAGCCATTCCAGAGCTGGTGAGGACTGACACCAGGTAAGAGTGAGTACGACAGGCAAGTGGAGGAGCCGGGATCGAGGGTTTGGCAGTCGACAGACCCAGTTCTCACCCTGGCTTCCTATGAGCTCTGCAAAAGTTAGTAAGTTAGGGTATCTTGCTGGACTCAGTTTCCTCCTTTAGAAAACGGAGATAAAAACAGTTAGTGTTGCCCTGGCCAGTGTGTTCAATGGTTAGAGCGTAGGCACATGCACCAAAGGCTCATGGGTTTGATTCTTGGTCAGGGTGACGGCGGGAGGCAACCAATGCTTTGTCTCTCTCGCATAGATGTTTGGTGGGTTTTTTATTTTTTTTCTCTCTCTCTTCCTTCCTGCCCTCCTGCCTTCCTCTCTCCCCCACTCCCTCCCTCCCACTGTCTCTGGGAATCAAAGGAAAAAATATCCTGCCGAGGCCGGTTTGGCTCAGTGGATAGAGCATCGGCCTGCGGACTGAAAGGTCCTGGGTTTGATTCCGGTCAAGGGCATGTGCCTGGGTTGCGGGCACATCCCTGGTGGGGGATGTGCAAGAGGCAGCTGGTCGATGTTTCTCTCTCATCGATGTTTCTAACTCTCTCTATCTCTCTCCCTTCCTCTCTGTGAAAAATCAATAAAATATATATATATAAAAAAGCAATTGCCACGCTAGCTGTTTAAAAAAAAAAAATCCTCAGGTGAGGATTAACAACAACAACAACAACAAAACCAGTTAGTGTTACTGTGAAGATTTAAAAGAGATAAAGACTGGAAAGCACCGAGGCTGGCTCCTAGTAGCTGCTCAGTCATAACCTTTCAATGACTCCCCTCAAATCTCCCTTCCAATGACCCCATCCCCTCCGCTGCCCCCCCACTTCCTGTTGGGAGGGTATCTCAGTCTCCTGCGTTGCTCAGAGATCCCCCTTTTCCAGACAGAGGAGTTCTCATCTGGTGGGAACAAAACCACAGAGCGGGTATGTCCAGGACAGGGCGCCCGAGTCTCCCGGGCTGGGGGCCTCCTCCTTTCAGAAGGCCCAGGCTCCTCTTTGGAATCCCTTCCTCCTTCCATGCTCAGGGCAGGAAGGGACCCCTCACCAAAAGCCTAGGGGTGGTGGCTCAGGCTGGTGCTGCTCCAAGTCTGGGTGAGAGACACTCCTTCCCTGGGCTCTGCTTCTTTGGTGACCCTTTCCAAAGGGGCTCTTTTCACCTTCCGAGTGTTAAAAACCTCGGAAGTCTAGGTTAAGCATCTAGGCCTGATGCGTGGGCTGTGAGTTCTCCTATTTGGGTAAAGTACAGTTCTCTCTCTCTTTTTTTTCATTTGGTAAAATATAAATAATAAAATCTACCATATTAACCATTTTCACATATAAAATTCAGTGGCACCAAGTGCATTCATACTATTGTGCAATCATCACCATCATCCATGTCCAGAACTTTTTCTTCATCTCACATTGAAAGTCTGTACCCATTAATAACTCACCCTTCCCCTTTCCCTCCAACCTCTGCCAGCACTATTCTACTTTCTGTCTCTATGTATTTGACTATTCTAGGTACTTCATATAAGGGGAATCATGCAATATTTGTCCTTTTGGGTCTTTTAAAGGAAAAAAATTATATGGTGCAGATTTACTCTACTGTCTATTCTGAGGTTGCACACACACATATGTGTAAAAATAGGTATAGAATTCTATGTTACAGATCTATTTACAGCTTAGACAATTAGAAAAATAAATGCTCCAACTAAACCTAAAAAGCCACATAATCCTATATAGTTAAATTTAATGTGAGAGATGATATTTTCCTAAAACAAATCCCTAAAGTTGTTTAATAATCGAAAGAGTTTGGGTTCTGGTTCTGTATTTAACTTTTGCTTGCTTTTTGACATGACTCATTTTAATGCAGAGAATAACTCTTTGCATAAGTAAGTTACAGAAAATACCACTAATTAACATCAAAGCTTGGTTTGATAGTACAGGATAATAAGACAACACACTTAACCATAACAATGCCAGCAAACAATTCTTGAAGTCCAATAGTAATGAAATGTTACTAGAAAATAATGCAGAAATTATTTTTTGAAGATAACATTAGTATTGTGATGTTGTTGAAATCTGAATTAAAGAAAGCCTCTCATCTAATTCTTATTAGAATTGGGAAGAGAAAAATGCTTTATTGTAATTGCCTATTATACTTGCTGTTAATGAACTGTTACGAGTTGATACATACAAAGACAAGCTCTGGTCAATAGAATCTGGATGTGAAATCACCTGTGGCCAGGTCCTCTTGAATCCAGCATGTTTATAAAACTGTTTCAATTATCTATTGCTATGACACACCACCCCCAAATTGGTGGCTTAAAATATTAACATTTATTTTGCTCACAAATCTATGATTTGGGCAGCACTTGGCGGGAACAGTTTGTTTCAGCTCCACTAGACTTAACTGGGGTGGCTTGAAGACTGAAGGCTAAAGTAAACTTTTTCTGTAAAAGACCATTTAGGAAATTATTTTTGCCTTTGTAGACCACATGATTTCTGTCGAAACTACCAAAACTCACCATTATAGGGCAAAAGAAGTCACAGACAACTAAATGGCCATGGCCATATTCCAATAAAACTTTATTTATAAAAACAGGCAATAGGCCCTAACTGGTTTGGCTCAGTGGATAGAGCGTCTGCCTGCGGACTCAAGGGTCCCAGGTTCGATTTCAGTCAAGGGCATGTACCTTGGTTGCGGGCACAACCCCAATAGGGGATGTGCAGGAGGCAGCTGATTGATGTTTCTCTCTCACCGATGTTTCTAACTCTCTATTCCTCTCCCTTCCTCTCTGTAAAAAATCAATAAAATATATATTTTTTTAAAAAACAGGCAATAGGTCATATTTGGCCTATGGGTCAAAATCTGCCCAACTCTGATTTAAAAACTTGCTCACTCACATGTCTGGCAGTTGACACTGGCTGCTTACTGAGACCTTATCTGGGTCTTCCAGCCAGAATACCTACGTGTGGGCTCTGCATGGGTCTTGGGTTTTCTCACAACATAGAGCTATGTTCCAAGAACAATTGTTCAGGGAAAAAGACCCAGGAGGAAGCTCTATTCCTTTTTTTTTTTCTTTTCTTTTCTTTTCTTTTTTTTTTTTTTTTTACCTAGCCTGAGAACCAAATTCTTTTTTGTAGAAGCAGTTGCAAAGTCCACTGTGGTTGAAGAGGAAAACATACAGATGCTGGTGAGATAGTGACAAGGCGCTGGAAGAGCATGTAGGACTAGGAATATTGCTGAGCCTATTTTGGGCTATACAACCTTCCATATTGACCATCTCACTACTTTTTACATTCGAACCATTTCAAAATCTTTACTTGTACAGCAGGCCTTAACATCATTTGAGCTTCATCTATTGCAAAAACATTCACAGACAAAACTTAGGTACTGAAATTTCATGGAGCATTCTAAAATAGTCATCCAGATTATTTAAAACAAGTTAAGAATTATTTTTATATTGTTATAAAAAGTAAAAAGTCAAAAAAATTTTAAAATCTCAGAAATCTTGCAGTTCTCTGAAAATATCTTCTGCATTTGAGAAATACTTATCTCAGCCTTAGGTCAAAGGGACAAATGAATTCCTCCAGCCCTTACATGGTCCAGTCCAACTTCCCAGAGTGAAGGTCAAAGTCTTATAATCAGAAGATGTGTGTACTTGCTGCAAGAGTCCTCGCCCCAGAGCTCCCTGGGAAGCTGCAGTTCAAGAATTTGGTCTTGGCCATCTCGGTGTCTTTCTCCTCAGAGACACTGCTAACAGACCCTAATTGCTTTTCACCATTTTCAGCTGCATTGTGGCTCTTCAGCAGCCTCTTCACAGCAGTGTGAGAAAAAGATTATCTTCTTTATTATTCTCTGGATTTCTGGTTGACATGCCTTAGCTTTGTGGATCATCTTCCAAAAGACTTTCTTAGGATTTTTCTTGGTGTCCAACCTGGAGGACTAAATACCTGATGCAGGCTGCCAGTTGGTAGAAGAGAAAGTATGAAAACGTTTTCCTGCTTAACCATCTGGCTTCTCTTTTTTGATTATCTGAACAAATAGATCTTAAGAATGCTGCCCACTGTGACAAAGCCTTGCTGAGACCTTCATTCAGTGCTTTCAGCGATGAAAGAAGACATGTAAAGCATGTCTTCATGTATGGAATACCCCCATTCAGAAAATCTGTGGTGGCTGAATTGAGATACCACATCTGAAGTCTTTAGGGGATAATGTAAACACACAGTAGACCTCAAAGAGTCAACAAATGTCATGTAGGATGGTGGTAATAGCCTATACCTCCATACCCATGGTGTCTTTCTTTTATGTTGTTGGGTATTGAGCTTCTCACAGTTGGTCCAGGGATAGAGGGCGAGATGCCCAGTTAGTGTGGGAGACCTTAACTGAGCAGCTGGAAGAGAAGTACTAGCCTATCTTGAAGGTGGGGAGACACTTGGTTAAATCTATTTTGTTGTTTCTGATGCATTTGGTAACTGAGAGGCTGAGCTATGGGCCCTTCTTTCCTCCTGTACATCCTGATAAGGGGTCGATCTTAAGATGCTTTTCCTCTTTCCTACTGTTCATTTTCCTACTGAGAACCAAACCTCTCTATGACTCATGTAGTTGCTGTAGAGCTAATTCTGATGTCAGGAGCAGAGGCCATTGATTTGATAGGAGGAGAGCAATGACTATTCAGAAACAAGTCTCCTCTCATCATCCAAATACCCCTAATTAAGAAATCCAGAGACAGATTCTGTGTCATGGAAACATAATTTCCTTTGACTCAGGAGTTCCAGGAATTGCTGCAGGCTATCAAGCTTTCTTGATTTCCCGGGTTAAACAGCTTTACCCAGAGTTTTCTTGAACAAAAGTGAATTCAATCTTTTCCATGGGCCAGGTATAGGCCTAGTGTCTTGAGAATTAGGTGTGAACAACAGAGTTCCTCGCCTCAGGTTCCTACAGTTGAGTAAAATAATCTTTAAGTGGTTAATCCTGAATGGTATGAGGATCCTGACTTTTTCTTTTTTTTTTAGGTGAAAACTTTGGACACTGTTTTAGGTTGAATTGCTCTCCTCCAAAATCCATAGGTTTAAGCCCTAACCCCCTATACCTCAAATGGGACCTTATTAGGGTGCACACCAGGGAGAGAGGCCTGGAACAGAGCCTTCCCTCATAGCCCTCAGAAGGAACCAATCCTTCTGATGCCTTGATGTTAGACTTCTAGTCTCCAGAACTGCAACAATAGATTTCTATTGTTTAAGCTCTCCAGGCTGTGGTACTTTGTCACAACAGCCCTAGCAAACTAATACAGACACTCAGTGGCCTCCTTCTGCCATTGGACACTCTGGTGGGAAAGCCCTGGGTGGCTATAAATGAAATGTTTGCACAGTTTGGACTTCTGAACAAGATGGTGGAGTAGGTTAACACTGTGCTCACCTCTCCCATCACCACATCAAAATTAAAAGTGAACTGCAGAACAACCATTATTTAGAACTGCCTGAAGTCTAGCTGAACAGAAGTCCTATAACTAAGGATGCACAGAAGAAACCATATTGAGACTAGTAGGAGGGGATGAGACTTAGAACAGGCTGATCCCACATCCATGTGTGGAGGTTAAAAATCAGGAGGGATTATCTCAGCTGTGGAGGTCCCCCCTGAGGAATGAGGGGTCCTAGCTCCCTATAGGAATCCCCCAGCACTGGTATCTCCAGTGCCAAGGAGAGAAGTCCCCATAACTTCTGACTTTGAAAACCAGCTGGGATTATGGCTGAGTGAGGCAGAGATGCTGAAGTATCAGGCATTTCTCTTAAAGGGCCCATGTATGGGCTTACTTGCTATAGATACACTTGCTGTAAGCTACAGTGCTGGAGCAGGAGCTCAAAAAGTGTGAGGAACATACAGTGAAGAAATGAATTGCCTGGCTTCAGGGCAAGAGCTGGAGAAGCAGCTTTCCCCCAGGCAGAAGTGCTAGCAGAAGCCATTATTTCTTTGCTGAGCCCTCCCCCTGCAGGCATAGGTGGGCACCATGTCTGAGTCTCCATCAACCTGGCTAACACTGTTTGCCCCTTCCTGGTGATTTCCTGAGACTCTGCCTCAACAAACTTGTGGCCTCACCCAAGCTACTTCCAGTGTTTGTTTGCTTTTTTCATATAAATGTTCTGCCTTGGCTTATGCTACAGACTTTCCTAAAATCTCCCAAAGATTTATAGACCACAAACAAGTAGCATCTGGCCTTGGCGTGCCCCATACCTCTTGCTAAGTGGCCCCAAGAATGACAGTGTGGCAGCCAGTCTTGGTTTTAAGCTTAGCTTTTCTCAGGCAACTCCAATGGCAACCATCTGCAGATCACTTTGTAGCTCATACCAGGTGGTCCCAGGCTGGGCACAGGCAGCAGCTGAACTTGGCCAACATACCTGGTGGCCAGCTTCAGACCACACAAGAGCACTACCCAACCACCTCCACAAATGACATACCCAAAGGGCAGACTCAGAGGCACCAGAGCCCTGCTTACTTGAATCTTGCTCTGTGGGGTCAGCCTCTGTATAACAGCTCCTTTGCTATAGTCACAGCCAGTCCTCACAGCCAGTGAGGTCACCCTCAGGGTCAATCCCTCTCATTGAAATGCCAAACAGCAACAAGGCTCAACTACAACAGGAGGGCACACACAACCCACACAAAGGAAACACCTGGGGCATCTGGCTCAGGTGACCAAAGAGACTGTGCCACTGAGCCCCACAGGACACATACTACATAAGGCCACTCTACCAAGACTGAGAGAAGTAGAAGCTCTACCCACTCCATAGAAACAAACAGGCCCTGACTGGTGTGGCTCAGTTGATTGGAGCATCATCCTGTACACCAAAAGATGGCAGGTTTGATTCCCAGTCAGGACTCATACCCAGGTTCTGGGTTCAGGAAGCATGCAGGAGGTAACTGATTGATGTTCTTCTCTCACATCATTTCTCTCTCTCTTTCTTTCTCTCCTCCTCCTCTCTAAAATCAATTTAAAAAATTTATAAATAAGTAATAGAAACAAATACAGCCAAAATGGGAGGCAGCCAAAATGAGAAGACAAAGAACATGTCCCAAATGAAACAATAGGACAAAACTCCAGAAAACAACTCAATCAAATAGAGACAAGCAATCAACCAGATGCAGAGTTCAAAACACAGATTACAAGGATTTTAATGAACTCAGTGAGAATTTTAACAAAAAGATAGGAAATATACAAAAGGAGTTAGGACACGTAAAAAGAACCATTCAAAAATGAAGAATACAATAACTGAAATAAAGATATATTAGAGGAAATCAACAGTAGATTAAATGAAGCAAAAGATCAAATCAGTAATTTGGAAGACAAGATGGCAGAACACACCCAATCAGAACAGCATAAAGAGAAAAGAATAAAAAAAAAAAGAGAGAATAGTTTAGGAGGCCACTGGGACATCATCAAGCATACCAATATTCATATCATTGGGGTACCAGAAAGAGAAGAGAGAGAGCAAGGAATTGAAAACCTATTTGAATAAGTAATGACTAAAAACCTCCCTAACTTGGTAAAGAAAATAGACATATATAAGTCTAGGAAGCATAGAGAATCCTAAACAAGATGAACCCAGAGGCCTATACCAAGACACATCATAATTAAAATGGTAAAGATTAAAGACAAAAGGAGAATCTTAAAAGTAGCAAGAGAAAAGGAGTTAGTTGCCTAAAAGGGAGTGCCCATAATACTTTCAGCTGATTTCTCAACAGAAACTTGGTAGGCCAGAAGGGATTTGCATGAAGTATACAAAGTGATGAAAATTAAGGAACTACAGCCAAGATTACTCTACCTAGCAACATTATTATCAGTTAGAATCAAAGGACAGAAAAAGAGCTTCCCAGACAAGAAAAAGCTAAAGGAGTTCTTCACCACCAAACCACTCTTATAAGAAATATTAAAAAGACTTCTTTAAGAAAAGAAATATAAAAATATGAATAATAAAATAGCAATAACTATGTACCTATCAATAATTACTTTAAATGCAAATGGATTAAATGCTCTAATCAAAAGACATAGGATGGTTGAATGGATAAGAAAAACAATACCCATACATATGCTGCCTAAAGAGACCCACTTCAGATCTGAAAGTAAAAGGATAGAAAAAGATATTTAATACAAATGAAAATATGCTGGGGTATCAATACTTATATTAGACAAAATAGACTTTAAAACAAAGACTATAACAAGAGACAAAGAAGGACCCAGCAATTCCACTCTGGATATTCTACCCCCCCCCCCGCCCCGAAAAAAACCAAACACATTAATTTGAAAAGACATGCATTCCTATGTTCATTGCAGCATTATTTACAATAGCCAAAATATGGAAGCAACCTAAGTATCCATTGATAGAGGAATGGATGAGATAGTACATATATACAGTAGACTATTTGCTCAGCCATAAAAAAAGAATGAAATCTTGCCATCTGCAACAACATGGATAGACCTAGAGAGTATTATACTAAGTGAAATAAGTCAGACAAAGAGAAATACCATATAATTTCACTTATATGTGGAATCTAAAAAACAAACAAAACAGAAACAAACTCATAGATTCAGAGAACATTTCAATGGCTGACAAAAGGGAGGGAGTTTGGAGGGGGATGAAAAATGCAAAGGGGTAAAGATGTGGTTATTGCTAGCTCTAAAAACAATCATAGGGATGTAAAGTAAAGCATAGGTATTATAATCAATAATATTATAAAAATGTGTATGGTATCAGATGGATTCTACACTTTTATTTATTGAGGTGATCACTTTGTATGTTGCATAAATGTCTAATCACTGTTATATACCAGAAACAAATATAATAATGTATGCAAACTGTAATTGAAAAAATTATTTTTTAAAATTTTTATTGATTGAGAGAGAGAGAGAGAGAGAGAGAGAGAGAGAGAGGGAGAGATTTGAGAGATTTGTTGTTCTATGTATTGATTCTTGTATGTGCCCTGATGGGATCAAACCTACAACCTTGATGTATCAGGACAATGCTCTAACCAACCAAGCTATCCAGCCAGGGCCTAAAAAAATTATTTAAAAAATGTTTTCATAGTTTGCACCTACTAGATATGTGACAATTTATTTATTTATTTATTTATTTATTTATTTATTTATTTACTTATTTACTTATTCATTCCCTATCTCCTTATCCTGATTTATTTATTTTTAATTGTACTCACCACAGTCTGGGGAGTTATTTTATCTTTTGTTTATTATTTCACTATTTCTCCACTAGCTTCATGTTAGATGAATAATAAACACCTGTTGAATAAGAATTTTTCCTCCTTTGATCCCTTCCCTTTCTCCCTCCATTCAATATTTAAGTATCTCTTATATCTATTGTGTCACAGCAATCCATGCTCATCCCTGTCAGAACATAAAAAGGTTCAAAAAATAGCTCTTTGGAGTTTGTGATTTCAGGAGAGATAAAGCATACCTATGAGAGAGGCTGCATTCCACTGTGAAGTAGTGGGTGAGTGTGCGCTGGACAGAAGTTAGTTCCTAATTGCTGCAGAGTGAAGGCACAGGGACTGAGGGTGTGCAGGAAAGGCTCCTGGAGGAGGAGAAACCTGCACTTGAGATGAAAGTAGGTAACAGGAGAGTGTACAGAAACATACAGAATGTTCACAATCCACTCGCCTTCCCTAATATCTGAGGCCTATATTTAGGAAGGAGGATTGCTCCAGTTCAGCGGTTGGGCAAAGCATGGGGTTGGCGATGATGGACATAAACCAGAAGATTCATTGTGGCATCCCAGAAGGTCAGAGCCAAAGCCCAAGGACTCTCAACTCTGGCTGCACATGTTGGAAACTTTAAAACAAATTCTAATACCAAGACCCTACTTTAATCTGGATGTCCTGGAAACTGCAGGCAGGGCTTCAGAGGGAAGACACCCTTTTAGGATGTGGATTGATAGCAGTGGCTTCTGGCTGTAAGACTCTGGCCACTGTGGCCCAGTTATGAGACTCCTGTAGTTCTGTAGCGATGGGATAACTACTGGAAATAAGACATCTGGCCATATTCCAGTGGTATGGCCTCCTTTTCCTGAGTGCAAAAGTGCCTACTTGTGACATCAGAAGAATGTGTTGACAGATGACATCCTGTTTCCAATTCCCTACTATATTTTATAGTGGGGTCCTACTTGCTTTCTCTTTGTAGGTCCTTCCAGCTTCCCGTAGGGGTTTGTAGTCAGGAACCATCCAGAGAAGCAGGTTTTGATGTTGCTGGTTTTTATTTGTTTGTTTGTTCTGAGGATGTTGGGGAAATTGGATCCAGAGCTTCAAGGACTTACTTTTTGGATCCTGTTAGCTTAATTTCTACTAATTATCTGCAGAGCCCTGTCATAATGCTTGGCATATAGTGGGCTCTCAACTAATGGGTCAGCTGAGAACCTCTGAAATGCTAAACTTCAAGTACAGTGGCAAGAAAAGCACTGCCACATTCCTTTTTATTTACTCATGATACTTTTGGTACAAACAGAAAGGTAGAAGCAAAGAGAGACTTGGCCATTCTTCAAAATAAACCTGGAAATGTTGATTGAGATCTCCAAGGCATCAAGAACCGTGTAAAATATTGTGAGAAGGCGATGGTAAACATGGCTTTTGTCCTCCCGTCTCTGACCATCTAGGGGCCCTCAAACTACAGCCCGCGGGCCACATGCGGCCCGCCGAAAACATTTATCTGGCCAGCCGGGTGTTTTTGCCGCCGCTGCCTGTTGCTTAGCAGCCGACTAGTTTTTTTTTAAACTATAGTCCGGCCCTCCAACCGTCTGAGGGACAGTGAACTGGCCCCCTGTTTAAAAAGTTTGAGGACCCCTGATAGTTGGAGAGGCAAAAAAAGCAAAGACAACAGCAACAAAATGAACAAGTGAAAAGTTAACAATAAAGGATTTATAGAGCAATCAAGACAACAATAAAATTGTAGTCAGGGGGGCTTTTCAGGAGTATCTGATTTATTGTCCAATAAATTCTGAGGCCAGTTGGAAATGGTCAGAAGAAAGGTCACTCCAGGCTGGGGTGGTTAGAATGAGGGAGAGAGGGCCTGGTGTGAGCAAAGGTGTAGAGCCTGTGGGGGTTCAGAATTAGCGACCCCAAGATGTGCCTCAGTGGTATGCAGATTTCTTTGAACTAAAGGCAACATTAGCTGCAGGCTGGAGAAACTTCTGCTCCTCCCTTTTTAACTACCCAGAAGAGCTTGAATTAGTGGCTTTGCTCATAAAAAGTTATTATCAGAGATACCTTCTTTTGGCCTGTCTATAGAGCAGGGCAAACTTCTAATTACTAAATGTCTGCTCTTCTTATCATCCTGCAATGACCCTTCGAAGCCTCCAAGGTGAATTATCTCATCCCTAGCTCAGGATGTCTTATATACCTCTATTCCCCCTTTCTGTCTCTGAAGCTCTCCTGTATGAGAGAGTCTCCGGCTCTCTCATGTATGTGGGGTTCCCATGCATATGTATGTATTCATTTTGGTTATTTACTCTTGCTAATTTATCTATTTGATTATCAGACCAGCCAAAGAACCTTGAGGGTAGAGGAAAGTTTATTCCTCCCCAGCCCTGAAGTGGACCCAGGTATGCTCTAGTAACAGACAGTAAACTCATTTGGCAGCAGCGAAGTGAAGAGTTTTAGGTAAGTTGAGAATGGGGGAGGACAGAGTTCCAAAATGGACCGCCTCAAACCCCAAACCAGAGTGAGACTTCATCCTGCAGGAAATGGGAGCAGTGACGGACTTTCAGCAAAGTAGAACCTTGAGTTGTAGATTCTATGGCCCATCCCTGATCTCAGCAGCAGACCTGTTGCCTGTTTGCACTCCTGATGGGATCTCCTGCGACCCTTACCCAGCTCCATGTTTTTGTGCCATTTAAAGGGCACAATACCTGGGGGTGGGGGGCAGGGGAGACTTCCAGCTTGGGGGACTAACCATGGTCTTTTTAAACAAGGGACTTGCTTATTTTCAGTATCACATGTATTTGGCATTGAACTTCCTGAAGAGGGTGGGAGTGACCAGGTAGCTTTAGAATGTTCCCATCTAGGAAGCTGGTCAATGACTCAGCAGTGGAGGGTTTTGCAATAGGTTTACAGAACCAGACCAGCTTGCTTTTCCCAAGGAAACCTTGGTGTCCTAAGAAAACCTCAGCCTGGGCCCCTGCCCTGCCGGGTTGAATTCCTTCTGTCTTCTGGTAGCACGCCTGTAGCACATGCTCTGGAACCAGCATCGGGGAGTCTAAAAAGGGCTTTGGAATCAAGTCAGATTTTCAGTTCAAACTCTGGGTCTATCTCTAAAACCAGTTGTATGATCTCAGGCAAGTTACCTAACCTCTCCCTGTTACAGTTTCCTCATCTGTAAAAAGGAAATAACCACCACTTTGTGGGGTGGTTATAAGTATTAAATGAGACAAGTATTAAGTGACACGTAGTATTTATCCCATGTATTTTTTTCTATTTTAAGTGTCTAATGGTTCTACAAAGGAAATTAATTGTGTCTCTTGGCTCCACTCTAAAAAAAAAAAAATCAGATTTCCTGATTCCCCAACTGCCCTTTCCCTCTAGGCCAGCCCCAACATTTGAGTCCTGCAGGTGGGGGTGCTCCTGCAGTAAGTGAACTTGACCTTGGGGTTCAGGGAGAAAATTCTGTTGCCCAAGAAGTGGGTTGAAATAATCCTCATTTTTCCAGATCTATTTAGAAGACCCTTCCCTCAAACTGAGCTGTCAGAGGGGAAGGGGTTTGGGAAGGGTTGAGACGGGTGAAGCGATTAAGCAAAGAAAATAAAGAAAGATTCATTAATATAGAAAAAAAAGAATACATTGAAGACAAAGAAGGTGGATTTTGGTATAAAGCAAGAAAACATAAAGAGGATTTCTAAATATAAATCTGTGTTTCCCAAATAACTTCCTAAGACAAACACTGACATCATGTTTACTATGTGCCAGGCATAGTTCATACCACTTTAGAAATATTAATTCATTGAATCCTCATAACAACCTTATGAGGTAGGTGTTGTTGTCCCAGTTTACAGCTGGGAAAACTAAGCCACAAAGAGCTTACGCAACTTGCTGAAAGGCACACAGACACGTGGGTGATTTTAAGCCAGGCATTTCAGTGGGGGTAGAAAATTATTGTACAAAAATGAGTGGAGGAGAGAGCCCATCTAAAATGCCTTCTTTTGACAAAGGGTTTAGGTATTATCACAAAGGATTTAAACTTAGGTGGATCAACAACACTGCTTCCATGATAAGCCCTGCCTCCCAGGTGACTTCTACTATTATGAGTTGCCTCTTGAAGTCCCTCTTGAGTCAATTCTAGGTAGGCCACACTTCTTTTCTCGGTTTATTTCTTTTGACAAACATCGGCTGACCATCACCATGGACCAGGCACGGTGCTGGGGACGCCAAGGAAATTATGACAATTGGGCTCAAGAAGCTCACAGTTGAGTGGGGAAAGTCAAGAAATTAACCAACAGTCACATACATACTGAACAAAGAGCTCTGCAAGGATAAAGTGATCCTCGTTTCTCTCAAAGTAAAACCAGAGCCAACTCATTTACAAAAGAGGGAATTGCCACAACCTGTCCACTGACAGAGTTAAGCAAGGTGCCTTTCTTCGCCTCCTCCTTCATCTCTCTTATCTCTCTCTGTTCTTTGGACTTCTTGTCTTCCTTCTCTTTTCTTTACCTGTCCTTTTGCTTTTGTCTTAGTCACTTGAAGACCTTTCCAGGGCCTTTCCCAAGTACTTATGAGAGGGTTAATTTGAAACACAGGCAGATAGGGCAGGGGTCCAGTGGGAAACAAAGGCAGGTGGAACATAGGCAGGGGCAGACATGGCAGTTTGAGCCAGCCTAACCACAGGAACCAGTCAAACAGAAATAATAAAATGTTTCTGGACTCAAAGCGGGAGGCGTGGGAAACCAAGGGAGGGCCTGCAGTAAACAAGATGTACGAACCTATAGAAACAGAAAATGTTCACCATAGGAACAGAGGAAGAACACACAGAAACAGGAAAAGTTTAGGCCCATTGCAGGGCAAAAGCAATTGAAGGAATCAATCAGGTGACAACACAGATAAACCTAGAGCAGGCTTGTAGCAAATATATACCCCTGGACTACAAGGCTTGAATGGGCAGCCCATTCTTGGGTTGCCCTCCCCTTGCAGGGAGGCTGAATCTGCTTGTAATAAATTTTCCACACTTTGCTTGAATCTTCTGGTCCCCGGAGCTCATACTTCGGTGTCGCGAGACACACCCCCGGGAAAAACACCTTGGCTCACCGTTCCGGTTATCATTTATTCTCTGAGCCTATGCATCTTGCTTGTGTATTTAAATATCAAAAGGTAAGTCAAAGAATGAAAAGAGTTGGGAAACATTGACAGAGATCTTGTTAAGCTCATATCAGATTATTTCTCCCCGAAACACGGGCATTTCCTGTCTCTTGTGACCTCAATAGTGAACTGAACATCCCAAGATGTTCCCTAATTCGGATGCAGTTCGGCTGAGGGTGCTAAGACCAGGAACATTTTGAAAGAGAGATCAGAGTACATATCAGAGGTGAGACAGAGCGAAGTCTGAGGACAACAGTAGCCTCTTTCCTGTCTCGAGCCCCATAAATGCCATCTGTGCATTAGACCTCTCATAACAAAGCCCAGATGGTGTTACTGGGAGGAACTGCTTTGTTTGGGCTTCAGGAAAGGGGACTCAGGAAGGTGATGGTGATAAAGATGTCCTCCTGCCAATCATGCTTATTAGTTACAAGCCTGTGAAGAAAGCATCTTTAAGAGAAAATCTTTACCACAATAACTTTCTTGCTTCTCTTCATTAACTCGATTCTAGTCCAGGTCTCCCTAAGATCCTTAAAGTACTGTCATTTTCAAAATTCAGTTACTTCTGGGTGATGTTGATTCTTGCTCTTAACTCATTGGCAAGCAGTGAAACTGGATAGCTCTGGCTCCCTTTTGGCGGCTTTGTTAGCCCCAGAACAGGTTCTTTGTCTGCCTTTGTTTCATCCATTTATCTTCTCAGCAACTGATCCATCAAACATTTATTAAGCTTATCCTTTGTGCAAAGTTCTCTGATGTCTACTCTAGAGGATACAAAAATGCAGAAGACATACTCCATGCTTTCAGGAATTTGAAATCTGTGAAGACACATTTATATCATAAAAGGCCTGTGGTCGTGACACCGTAACAGGCAGAATGACCAAACAACGGGTCACCAGGAGGTGCATGGAGCACCTCTCATGGGTCAGGACTTGTGGCTCGCGCAGGACGGGTGGGGCTCGTGTGGGCCTGGTGGGGCTGGTGGGGCTGGTGGGGCTGGTGCAGCATAGGTGGGGCCTGTGGCTCGCGCAGAGCGGGTCTGGGGTCCTGCGCAATTTCACGCACTGGGCCTCTAGTTTAAATATAACAAAATAAATACAGACACAGAAGAGATTTTGTGGAACTTGAACTGACTCTTCTTTTTACCATTTTAGAAGTAATATGGTTCTTTAAAAGCATGCCTCCTACATCTGATACTTTCCCCTCCTTCCCCTCCCTCCTCTATGAGTTCCAGGAAGGCCAAGCTGATCCTTCAAGTCCAGGAGATAGGGACCCACTTTGGAATCAGGATGAATAGCTCCAACCCAAAGATTTCAATCATCAGGGCAATATATGCTTGGGTCAGAATTATGACTGGCTCCATGCAAGACCTTAGGGCCAACAGAGACATGCACAACCCAGATGACAGTAGCAGAGGCAATGTTTACTTCCCTTTGGTTCCTTTGTACAAGTTACAGCCCTTTCCTCAAGAGCATAACTATCAAGAGCATGCCAAAAGCCACTGCATACTCCTCCCTTTGAGAATTTCATCACTGGATTAGCTGGTCTTGGGTAAAAAATTTAGAGAAAGAGCTAAATTTAGGGAAAGAGGAGTAGGGGAGTGGTGGTGCAAGACTAAATGATGGACTAGCATCAGTATAATGGACTGGGCAGGCAGTTGTGTTTGGCACATAGTTTTTGAACCAAATGGAAAAATTTGGGGTATATTCTCCATCTTTCTAACCAAGTCTAGCAAGGGTTACAAAGTCATTCCAGGTAAAATGGATAATAGAAGCCTCTATATAACTGAGTTTGAAACACAGGTCCCCAAATAGCCTTCTTTATTTAACTGTGGGGTCAGTTAAGTTTATTTTGGGGTGTTCAGGAAAGGCTTAAGAGAGAACACATGCTGCACCTGAGTCTTGAAGGACGAGTAATTCACAATGTGTGGGAAAAGGGGAAAGGAATTCTAGATAGAAGAGGAATGGAGATGAAGAAGGGCTGGGGTGGTGGGACTGAGGATATGGAAGCAGAGAGAATGAGATGGGTAGAAGGATGGCCAGGTATAGAGCCTGCATACTCCACAGTCATGAACAACAGACTGCTAGTGGTGACATGCTTTAGAATCAGAATGGATACCTCCAACCCAAAGATTTCAATCATCAGGGAAATATATGCTCGGGTCAGAATTATGACTGGCTCCATGCAAGACCGTAGGGCCAACAGAGACATGCACAACCCAGATGACAGTAGCAGAGGCAATGTTTACTTCCCTTTGGTTCCTTGCTGGGAGGGAAGGAGCTGAGGGAGGTGAAGCCCAAGCACAGGACCCCCGTGGGTGGGAAGAGTCCAAAGTCTCCATAGTTTCCCCTGTCCACTGGGGCAGTTGTTTCTGTTACAAGTGAAGTTTGGCAGAAGATGCCCTTGGAACCCAGGGTAATCCAAGGCAACGCTGGTGGCTGTGTGTCCACTCTCTTTGCCTCTACACCCCAGCCCGAGACCACAATTTCTGAAGAGACTTGCCTTGGGAGTTGCTTCTCTTTTATTAAAGTATCACTTGGACAGCAAACAAACAGCACAAGCAGACACTACAAACCCACATGCAGAATAAATTATGGTATTTGTATGCAAAAGTAGACAACAGAAGAAGTTGTGCTACCAAGACAGCCTCCCAATCCAGTGTCTGGAGACTCATGAGTATTGGCAGCCCCTGTGAGTTCATGACAAATCTTCTGTGAGACTTTCCCTCCCCCCAGGCATATCTAATGAGGCTCAGACTCCTGCACATGAACATGTGCACACACATGGATGTGGGCAGAGGGTGGCCTCTAAACCACAACCAGATTAGCAACAAGCAAAGTGGACCCATCTGTGCTCTCCCTCTGGGTCTGGCAGCAGATGAGTTCCTGGTACTTATCCTTCACCAACATCCTGGTGCAGAGGGCCCCTGAGGCAGTGAGGACGGCTTCCCACAATGAGGAACCCAGTTTTGTTATCTGGGGGCAGGTGTCCTGGACTCCAGGGTGAGCACAACTCAGCTTTCCTACAGCACCCTTGCTTTATGGTCTGGCCCGCTTGCCATTCCCAGAAGAATGAGTCAAGAGGTGTATTCCCAGGAGAATCTATCAACTTGGAGTCCCCTGGGCTGTGGGCAAGTTCTCCATGAACCACTCTCCTGGTGTGAAGTCGTGAAAGTCACCGCAGTTCTTGGAGCCTCACATGCCCCATCTGTAAAAATGGGAATGAGAGTGTCTACTTCCCAGGGTTATCATAAGGAATTACTGAACTCTGATGCTACCATGTTCTGTGCCAGACTCAAGGTAAAATTTCAAAACCTGTTCTCTTTCCTGCCCTCTTCTCCCCCATTTCTTCCTTTCTATTTCCTTGTTTTCTATTTCCAGATTCATGTATCCATTGGTGGCCATGTAACCCCAATGGCACCAAGAGCACCCCTTGACCAACAGAGATTGCCAGTGTGTGCTTCCCCTCAGTCCAAAATGGCACCATGGGCAGAGTCAAAGGGATGGACCACAGGACCAGTAGACAGTCTGGGCATCAGGTGCCACCTAAGCCCAGAAGAGAGATCTGGGTAGCCTGTGGCCACATGGAGACCTGACTATCTCGGGGATGATGGTGAGGTGCCATAATAGTGGGAAGACATGAACAAACAGTGCTGTAGAGGTGGCTGTGAGCTGAGTCTGGCCAGAAGCTGGAACCAGGGGTGGTGCTGTTTAACCTTCAGCAGAAACAAAGTCGCACCCCCTGCCAAGAACAGGACACCCAAGGATGTAGGAAACTTATCTTAAGGCCAGTTTGATGGGTCATAGTCTACCACTCTGGTTCTGCAGAAAAGTTCCTCCATCTCTCCATCTGTCTGTCCACCTGCCAGCCATCTGGTATATATGAAGAGTTTTGTGGAATACAGGCTGACTGGGACAGGAAAGCTTCTGTGCTCATTTAGCACCTTTCCCCAAAGAGTATCTTTTATGGTCACTCAACTGGAGTCTTTTACAGGAATGCTGTGAGGTAGTAACAAGACAGGCAATACCCAAGAAGTGCTCAAGGTAACAGTACTCAAGTGAGCATAGCTGAAACATGGTAAGGGCTGGTCAAATGCAGGGCACTGATGTGTTCTCCTGAGGCCAGAACCCACCTTCCCCCTGTAGGCCTTGGTACGGCTTGTCCTGGACCGACCTCTCTATCCAGGCCTGCTGTGCTGGAGTTCACACCAGTGTGGGTTTCAAGTCATCTTTGAAGTTCACGATAGGCTTTGAGCGGGCCCACAGCTTTTCCCAGGAAGCCAGCCCCCCAGCATGCTCTGGGTCAGAGTCTGAAGAGCCACTGTCACTGGAATCAGAGGAACTCTGGAAGCAGATTTCACAGTAGGGCCGGTGGCAGTGGCAGAAGAACTCGTCTGAGCTGCTGGACTCAGTGTCAAGGTAGTTGCGTGGAGAAGAAAGGGAGAGACAGCCCGGGGACCTCAGGGAATGCAGCTGGCACTGCTCAGGCAGATCTGGTGATCGGCGTGGGCCAGTGGGACACCGTGCCCGGCCAGAACCAGAAGGCTGGTGAGGAAAGGCTGTGCAGCTTCTCCCAGCTCCCTGGAGCTCTGCCTGGCACTGTTTGCTGTCCTCCTGGATACCCGGCTTGCCTTGAGGATCTGGGAGTAACGAAAGTTTCTTGGAAGAGGGTTCCCTGGAATCAGCAGTTTGAGGGTCCAAGCAGAGGCTGTCCGGGTTCTGCACATTTAACCCACTTTTTATGCCAGATGCCACCCTATTTGCCCGATGCCCCACATGTGAGGGTACAGAGCCCGGAAAGTGTGAGCGAGCCCGCTGCGCTGCCCGCCTTCTCCTCACCATGTATGGGCTGAAGCCCAGCTCCCTGGAGAAGGGCATCTTCTGGGGGCTGTGGGCAGCGCTGCTCTTCCAGGGCTGCTGGGGACAAGACAGGGAAGAGGGGACGGGAGCCTCAGAGCCCAGGCCCAGATCCTGTAGGACTTCCTGAAGCTTCTCCCTGATCACTGAATTGACCCTTGACTGCTTCTGGGGCTCCCCTGAGTTCTCCCGCTGCCCCTGTCTCTGGGGAACAGAGCCTTCTTCAACTGGTGTGAGGCTCTGGCAGGGGACTGCAGGTCCCTGGTCTCTCCGTTCTGCACCCTGGCTTGGCCCAGCCTGCTGCTTCTGGCTGCAGCCCAAATTTAAATGATCGGAAAAGTCTCTGAAGTCAGACATCTCCTTCCGCCCCGGGGAGGAGCCAGTGTCCTTCCCAGGCCCCTCGAGGCTTTGTGCACTTGAGGAGGGCACTGAGGTGCTCTGGGAGTCCTGGGCCGCCGCACTGGTATCATTCGGAGAGTCAGAGAGGCATTCGGAATGCCACTGAGTGGTCAGGCCGTGCGCAGGGGCTGCAGCCTGACCCTCCTTGCTATGGGAAGAGGCAGGGAGGACAGCGCACTCCGGGGGCTCATAGGTACACTCCGCTGACATCAGCCTCACTAGCTTCTCTTTGGCGTTGTTTACTTGTTCCTGCAGGCTTTCAATCACAGCGTTTTTCTGTAAGGCAAAAGCAAAACCATCAACAAAAGATGCCGCTGAGGGTTTTCACGCTGTCTCCCAGGGTGGAGGAAGTGTAGCACCAGAAGACGTTGGTTTAAATCCCAGGCCCTCTGTGTATTAGCTGGTGATCTGAGGCTCCGAGGAGGCACCTCCACAGAATGAAAAAATGTGATGCACACACAGTGCTGAGTACAATAACTGACACCTGGTGCTCAATAAGGGTTAACCACGGTTTATTGTAGAATCTTAATCTCCCCCTAAGGTCCCCACTCTGGCATTGCCGGTGAGACGGGAGGTTGGAGGAGACACAGCTTGCTGCTTGCTGGCTGTGCACACCCTCCTCAGAATGGAGAGGGTCAGGTCGCTCTCTCTGCAGGACACAAGTCTGAATAATGGCCCAACTCCGGGTTTATGACACCTTTGCAAAATTCAGGCGAATTTGAGGCACATCCCAAAAGGATGATTGAATGGGGAGACAAGTATTTTGCCTCTTGCTAAACAGACTAGAAAATGGAAAACCAGAAGAAGGGTGGAGATGTCTGGGCCAAAGAGATAAGACTGGAGCCAGGAGGGGCCAATGAGAATCTCAGATTGGTGTTATGTCCTCCCTTGCTAGACCTCAGAGTGGCAGGTGAAAGCTTCCAGGTGGCACTATCAGTTATTGGTAGCTCCTAAAGTAGTGCAGGCATCAGAATTATTGGAGAAGCTTTGCTTTTTTTTTTTTTTAGTAGGATCGTTGGGCCTAAGTTTCTGACACTTGATTCAGTAGATCTAAAATGGAGCCCAGAAGATGAATGAGGCTGGGGCAGTTCTGCTGTTGAGCTGCCTACCTGTTGCATAGCTTTTAGTTGGTAAACAGGCTGTGTCCACGAGGCCTGGTGGGTGCAAGCTACAGAGGTGTGTCCGTACTGACTGGGATCATGGGCATGAAGTAGGAGGAAGCATACTGGTGGTGGGTGTGCCCTGAGCATCCTCTGGTGATAACAGCAGCTGCCTCTCTAACTCAGACCTTATGTCCACCTTCTGACAATGCTGATGATCAAAGGCGGTGGAGGAGGGAAGAGATCATCTTGGGGAACTGATGGTCTTGGGGCAGACAACCCAGGTCAGGTGTTTGGGGAAGGTAATGACACAAGCATCGTGTTCTAGGAACTGTCTGTCTGAACACCCAAATGCTGCCTCTCTGTTGCCATCACCTTCAAAAAGCTGAGGATGCGCGTTTGGACATACACTTATTATGCCCTAGAAGTAAAAAGTCGTTTCCCATCTTTAGGAAACCTGACACAAGTCGCCTATGGACCACACCTGTGGTGCCTTCTCAAGTTGAAATGGGAGACTTGCCCAGAAGGGACCCGTTCAGAAAGCAGTACTTTGAGTAAACTAGTCCAGCAATGGTCTCTGGCAGCAACTCCAAGGCCGATCACTGCTCCCTAGTTATAGGCAGGAAGGTGATTTCTCTGATACCGGGACTCCCAGTTACGTCCTGGTTTAGTCTACGTCTTTTATCACCAGGAGAGTCCCAGACCAGTGAGTAACTGCTGAATAAGCGGAAGGGACTGGCAGCTGAGCACCTGCCTGCCCGTCTTCCCCTTTCTCACCCCAGTGTGGTGAGGTCGGGGCGTTGCCGGGGAGGTGTGGATACCTGGGGACTCACCACGAGCAGAGTGGATGAGTAACCGGGAGGCAGTCATTCAGGCTCTTCCTGATACCTGGGTGGTGCCAGATAGCTCTTGAGCATCTCATGGTGGGCACTGTGCTGGTTGCCCAGAAGGGACCCCACCCCTCTTCCTCCTCAGCAGCCCCTCCTCATGAAGGAGGGTTCGGGCTGGCTTCAGGAGGCCTTGGCTGCCTCACAGAGTTAGGAGGAAGCCACCAACTGCTGACAGCTAACCCAGCAAGTAAACTCTGAATGCTGTCTTTTTGTGCCTTACCCACAAGTTTCTTTGAGCGTAGAAAAATAGGATCAATGCTGAGTTGGGAAGAAGGCTCTTCTCCCAGCAACCAAACATCTGAAATTGGCCGGTGACGGATTGAGAAATGTCAGTCTAAACAGTAAATTTCTCTCCTTTCAGAGAAAAAAAGTGGAACTCTGATTTCACCATGGCTGCATACTAATTAGGGGTGTGGTGTGAGTCACTGCCTCTGTGAGACCAAAATCTGACCTACTGTGGCAGCTGCATTTAAATGAGCTTATTAATTATTACTTTTGGCACATCTGGGGAAGCCTAACATCCACAGGTGTGTTTCACAAGGTACAGGCCATAAGGAGAGATGGAATCGCCCTCTGGTTGTTCTGGCTCAGGGAAGAAAAAGAATAGTTGGGTTTCCTCTGCTGCGGAGTGTAGAAGAGGGTTCTACAGCCCTGGGAAGGTTCTCCCTGCTGGCTTCCACACAGCCCGGGAAGTCGGTGATGGATGCTGCCCTGGACAGCCCCTGGGGCACCCCTGACCATAGTGGCAAGGGGGGCAAGAATGAGAAGGTGGACTGCCCAGGTCATGGGAAAGTAAGAGGAGGACCAAGGGTGGCAGAGGGGCTGCAGTGGAGGGAAGCTGGAGTCAGGGTTTGTGCATAAGATGAGGCAGGAAAGATGCCGTGTTTGCCCACCAGGCAATGCCAGAGCTGGGACCTCTCTAGGCCTGCTCTGGCGCCTGGGGGCAGCGGCTGGTTCCCAGGCCTTTTCTGGGAGAGATGCACCAGGTGTGGGGTGTTGGGGAGAGGCCAGCTTTTTACTGCCTGTGCATCTGCTCCCTATTAGGGCCCTTCCTCTGCAGACTCAAGGCATCGTTTTGGATAGAGCAGAGACAGTCACTGCGTGGGAAACAGCGTAGTCAGTGTGGCAGAAGTACAAACAGCACGTCATAAATTACCATAAGGCTAAAGAGTCAGGCCACTTGGCTGTTCCAACATTAGCTGATTGTGAATGAAAACCATCCTGGCTGTTTTCGCCAAGTTTCTGGCCTTCTGTTGAGCTAAAAAAAAAAAAAAATGCTTCTTTGAAGACTTCACAGAGTATCTCAAAGGCAATGCTACTCCCTTGCCAGGTGGGAAGAAATCTGGCTTTGAAATAGGTCCTGAATGCTTCATAAATAGTACAGAAATAGAGAAGTATTACTCTGAATTTTTAAAAAGGTCCAGACTGAGGGTATGGTGTGGAAGACTAGAGGGGCACCGACAGGGGGTGCAGGGACGGTTCACCCCCTCACTGGGCTGTGTTTCTTAGGTTCCCACCTCACCGTCCTCTCAGACAGGGATCCCTGATAACCACCTGTCAGTCCAATTACAGAAAAACATAGTTTCCCAAATAGCACCTACTCAGGTGTGTTCTGTACTGAAGAAAACATGGAATCTAATGCAGTTGGTGTGAAAATATTGGCTAATTCTTCTGAGCCCTGTGCCTTCTTTCTGAGGCAGTGCAGCCTCCAGCTTCCCCACGTGCTTTCTGCAAGCCCACACCCCAGTGCCCCGTCCTGGGAGAGGTGCCAACTCTGGCGCAAGCACAGAAGAAGGACTTGGTGCTACTATGGTATTCAGAGGCCCTATTTAGCCCTCCTCCCATCCTTAGATACTTATTGCCTCTCTGGGGTGGTGGGATGATTGAGATCTCTAGTTAGAACCTGGAAATACAGTAAGGGGCCCTATAAGATCTTGTAAATGAGGGCACTGCTCTATGTAAGGCAAGAATGTATCATGCAGAAGGAGCTAGAATCCACTACAACTCAGGGCCTTTCCAATGCTGTTCCCCTGCTTGGAATGCTCTTTCCCACCATCTTTTCTGGCCAGTTTGTACTTAACCTTCATCTCTCAGCTAAGAGAGTCTTGTCTGACAGCTCTAAATTAGGTTCCCTTGCCCTGACCATCCATAATTCTGCCTTACCACCCTGATCTGTCCCTTCATTATTCTCTTGATCAACATCTATTTCCTCCATTAGACTGTGAGCTCCCTGAGAGTAGGGACTATATTTGTTTTATTCATCAGCACTTAGCACAATGTCCAGCACACAACTGTGCAATGACTGAATAAGTGGGTGAAGATCAGCAGTGGGAAAGTCACTGGGGAAATGTCAAGGTTTTGCCCGCTGCCAATGGAAGTGGGGGAATGGGCAGAGAAGAAAGAACATTAGCAATGGGACAGCAGGGGCCCACCGGTGCGTGACTGGAGTTCTTTATAGAGACTCCACTAGGCAGGGGTCTCGCTTACCTCTGTGAGGAGTCTTTCCATGGAGGTTTTCTCTCCTCTGGCATGGCAATTCTGTTCCTCACCATACGGGGCATGGCAGCTTTTGCTGGGAGTGCTGAAATATTTGGCCATGCATCTAATTGTTTGGTTTCCCTCTTCAAATGCCTTCCATTGCTTCAGCTGTTAAATAACAGAGCATATGTTATTTATTTAATTACACACCCAGAAACACATTCTCTCACTAGTTCTCCAAAACACCAAGGAATGACAGTGATACACTAATGCACAAACTATTCTCTCCTCAGAATGTACTGTGCTCTGGAAAGCTAATGGACGGAAATGACAGAAGGCACAGAGAATGTTAAGGTGATATAGTTTTCAAAATGCCAAAGGGAGATGATAGGTAGATGAGATAGAACCATCTTAGCTTGACCTAACCATTGCTGAACTGGTCAGAGAAAACCAGATTGACGTATACTCCCAGGGCCATGTTCTAAAGCCAGAGTTTACGAGCTGTAACAGGGTTAAGCAACCTAAACTCTGTATGTTTCAAGTGAAACTGTTTCCAGTTATAGGTAGCTGTTCTTAATTATCCTCATTCATTGGGTAATGGTGTGCTCACAGCGACTGCAAACCCAATTCCTTGCTGCAGAACTCCTAACCCAAGTCAATAATCAAAGCTCAGATAGGAAACCACAAATGGCAATAAATAGCAGTAAAAAAGACAGAACATTAGGTCTGCGATCTGACCATCTTTTCTTCCTAGACAAATGAGGGAAGACTCAGAAGGAATATGACTGATCTAGGCCCTTGCAGGGGGTTAGCAGTAGAGCCAGAGCTGTAACAGGGTCACTGTGCCACCCCACACGACCTCAACACAGCTGAGAAGACAGAGACTGTAAACTGTGGGATCCTAAGGAAAGTTTTTTGGGAGAAACTGTTTTTAAGAAGCAATCTGTGGGAGCATGGGCTAGTTTGCCTTAATAAGGATGGAGCTGAACACAGAACATTCACCAACAAGGGCCATCCTCCTGAGCCTTTGGGACACTGTCTCTATCTGGCACATGCCAGTGACACGGGTGCCAGGGGAGGCTACAGAGACGGAAGTGTCTGTAGGAAATCTCAGCATGGAGAGTGCTAGTGATGTACACTGGGCACTGTGGCACCTTAGAAACGATGTTGGTGGCTGTGGGAGCCTCACAGGAATCCTGGGACTTCTTTGCTCACTCATTAAACACGTCCTAACCCCAATTTGGTAAAGCTCAGATCGGATTCTAAATCTTTCCATCAATTTCAATACCACATCCTCTGTGTACTCAGCATGTGTTGAACTGCATGTTCCTCATGCCATCAGGAGTCGGTGTGATCTGTACTGGGTCAGGCCAGGAACCTCCCACTCAGATGTCCTTCTCAAAAGCCTCGGGTGCCATCAGCTCCCACCCTACTCGGGACTTCCTGGAGCCTGGCACCATAGGGTCACTGTACGGTCCTGAGTGAATGGAGCAGATACCAGCGTCGTTCTCCTAGGACTGGCCCTGGCAGTGTCGCAGTATCTGGGCTCCCTTTTGGGCTCCTCATTCCCTCAGCAGTAGAGCTTCTCCTCTCTCCCCCCAGCACCCCCAGGCCCAGCCCTCTCTGGAGGAACTGCTCAGCACATCCAGGGCTCTGGGTCTGTCTCACCCCAAGCTGGCCAGGTGGAGCCAGGGTGCCCCCTAATGGAAGCCCCCACCCTCTTAGTTCCGTGTCTGTGAGGATCCTGATCCTTCAGACTTGACCCATTGGAGTTTCTGAAATATGGCAATAAATGACCTCAGGTCACAATTTCAGGACTTCTCCAGGACCCTTCCTCCAGAAGGACAGGCACATTCCTGGCTTTTCAGCCTCTGGGCTATGTGGGTGTGGCGGGCTAAATAATGCTCCCCACAAGGTGTTCCTCTCCCTCCCCCCGCCCCCGCACCCCCCCCCCCAAAAGCCCTGGAATTTGTGAATATGTTACCTTATGTGGCAAAAGGGATTCTGTATATGTGCTCAAGTTAAGGATGTGAGATGGGGAGATTATTCTGGATTGTACAGTGGGCCCAATGTAATCATGAGTCCTTATGAGAGGGAGGCAGGAGGGTCAGAGTCAGAAGAAGAGAAGTGGCCATGGAAATGGAGATCAGAAAGAGAGAGATTTGAAGATGTCGCACTGCTGGCTCTAAGATAGAGAAAGAGGCAGGAGTCACAGAATGCAGGTGGCCTCTAGCAGCTGAAAAGGCATGGAAGTGGATTCGCTCCAGGAGCCTCCAGAAGGGATGCAGACCTACTGACATCTTGATTGTAGCCAAGTAAATAAGACCCGTTTTCAATTTATGACTGCCAGAACTATAAGAAAATACATCTGAATGAAGTCACTCTATTTGTGTTAATTTGTTACAGCAGCCACAGGAAACTAATACAGTGGGATTCAATCTCCAGTCTTTAACAGGATATACGAGGACCTTGAGGATGTCATCTCTTACTAGTAACCTTCTGCCACTCTTCCTTCAATCTGTGCTTCAAAAAGTGCAGATTTGTGGTGCTCCAAACATAGCCTGTTCTCTCTCTTATCTCGCTACCTCTTGTCATGCTGTTCCCCCATCTGAATGCCACCCACTGCCCTTCCCCAATCTTGCTTATCCTTCAAGACTGGGCCCATTTTCTGAGAAGGTGTTATGGAGTTCCTAGACAGGCTGGGGCACCCCTTCCTCAGCGTCGTGTAACTTGCCTTCCCCAAACACTTAAAACCTGCATTATTATTCCTTTCATGTCTGCTCCCAGCTACACCCAGAGATGGGGCCATGTGTTGAACTGCATGTTCCCAGCAGGTAATAAATGAGGGGATAAATAAAAGAACAAATGGTTTTCCTTTAAAAAACTCACCTCTCTAGTAGGGGCACTGAGACATATGCAGGTACCTCTAAGGCAGAGTAGGAAGTCCTAAGTACTTACAGGGAGGAGCAGGTGAAACACTTTGGGGGATTAGAGGAGAAAACAATGTCCTATCTCAGGACCTATCTGTCTCTCAGAGGTGGAGGGAGGGAAGGAGAAGATGTGTGTGGAGATGGCTCACATGCAGGATACCATCAACCAAAGCAGAGGCTTGCTCATGGCTGGTGATGACCGCAGTGTCTGGCGTCAGCACTCAGGCATTTCCTGAGGACCTGCGTAGAATGCTACTTGGTCCACTTGTGCCATTCCACTCAGCTCTCTGGAGCCACCTAACTGCCCTGGAGGCATCTGTGCCTTTGCTTTTATTAACCCCTCCCACGCTGTCCACTCCGAAGGCTCAGAGGCAGGAGGCAGTACCCTCTCCTTGCGCTCTTCCTTCCCCATGTAGCTCTCCTCGGATGCATCTCCAACTTTGCTCAGCTGTCTTTCTCTCCTGGGAATGCACAGTGCAGCTCTCACAGGGAGACTCTTTCTTCTACCAAAGGCCACTGAGCCAGAGGGGAAAGGTCATTAAAAGACCCACAAAAAATGGACAAACCTACTTACTTTTAGATTAAAAAAAAGAAGAAGAATTTACTTCCTAAACCTAAAATATAATGGAATATATATATATTTTGGATCATAGTTCAAAGGAGAAAGGCATGAGAGAGAAAACAGAAAAGGAAAGATAAAGTAAGAGAAAGGGAGTTTAAGACAGCTAGGAGGAAAAATGGGAAACAGAGAGAAGGCAAGAGAAAGGCCAACACTGTCCATCCATCCTGTTCCTGTATCCCAAAATAATTTCACTGCCACTCTCACTTTACAAATCAAGTGCTTGTCGCTGTTCAAACCTGGAAGCCAGATTTCAAGGTGAACTGCATCCTGCATTTTTATGTCTATGTGTGCAGATGGGAGTGTACCTACATATCACTACTGTCCTAGGTGCTGAGGTGGAAGTCTTATGTCTGAGTGCTCAGAGAGGAGATATAAGTGGAGCCACATCATGGAGGTTGCTGATTCACTCAATTTTCAGATAGAGCTCTTGTTTTATTTAGGTCAGGAAGGCTTCCTCTAATAGTTCCTTGGTGATTACTTCTGCCCCAAATTATTTTTTATCTTTCAGAGATTCCTAGTAGCTCTAAATTGTATCCCTAGATAAGGTCTCCATATTTGATCTAGTCTCTCATTTAAAAAATATTTTTTTAAAATTTATTTCAGAGAGGAAGGGATAGGGAGAGAGAAATAGAAACATCAATGATGAGAGAGAATCATTGACTGGCCGCCTCCTGCATGCCCCCAGCTGGGAATCAAGCCTGCAACCCGAGCATGTGCCCTGACCTAGAATCAGCCCGTGACCTCCTGGTTCATAGGCCGATGCTCAACCACTGAGTCACACCAGCTGGGCCCTAGTCTCTCATTTTTAAACGGTCTCCTTGTGTTCCGTGGCCTTACATTAGTTCACTAATTCAGTATTTTGCTATGTCCAATCGCCTATTCAGTGCTCCTACTGGGGGTTTGAATTTAACACAGTGTTTTTCATCCTTACTTAATATTTCATGATATAAGATTATGTCCTTCTCATGATGATTTGCTTTGGTTGGAGAGAGGCAATATCTTTTAAATCCTATTGACAAAACAAATTTGCTATCTTTTAAAAACTTCTAATTTCCTTCAGAGGAAGGAAGCTTGTCCAAATCTCCAGAAATTTGTGCATCTCTTCTTATGAAATGCAGAATCTCTTCATAGGTCCTTTCCCTCTGAATTTAGTTTTACACGAGAATAACTATAGTTTCCTCGTATAGTAAATGCATTTCTTGGCTTTTCTGTCATTGTCACAGGATGCCTGCCATAGCTCCAGGCACAACAAACATGCAAGGCAGAAAGAAGGTACAAGAGGCAAAGTCAGCCACACCCATAGCTTTTTTAGCAAAGCAAAAGCTTTCTCAGAAGCCTCTCAGAAAACTTTTGGAGTTCAAAACTGTGTCACATAGCCTGGCTGGTGTAGCTCAGTAGTTGATCATTGACCCATGAACCAGGAGGTCATGGTTTGATTCTTGGTCAGGGCATATGCCCAGGTTGCAGGCTCAATCCCCAGTAGGGGGTGTGCAGGAGGCAGCCAATTGATGATTTTCTCTCATCGTTGATGTTTCTATCTCTCGCTCCCTCTCCCTTCTTCTCTCTGAAATCAATAAAAATATTTAAAAAAACACACACACAAAACAAAAAAACTGTGTCACATGGGCACCCCGAGCAGTAAAGGAAGCTGGAAAAGCAAGTATTTAGCTCTTTCAGACTATATAGCAGAGGTGAGCAAGGAAGAAAGGGTTTGGCAACAGGTGGATGGGTTACCAATCAACAATGCTGGCTACAGGGCCTAAAGGGTGGGCTTCCCCAAAGGCCCCTCCCCACTCCCCTTCCCCCATCTCCCAGCGAGGAGCTGTCCTTGCGTTTCCAAGTCCTCTTCTGCTGCTTTCCAGACAAATAACACTAGTTCTCAATGGCGTCCATTAATCCAGGTCTTATAATATGAAGATTCAGCAACAATTCCTCTAGATTCTGGCACTGAGGCACTACTCATCCTTGATTTTTAGTGCTGCTGCTACAGATATTTCCATATTTGTTTATTCTTTTGAGTATTTTTATGAGAATTTGTGAGAAGGCAGAAGAGTAAAAAGCCTATGCCTGTGTCATACCTTCATGCCCCAAGGTCCACTCTTCCCTTTTATAAATACCCTGTGACCCTCCATCCGCGATTTTATCGGTTAGTGCTCCCTGGTAAAGTCATTCATAGTCAACTGGAAGCTGCATTCGGAACCAGATGGGGTGCTGAGGGGGGAGTGGGATGAGGGAGGCCTTGGGGGAACAAAAAGAGAACTAGAAGGGAAACAGGAAAAATGCCTAATGTCAAGTTCATTAACTCAGACGTGTGTGGCTCAGTGGTACCCTGGGGCCCAATCCGAATAATTTCACATCACTTTCCTTCCAGAGACTATGATTCCTTTACATTTCCCTCCAGATCCCCTTTCCCTCTTTGCTGTCTGGACATTTCTGCTGCTATCTTCCTCCTTTGTTTGATTTTTTTTCTTTAATCCCTATAATATGAAACACATGTTTATTGACTTTTTATTTCTCCTTTTTGTAAAAAGAAGAGGAATGCTTTCTATTTTCCTCTAATAAAAAGAAAGAAAAAGCATTTAAAATTGCATAGAGTTCCAAATGAGTTTTCCCTGTGAATCTGCAATCCTAAACAGGAAAGAAAGGCTCCTGACTCCCAGGCTAGGGGAAAAATGACATTATCAAGATGAGGAAGGGATTGAGGAGCAGTGAAACAGACTGGAGGATGCGGAAAAGCACGTCTGCGAGTCAGCTGCCAGGGGTGGAAATGTGGGACCGCTGCACTCAGCCACTCTGGGCTGCCCTCTTTGCTGACTGGGAGCCAAACTGTCTTCCTTCAGGAGAGCGAGGAGGGAAGAAAAGAAGGAGCCAGCTCACCAGGAACCCACCTTCCTTCTGACTCTCCAATAAATGTTACCCAGAAGCCTTGAGAGAAAACACAGTGAGCAGTTTATCATGCCCAGCCAATGCTCTGCAGGACCGGCCCTGCCAAATTCTCCTTAGAACATACCTGGGGAACGAAGATGAAGCAGTTGATGGTGGTTGTGCAAACAAAGATTCCCCCGGATGTGAGGCCAAAGACCAGGTTGGGCCAGGAGTGCAAGTATCTGGTGACCACAAAAAGAAGCCCAGCGGCCAGCACCACAAGGTTGACCCCAACCATGATGGTTAAGGACTGATTCACAGGAGGAGAGCTGACGTGGTCGGTCAGGCCCGCCAGGTAGGCACCATACAGCAGCAGCAGACCCTGGATGTGGAGGGAGAACCAGAGGCTCAGGGAAGCGGAATAACAGACTCAGGGTTAAAGAGCAGGAGGGCCGGGACCATTTAAAATAAGGGTAATAATACCCACCTTAAAGGGTTGCTACAAGGGTTTACTCAGACATGAGAGGACCCTTAGGGTGCTTCTGGCACCTAGTAGGTGCTTAATAAATGTTATTTTCCTCTCCTGCCCTGAGCATTGGTTTATCAGAGGTCAGCAAGACGGGACTCTGCTGGGATAGAGGCACAGGACCGGATGGCATAGGCGGGCAGGAGCCCTACAGATAGGGCTGCGGGCACATCATGCTGCTGGTGGTGAGGGCTGCCACGTCCACCATGTGGTTTTGCACTGCGTGGAGCTGCGGGCCACATGGAAGCTGAAATACCCCCATGGTCTGTCTGCCCAGACATGTGCAGCGGCAGGAGCAATGCCCCGAGGAAGGGGCTCATTTTTCTAATTTTCCCACAGGCACCATCTGCTTGCCAAGTCCTGCACCTGCAAGATTGCATCTGCCTAGAAGGGAGGTCTTTTCTAATTTACACAAAAGACCTCTCCAGACTAGCAGAGGCTCTGTGCCAGTGGGTGTTTATGGGAGATGAAGAGTGGAAGCAGGAGGACAAAGGCAGGCTGGCAACTCGACGAGCCTGCTGAGCAGGCACAGGCAGCAAAGGCTCCATCTATACCCTTCACCCACTTTGTGACATTCCCGGCCCCCACCACCAGGAACCCAGGGCCTGTTCTTTCCTCTTTCTCATGAATATACAGCTGCTCTTGCCCTGGCTGGTTTGGCTCAGTGGCTATAAGGTCGGCCTGCGGACTGAAGGGTCGTGGGTTCGATTCCGGTCAAGGACACATGCCCCAGTTGTGGGCTCGGTCCCCAGTAGGGGTCATGCAGGAGGCAGCCGATCAATGATTCTCTCTCATCATTGATGTTTCTATCTCTCTCTCCCCTTCCCTTCCTTTCTGAAATCAATAAAAATATATTAAAAATACAAACAAACAAACAAAAAACTTGCTCTCAAAGTTCTCATTTCTACTAAGAAGAAAACGATGCCCAGCACCTTAAAGTGCTTTCTCTCTTGGAAGGAGCTGCATTTAAACAGAAATCAAAACTTTACTCAATAATACATCACATGTACTGTAGATGCAACATAAGTCCACCTGACTATGTGTAAAGTACCATGCTAGGTGTAGGGCAGGAACCAGTGCTACAAAGAGAACTAAGCCATGGTCCTTTCAAGGGAGATTGAAGGCAAGACACAAATGTCCATGTTTTATAACTGAACCTGAAGATGCCATGGGGGATGAGGTGGGGTGGGAACTAGGGGACTCAGAGGGAGAACTAACGATGAATATAAATAAGGTCAGGTATCAGCAGAGCACCTGCCAGTGTCCCAAAATGCCCCGACCTGACTAGCTTCACCTACAGGTACAGCCCTGGCGATAATTTTTGGGAGGACGGACAGCCTAGAGCAGCGATTCTTAATCTGTGGGTTGCGACCCCTTTGAGGGTCGAATGACCCTTTCACAGGGGTCACCTAAGACCATCGGAAAACACGTATATAATTACATATTGTTTTTGTGATTGATCACTATGCTTTAATTATGTTCAATTTGTAACAATGAAATTGGGGGTCACCACAACATGAGGAACTGTATTAAAGAGTTGCGGCATTAGGAAGGTTGAGAACTACTGGCCTAGAGTAAAGGATCAGCATGGCAGAGATGCCTTCTGGATGCCCCCAATGTCCAGTGTCCCAAGTGGGGCCTGACGTGACGCCCTGAGACCTTCAATGGTTAGAAGATACACCAGTCAGGAGGCCAGAGGGGCCTGACTTTTGGGAAACTGATGCCATCAGGTGACATTTGGCAGAGCTGGATTATGAGTACTTTAATCAAAAGTGAATAAAAGTAACTCTTTGTTTTTAAAATGTTGAAATCTGATTCTATTTAAAAATTTCAGCCCTGGCTGGTGTCAATCAGTGGTTAGAGCATGGGCCCTGTGCACACAGAGGGCGTTGGGAGGGCGGTTGATTCCCGGTCAAGGGCACATACCTGGGTTGCTGTTCGATACCCGACCCTGGTCGGGAATCATGCAGGAGTTGTGCAGGAGGCAACCAATCAATGTGTTTCTCTCACATCCATATTTCTCTCTCTCTCTCTCTCTCTCTCTCTCTCTCTCTCTCTCTCTCGTTTTTCTCCCCTGCCCTGCCCCCCTCTCTCCCACTCTCTCTAAAAAAGCAATGGAAAAAATATCCTTGGGTGAGGATTAAAACAACAACAACAAAAAATTCAATTCCATTACAATCCTTGCCCAATGGGAACTAGGTATTAATAGAGCCCCTATACATCCATGACTCGTGCTTAAATGAATCACATATACTTGTAGGTCATTTGCCTTCACTGCTGAGAAGTGTGGGGTAGTGGGCAGCAGACAGGTGCAGGTGGGGGCTCCTGGAACTTTATGCAGAGATTTGGGTCTTCGCCAGGGACTGCTCATGGACCAGGAAGCCCATGGGCAGCTGGCTCAGTCAATTTCCTGATGCTCAGCACTCCTTCCCCCTTTTCTTTCTTTGTCCTTCAGAAAGATATTACAGTGAAATCAAATAGAAATGGTATTTATATAAAAGGCAATGGAGAAAATAAATCAAGTTGAGTCGCAAAGTGAATTGCTATGGGGGACGTGCGGAGTTGCTGCTGGGGAGGACATGCTCTTCTCTAGGGCTTGAGGAAGTGGGAGAGGGGCTGTGATTTTCAGAAATGTCTAGGCCTTAGACTCTAGGGGAGCAGTAGAAGATTAATAATAATAACTAAAATTTACTGAGCTCTTACTATGGGGCAGGAGTGGTTGAAAACTCTTGCCATGCATTAACTCCTTTGAAACTCAAAACAGTTCTGAGTGGATATTATCATCACCCCATTTTACGTAAGGGAACTAAGGCTCAGAGAGGTCAAATGAGGTTCAGGGTCAGCAAGGAAGGGGCTGAGTCAGAATTCAAACACTGCTCTGTCATGTTCTGAAGCTCATTTTCTTAAGCAAGAAACCAGGAAAGAGCTGTTCACTTCCTAGTATTTTCTTTTGAAAATATTTCAATCAAAGTAATAATATATGAACATAATTTAAAAGCAACATTTCCCTGTCCCATCCCTGCCCATCCCCAAGGCTATTTCTCTGAAACACCCACTTGAAAGTTTACCTTCGGAGAAAAACTCCTACTCTGCCAGCAATCAGTCAACCAGGCCTTTTTGCCCTGATAATCGACAGACAGGCTCCTGCCACCCAGGGCTCACCCTATTCATTGAAACAGGCCTGCACTATGCTCCCACAGCCAGATTCTCTGTCCCTACAAGCTGAAAACCAGCTAACAGGACAGTTGGTTCTAGGGACCTCCCTCAGTGCCCTATGTAGGTATCCTGTACCCTCTGGAAATAATATCCTACTTTTACCATCTACCAGAGACAAATGAGTCTAATGATGGGAGATTCAGGGCGGGAGACACTTGAGGCAGCTGTAATCACTCAAAGGACACCCTGGGTGTTGCCATCTGTCTTTCAGCCAGCCTGTCTTCCAACCAGAGTGAGAGTGAGGTGGGTGAACGGCAGCAGGATACCTTGACACAGACTTCTTTGCAGGGATTTGGGAAGAACACTGATATTTAAAAGTAAATTTAAAATCAAGCCAAGAAATGGGAGAAACAGTAGGTGAATTCCACATGATTTGGAGAGAACAAAATGAGGAAGTCCAAAGAGTTGAAAAAGTGACCCCCCACTCCCAAATGTAAAGAAATAATAAGGGTCCTGGCTGTGAGAGTTATGTATCAACAGAGGTCTTCCTGATTTCAAGATTCTTTTCAGGAATCACCTCATTAATTCCTTCTTCATATATGTCCATTTTGTTGGTGACAGACAGACTACCCCAAGAAGATGAGGATACCAACCTTGCATCCCAAAACAAGAACAATCCAGACATCAGAGTACCGGGAAGCGCAGAAGTGTGTGCTGGTCAGCGAGCAGGCCACTTCTCTCCCTGTCACCTAGGAGGGACACAGAGTCAGTACTGAGGGCACCCACAATTACCAGGAACACACAGCAGATCCCTGTGAAGGTCCTGGAGTGTGAACTCCTATACAGCCTCTATTTTCCCCCTTAATGTGTAAAAGCTATAATGTGGGCCCCTCACTGTCATACTGACACCGAGAATCTGGAGGTTGACTCCATTAATAAATGAGAGTGACTATTAATTGGAGGAAAAGACAATAAAGTTGGATGTTTGGTGGCAGCGGGGCTTACCCTCTGTTGTGTGCTTTGCTACCATAATGATTCGCATTAGTACACCAGCAGAATGATAAATCCCTACTATGTGTTAACAGTTGAAACCTTAAATATTAAATCTGCAATGTCAAGGTTCCACTGTACTCCCCAGCCCCTGTGAGTCTGGGAACATAGGATTTCCTATTAACTGAATACTATGTACCAGGTACAATTGAGTTCTTTACCTGCACGCTTTTACTTACTTGTCACCAAAGCCCTAAGAAACAGGTAGTAGTATTATCTCCATTTTACTTATGAGGAAATAGAGACTTAGAGAGGTTAAATGACTTTCCCAAGGTCACCTGGCTAGAAAGTAGGTGAGCTAGGATTTGAACCAGGGTTGACTGACTCCGAAGACAACCTCAGATTCCTACTTTTACTTCCCAACAATTAGGGGAAGGCAACTTCCTGTTGCTCCGAGCTCTCATTATTGATAATGTGGAAGCAGAGATAACTGCCAGGCAGATTCCAGTGTGCTGACACCTTAGTGGATGCAGGTGGAGGACACCTGGGGCAGGAGGGGCAGCGGGGGTGGGAGCACACCTTGCAGACAAGGGGCAAGGCATTCACAGCAGCCACAGCGCCTCACTCTCCCTCCTCTTTGTGTCACTTATCTTCTTGTTGGGAGCATGCCACACAGTGAGTGCTCCTGGGAGAACGACCCCTGTGTGCCCACAGAAGCCAGTCCCCCCGGGTCAGGAAGTGAATTCTCCAGGAATTGGGCCCCTCACCGTCATACTGACACCGAGGATCTGGAGGCATTGGATGGGGTCAGTCAATACCCACGTCAGGAGCAGGATCACATCAGCTATCACCAGGGCTGCCACCAGCCCCAGCAGCTGCAGGTCTTTGATGATCTGAAAAGAGTCAAGGTCATAATTTTCCTTAGCTCACCGGCTACACCGGGGCTAGAGTGTCCTACATGCTCTGAGCTATACACTCCAGGGTTAGTTCTCCCCAAAAGCTTCACATCCAGCCATCAAAGGTGAAACGGATACTAAATATTTACAATGATTTCTGTGTCCATATCATCATCACCATTAAACATTTCCATTTGTTTATATTTCCCATATTCTGGCTTTTTCCACAGAAGATTCAAGGGTTCTATAAAGTAAATACTCCATTATTTCTAGATATGTGTATATGAGCAGATAGAGAGATGTGGGAGTTTTCACATAAAACTATTAAAACCATTAACCTGGTGGATGGGATTGAGAGCTGAGGGGTTGCTAACACTTTCTTTATACTTACATGAATCACTTGACTTCATACACAAAAAAGCCTTACTTTTGTGACTACAAAAATAAAATTAAGAAAACACATATCTTGCAACAGGATAAAAAACTGAAACACATTAAAAAAAGAGATAATGAAAAAGAATTATGATAAAACCTCAGGTGAGTAGCATACATAACATTCGTGAATTGGGGCATAAATGTGGGACTGAGTTTTTGTCAAGCAATGGAAAGAAGAAAGCACAGCCAGTTACATGATTCCTGGTGTTTGTAAGATAAAAGCAATCGGTTGCTTAACCAAACTGCTCAAAACCAGTGATTCAGAGTAAATCTTTAAAGCAACCAGTAAACAAAGATACATTATCTATAGAGAAACAAAGATAAGGAAGACCAGATATCTCATCAGGTAGAAGGCCAAGTGAGAAGACAGTGGAGAAAAAACTTTAAAGTACTAAGAGTAAAAAGTAAAACCTCAACCTAGAATTCTACATCCAACAGAAAATATCTTTCTGAAACAAAGGTGGAATAAAGACTTATTCAGATAAACAAAAGCTGAAAAAATTCAGCAGTAGCACACTTGCATGAGAATGTTAGAGATCCTTCAGAAAAAAGGAAAATAATATCAAAAGAATACTTGTACAAGGAGAGTAAGAGCTCTGGAAATGTTAATTTAATGGAAAAATATGTGATTGATTTTTAAGTATATCTTTAAAAGATAACCAATTTTAGCCCAGCCATTGTGGCTCAATGGTTGAGTGTCACCGTGAACCAGGAGGTCATGGTATGATTCCTGGTCAGGGCACATGCTGGGTTATGGGCTCCTCCCCAGTAGGGAGCATGCAGGAGGCAGTCAATCAATGATTCTCTCTCATCATCAATGTTTCTATCTCTCTTTCCCTCTCCCTTCCTCTCTGAAATCAATACAAAAAAATATTTTTTAAAAATAAGTTCTTTCTCCTCCATCAGATATTTGATTTTAAAAAAAATACGTAATTTTAAACAAACAAACAAAAATAACATGCAAAAGTAAAAACAATAGAACAAAGATTGAGAAGGGGAGAAATAGAAGCACACTATTGTAAAGTACTTATACGAGGTGAATGCCAATTATACATAAACTCTTCCAGAGACTGAAGAGGAGGGAATACTTTCCAATTCATCCTAGAAGGCTGACATTATCCTGATACCAAAGCCAGAGGAAGATTTTACAAGAAAAGAAAATTATAGAGCAATCCCTTATGAACAGTAATTCACATTATAAACGAAATAAATCCAACAATATAAGAAGAGGATAATACATCATGACCAAGTGGAGTTTGTCTGGAATGCAAGGTTGGTTTGTGATTCTAAAATCATTTATTGTAACCCACCATATGAACAACTAAAAAAACAAAAACATGTAATCATGTCAACAAACCTTGAAAAAGCATTTTACAAAGCCAACATCAATTCTTTATTTATTTTTTAAAATATATTTTTATTGATTTCAGAGAGGAAGGGAGAGAAAGAGAGAGATAGAAACATCAATGATGAGAGGGAATCATTGATTGGCTGCCTCCTGCACGCCCCCTATTGGGGACCGAGCCCACAACCCTGGCATGTGCCCTTGACCGGAATCAAACCCAGGACCCTTGAGTCCACAGGCCGACACTCTATTCACTGAGGCAAATCGGCCAAGGCCCAACATTAATTCTTTATAAAAATTCTCAGAAAAATAGGAATAGAGGGGCTTCCCCAATTAAATAAAAGGTATCTATAATGAAATGACAGCTAACATCTTACTTAGCTTTGAAAGACTGAATGCTTTCCCCATAAAATAAAGAACAACTCAAGAATGTCTGCTCTCAGCACTTCTATTAAACATTGTACTATTATTTTTAGCAAGTGCCATCATACAAGAGGTTGGACAGAAATTGTCTTTATTCACATATGATATGATAATCCATGTAGAAAATTTGATGGATTCTATTTAAAAAGCTACTAGAATTCTTGCTTGGAGGGGTCAATTGGGGATAAAGAAGAAAATTGTAAAACTTTAGACAATAAAAAAATAAAATAAATAAATAAAAAAGCTACTAGAATTAATAAGTAGGTTAGTAAGATTTGCAGCAAACAAGGTCAGCATACAAAAATAAATCATACTTCTATATATTAGCAAGACAAAATTGGAAAGTGAAATAAAAAACAATAACATGTATAGTAGCACAAAAATATAAAATACTTAGTTATAAATCTAATAAAAGGTGTAAAAGACTTCCACTAAAAAATACAAAAAAAAATGCTGAAATAAATTAAAGAAGACCTAAATAAATGGAGAAATATACTCTGTTCATGGGTTAAAAGACACAACATTGTTTAGAAGTCAATGCTCTACAATTTGATCTATAAATTCAAAACAATCTCAATCAAAATCTCCATAGGATTTTTGTAGAAATTTGCAAACTGATTCAAAAACCCAAATGACAATTGAAAGGCTCTAGAATAGCGAAAACAACATTGAAAGAGAAGAACACAGTTGGAGAGCTAACAATCCCTAATTCAAGATTTAATATAAAGTTACAGTAATCAAGGTAATATGGTATTTGTGTTAAAATAAACTACATCCATGACACACAGTAGAATTAAGAAATAGATCAAGATATCTATCGACAAATGATTTTCAACAAAGGTAATTCAATGAAGAAAGGACAGTCTTTTCAACAATTGTTGCTGGAACAATTGGATATCCATATGTAAAAAAATGAACTTTGATCCATGTAGCACACCATATTTCAAAATTAACTAAAAAATGATGATAGGCCTAATTGTAAAAATGAAAACTCTTAAAACTACAAGTAAACACAGGAGAAAACATTTTGGGGCCTTGAGTCAGGCAAAAGTGTTTTTAGATTTGATACCAAAAACATAATGCATAAAAAAATTAGGTAAATTGAACATCAAAATTAGAAACTTCTTCTTTTTGAAAGACACTCTTCAGCAAATAAAAAGAAAAGCCACAAATTGGAAGAAAATACTTGCAAATCATATATCTGATAAAGGACTTATATCCTGAATTTAAAAAAAAAAAAGAACTCTCAAAACTCAATAATAAGAAAACAAAATACTAAACTTAAAAATGTGTGAGAAATGAGCAGATACTTCACCAAAGAAGATATACTATTACAGGGTGGGGAAAAGTAGGCTTACAGTTTTATGTGAAACAGTTTCTTCGTGTATTTTTTATTAATTATTGTATTATTTTCCATATAAACAACTGTAAACCTACTTTTGTCCCGATCCTGTGTATATGTGAAAAGATGCTCAACATTGCATTAGGGAAATGCAAATTAAGTCACAACGAGATACTATTACACACACTAATTACAATGGCTAAAATAAAAAAGACCAACCAAGTCAAATGTTGCAGAGGATGTGGAGGAAAGGGACTCTAAAACTCTGCTGGTGAGAATGTAATATGGTACAATCACTTTGGAAAACAGTCAGGCAATTTCTTAAAAAGTTAAGCATACACTTACCACATGATCCAACTATTCTACACATGGGTGTTTTCTTTTTAAGATGCTCCCCACCCCGCTTTTAAAAATATATATTTTTATTAATTTCAGAGAGGAAGGGAGAGGGAGAGAGAGCTAGAAACATCAATGATGAGAGAGAATCATTGATCGGCTGCCTCCTGCATGCCCCCTACTGGGGATTGAGCTCGCAACCTAGGCACATGCCCTCGACCGGAATCCAACCCAGGACCCTACAGTCTGTCGGCCGAAGCTCTATCCACTAAGCAAAACCAGCTAGGGCTACTCTTGGGTTTTTATCTAAGAGAAATGAAAGGATATGTTTACATAAAGACTTGCACATGAATATTCGTAGTTTTATTTTTAATAGCCACAAACTGGAAACAAACCCAAACATCCACCAATCAGTGAATGGAGAAACAAACTGAAATGCATCTACACATTGGAATACTACTCTACAGTAACAAGGAAAGAACCACTGAAGCACACCACAACATGGATGAATTTCAAAATAACTATGCCAAGTGCAAGAAGATGGGGAAAAAAAGTACATACTGTATGATTCCATTTATGTAAAATTCTGGGACATGCAAAGTCATCTATAGTGACAGGAAGCAGATCAATAGTTGCCTAGGGACAGGGACAGGCGATAAAGGATTGGACAGGAAAGGGAGATGAAGGTGTATAAGAAAGTTTTTGTGGCTTACACACCATGTTTAATGAATATACATATGCCAAAACTTATGAAATCATACACTTTGAATATGTGCAGTTCATTGCATGTCAACTATGCCTCAATAAAGCTATTTTTTTTTTAAAAAAATCAATATTCTAGAGCAGCGGTTCTCAACCTGTGGGTCACGACCATCGGAAAACACATATAGCATATAAGATATTTACATTACGATTCATAAAGTAGCAAAATTACAGTTATGAAGTAGCAATGAAAATAATTTTATGGTTGGGGGTCACCACAACATGAGGAACTGTATTAAAGGGTCGCGGCATTAGGAAGGTTGAGAACCACTGTGAGAGATGGATATATTTCTTGTCCATGTTTAGGCAATGTTTTTCATATGTATGGGTACTTACAGCTGAGCTTTTGATAAATATTCACCATTATTCAATAATTAAAAAAGAAAAATAAAAAGCATCATTCCACAAAAGTAAAATCCCACTGAGAGATATATTGGGACTGGGCAGAGCCTATAGTCAGAGGTTGATGATCAGGCTTTGAGATTTTGGCAGCTCTATCGGGGAACCTGATAAAATGAGGGGATGAGGTTAGGATGACATCTGATAACAGAGACATGTAGGTGATCTGCTGCCACATAGCTTCTATCTGCTGAATGGGTGTCTTCTCCTCTGCTCTCTGTTCTAGGTCCATCCTTCTTAGTGCAGAGAGTGGCCTCCTACATGGAAAAGAACTGGGCTCCACTGAGGGAAATAGCCGCTTACACTTGCTAGAGCTTCTCTGTACTCATTCTCCCTCCCTCCACTGTCAGCTCACACCTGTGTCGAGCAATGCTCTCTCTGGTCACCTCACGCTGGTGCCTCATCTTGGCCAGCTCACATCCCCAGAGCAGTACCAGGGCCCTGGGTGCATATGAAGCAGAACCTATGTTCAAAGACCTCTCTCTCCAATAGCAGTAACACACAGCCTTCCAGGCGTGGGGACTTGGGGGGCCACAGGACTCCCAGGTTTGAAGTGAGGAGTAGGAACTTCAGGTTATTGTAAAAGGGCCAGACCAGTAATCTGGCAAAGCTGCTCTAGCTTTTAATCAATAGTGAAGCTGCCATCTGCAGTCAAGCACTGTGTACTTGTAGCTACTCACCACTCTCTTGTCCGGGACCCTCTGGGTAAACACCTTGTAGAGTCGCCAGCTCTTGCCCAGAATGGGTCCAAACACAAGGGAGGTCCCAATGCACAGCATGGACAGTCTTACCTACAGGTGGAAAGGGACAGGAGCAAGAGGCATGAGAGAACCCATTGTCATTCTCCACACATTCTGGTCCGCAAAGCCTCAGTCCACAGAGGGCATGGGGCAGAAGGGGGGCCTCACTGACTCAGCATTCCAGGGATTGCCTCTGACAGCGCCCACATCAAAGACACAGATAGCCACCACCTACAGGAGTAAGCCGATTAAAAGCCTATCAAAACTTGGGCATTATATTTAAAACAAAAATTAAGACTTCACCTACCTGAATGAGAGTTTCCATGGAGCTTCCCACTGAAGCATCTTGACCTTGAATCCCAAAGAGGTAAGCGCTACTGTAAGTCAGACAACTGCCCAATAAGGTCACAATGTTCAGATTGGGACTGGACATCTTCACAATCCTGGAGGGAGTCAGGGTAAAAGACAGTCATGACCCCTTCCCTGGGGGAGGACACAGCTTCCTCACCGGCAACATCTCCAATGCAGCTTCGGAGGGAGGGGCCAAGGGCAAGAAACCACTTGATAGCCCTCTAAAATATTGTTATAATTTATTTATTTTAAAAGAGAACTAAATTCCGGCACTTCTTGCTTGTATAACTCCAAGTCTTTTAAGAGAAGGCCAACTTCTAAAAGAGTTAGGAGTTTTCCATGAAGTTTATGGTTGCTAAGAGACTGTGGCATGCAGCCTAGTGAACAATCTAGCAGGTAGATACCTAAAGAGATACAGTTGAAAACCTTTAGAAATGAGCTGTAAAGTAAACTGCTATTTGGGAAAAAGCCTTGGGATTTTTTTTTCATATGCTATTACTTTATTTGATAAATAAACTGTTTTCCTGTCTCTACCTGACCAAGAGGGAACGAGGAAGCGGGAATTGAAAGCAGGAAATATGGCAAGGGTCCTTTCTCGAGGGGTTTTCAATACGGTGACAGAGCAATTCAAAGATTAGAGGGAGGGCTCAGACAAACCCTGGACTCAACAGAGGCTCGGGACAAGGTAGAAATGTGTGAATTGGTTAAGCTTAAGGAAACGCCAGGCTTAAGCTGTTTTTGTTTGTTTGTTTTTGTTATTGATAACAAGAAGTAAAAGTAACTAGTAACAATTAAGGAGGATGTATAGTTATATTTAAGAATTTTAGTCTAAATAGTATATTTTACTTAATGCAATATTTATACTGAATCATATGATAATTACACTTAGTTATATTTTTTATTTTTTATAATATTTGAGGAGGAAAGCATTGTTATCTATACACCTAGATTACCTGGCTGACAATCTTAAAGTCCAGAGCCAAGGCAAAGCCACCTGCTTAGCACAGCCTATTTTAACAGCAGCAAAATATCTAGGAGGCATTAAACAGACAGGTTGCTAGTGCTGGATTTGCAAACATCATAACCACCAGTGGCTCAGATCCATTGCTCTGTGGCTGGTAGCAGGGTTACGTCCACACATGTAGGAGCACCAAAGCACTGCCCCAGGACGCAGGCCCCAAGTATGGTCACCATCAGCCAGAGTCCAGTTGAACTTTCCCTTGTCTTGGAGTAAAATCCTTGATTTCCACCTCCCCCCCCCCTCCCTGCACTTTAAAAATAAAAACAACTTTCATGTATTCCCCTTATGAAACAGGGATAATAATACCCCTTCCCCTCAGAGCTGTGAGGAGTCAATGAGGCAATATAGCCAAATGTGTGGCATAGGACCTGGCATGTAGTAAGCATGCTGCCAACATCAGCTGATGATATTATTATTCTCAACACCTTCCAGGCTTCAGAAACCTCGGAATCACATTTCCTTCTCCTGTTTGTTTATCATCTACTAGTGGCCCGGTGCATGAATTCGTGTACATTGAAAGGAAATTAATTAGAAGAAATATTTTAATATCGCTATTCACCCTTTCTCTATAATAGAAGTGTCAGAGATGAAAAAAATTAGTAAAATGTATATGAAAATAATATATAGATTAATAAATAAATAATAACAACATGATATAACAACAAAGACATGATATAAAAACAACAAAAAACATGATATAAAAACATTGATAAAAACAATGACTGATAAATTGATTAGAATTACTCTAACACTGAGGCCAGTGTCAGACGAGGACAAATCAATTCTTGGAATCAGAACAACCTCTCCTCCACAGATCTTGTTAATACTTCAGCTTCAATTATGTTAGGTCAAAATCTTTTGATAATAAATCTACTACCATTACAAAGACTCCATTTACTATTAAGATTTCTCAGTAGCATGATGATTGCACCTACTTTCAATTCTAATTTATGACATGGTATTCCCAAAGGAGTAATATTTTTAGGAAATTCGATGAGAAAATTTTCCTTTTCAGCATCACCCATTGAATCTAGTATTATTGTCGATTACACTGTCATCTCTGAGTCTTAATGCAATATCTGTTCCCCAGCCTTTTTCAGCGTGTGGGAAAAGAATAGGATACGTCATTGCATGTAATGTAGGAAACAGGATACGGATTTGTTTCATTTTAATGGCATTCGGATTATTGGGATCTGGTTTACAATGAATGAGCAAGTGCCTTTCAAAAGGAGGTCCTCCATCTTCTTCTGAATATGACGGCAACTTCGGTTACACGGGGATAATTATATCTACCCTGTGACGCCGCCACTTTCTTTCAGTTTCAGAATGTCAACAAAAACAATCAAATTCACGATCAACAATGACAGATCGAAACACACATGTGCGATTGGGGCCAGTGAGAGCTTTATATGTATCGTGCATGCGTGAGTCAACCTAGCCTTTTATAGATATAGAACAAACTTGCTTAATTAGACCTGCTTTCTGATGTAGCTAAACATTTTCCGGCCCAGTGAAGCACCCCGACTTCTCTTTCAGGTAATTGTCAGCAACACAGCAGTAAATATCAACACAAAGCAGATCATTGTAGATCATGCAGGGAGAACAAAGGGTAAAATATTTAACTCTAGCAGTGTTTGACTATATTCTGTGCAGTGAGAAAATCTGAAGTCATTTTCAAGTTCCACCATTTCTTACTTTTTTTCAGTCGGGTCAAGTTTATAAGCTTTCTAAATCTGTTTTCCAGCTAATGAAAATAAAATAGGATCCCACTGAGTCTCCTATCTACCTACTCCAGGACTTCTGTGAGGATCAAATGAGACGAGGCACAGGAAAACGCTTCACAGACATTTGGTTACAGTGTAAAGTGCTTCCACCTGAGGCTAGTCGTTGCTAGGGAGAGGAAGCCAGGTGTTGCTACTTGATGTCATTACCCGGATGGTCGGACACTTAGCATGTTAACATTTTATATAGCTAGATACCCTATCAATGGCCAATTTATTTCACTTGTTATTTCAAAATCTCTCCGAGTTGTCCCTCCCTCTCCATTCCTGCTACCACGTTTATGCAAGATACAATCATGTTAGGCTCAACTAGAGGCAGGTGTGACAAATGGAAATCCTGGCTTCACCTCTCACAGCTGTGTGACTCTGGGCAAGTCGTTCAGCTACTCCTAAGTTCCTGTTTCCTCGTGTGTGAAATGAAGATAATATCATCTTTCAGAGCCACCCTCCGAGTAAAGCAAAGATCAAATGAAGCGTGTGCAAAACTCTTTGAAAACTCTAGGGGGATGCAAAAATATTAATTTTTAGATTTTTAGTGTAATCTTTAGCTCTCTGTAACACCAGTTTTCCCCTGTCCCAATACCTCCTGTATATTACTTTCAGCCTGATTTTCTTAAAACACCACATTCATCACTTAACAAGAGCACTCCATGTGTAAAGAACATCTCCCTATTGTTTGCCTTATGTCTCCTATATCCAAATTGAAGATCTAGCCCTAACATCCTCAGTCACCACATCTTCAAATAGTGGGCTTGCAGAGTGTCATCTTCCCTAGTTTCCTTATCTTATGGGAACAGATATGGGGGAATATGTGGTGAATATTGATTAGCAAAATGAGAACAATGCAAACCAGCAGCTCCACAAAGCATCTGTTAAGAAGAATCATACATCTGAGAGACCAGTGATGACACTGAGTCAGAGAGGAGAGCACGGCTGACCTGGGACAGGCCATTCAGCGCAGTCAGAAGCTCGGGCAGTGACACTACCACTGGGTGGGCTCCTGCAAGACCAGTAACAGAGGCTATTCTTTCCCGTAGTCACCCACAAGCTCCTGGGCATGAGCAATAAATATCCGATGACCTCCTCATCAGCAACATTCTGGGTTTCACAGCCATGCATCTGTGTTGTCTAGATCGCTGTAGGTAGGTTTCTTTCTGCATTCTTTTCCAGACCCCCCTTTTTAAAAATATATTTTATTGATATTTTACAGAGAGGAAGGGAGAGGGATAGCGAGTCAGAAACATCAATCAGCTGCCTCCTGCACACCCCCTACTGGGGATGTGCCCGCAACCAAGGTACATGCCCTTGACCGGAATCGAACCCGGGACCCTTGAGACTGCAGGCTGACGCTCTATCCACTGAGCCAAACCGGTCAGGGCTCCAGACCCCTTTTATGTGAACCCAGATCTCCTTTCGTGTAATTCAGTACTGCATGAAATCCTCATCTATAATTCCCCACCTCCTGATTTAGGTAGGAGGAACTCAATTTTGTCTCTTTGGACAAAATATAAATGGCAAAGTCTTCACATTTCAGAAGTTGATGCAAATTCATTTTTCAAACGGGCATGACCTGGACTTATATATGTATATTTCATAGTAAAACAATTTTACTGGAAACTTGCCTCAGAAAAAAAATGAATGGAAAGTGATTTACCTGTTTGTTTGGCCAGGTTAACACCTGTGAAGACACTGAAACGTGAATCATCTCCAATTCAGCAGGTGAATAATGTGTGTCTGGGGAATGTCTTTGCTGCTTTGATGGGCATTCAACCGGCAATGTCATTCGGATTTTTCTCTTAAACTAAAAGATGAAACTACATTTGCTGAATATTTTAATCAACCACAAACCCATAATTTCCACAAAGCAAGAAGATTGAAATATTACATACTTAATTATAAAGAGCGAGTCACATCTGGATTACTTGTGTTGCGTTTACAAAGAGAATAAAGGCCAGACTGGGTTACTGGCAGTGAAAAACAAGGTGGGTTTTCTTTTTTAAAGGATTACATAGTGATCTCATCAATTTTCCTTCATTTATTGATTGGCCATATGAGGCAAGAACTTTCCTGACTTTTTTTTATCCTCAAGTAAGTTCTCAATACATAAGAGAAAAAGATCCATCTGCATCTGCAGAATTTGTATGAACCTGGATTATCATCTCAATAGTCTATAATGAATGCAGATGCATAAGTGACAATCCACCAGCTTATAGGTATGATGACTTAAAAATCTTTATCAAATATTGGTTTCTGAACTTGGGGGTTTATTATACTTTGGTCATGCTATTGTTTCTTTTTATATTTTATTGATTTTTTTTTTTTTTACAGAGTGGAAGGAAGAGGGATAGAGAATTAGAAACATCAAAGAGAGAGAAACCTCAATCAGCTACCTCCTGCACACCCCCTACTGGGGATGTGCCCACAACCAAGGTATATGCCCTTGACCGGAATCGAACCTGGGACCCTTCAGTCCGCAGTCCGATGCTCTATCCACTGAGCCAAACCAGATAGGGCTATTGTTTCTTTTTAATGATGGGTAAGCCCTGAGTTTGGAAACTGGGCCTGAAAATAGGGTGAAGGCTACTTCTTGCCTTGCTGTGATTATTAGAAAACTTTCCTAAGATGTCACAGGACCATGCTTTCTAAAATGCTACATGAATTGATATAAATAGTATCATTGAGTTTTAAACATATCTATAACTAAATATGAATGTCTTTTCAAAAGACATTATAATAAAACAAAGAAGAATAAATTGTGAAGATTTATTGAATTTCTTTTCCAACCCACTGTTTTCTATCTGTGCTACAATAAGATTATAAATATATCTCATCTGGCTATGTTCTAAACAGCTTTATCGTAATGTTGTCTGGTATGTTTCAGCAAATGTGATCATTTTTCTCTCTTGCTTATTTCTCATCTATTAGGTTCTAAATCTGAATCCAACTCAAATTCTGTACACGTCAAACTAATATTTCTGTAACCTCTAGCCATTTATATGAAAACTTTGTATCATAAGGGCAACAATAGCCTTGCCCTGCTCCTTCCTCTCCTGCCTGGACCACCATCTTAGGAGATTTCATTAACCTTTAAACCTCAAAAGTTCTAAATTCTTTGATCATAATGACTTCACGTTATTCCACTTCCAGACACCCAGACCCAGGTCATACCCTGGGTTTTATCATTATTCAGAATGGTACCACTTCAAAAATTTTAACATCAATATCCTACTCTCTGATCACAATCCACCCAATATTTAACTCCTACTCTTTAAAAAAATTATTTTTCAATTACAGTTGACATTCAATATTATTTTATATTAGTTTCAGGTGTACAGCATAGTGGTTAGACAATTATCACAATTTACAAAGTGATCCTCTGATAATTCAAGCACCCACTGGCACCATACTTAGTTATTATAATATTATTGACTTATTTCCTATGCTATACTTTATATCCCTGTGACTATTTTGTATCTAACAATCTGTACTTCTTAATCCCTTCACCTTTTTTACACGCCCCCCTCCCCTCTGGCAACCAGCAGCCTGGTCTCTGCATCTATGAGTCTGATTCTGTTTTGTTTGTTCATTTATTTTGTTCTTTAGATTCCACATATAAGTGAAATCATATCAGGGGACCTCAAACTACGGCCCGCGGGCCACATGCAAATACAAATATTGTATTTGTTCTTGTTTTGTTTTTTTACTTCAAAATAAGATGTGCAGTGTGCATAGGAATTTGTTCATAGTTTTTTTTAAAAACTATAGTCCGGCCCTCCAATGGTCTGAGGGACAGTGAACTGGCCCCCTCTTTAAAACGTTTGAGGACCCCTGAATCATATGGTATTTGTATTTCTCTGACTTATTTCACTTAGTATAATACCCTCTAGCTCCATTCATGTTTTTGCAAAAGGTAAAATTTCATTCTTTTTTATGACCAAGTAATATTTCATTGTACATTGTATATGTACACAATTTTTTTATCCACTCAACTATTGATGGTATTTGGGTGCTTCCATATCTTGGCTATTATAAATAATGCTGCAATAAACATAGGGGTGCATATATCTTGTTGAATTTTAACTCCTACCCCTTATCCCCCCCATAACCTGTTGCTCTCAAATTCTTCACCAGTTTAGATAATGGCAACTCCATCTTTCTATTTGCTTGGACCAAAAATCTTGGAGTCAACCTTGACTCTTGCTCACCACCATAGCCAATCTGTCATGAAATCCTATTAGTTCCATCCCTGAAATACATCCAGAATCCAACTACTTCTCACCACCTCTGCTGCCACCTCCCTGGTCAGTCTTACTTTGCATTTCTTATTTGGATTATTGCAATAGCCTCCTAACTGGTCTCCCTGCCTCTATACTGAACCCTCCCCATGTCTGTTTTCAACACAGCAGCCACAGCGAAGGTGAATCAGATCATGTCACTACTTTGCTCAAAAGCCTGCAATGGCACTACATCTCACTCCGAGGAAAAGCCCATCTATGAGGCTTACACATTTGGTCCCCATTAGCTCTCTACCTCATTTCCTACTTTGTTCCCTGCCCACTCCACTCGACATAGGCCTCCTTATTTATTGTTCCTGGAAATACCAGGCACTCATACATTTCCAGGCTTTGAAGTGACTATTCCCCATGCCTGGACTCTTTAATTCACACATCTGTATAGTTTATTCCCTCTCTCCCTTCATGTCTTTCTTCAAATGTTACCGTCTCAACTAAACCTACGATGACAACCCATATAAAGTCACACCCTTTGCCCAGAATTCCAAATCCTTCTGATCCTGCTCTGTTCTCTCCATCCCCATCCCACCTTGGTACTTATTAACTTCTAATTTATTACACAATTTACATATTTATTATTGTTGTTGTTTACTGCTTCTCCCAATTAGAATTTTTCATGATGTACTCCCAGCATTAGAACACTACCTCGAATATCAAAGGCACTCAATTAATACTTGATGAATGAGTGAATGAATCTCCCTTCTCCCAGCCCCCTCATTTGCTTACCTCTAATACCCTTTCTCACTGACAGCCTGTAGACATCCAGTTCCTTGGTTTTTGGTTTGTTTGGGGGTTTTTTTTGTGTGTGTTTTTTTGTTGTTGTTTTTGTTTTTTGCTTTTTCACAGTCTATCAGCCTCTCTTTCTTTCTCTGCCCAATTTCTAACCTCTGGTTGGTCATCTGAACTGTTCTCTCAACAACACCCAGTTCCCGCTGCAAACAAGCCCTTTTGCTGCATCTGTCCCACAAAACTCTCGTCAAAATTAAAATCCATTGTCTGCTTTTACCTCCAGGCAGCTGGGGGAGAAAATTATATAACCTTGCAGATTGCTGTCACCAAAATCAATGGCCTCCAACATCAATCAACCAAGTTCATTGTGCTATCAGCCAATATTTTTATCTTTTTCTATGAGGCATTTCTTAACATTTTCTTTGTAAGTGACTCATGTCATTAGAGTCAAAGAAATAAGAGCATGTATCTTTCTGGTTGATGCCCAAGTCTAGGTTTGGTGCCCTCCTCTATCTCCTTATAACACCCCAGGGTATGTGAGCATCAATACAATTGTCATGTTATAGTCCCAGCTTTTTATGTTTGTCCCACTAAACAGTTTCTAGTCCTCAAAATCCAGGCTGTTTCTTATTCATCTGTATCTCAGGCTTCAGCACAGTCTTTGGAAAATGGCAAGCATTCCATAACCATTAGTTAGTAAGTGAATTCATTAATGGCTATGGAAGGCCGATCTTTTCTTCCTTTCTTTATCCTCTTCCCTGACCTCATTTTTCCTTGGCAATGGTCTCTGTTAGATGGCGAATGGCTGTAAAGCAGCAGAGATCCCTGATAGTCAGAGGGAAATTGAAGAGCTGGTATTCAATGCCTCCGTATTAAGACAAGAGGGGTACTGGTAGGAGTTTCAGAGGGATCCCTTTGGCCCCTCCTGGAAAAGCTGAGAACTCCCTCTGAACACAAAAGGGCCAGATATATTTTGGGGCCTCTGAGTTCCGTGGCCTTCCACAGACATTGGGTTTTGACCACTTGGTAAATCCCCCTACTCCAAACCCTCACTGAAAACCTCATCTGGCTGAGCCCCTCCTTTGATTCCCCGTCAGCATGGTGCTGAAGGGTCTAAAAATAAACAAGAGAAAGGATCACTGTACTTGTGGAGCTTCTGCTCTCCCATTTTCTTTGTTTCTAGGAAAGTGCAGCATCCTGGGGGTGGGGGTGGGGTGGGGTGGGGTGGGGGCGGGGCGTGCATTCACATGCACACACCCACATATGAATTTACTTGTCTCCAATGAAATCAGGCCACTTGAAAGATTCCTTTCTATTGGCTGAGTTCTTCTGGGAGAATTCCTCCAGGCAATGCTTTTGTCCAATATGTCTCTTACATCATGTGTCCAGGGCCATGCAGGCCCAGTGATATGAGGACAGCCCTTGTCCAGCAATTGATGGATGAGACCTCATCTTCACGACCACACAGATTAGACTCCCAGCTTACATCTGCTCAGAGGTTAACAATCGCATCCCATTCCGTGGCTTCAGAAAATCTGCTGATCTTGGACTGATTTGCTGCTTGCATCCTTGCAGCCAGTAAATTATGTTTTTTTTCAAGAGCTAACCCATTCAGCTCTTGTCCTGGCTGGGCCTTGTCCGGCCTCTCTAAAATCAACCTGCTTTCCCATAGTCATAAGTACTCGTGAAGAGAGCGAGCTCCTTACCTGCTACTGTATTCTGTCAGTTCAGGCCCACAGTTGCTGAAGCTGGAAAGGAACTGAGAGAACAAAGACGTTCTGCCTGCACAATGGCTAAATGGTTAGCAGTGGTTGGACCTGATGAAATCGAAGGTCCTTTCCAGCTCTTCCTTTAACTTATTCCAGAGGCAAATTTCTTTTGCCTGTCACTGGCTTATTTCCATTTCTGCTTTTCTGCATTAAGCAGGAACAACAGACTGACCCGGTTACCAGACATGCATTAGAATTATTTCCTAATCAATCACGCAAAATATTTAGCTATTAAATGCAAAAGAAAACCTGCTAAATATCCTGACCTCAAATTCTCATTTAGCAGATGACTTCAGTGTCTCCACGTTGTAATGATCTTCTTGTGGCAAACATTAATTAAACAACTCCTAAGTATCTGCTTGGCAAGGTAAGAAGAATGGGAGGCTGGAAGGCAAATAGGATAATTTCTGTCCTCAGCTCATTAGGACACCACCTCCCTGGTTTCTAACCTTTTCATAGCAAAGACCATTTTCTTATTCTGTCTTTTCATCTTTTAAAATGAAACAAAGTATTAAGATAGTGTAAGCAGTTGTTTCCTCAGTATCCACTGGGCTGTTTAACAAAATCTATGCATATGAATGTATGTTTATTATAGATGTTTATATGTGAATATGCATATGAACTTCCAGTGTAAAATTTCAGAATACATAACCCTCCTGGACTATGAACAGACCTGTGGACCAATTTAAAAATGCATCCTTCAAATATTTTTAAAGCTGAAATGTGGAACTTTTTATATAATACCAAATGCCATTACTTCATTATACCAGCTCAAGCCCAGGACAGTAGTGAAAAACATACTGACAGATTCGAGATAAGCTGGTGATGAGAGGAGAAAAAGCCCCAAAGCGTGCCCTTAGTAGAAAGGCGCTTGCGTGGCTTTAATTGGGAGTTTTATGGCCACACTCCATATCAATTTTATAAAAAATTAGTTTCCAAATGCATTTTTGTTATGTCTCATGCAATTGTAATCTATTTTAAATTGTTTTTAAGCGCCGGAGGGAAAAACACTAGAAAGGTTCTCTTCTCTCATAAACTCAGACCCCAGAGCGTCAGCAGTGCTGTCATTTATGAAGCAGCGGTTTCAACTTCCCATCTCCCTTAGCTGTGGGAGAGGGCCTTGGGCAATTCCAGGCAGGAGACTTGTCGTACTTCCCAGAGGGCAGAGCAGATGCCCTGATTTCAAGTGGAGCACAGAGCACAAGCACGATCGGCCACACGGAACACCCACTCACAGGGAGTCTGCTGTGAAGCCGACATTATCCTTCTGTAAATGCATCTCTTTGAGGCACCAAGGATTTGGCGGCCAGTCTGGGGAGGTTTCCTTTCCCTCTTCCAGCCTTTCTCTTCCTCGGGTTTGCAGCAGCAGAACTTTGGGCCTTGCTGAACTTGAGAGGAATCCTGAACAGCTACAGCTGCTGGAATCATCCCTCACTGGGCTAGAATCTGGGAATTGCTGATGCGGGACTGGGTTTTACTTAGCCGTGTCCCCATCAGCACCTTCCACAAGGCCCTAAGCCTCGTGGAAATTTGTTCAATGTTTGCTATCCTGGGTAACTCGTGAGATTTAGAAGGGCTCTTAGAGGTTCAATACTTAGAGGAGATTAAAGGGAGACTGCCAGAAAGGCAGGACCTGCTTGCTCCCACCACTCTGCCCCTGTAAGTTGCCTAGGACACCATTTGAGCCTTAGGTTCTGAGGAACATAGCTTTAACCACTGATCTGACCTGACTCCCTCATTTTAAGATGAAGGGACCTGCATAGTTTTACAGCCACATAGGGACCACATTGTAATCCAGATGTCCTGACCCCTGGTTCCGTCCAGTGTTCTCTCACTTGCCCCCTAGTTTACCCCAGCCGCCTGTGTCCAATGTCCATATTCCTGATCAACAAATTTCTATGAGGGCCCTTCCCTACCCCAGTTTCTAACATCCAGCAATAGTGCTGGTAGGCTGAGGGTTTTCACCTGCCCCTCAACTGAGCCTCCTCAAAGGCCCCGTATAGCTGGCATTTATCAAGAGGAGACAGAGGGGAAGTCCTGAGGGCGCTGGAGTGCCTTCCGATTCTGATTGCTGGCCTGGACCGCAGACCTTGGCAGGGTTCCCTTTCTGACTCCTGGCTTCACCTACTGGCTGGAACCCCAGGCTGAATTCTTGCTACAATCAGCTTTGGGCTCTTGGTTTCCATCATTGTCTAGTGGCTCCAAGTTTTGGCCCCAGCAACGGCCTGGAAGTGTCTGCCCTGGGCTGTGAGAGGAATTCTATGTTCTGTCTTGTAATCCGACGTGAAAGGAACAACTGTTATAGATACTCGCTCTGTGCGTGTTTAAGCAGCTTTCACGGATTCATACTGAGGTAATGTGATGTAGTGGAAAAAGCATGGGCTTTGAAATCAGGCTGACTACATTTACAAACTGTGTAAGGCAGGTTTTTCACCTGAAAATGTGGAAGATAATATTTATCTTGCTGAGTGCTATAAAGGTTAGAGATCTTAAATGAAAGCACATACAAGGCCTGCTATAGAAAGTAACAACTATCAATTTTAAGTTACATTATCTGTATTTACACATATAGGGACTAAGTCCTGATTTTATGAAGAATTCAAATACTGAAGGATCCTAAAAAAAAACTTAAACATTTCACTTTATTTATCATTATCACTTAAAACTTGATTTTATAAAACACAAAAAGAGATTTTTAAGAGTTCTCTGAAATATTTTTGAGTCATCCAAAATATATATTACAGATGAATCTGACTATATGCTTTTTCTATTAGAATATTGGTAGTGATATTAATAATGTTAAAAAAATCCCGGCCCTAACCAGTTTGGCTCAGTGGCTAGAGCATCGGCCTGCTGATTGAAGGGTCCCGGGTTCGATTCTGGTCTAGGGCATGTATCTCAGTTGCAGGCTCCTCCCTGCCCCAGGCCCTAGTCAGGGCCCTGCAGGAGGCAACCAATCGATGTGTTTCTCTCACATCGATGTTTCTCTCTGTCTTCCCCTCTCTCTTCCACTCTCCCTAAAAATCAGTGGAAAAATATCCTCCATGAGGATTTAAAAAAAAAAAGAGAGTAGCCAACATTGATTATGTATTTACTCTGTGCCGGGCAGTTGCTCTACATGTCCAATCTAACACAGTCTTCACAGCATTCTGAGATAAGCAGTGTCGTGACTCTATTTTTCTTTTTTTAAAAATATATTTTATTGATTTTTACAGAGAGGAAGGGAGAGGGATAGAGAGCTAGAAACATCGATGAGAGAGAAACATCGATCAGCCACTTCCTGCACACCCCCCACCGGGGATGTGCCCACAACCAAGGCACATGCCCCTGACTGGAATCGAACCCAGGACCCCTCAGTCCACAGGCCGACTCTCTATCCACTGAGCCAAACCGGCCAGGGCGTGACTCTATTTTTCAATAGGGAAATGGGATTCAGCAAAGTTCAATACAGAGATCAAGTCACATGACTAGTAAATGGCGGAGCTGGGATCTGAGGTGGAGTTTGATTCCAAAGCCTGAGTGCTTATACTGTTAATCTTTCGCTCTCCACACACTTAACCTTTTGTGAACATTGTTAAGAATTATCCCTACCCACCCCCCGCCCCTGTTTTCCCACTTGGACCTATTGAGGAAAGGCTTCCATTTCTCTCTTCACCCCAACCCAGAAGGCGGGAGCTGGGACTGGAGGGAGGCTAACAGGTCTGGGCCAAGTTCTACCAAATGGTCTCCAAGGCAGGAATCTCCACTCCTCTTTCTTCCTTTCCCACCTCCGCGGGGCAGGGAGCGCTCCTCCACTCCCTGGACCCCATTTTAGCATTATGTCAAGTAGTGCTTCCTAAACCAGCTTTTACCAGAAATCCCTGTGCTTTCTTTTTCTCAGAAAACTTTTTATTTTGAAATTATTTAAAGCTCACAAGAAGTTGCAAAACAGAAAAAAGACTTTCACCCAGCTTTCTCCAAAGAAAACATCTTACATAATGAGAGCACACTATCAAACCAAGAAACTGACACGGGCACAATACTATTAACTATACATCCGATTTACATTTCACCTTTTTTTACATGTGCTCTGTGTGTGTACGTGTCTGTCTGTCTGTGTGTGTGTGTGTGTGTGTGTAGTTCTATGAAATCTATCACATGTATAGATTAATATAATTACCACCATAATCAGGATACTGAACTGTTCCATCATGCAAAGAAAACAAATCCCTCAAACTACCCCTTTATAGTCATACTAGAGGCCCGGTGCATGAAATTCGTGCACGGGAGTAGGGGTGTCCCTCAGCCCGGCCTGCACCCTCTCCAATCTGGGACCCCTTGAGGGATGTCCAACTGCCGGTTCTTAAACCGGCAGTTGGACATCCCTCTCACAATCTGGAACCACTGGCTCCTAACCGCTCGCTTGCCTGCCTGATTACCCCTAATTGCTTCTGCCTGCCAGCCTGATCACCCCCTAACTGCTCCCTTGCTGGCCTGATTGATGCCTAACTGCTCCCCTGCCGGCCCGATCGCCCACAACTGCCCTCCCCTGCAGCAACCCGCCTCCTCCGCCCAGACCCGCCTCCTCTGCACAAGGCAGCGAAGCCGTGGGACCCCCAGGCCTCACTGCATGGAGCAGCCGCTGGGCCCCGCTTCTGTTGTGCGCGTGGCCATCTTTGTGGTGGCCATCTTTGTGGTGGCCATCTGGTGGTGGCCATCTTGTGACAACATCACATGAGGGCGTGATGCCACCTAGGCTTTTATTATAAAGGTATTTCCCCAACTGTAACCCCTGGCAACCTCTGATCTATTCTTCATCACTATAAATTCATTTCTTGAGAATTCAAAATAAATAGAATCATACAGTGTGTAGCCACTGGAGATGAGCTCCCCATCTTTCCCCCCGACTCAGCACAATGCCCTTGAGATTAATCCAAGTTGTGGCATGTATGAAAAGATTGTTCCTTTTTATTGTTGGGTAGTGTAGGGACGTTCCATAGTTTGGTACCCATTCACCTAATGAAGGAGGTTTAGGTTGGTTCTAGTTTTTGATTATTACAAAGAAAGTTTCTGTGTTTGTGTTCAGGTTTTTGTGTAAACATAGTTTTCATTTCTCTAGGGCAAATACCCATTGCTGAATTACCCAATGAGTGTATTTTTCATTTTTGTACCAATCTGCCAAACTGTTTTCCACGACAGCAGTAACATTTCACAAACCTGACAGCAATGTATGAGAGATCCAGTTTCTCTGCATTCTTGCTGACACTTGGTATTGTCAGGATGTGTGCTTTTGGCTTGTGTGGCACATGTCAGTCTTTAAGAGTAAAAACCTTGGACATCATTTGATTATCAGCCCTGTGTGTTTGTATGCACTCTGACTAGACTGGATCCTGGAGGGATGTGAAGTATGTTTTAGGCTCTGAATTCTAATCAGGCATCTCCTATGTGCCAGACACTGTGGCAGGTGCCAGGAAATACACAAAAATATTGTATTTGATGTTGAGGACTCAATATGTAGCAGAGGAGAATAATAAGTGAAGAGCTAAAAATGATTACAAAAGACAGGTAAATTTGTAGTAAGTAATATAGGTATATGGCAAGTGCTATCGGCATTGATAAAGGAACTGTGCCTTAGGACAGTAGTGCTCAAATTTCAGAATTGATACAAATCACCTAAAAAGCTTGTTAAAATAAAGATCTCCTCATCATCCCCAAGTTCAGTAGGATCTAGGGTAGGGCTCCACAAATTTATATTTCTCCCAAGTTCCAAAATGATACTGATGCTGTTGGTCCAGGGACCACATTTTGACGACTATGAGTTTGTTTTATAGGACGAATAGGAGTTTGTCAGGTGAAAAACGAGGAGAGTCATGAAACAAGAAAAAGTGTGAACAAAGGCTTGGTGATGCAAGTGCATGGCATGCTTGAGGAATGGCCATTCCCTTGTATGAGGAAAGCACAACTTAATTTAAAGGGGATAAGCAGAAATTGTAGATGAAGACCGGACTATAAAAGATCTCAATGCTTACCTAAGGAGTTGTGTAGGCAGTAGAAGTCTATGTTGAAAAAACAGGTCAGTGTTTTAAAAAAAAGACTAGCAAGAGGACAGTAGCTAAATTGGAAATGGAAAAGACCAGTTAGGGGGCTACTGCAATTGTTCAGATGAAAAGTAGATCAGGGCTGCACTTGGGCAATGGAGATGGACAACAGGAGACAGATTTGGCAGATGTTTCAGAGGTTTAATATTTGAGACTTGGTGACTAGCTGGATGTGTAATAGAGGAATTGCACATGAGGAATAGATAGCTTACAGTGCTATTAACTGAGATAGGAAGGACAGAGAAGTAGAGAAAGATTAAGGTATGCTGTGAATCTGGTTTTTTGATCACCGAATGTGAATTGACTGAGGAATATCCATCTGATAATTTCCTAGCAAGTTAGGAAATGGGATTTGAAAGAGGCAGGGCTTGGAGATTAAGGTCATGTGAGGGATATTGTTTAAGAAGTGAATCAAGACTGGAACCAGGTTGATATCAATATTACATGGGTAGGTGGAGTTCAGGAGCCAGGGAAAGTAGCTGGTAAGAAACAGAGGTAAAACTAGGGCATTTGTGTATGGTAAGGTGGAGAAAAGAGGTTTCAGAAAGGAGGAACAGAGAAAATGGTTCAGTATTATATGACTTGAGGCTAAACAGGATGGAGGTTAAAAGATCTGTTGATTTTTAATAAATATATTTTATTGATTTTTTGCAGAGAGGAAGGGAGAAGGATAGAGAGTTAGAAACATCGATGAGAGAGAAACATCGATCAGCTGCCTTCTGCACACCCCCGACTGGGGATGTGCCCACAACCAAGGTACATGCCCTTGACCGGAATCGAACCTGGGACCCTTCAGTCCGCAGGCCGATGCTCTATCCACTGAGCCAAACTGGTTAGGGCAAGATCTGTTGATTTAATGACTTTGGCAAGAGTCATTTCAGTGGAATCGGGGCACCGGGTGAAGAATGAATCAGAAACGAGGAAGTGGAGGTGGCTAGTGAAATCACCCTTTTAAGTCGCTTGGTATTACTAGGAAGCCAGAGGGCTGGGCAATAGCTTCAGGGAGAGGCATGACCAAGAGACACATTTCTTCCAGAAGCCTTCAAATGTCTCAAGAGGAATGCCAACGGGTTCTAGTGATTAACCAGTGTTTATTTGTCTACCTGACTCAAAATATGCAAAACACAAAAAAGCTATTTGATCAACAACTACTGATCCATCCATCCATAGGGGACAATTTGTGTGTGGTAGTCATTCAATAAATTTAGAGGCACATAATTAATTTACTGTTATTGTCTTTTGGCTTCTGAGCACTTCTTGTGCCCATTATTACCAGCAAAAGATCCCACTGTTATTCCAGCTTTTTCCTTTTAATAGAGTTAAATAATACCTTTATGTGTTTTGAACTTTCCTCAAAGGTGCTTCTCAAAGTCCTTTTTTTTTAATTTTGTACCTAACCCGACAAACTGTGGGTTCTATGCTCTCCTCTGGGAAGTTTTTTACATTCTTAAAGAGATGTCGTTTTCCTTACACTGTGTCTCTAATCTTCCTATGACTTCAAAAGCCTACCTTTCCATTTTCTCCTGGTCAATAGTCACATTTTGTCAGTTTCTTTCTGAACACTGAATAATTGAGATAAATTTTTTGGGATTCAACTGTAACATGATTACTCACATTGATTGGCTCACCCACAGTTCCCTCCTAAGACCAACCTTTAGTCACTAGGCAAAAACCACAGCCAAGACATTTTCTCTCATTGTAAGTGGTTTGAAACTTCCTGTTATGGAGAAGTTCATCCTATTAAAAAATTCTTTTTAAAAAGTTCATCTCTACCTCTTGAACTGATTAGGCATTTTATAATTCACATTTAGTTCAATTATTTTTAATACCTGGCATGATTTCTAAGGTTCTAAACCTTTAATGTTTCTATATTGGTATCATCAGCTTGGTCATCTAGTCTAGAGTACTTGTTCTCAAACACTGGAATTGCCTGCAGATTTTTTTTTTTAAATGCTGCTGGTGTACTACCCCCAGAGACTCTAATTTAACTGGTTTAACATGAAGCCTGGGTATCAAGACTTTTTAAAAGCTCCATAGGAGATTTTAACATTAACCAAATTTGAGAAATCAATGGTTTAAGTATATTAAAAGATAAATAATCTACTTTAAAAATTGTCAAAGGATTTGAATAGAAATTCTCCAAAGAACATATATAAATGGCCAATAAATATGTGAAAAGATGCTCAATGTTATTAGCCACCAGGGAAGTGCAAATCAAAATCACAACGATTTGAGTAAAATCAAAACCACTTTGTTGGCTAAAATAAAAAAAACAGATGATAGCAAGTGTTGATAATGATGTGGAGAAATTGGAACTCCCCATACATTGCAGGTGAGACTGTAAAAAGGTACAGTCACTTCAGAAAATAGATTTGCATGTAAATACAGAGCCACCATATGACCTAGCAATTCCACTCCTAGGTATATAACCAAGCTAAACAAAAACACATGACTACACAAAGACGTGTACATGAATGGTCACACCAGCATATTATTTTTAATAGCCAAAAAGTGGAAACAATCAAATACTTATCAACTAATGAATGAAAAAACATAATGTAGAATATGCATAAAACAGAACATTATTCATCAATAAAAAGAAATGAAGTACTGTTTCTACTTTAACATGGATAAACCCTGTAATCATTATGCTAACATTGTGCTAAGTGAAAGAAGCCACATGGGCCACATGCTTTTATGATTCCACTAGAGGCCCAGTGCACGAAATTTATTCACAGTAGGGTCCCTAGTGACTGCCGGATGCTGACTGGGGCCTCCCTTCCTGCAGTTGGCCTGCCAACTCTGCCCCCCAGGTAGAATTCCTGGTGGAGGGGAAAATTTGCATATTAGGCTTTTATTATATAAGACTTATGTGCATTGATCAGATTAGGCAAATCTATAGGGACAGAAAATAGACTAGTAGTTGCCAGCAGCTGAAGGGAGGGAGGAATAGAAGGAGACTGCAAATGAGTATAAGGTTTCTTTTTGGGCAATAAAAACATTCTGGAATCAGATAGTGCTGATGATTCCTTAACTTTGTGAATATACTAAAAACTATTGAACTGTACACTTTACAAAGGTAAATTTCATGGTACACGAATTATATCTCAAAAGAAAAAAAAAGAATAAGTATATCCTATTGTTATCTTATGTGTATGAAAATTGTTTACCAATGGAGATTTTGAGAATGACTCCCTTTGCAATAACATTTCTATTTTACTGTTGTTGGTTGTGCATCTCACATAAAACTAGGCCATCTCCTCCCTTTTCTTCTGAGACTCTGAAGTCCAGGGTAAAGTTTCATAGTGTACCAAAATGAAACATCTGGCTTTGGTTATAAAAGGAAAATAAATTCCAGAGAAGGAAAACTAGCATGTCAGGATCTCTATTAAACGAAGACAGATCATTATGCAGCCTTGAAAGAGGAAGGTCAGTGGGGATGTGATAGAAACCTATTAAATCACTAAGAGATCTTGAGAATGGTAGAATGAAATTCTGGAATAGTTGAAAGAGAAGATACCACTTCAAAGTTCAGATATGAACATTTAGGATATGAAAAATAAAGTAACAAAGGATTAAGAAAAAACAAACAAACAAAACCAAAAAATCCCTCATGGACACAGACAATAGTATGGTGATTACCAGAGAGAAAGGGGAGTGAGGGAGCTACTAAAGAGTAAAGGGGGGATAAATGATGACAGGAGACTTGACTTGTGGTGATGAACACACAATACAATATACAGATGATATATTATAGAACTGTACACCTGAAACCTATGTAATTTTATTAACCAATGTCACCCAGATAAATGCAATAAAAAATGAAAAACAAAGTAACAACTCCACAAAACAGGTAGTGATTTAAGGATGATCATCTCCTAAGAAATTGGGTAGGTAATAAGTACAGCGGTGATTTTCAGCTTTTTTTCATTTCAGGGCACACGTAAACCAATTACTAAAATTCTGTGGTATACCAAAAACTATATTTTTTGCCAATCTGACAAAAAAAATAAGTATATTTTGATTCATTCACACCAGACGGCTATTGTTGTATTGACTGTTGTCACTTCATTCTTTTATTGTTGACAATCTAAGGAAAAAGAGGTTAGTGCCCCTGATTAATCAGGTATTGCCTGTTTTAAAAATTCTTGTGGCACACAGGTTGACAATCGCTGAAATATAGTTTAAAGAAAATGGCCCATAATAGATTTTTTTGTCCAAAAGTAGTTACTTACCAATAAGAGTTTGTATTGCTTTCTCTTTAAAACATTTAAAAAGTTTTAAATTGTGGGAAGTTACAATAAAATAACATAAACATTTCTATTTTAACCATTTTTAAGTGTATAGTTCAGTCGTGTTAATTATATTCCCACTAGAGGCCCGGTGCACAAATTCGTGCATGGGTGGGGTCCCTCGGGGTGGCCTGCAGGGTGGCCTGGTGCCACCCCCTCACCTGCTCCACCATCCCACCTGTGGGGTGATCAATTGGGGCGAGGCCCCCCGCCTGGCTCCCTCAGCTCCTGGGAGCCAGGCGGCTGCCCTGCCCCTCGCCACTGCGCTGGTCACCATCTGCAGGGTGATAGGTTGGGAATGGGCCCCCCCCCCGCCTGGCTCCCTCAGTGCCATTTGTGGGGGCCCCGCTCAAACCTGCCTTGGCCTGGCGCTGCCTGTTCACCTGCTCCACCATCCCACTGCGGTCCCGCTCTTGTCAGGGCCCATCAGGGCTGGCAGAGCTCCACTGCCGCCCACTGCCAACACCGCATCACCAACACCTGCCATGTTCCACAACACCCCCTGGTGATCAGCACACGTCATAGCGAGCAGTCGAACTCCCAGTTGAGGGGACAATTTGCATATTAGGTTTTTATTATAGAGGATTGTTGTTCAATCAGTCTCCAGAGATTTTTCATCCTGCAAAACTGAAACCCGCCGAAACCGGTTTGGCTCAGTGGATAGAGCGTCGGCCTGCGGACTGAAAGGTCCCAGGTTCGATTCCGGTCAAGGGCATGTACCTGGGTTGCGGGCACATCCCCACTGGGAGATGTGCAGGAGGCGGCTGAGCGATGTTTCTCTCTCATCAATGTTTCTAACTCTCTATCTCTCTCCCTTCCTCTCTGTGAAAAATCAATAAAATATATTTTAAAAAAACACACACACACACAAAAACTGAAACCCTATACCCATTAAACAACAATTAAATGAACATTAACAGAAACTCTGTCCCCTTTAAACAATAATTCCCCATTTCTGCCTCCCCCAGCCCCTGGCAACCACCATTCTAGTTTCTATTTCCTTGAGATTGACTATGATAGCTAATTCATATAAGTGGATTCATGCAGTATTTATCTTTTTGTGGCTGGCTTATTCAATAATTGCATAATGTCCTCAAGGTCCATCCCTGCAGTAGAATGCATCAGAATCTCCTTCTTTCAGGTTGGATTATATTCCATTGAATATATAATACCCTTTATTTATCCACTCATCTGTCAAATGGACACTTAGTTTGCTTGCTTCTCTTTCTGGGAGACGGGCCCCATCACTAAGGTTGACATCAGGGGATTAACCTGTTTTTCCTAATAAGGTGCTTGGTAAAACTATCAGAAACAGGAAGACTGTCAGAGCTGGGGCTCAATGGTAGGTGAAGAGCTTAGACCAAAATAGTTTGAATTCAGGAGTCTATGCAGACTCATAAGATTAAGACACATAAACCAGATACTGGGAGCAGGAAAGTAAGGACAAGCAGTGGTAATCTAGGGATGCAATCTGCAAGGGTGTTTAAAACCAGATCATTCTGAGGAAGAGAAATACAGAACGAGTCAACAAAGGAGTAAACTGTGAGTGAGAATCCAGCAGGGTCAGGGAGGCAGAAAATGAGCAGAGGTCCCAGGGAGTGAGGGGTGGTACCAGAAAAGCCCAGGCTAGCATAGATAGCTCCAGCAAAGGTCTAGGATTCTGGCAGGAGTGGGCCCCTGGAAAGGAAGGAACAGACTCTGAATAGGCACTGGCTGCTCCTCTTTAGCCTCTGCCTCAGGGTATGCTGACCTGATAGAGAGAGGGAGGAAAATGAACATGGATAAACCAGGCCCAGGACATTTATACTGGATGATTTTGGAGCTGACTCCCAACATCCCAAAGGGTGTGGCTTTGATCTCCAGGTGGTATCAGTGTCACCAGGGGTTGGATTTGGTGAGGCAGCAGGGATAGCTATGTAATGGGGATGGTTGGCGTTCAGACAGTGTTAATTAGGGTCTGACGGTCTGTTAGTTATGGTCTGCTCTAAAATGAATTTACTTCTAGTTTAGGACACTTATTTTCCCGTGCCTGGAACCAAAGTATGCCTAGATTCTGGGACTGGCACTAAACTTATAATTGGGAGCCGGGGGGGGGGGGGGCGGGGGGGGGCGGGGGGGGGGGGACTGGGGGCAGTTACAAAAATAAGAAGGGTATAGAGGTTAGAAAACAGTCAGCTCTTTGCAACCAGGATACTGGTCCAATGTGAAATTTCTCAGGATAGGAAATAATGGTTCAGATGTTACATAAACAATATTTCCAGCTTGCTTTTCTTTTTCTTTGTTTTCTTCTTTTAAAGAGTTCATAATATATAGGTACAGATGTGCAGAAAAAAATATGTTTCTAGACAATTATATTCACAGATAATCGTCTCTAATTTGCCAGTTTTTTCTGTGCTGAGGCATGTTTTCCAGCAAACAAAATGCACGAATAAATCTATCAGGGGCAGAAAGGCAGTGGGAGGCAGCTGCAGCCGCAGCATCTAGGAGTGACAATGATTAATTCCTACATCTGCTCGGTCAGATAGAAATAAAGGTCACTGTGCATAGATTAACATCCTGATCACCACCTCCTCCCAACGCACACACACACACACACACGCACACACATACACATACACACACTCACACACACACATACACACACACGCGCGCGCATGCACACACACATACACACACGCACGCACACATACACGCATGCACACGCACACACACGCATGCACACACACATACACACACGCACACACACATACACACACACACATACACACACAATAGTATCTTTCACCATTGATAATAGCAAAATTCAAAATGCTTAAAAAATGTTTACTATCTGACACCTCCCTCCCCCAAAGCAAGCTCTTTAGTGGAAGTGAGATGAAATAAGGCATAGAATAGGATAAAAAACTGGTTAATGTCAGATTACTGTCTAATCTTGTTAGCATCCAAATTAAATAAAATTCTGATGCTCAGCTACATTAATGAAAGCCAAGGGAACAGGAAATTTAAGAATAAATCTTGATGCAGTAATTTGACCAAAGTAAGAAAGCTTATTAGGGTGAAACAGCTGAACACATGTGGACATTTGATATTATGTAAAGAAGATATTTGGAAGTTGATGCTGTCTTTGTGTTCAACAGTCCCCTGAAGACATTGCTACTCCCTTTTCATGACTGCTGTAACAGTAAATCCTTGACAGGCTGACTTAAAAAAAAAAGATTCTTGGACCAGCCAACGTAGCTGAGTGGTACAGTGTCGACCTATGAACCAGGAGGTCATGGTTCGATTCCCAGTCAGGGCATATGCCTGGGTTGTGGGTTTGGTCCGCAGTATGGGGCATGCAGGAGTCAGCCAGTCAATGATTCTCTCTCATCATTGATGTTTCTATCTTTCACTCTCTCTCCCTTCCTATCTGATTTCATTAAATATATATTAAAAGTAATAAAATTTTAAAAGAATTTTGGGCTAGAAAAGGTATTTTTAAGTGCACAAATTATAAATATTTAGCTCAGTGAATAATCACAAAGAAGATATTGATGTAACTATCACCTGAGTCAAGAAAGAAAACTACAACACCTCAAAATCTCCACTCTGAATTATCCTCCTTTCCTCCCTCCCTGAAGTTACACTACTATTTTGACTTTTAACACAATAGATTAGCTATGTTTGGTTTTGAACTTTATATAAGGGGAATCATATAGAAGATGCCTTTTGGTGGCTGGCTTTTTAATTTGACTTTTGTGAGATTTTTCCATGTTTCTGGATGTAACTATAACTCGATCATTTTCATTGCTGAATAGTATTCCATTGTAAGAATACATCATGATTTATTTATTCCTTCTACTACTGGAGGGCATTTGAGATTATTACAAACTAGTGGCCTGGTGCATGAATTCATGCACATTGAAAGGAAATTAATTAGAAGAAATATTTTAATATCACTATTTGCCTTTTCTCTATAATAGAAGTGTCAACCAAATTGATGATCGACAATGACAGATCAAAACACACATGTGTGATTGGCGCCTGTGAGAGCTTCAAATGCTTAACTAGAGGCCCGGTGCATGAAATTTGTGCATGGGGAGGGGTCCCCTCTGCCCAGCCTGCACCCTCTCAAATCCAGGATCGGGCCTAAACCAGCAGTTGGACATCCCTCTCACAATCTGGGACCACTGGCTCCTAACTGCTCACCTGCCTGCCAGCCTGATCACCCCTAACTGCCTCTACCTGTCAGTCTGATCATCCCCAACTGCCCCCCCCCCCTGCCAGTCTAGTTGCTCCCAACGGCCCCCCCCCACCGCTGGCCTGGTCACCCCTTACTGCCCTCCCCCCCCCCCATCAGCCTGGTCGCCCTACGCAGCCTGCTGTTTAGTTGTTCAGACATCCCTCACTAACCCCCCTGCCAGCCTGGTCATCCCAGGCAGGCTGCTGGTCCTTATTGTTACTGTAATGGTGTCCTGGAAAATTTGCATATTTCTCTATTACTAGTATAGATTAGACCTGCTTTATGATTTAGCTAAACTTTTCCAAGCCCAGTGAAGTACCCCAACTTCTCTTTCAGATAATTGTCAGCAACACAACAGTAAATATCAACACAAAGCACACTATTATTGTAGATCATGCAGGGAGAACAAAGAGTAAAATATTTAACTCTGGCAGTGTTTGACTATATTCTGTGCAGAGATAAAACCTGAAGTCATTTTCAAGGTCTACCATTTCTTACTTCTTTTCAGTCAGGTCAAGTTTCTAAGCTTTCTAAATCTCAGTTTTTCTGGCTAATGAAAATAAAATAGGATTCCACTGAGTCTCCTATCTACCTACTCCAGGACTTCTGTAAGGATCAAATGAGATGAGGCATGGGAAAACGCTTCACAGACATTTGATTAAAGCAGTGGTTCTCAACCTTCTGGCCCTTTAAATACAGTTCCTCATGTTGTGACCCAACCATAAAATTATTTTCATTGCTATTTCATAACTGTAATGTTGCTACTGTTATAAATCGTAATGTAAATATCTGATATGCAGGATGGTCTTAGGCAACCCCTGTGAAAGGGTCATTTGACCGCCAAAGGGGTCGCGACCCACAGGTTGAGAATCGCTGGATTAAAGTGTAAACTGTTTGCACCTGGCTATAAAGCAAGTCATGTTCTGGGGCTGAAGAAACTCCAAGGAGGCTAGTCACTAGGGAGAGGAAGCCAGGTGTTGCTATATGATGTCATTACCTAGTGCCCACAGCCACCGTTTCCAGGCTGGGCTGGGCTGTGGGCCCCATTTTGCACCATGGTGTCTCAGCAGTGTTGGCTACAAATTGGTGGGGTGTCACCCCAGGATGGTGGCGGGGCCTGTGTCAAACTGGGGGAAGCTGAGTGTTGCTTTGTGGGCCAGTTTGCGGTGCTGTTTCTCTGTAAATGGCCAGTGAGCATCATGGCACTCCTGCATTGAGCGTCTTCCCCTGGTAGTCAGTGAGTGTCATAATGGTTGGTCGAACAGATATTTAGCATATTACATATATATATATATATATATATATATATATATATATATATATATATAGAGAGAGAGAGAGAGAGAGAGAGAGAGAGAGAGAGACTAGAGGCTCAGTGCATGAAATTTGTGCAGGGGGGGGGGCGGCATCCCTCAATCCGGTCTGCACCCTCTCCAATCTGGGACCTCTCGGGGGATCTCTGACTGCCTTTCACAATCCAGGACCGCTGACTCCTAACCGCTCACCTGCCTGCCTGCCTGATCACCCCACCCCTCTGCCTGTCTGCCTGATTGCCCCTAACCACCTCTGCCTCGCCCTGCACCTGGGACCCAGTATTCCCTCCTCTGGCCAGTCGCAGGCACCCAGGACCTGGGCTTCCTTCCCTCTGGCCAGCCACAGGCACCCAGGACCCAGGCTGGCTACACCCGGGCCGGCTGCAGCTGCAGCCTGGCTGGTCCCCATTCATCTCTCATGAGCTCATTTGTGCCTGTCTCGTCCCCATTCCTCTCTTCCCGTGTTGAGTGTCTGAGCCGTGATGGAGTGAGGGCGTGATGACCATTTGCAAATTAGCTCTTTATTATATGGGATAATGCTAGAGTGAATATTCTTTACACAACTCTTGGTATAAATCTGAATACACTTTCCTGAGTATACCTGTTAACTTAGAAGTGGATTTGTTGGCTCGCAAGGTGTATGTGTTATTTTAGAAGATATGCCAAATTATTTTTCAAAGTGGTTGTACCAGTGTGCACTCTCACTCTGAGTAGATGAGTTTCATTGCTTTAACATCTTTATTTTAATATTATATTTAAAAATTTAAGCCATTTGGTGTTATATTTCTCTCAAGAGAAAAATTCTGAGATGCCCCCAACTAAATTATAGCAGGCCGGAGGCTGAGTGGAAGAGACAAAAGAGGTTAATCAGTTAATGGCCATGGGCCTGAAACCAAGGAAAGATGGCTAATATTCCTGAATGTATGTTGAAACTTAGTGGGTTTTCTAAAAAATATACATTTTTATTGATTTCAGAGAGGAAGGGAGAGGGAGAGAGAGATAGAAACATCAATGATTAGAGAAAATCAGTGATTGGCTGTCTCCTGCATGCCTCCTACTGGGGACCAAGCCTGCAACCCAGGCATGTGCCCTTGACGGGAATCGAAACCGGGACTCTCCAGTCCACAGGCCGATGCTGTATCCATTGAGCCAAATCTGTTAGGGCTAAGTTGAAACTTTGAATCAACTTCCAGGAGACTATCTCAGTGATTATCTAGAAAGAATAGCAGACCACCAGACACTACCACATATTGCTCATGTATGAACTTTCCAAACTGTTGTCCACAACCAATCCAGAAGCATCAAGTAATTCTTTCTTATGGACTATTCACCCATCCCAGAACTACTCCCTCTTAACCTTCTCCACTCCCTCTTATCTATAGCCATATAAATTCTTTCAAAACAGTTTACATTTTTCTTCTCCAAACATTGTATAAAAGAGCCCATTAACCCCAGGGTGAGGGACATGTTCATCTTCTCCATCTAGCTCAGCTGCTAGTGGTTTAGAATGCATGCCTCAGGACTTGGTCCTTTTTTCTGGCTAGCATATGGATCAACAAACTCTTTCTTCAGGATAGCTTTCAGCCTTGAAGGTTTTTGTTTAACATCTTATAGTTTTGTTTTTGTTTTTTAATATATTTTATTGATTTTTTTACAGAGAGGAAGGGAGAGAGACAGAGAGTCAGAAACATAGATGAGAGAGGAACATCGATCAGCTGCCTCCTACACACCTCCCACTGGGGATGTGCCCGCAACCCAGGTACATGCCCTCGACCGGAATCGAACCCGGGACCTTTCAGTCCGCAAGCCGATGCTCTATCCACCGAGCCAAACCGGTTTCGGCGACATCTTATAGTTTTAATTTGCTTTTCCCATCCATAGACAACTGCTCATCTACTTCCTATCTCCATAGGTTTGTCTATTCTAGACATTTTATATAAATGGAATCATACAGTATATGGTCTTTTGTGACTGACTTCTTTCATTTGAATATTTGTGTTGTTTCTGCTTTGGGACTATTATAAATAATGCTGCTATGAATATTCAAGTCCCTTATGAGATACATGACTTGAAAATATTTTTTCGCATTCTCTAGATTATTTTAACTTGCTTAATGGTGTTCTTTGACACACAAAAGTTTTAAATTTTGATGAGACTAAATGTATTTATTTTTCTTTTGTTGCTTGCACTTTTGGTGTTATTTACGAATGTTGTCTTGATAAACATAAATTCTTAATATTTTTACTACTATCAATGGTGCCATAAAAAGTCTTATGCAATTCACCTTTGCATTTATAGTAAAACTATATATTCTATCTTTAAATGTCCATGATATAAAACCTTGAGTGATAATTTTTTTCAGAAAGTAATATTAAAAAATAGTTTTGTCTCCATGGATAAGTTGAGATATATCCTCTATTTGGATATTTCCTTGTGTTTATTTAGAAAACTCAAAGATAATTTTTAAAACTTTAATTGAAAAATAAGCATAAAAAAAAGAATATTAAAAGCATACAATTCAGTGAATTTTTGAAAACCGACACACCTGTGCAACCAGCAAACAGGTCAAGAAATAAATATTACTAGCACTCCAGAGCCTTCCTCTTCCTCCCTCCTTCACTGAGCTCCCACCACCACCCTCTAAACCTCTAGAGCAGTGGTTCTTAACCTTCTGGCCCTTTAAATACAGTTCCTCATGTTGTGACCCAACCATAAAATTATTTTCGTTGCTACTGCATAACTGTAATGTTGCTACTGTTATGAATCATAATGTAAATATCTGATATGCAGGATGGTCTTAGGCGACCCCTGTGAAAGGGTCGTTCGGCCACCAAAGGGGTCGCGACCCACAGGTTGAGAACCAATGCTCTATACCCTTCTATTTTTGTAACTGCCCCCAGCTATCCTGACTTCTAACGTCATACATTAGATTTACCTGGTTTTGTACTTCACATAAGTGGAATCATACAGGGTAAATCTTTGTGCCTGCCTTCTTTTGCTCAATATTATTTTTGTGAGTGTCATCCATATTGTTGCCCATAGAACTGTAGACTATTCTCATGGTTGTATAGTAGTCAATCATCGAATATACTGTGATTTATTAAGATATTACTATTGATGGACAGTTAAGGAGTTTCCAGTGTGGGACTATTATGAATACTGCTGTTATGAATATTCTAGTACATCTATTTTGGTGAATATATGTATGCAATTTTTGTGAGAATTTCTGATATGGCATATGCATATGCTTGGATTTAGAAGATTATGTTGGACAGTTTTCTAAAATGATTAACAATACTAGATTTGTGCACTGGTGGGGTCCCTCAACTTGGCCTGTGGGGAGTGAGTAGAAACCGGCTCTCTGACATCCACCAAGTGGTTCTGGAATGTGAGAGGGCACAGGCCAGGCCGAGGGACCCCACTAGTACATGATCAGGGCTGGGGAGGAACCATGGGAAGGCTCCAGGGTGTGTCTGGCCCGTCTCACCCAGTCCCAATCAGGCGGACCCCAGCAGCAAGCTAACCTACCGGTCGGAGTGTCTACCCCATGGTGGTCAGTGCACATCATAGCACCTGGTCGAATGGTCGAATGGTCGAACCATCGAACGGTTGGACATTTAGCATATTTGTCTTTTATTATATAGGATATACTCCCATAACTATGCATAAGAATTCCAGATGCTCCCCATCCTTTCCAACACTTGGTTTTGTCTACTTTAAAAAAATTGTAGATATTCACGAGTATGCAGTGTTATCTCATTGTGGCTTTACTTTGCATTTCCCAGATGACTAATGAAGTTGAGCACTTTTTCATTTGTTTATTGGCTACCTGGATATATTATTTTGTGAAGCAACTGTTCATATCTTCTGTCCATTAAAAAAAAATGTGTTCTCTGTTTTTCTTATCAATTTATAGTTTTTTATTCTGGATAAATATCCTTTGATGATATATGTAGTGTGAATATATTTTCCCATTCCATGGCTTGCATCAGTGGTATCTTTTAGTGAACAAAAGATGTCCTCAGTATTACCTAGAACAATTTGACCTTGGAATAAGCAAAGATTTCTTAGGTACAATACTAAAAGCCAGTCAGGGTACATGGCAAATTGTCTCTCCCAACACTGGGAACTGTGCATAGAGGCACCTGCCACCTCTGTCTGCACCATGGGCTCGAGCAGAAGCCAGAGAACCAGATGCTGGTAAATGGCTGAAATGTGTCCATCCCTGTGGCCTCCTCCCTTTATCACAACTTCCTAGATAGGTCCTTATACAGGTCTCGGACAGATACACCAGAGTTGACTTACTTACCTCATGTACCCTGCTGTATTTGTTCTCTCTGCTTTCAGGAAATCCAACACACTGTATGAGTCATGGTTCTCAAGCATGTTATTGTTGTAGCCTTCTGCGATCTCTCTGACTCCCCAGGTTTCACATTATTTTCTATTATAATAAAAGGCCTCAAGGTCTCCACACTTTTGAGAAAGATTAGACTCATCCTCATATTTTCTTGGTTCTTTCCATTCCTTAAAGTCTTATAGTATCACCTGAGTGAGGTTTATCTATATCAACTGTAAATATTTCCTGAGCTAAACCCCTACAGTGCTCAGGAGACTATATAAAAATGTGATTTTAAGGGTTCCTTGGAGCTTCAAATGTATCATCGGGGTGGAAAAACATGAGCAAGTCCAAAAAAATACAACATTCTGTTTTTTAAAAATAGCCTTTCAAAAAAGTATGCCTTGCTCCAGGGAATGGCCCTGTGTTCCTTTCATATGCATTGTTTCAGGTCTGTCTGCTTTGTGGTTTGGGTAATTGGAGCTGAATGAAGGTGACCAGGAAGAAAGGAAAGCAGTACTGATCTTGTTGGCTATGGGAAAGTTTGTACTCATATTGTGCCATACAAAGATATATGGGATCTTCTATATAATTTTCGGTTTGATGGTTATTGCTGATTGCCTGTGACAAATTCATATATCTCCTAGTGGTTCCATTTCTGTGATTGAACCCTGACTAATACACTAGGGGAAAATATGCAGTATCTATACATAGAAAATCATAAAACATTTTTGAGAGAGATTAAATATGTTCTAAACAAATCAATGATATATTTATACATTGGAAGACTCAATATTTTAAAGATATAATTTCTCCCCAGATTGATGTATGGATTCAATGTAAATGCAATAAAAATTCCAACATTTTTTTCTGGTGAATTCAACAAGCTGATTCTCAAATATATATATGGAAAATTAAAGGGCCAAAAATAACCTGGAAAAAATGGACAAAATGAAGGGATTTCCTCTTTTGGATATTAAGATTCATTATAAAGCTAGTAATTAAAATATGCTAAGTATACAATTGGTGCAAGGGATGGCTAAATAGGCCAATGGAATACAAACTTGGCTGACAAAAAGGCTCATCCAGGCTCCATCCATAAACCACAATAAAAATCCCAAATCACTGACCCCTTCCTCACTATGCTTCACTCTAGACCAGTGGTTCTCAACCTTTTTAATGCCGCGACCCTTTAATACAGTTCCTCATGTTGTGGTGACCCGCAACCATAAAATTATTTTCGTTGCTACTTCGTAACTGTAATTTTGCTACTGTTATGAATCGTAATATAAATATCTGATATGCAGGATATATTTTCATTGTTACAAATTGAACATAATTAAAGCATAGTAATTAATCACAAAAACAATATGTAATTATATATGTGTTTTCCGATGGTCTTAGGCGACCCCTGTGAAAAGGTCGTTCGACCCCCAAAGGGGTCGCGACCCACAGGTTGAGCACCGCTGCTCTAGACAAAACTTAAGCCTGATTCTTGGTGAATCATTTTGCTATTTACTATGTGCATAATAAACTTAATTTCATATACAAAAAAAATAGACCAATGGAACAGAATATAGAGAATCCAGAAACAGAGCCAAGCATGTATGGACACTTTTTAATAAATGGTGCTGGGTCAGTTGACTGTTTATGGGGAAGAATGTAACTGGAATCCTACCTAACAAAATCATCCGCAGGTAGACTGTAGATCTAAATGCAAAGGTCAAATAATAAAGCTTCAAGAAGATAATATAGGAGACTACATGAATGAACTTGAGGCAGGAAAAAATGTCTAAAATAGGACACAAAACTATTATTCATAAAAGAATAAGCTAATAGAAAAATTTAGCATTAGGTTTTATAGTTAGGTCTATAATCTACTTTGAGTTAATTTCAGAATATGGTGCAAGATGTAGATCAAAGTTCATTTTTTCAAGTCACCTGAAGGTTAAGCTATTTTAGTTTTTTCTTTCTAAAATAGATGCCTTCTACTTCTCTTTCTCATCTTCTTACACTGGCTAAAATCTCCAATGATGAATAAAGGTGGTGAGAGCAAACATCTTGTTTTCTTTCTGGTCTTAAGGGGAAAGTAATCAGTCTTTTACCATTAAAAATGGTGTTAGTTAAAAAAAAAATGGTGTTAGTTAAAGGTTTTTCATAGATATACTTCCTGAGGTTGAGAAAGTTCTCTTCTATGCCTAGTTTGTTGATATTTTATCAGGAATGGATGTTGATTCATGTTAAATGCTTTTTCTCTATTCAGATGATCATATGGTGTTTTTTTAAGTTGGTAAATATGGTGAATTATATAGATTGATCTTTGAATGTCAAACCAACCTTGCATTCCTTTGTCATGGAGCATTATCCTTTTGATATTTGGCAGGACTCCATTTATTAAAATTTGGTTTAGAATTTTTGTTCATGAGGGATATTAGTTTATAGTTTTTGTTGTTGTTGTTGTTGTTAGGTTTTCATGTTAGGGTAATGCTGTCCTCATATAATGAGTTAGGAAATACTCCATTATTTTCAGTATTTTTAGAAGACTTTGAGTAAAACTGCAACAATACAAGCAGATTAGCTGGATGCCTCTGGCACATTCTCACAAGAATGCAGTCAATGGGCCAGCTATGGCTGCCATCTTTCAAGGGTTGACTGGGGTGAGGGTGTGGGGGGGAATCTGCTTCTAGGCTCATTCACTTCTAGGCCTCAGAAGATATATTTTCAAGTTCACTGACATGGCTGTTAGGAAGCCTTGGGTCCTTGCTGGCTGCAGACTGGCAACATCAGTTCTTTGCCATGTGGGTCTCTCCAAAGGGCAGCTCACAACGTGGCAGGTGGCTTCCCTCAGAGTGAATGACTCAAAGAGTGAGACAGATCCAAGATGAAAGATATAGTCCTTTTGTAACCTTGTCCTCAAAGTGACATCTCATTTATAAGCAAGTCAATAAGTTCAGGTCATACTCAAGGAAAGAGGATTTCACAAGAATATAACTATCAGGAGGTAGAAATCATTGAAGAACATATTAGAGACTACCTATCATACTTATTCTTAACATTACCTTACTATCCTTCTAATACCTGTAGAATCTTAGGTGCTATCACTTATCCCTTCCTTATTTGGGTAATTATATATTCGTCCTTTTTCTCTTGATCACTTGAACTAGAAGTTGGTCAACTTTATCAATCTTCATAAAGAGCTTTGGTTTCAGTGTTTTCCCCTGTTGTTTTTCTGTTTTTATTTGATCAACTTCTATTCTGATCTTTATTATTTTCTTGCTTTTTAAAGCAGAGTTTTCTTCTTTTCTGCCACCAACTACTGCTTTAATGGCATCCAACAAATTTTGATACGCTGTATTTTCATTTTCATTCACTTGAAAATGCTTTATCATTTCTCTTTTGATTTCCTCCTTGGCCATGAATTAAAGTGTTCTATTAGGTTTCCAAATATTTCAAGATTTTCCAGAGATCTTTCTGTTATGGATTTCTAATTTAATTCCAGTGTCATCAGAGAACATATACTGTATGACTTGAATCCTTTTAAATTTAATGAGACTTTTTCCATGTCCCAGAATATGATCTACCTTAGTAACCATTCCATGTATACTTGAAAAGAATGTGTCTTCTACAGATTTTGGGTGTGGGATTATATAAATGTCAATTAGGTCAGGTTGGTTGATAGTGTTATTCAAGTCTTCTACATCTTTACTGATTTTTCTCTTGTAGACTATATTTTAAAATTTTTATAAAAAAATGCAGTATCTGCAACTGAACTCAAACATTACTGTGTTATTTTATTACAATATTTTCCTTTCCTCTGGCACATGCATGTGTGCATGCATACACATACAGTCACAAATTTAGAGACCACAGAACTGGAATGAAATGAAGCATCTAATTGTGATACTGCACCTTTGAACAAATGTTATTATTTAAGAAACCACTTTTGAAACTGGGTTATCTTATCTTCCCTTATCTGACCCTGTAAGCTATTTAACTGCAAAATGTGTTTTTATTCACGGTGCCTCTTACTATTTTATTCCTCATGCCAAGTCATGCTCCCACTGCAAGCAAGACAGGCAGCAAACATACTTGTTCTACTACAACAGTGTTTCTATTTTAACCAGACAGATAAATGCTTTTAAAACTTTGCATTCTACAAAACTGTATATAAAAATAATGTGTTTGGGGGAGGGGGGAAATAGTATGGCCATAACACTTGAAACATATTTAACTTTGTAACCAGAATGCTAATAAAAATAGTAATTATGCTATTAAAATACTAGCACTCAATAAATTTCCACTATCGTTTGTACCCAGGATCATAGCTGATATTTGTAGCTTAAATCCTCGAGAGTATTTGGCTCCCATAAATAACATTATCATCCAAATTTGCTCTGGATCTGTGCTTTCTTCAACAATCAATTTTTTTAAACACAAGGGAAATGTGTTTTCTGCTTCTTCATCTATTGCTACAGCTTCACCAGATAGCTTCATGTTCTAGGAAGGACACCCAATTCTTGAAGCCAGTAAACCAGCCTAATATTATTATATGGGAAAGCAGTATCCTAGTATTCTTAACTTAAGGCTTCCTTCTTTAACTGTAGAAAACTTGCTCGTGAATTCTTTAAACCATTTATTTTTCTGGGGTAAAATTACATACGAACCAAAAATATTATTTTCTTATTTGCCAATCAGGTATTAATTTGCATTATAAAAATGTGTTACAGCTAAAAAGACTACTTCATAGTTCTCTAACCTTGAAATGTGTGACTTTCTTAGTCATTTTCTTGGCAGCAGCCGCAACATGTTTACTAAGCACCTATTATATTCCAGACTCTGTTCTAAATGTTGGAGACAGTAGTGAGCATGATAGACAAGGTCCCGGAGTTTACAGTCTTTATATTCTGGTGTGGGATACAGACAATAAGAAGGTAAATCAATAAATATGGTAATATCAGAGAGTTATACTTACTATGAAGAAAATAAAACAGTGATGGGATATGGAATGAGATATGGGGACTGGGTAGCCATTGGGTAAAGAGGCTACTTTAGATAACACGATCAGGGAAGACTTCTCTGAAGAGGTGACATTTGAGCCAAGACCTACATGATGAGAAGAAACTAGTCATGGAAAGATGTGGAGAAGACTGTTAGGTAGTAGGGACACTAAGGGGCAGTAAGTCAAAGGCCTTGAGATGGGAGTAGGTTTAGTGTAATTGAGAATGAAAGTGGCTGGAGCAGCGGTAGGGTATACTCAGGATAGAGTACCACATATCACTGCCATGTTGAGGTTGGTCCTGCAGACCAAGTCACTGCTACTTAATAATTCCATGTCCTCCATGCCTCAAATGGCCAATGGCACCCCAAAATGCCCGCTAGACAAATTCTACTGATTGGTCCTCCTCTGAGTGCCAAACCAGGTAACGGAGCACGATACACTTGATCACCACCAAGTTTAAGGCTGGAGTGGGGCCAGACGAGTTTGGCTTCTCTGAGGGAGTTGTTGAAATCTGATGTGGGCTCAATCCAGAAAAAAACAGCTGTGGGGCAGGAAGAGAGGACTGGAGGCCTCCTGGGACAGCTGGGGCAGGATGAGGTGCAGAGTGCTGGAGTGGATGGGATGGAAGGGTTGGTCCTTGAGGGAAGGATTGAATAGCAGTGAAGACAAGATTCTGCAAGACCCTTCAGAAGACAGTCATCATTTTTTTCCTTTTGTCAGCCCCAGGAGCCACAGATACTTACCCTGATGAGCCAGAGACCTTCCAACCAGTCAGAATTGTCTAGCAGAACAACCAGGTAGTAGGGCTTCACTGTTTATGCAGAAACCTTAACCCAGCCAGATTGGTTCCAACTGTGCTGCCATAAACTTAGTATTGCTTCAGAAGATTTCTACATGCTCTCCATTTTTAATACAAACACCTCATCTTCTTAGAAGAGTTGTGACCTCCTTTATGAGGAGAGGATCTCCATGCTCTTTGGGGGAGAGGGGTTATCCTTGCAGTAGGTAGCACAACACTGGGCTAAATCTTTCTCCTCCAGAGGGAATTTTACCCCAAGGCCAGGACCATTGGGGGGAAGTTCTTACATAGCTTAATGCCACAGAAGGAGACACGATATACTGATACCAGCTGGTAGTTTATAGTATCAAAAAGATACTAACATTCTGGGTTTCATGATTCAGGCTATGGGAGATGAGAATCTAGGCATGGGCTGCTTACCTGTTCCTTCTGCAACGAATTGTGAAGCCAAGAAAGAAGACTATAAGAAGAAGTCCACAGCTGAGAAAAGTCCACACAATACCCACGAGGGCAGGAGATAATGAAGAAATGGTCTTACTGTGGTGGGAAGAGGTCTGAGAACAGAATAAAGAGAAGCTGTTAGGAATGAGGCTCTTCTGTAGATCAAAGGTGAACTGCCCCATCATCACCAAAGCCTGGAAATTCATGTCCTTCATTAACATTTCCTCCTCCCCCAGCCCTTTCCCCCCAACACATGTATTTCTGAGCAGCCCTGACACCCCAGGGCTGCGTACTTACAATTGTTGTCTTGCAGAGATCATGAATGGGTCTCCGATCCAGCTCCTGGCCAGGTAAACTGTCACACAAATCAGAGCAGTTTATTTCAGGCTCCATGTCATCACATGCCCCTCTTGGTGTGTGCGTATTCAGCCTTGATTACCCGCTGGTAGGGAACCAGCAGATCTTTGTCTAAAACAAAAGAGCATCTCAAATCTTGTCTTCAGAGGTGCCATTTTGGGGCTGGCTCCTGGTTCAAAACCCGGGATGGACAACTCATTCAGGTGGAAGCGAACGTGATTTCACTAAGCTCCTTCCTCAGTCACCCTCCAGGCTGTCGGGGTGCCCTGTTGCCAGTGCATACCATGTGAGTCAGGAGTGGGCATCTTGGTAACCACAAAGTGATGATTCTAGCTTGCCACCAGATGGCAGTCACTGCTCCAAGTACTCTTACACAGGTCCCGAAGGAAAGCAATCAAACCTGTTAAAAATAAATTATACATTTATGTATATGTAAATGGTCTATTAGAGGTTTAAAATATTTTATATATTTTAATTAGATAGTTATGTTTTTATTACACACAGTTATATACTTTATTATATATAACAAAGGTTTAAAATAGTATACTTAAATAAAATATATTGTAAACCTCTTTAATAAGCAATCATTTAAAAACAAAGACAAAGCACATCTGACAATGAGATATAAAGCTTTAGTGATATAAAACCCTACAGTCTTTCTTCAGGTCCTTTTTATGGCCAAGCACTGTAAAAACTTTAGTTCGGAGATGTGAAACATATCTTCCTTTTTTTCCTACTGAGAAATCCCCTGCCCTCCCAACATCTTTCATGCAACTCATGGCTTAAGCTCTGTCTGATCCTGGGGGACGGGGGGCTCTGGTGCCCCCGCTGTCTGCATGCAATGTCTGCCGGTCACTCCGGCTCTTGTTCTCTTGGGGAATGGAGGGGCTTCCTATGTCCACTCAGCTGGGGGCACAGGAGAATATATGAGCCCTTTGCCAATCGTTTCCCGCTTGTTTTTAAACTGTTAGACTACTAGAAGAAGTGGGGTAGGCCACTTGGGTAATAGGGGGAGAAACTGAGGACGTTAGGGATGTCCTCAGAGTGAGAAACTGGACAGAGGATGGCGTTATTTCCCTCAGAAGATGCTCACAATGTGAATACTGTGATAAAGAGAAGCTCTACCTTGCAGAACAAAAGTAGAAATACAGAAAGACTCAGGTTAGCCCCAGCAGAAAAGGTAGGCAGGTCCCTAATTCTTTAAAGCATTCTATCACTTAATACAGAAAACAGATTTGAAGTTTTACCAGTGGAAATTTATAAGAGGATATCACTTCTGTTTTTAAAATAGTTTAGCACACCTTTCTTTTATTGTGGAGAAAAATTGGAAGAGGAAAAAATATCAATTATTATTTCAATTGCCACAGAACATAGAATTTCTGCTTAAGCCAGAACAATAGTGACAGGTGTAGAATGCTATCTTTGGATTCTGCGTGCTTAAGCATGAACAATATAGCACCAGGTGCTGCCGACTCATTGGCCTCTCCTATGGTCCTGAATTATTTACCAGGTTCATTATAGTGAAATCCCAAGAGAACTAACAGCTACTATCTCCTGTCAAGACATTTAAATTCTTGTGCAGTCTAGTCAGATTACTGAATGCAAAATTAAGAAGTAAATATAAAAACATGACTATTTGCATCCTAATCTAATTGATATTGCTAAAAAGGCCTTTTGTTCTTTTTCTTCTATTTAAAGTTAGACATCTCCTATTGTGCCTTATAGCATAAGAGTAATATTGTAATCTTTAGTGAAGCCTGTACTACATGATGGATTTGAAGGTATATTTTTCTTATATTTCCCTTTTTAAATTTTTTAAATGTTTTTTATTGATTTTAGAGAGAGGAAGGGAGGGAGAAAGAGAGATAAAAACAACAATGATAAAAGAGAATCATTGATTGGCTGCCTCCTGCATGCCCACTACTGGGGTTTGAGCCTGCAACCTGGGCATGTGCCCCGACCAGGAATCAAACCATGACCTCCTGGTTCATGGGTCGATGCTTAACCACTGAGCAGCACTGGCTGGACTTCCCTTTTAATCATATTGGCAAATAAATACACTTATATCTGAACCATTATCAAGTCCATGTTTGTGTATCCTTAAATCAGATTGAAGTATATATCAGTGTGTGTGTGTGTGTGTGTGTGTGTGTGTGTGTGTGTGTGTAGAACTTCACTTTGTCCTCACTACAACAGTGTCATGCCAGGTAAACAACATCAATCCCTTGTTTTCAAATAAAGAAACGTAGAGCAGAGAAGTGAGGAAACTTGCTCCAAATCTGTAAAGGCAGGACTTGAATCTAGGAGTTACATTCCAAAACCAGTGTCCTCCTGGCACACACCCTTCGGTGGGCAGACACTCTGGACTGACTTCTCCTGAGAAGACATCAAATGGTCTGGTGGGTGTTTCCATGTTTAGTTCATGACTATGGGGTCCCTGCAGTGCGGCCCACAATAGTCTGTCTAAATCAGTCTTTCTCAACTGGAGTGACTTTTCATCCCCAGGGAACATCTGGCAATGTCTGGAGATATTGTGGTTGTCAAAACTGAGAGGAGCCCTGGACAGCGTGTTAAGTGGTTAGAGCGTTGGCCTGTGCACTGAAGGGTCCGAGGTTTGAATCCCCCATCAAGAGCACATACCTATGTTGCAGGGTCATTCTCTGGCTGGTGTCAGGGTGTGTGCAGGAGGCAACCAATCTGTGTCTCTCTCATATCGATGTTTCTCTCTCCTCTCCTCTCTCTCCCCTTTTCCTCTTTCTCTCTCTAAAAATAAATAATAAATAAATCATTGGGAAAAATATCCTCGGGTGAGGATTAACAAAAAAACACACAAAAATTGAGAGGAGGGTGCTACTGACATCTAGTAGGTAGAGGCCAGGGATACTGCTTAACATCCTTCAATTAACAGGATGGCCCAAAGAACAAATAATTTTTAGGCCCCGAATGTCAATAATACTAAGATTGAGAAACCCTGATCAACACTGGATCCTAGAAGGCTGACAATTTTAAGTCCAAATCATCCTTGGGAGATTCTGTGAATACGATGGGGTTGCCCATCTGGACATAAATTCCCCAGGGGATAAATTTCTGAGTACATTGCAAAGGCCCCCTGGGACAGACTGAACTCACTGGCATGGGACTTCGCATGTGAGGTTCCCCTGCAGTCCATGGATACCCAGTGTAGAGACCTTACATATCATGATACTGGGCTCCCCCATGGGTAGACAATCAACTCCAATGTTCGCACACATTCACAGAGATTCACACATGAGGAGCTGGTGAAACAGTGAATGGCTCAGTATTGAGAAGAGAGAGTTGGATAATACAAAAAAAGAAGAAAATCAATCTTTAAGAATTAAAAATAAATTGAAATAAATGAACCAAACGATATCAAGTTGATGGTATAACCACATAGAGAAGAATTATTTTAAGTAACAATAACTTGATTATACATCCTAAGGACAAAAAATACCCACAAAGAAATCTTAAACTGAATTAAGTGGATACTGTTCCTAGTTTATATATATGAATCCACACATATAAGAATCTATTAGAGAAAGCAAATAAGTAATTATATTTATATCATTGGAAACTAAGATTTTCAAATTCAGAGAAAAGAGATACACACATAAAATAAAATAAGTTTAAAAAAAAGTTCAGCCTTTAATATCAGTGGGAAATGGCAGTATGAACTCAGAATATTTTTTAAAAAAATTCATATTTCCCAGTCTGTTAGCTGAGGCTTGGAAATAATTATAACCCAGGAACAATAAACACTCCGAGTGTTCAGATCGTGGTCTTTAAAGAAACATTTCACGAAAATAAATCTGTTTTCTTTAGCAAAATGGACAATTTATGGAGCTGGAAATATACAACATGAACTGGGACATCTTGTCATACGAGAAAATAAAAGAGTATCAGAGCAGAGTCATGTCAAAATGACACAGGTGTCAACTGCCTCCCACTAGCCAATGACAGGATAATTTCAGCATCAAAAATAATAATAACTGTAGTACACCAAAACATACATGGCACATAGTAGGCACTCAATAAATGCTTATTGAATGAACAAATGAGTTTAGCATTGTAGGTATTAATAGGCTATTGTTGAGGGTGTGATCTACAACACTGACTTAGTGGCTCCTCCAGGAGGACACGTGGTATAAGTTCTCTTCCTTTCAAATATCAGGAAAAATTAACTTTTTTCTGGAACATTTGTATCTCATGCATAGTATGTTTCTCCCTTTTCTTTTTTCTTTCTTTCTTTCTTTCTTTTTTTTTTTTTTTTTTTTTTTTTTTTGCTTGCTGGGAAGATCTCCTTATGTCTTTATTTTTCTTCCCACTACATATTTTATAGTAAAAGCAGAAGAAAGGAGTACAGTTGGAATAATAGGTATGTTTCTGCCCAATGTGAGCAAACAGATACATTATTTGAAGTCCCACAACCTCAGGGTACCCACTAAGAAAGATAAGACAGAGCCACAGGCAAATGCATAAAAAAATGTATCTATTCAAACCACCACCACCAACAGCATCGTACTAGATGTTCACTAAGGTTCCTTCTGGCACCAATGTTGTCTGAGGCAATAGTTCTCTGCTAACTATACTAATGTAGGCAGCAGATACACAGATAATGATAAACAACAGCGAATGTAAAATGCATTTTTAATTACCTTTGAATGCACTGTGTTATGTTCTGATAGTAGATTTACAAACATCCTGAATATGGGTCACGTATACTAATAGTAAATTCACTTCTATTCTCTGTGCATACACTGCTTTTCATGGGGGCAGCAAGCAAGGCAGAGGGGACACAGTCTCCCTAAGACCATCTGCCACAAAGATCCTCAGTCCAGAAGACGGCCCACAGTTGTAAATACTTTCTAAGAGAGCGTGGGTGTGAGATTAGGGTGGGGAAATTTTGCATATCTAGGAAAAGCTAGTTCAGCCAGGGAAAGAAGGTGAAGTTACAGATATGGTAGAGTTGGAAGAAACCTTGGACATCATAAAGTCCAATCTCTTCATTTTATGGGTCGGAAAATACCCCCACAGAGGTTGGGAGGCTCAGGATCATACTGTGAGTGTAGGAATAAAACCTGGGTCTCCCAAGTTCAGTGCTCTTTCTATAATACTTTAAAAGACCTTTAAAGGAAGTTATGGTTGTTATTTCACACATTTGGGACAGTGGGGCAGAGGCTTGGGCTTGGGAAAGCAGGCAGGGTCATAAGGGTAACTAACAGCTTAGGGCTTGGTTAGTAGTCTGTGGAGGAGGTCTCAGGGAGACAAGAAACACAGTGGAAGGGGAAAGAATATTCTCTTGGGAGAGTTTAAGCTTTGAAACTTGTACATTTTCTCCCTAATGATGTAAAGTAGACTGAATTTATCTGTTTTTCAGAACTTCAGATTTGCCTTATGAAAGAGGGGGAGGTGATAAAAGTTTCCTTTTAAAGCCTTTGAAGTGCCTCCAATTGAGGTCCCTGCAGACTTTCAAGGTTTCTGAATAACCATCCCAAGGACCCTGAGGCAGGGCCCCCTCAGGAATTCTTGATTCACCAAAGGGAAGAGCAGGGGGGGAGAGGTGGCTGCTCCAAACACATCCTTCGGGAACTTTAGAAGCAGAATGGAGTCATTGTTGTCCCTTGGCAGGGGTGGGTGGTGGTGTGGGGTGAAGGAGAGTAGACTTCATGCACTCCCTTAGGCTTTGAGATCTTTGGGTTTTGTATGAATTCTTGAACTATACCACCATTCTTTCCTAATCCCCATGTTCCAAAGCCTCTCTCCTCCTACGCTTCCCAGCACACTGTCAGTGATCTTCCCACAATCTGGGGAACATTTTGCTCAACCTTATACAAGGCTGTACACTACCTCTTAGCTTCATATTGTAACTTTTCTTCTACTAAACCTGACTTCTCCCTTTGCTATACAGTGTTTAAATTTTTCTGGTTGCTTGGTAGAATTATACTGAATCAGACTGGCTATTGGATTGGGTCCCCCAGGGAATCTGAGAAACAGTGTAAATAATAAGTTTAACCATAAACAGTAGTCAACTGAATATAGAGCACATCCTGAACACAGGGCTAATTTAGCCCTCCGTGACCATACTTGGAATTTGGGTTCACCTCACATATCCTAGAACCATTGGGTATAATGAGTGGCACTGAAAGGGACAAAGCTGAGGCTGAATTTAAATCTCAGAGACATCATTTTCTGTGTCTTTGGTTAGTTACTTAACTTCTCCATTTCTTACGTGTCTCCTCAATGAAGTCAAGATAATACTGCCTGCATCTCATAGGTTTTGTTGGTGATTAAATCATAGTATGCATAGGATGTATGCAAATGTAATCTACACATACCGGTACTAAATCATCAATAAGTATCAGCGTCTTTCATTTCTGAGCTATAGAAGGGTCATCTGTACAGGAGACTTGGGGCATATAACTGAGATTATCCATCTTGTTTCCTTAAATTTCCTAACAGAATCTCAAGTTCTGAGTCATTAATGTATCTTTTAACATGAAGAACAATGTTCTCTATACTATATTCAAAATCAGATTTTGTAAGAATAATGAATTTTAGATCCCAATGGTAGGGACCATGTTCATTAATTCAATAAATATTGATTGATCAACTATTATGTGCCAATCACTATGCTAAGAGCTAGGGATGCAGCAGGGAACAAGTCAACATGGTGTTGCCTAGTACCTAGCACAATGCCTGACACGACGTAGGTGATCAACACCTATTTGTTGAAGTGGACTCAGAGACATTTAGAAAACATATAGAATAGGAGTCCTAGACTCCTAGGAATGATCCTCAAAACTGTCTAGATCAGTGATGGCGAGCCTTTTGAGCTCGGCGTGTCAGAATTTTGAAAAATCCTAACTTAACTCTGGTGCCGTGTCACATATAGAAATTTTTTGATCTTTTCAACCATAGTAAAACAAAGATTTATATTTTTTATATTTATTTTATATATTTAAATGCCATTTAACAAAGAAAAATCAACCAAAAAAATGAGTTCGCGTGTCACCTCTGACACGCGTGTCATAAGTTCGCCATCACTGGTCTAGATACTCTTTTCACTCAGGAGAAACCGGAGGTTTGATCCATGAAGGAGGGCTGGATCATCTTTCTCTGATACACTGAGAGGATCTCCGGCTTTCTGAGACTAAACTGATGTGTTTTGCTGACTCCCAGATATAAGTTCACACAACCACACAAACTGGGCTGTCAGTCACTACTTCCTTATAGACGGATCCTAGAAATCTGTTAGTATTCTACACTGTTGCCAGGGACTGGAGTTGGGAGTTTAAAAACAAAACAAAACAGCAACATACTAAAACCCTTACCAACTTCCCAGAATTGCATTGTTACCTAAAAGCACTTAGGTGCTATTATGCAAATTGATTTCCATAAAAACCAGTCACAAATGTCAATTAGTGCTCATTAATATGCAATAAAATTCTAATTTGAAAACTATTAAGAGCCAAGAATGAATTCCACTTGGCTGCCCTCCTTTGATGAGAACTGCTGTGAAGAGCTCTATGCTGTTATTCAGTGAAACAGTAAGGTGTCACCACAAATCAAGCGCCAGGCACCAGAAGGACCAGAGAGAATGAGCATTTGAAGGTTTGAGAGGCTGGTTTGGACCGCTCCAGTTCTATGCTGCTACCGCTGAGACCTCTGTCCTGTGGGGTACTCAGAACATAGGTTGAGTGAATTCATTAATATCTCTCTTGCAAACAGATCCATGATGATACCGAGCAATCTTTTAAAGGACATTTGTGAGAGTGCCACACCGCTGGGAAAAGGTAAATAAAACTTAGTTCCTGAGGGCCAGTGTTCAGGAGACTGAATGCTCTACTCTTCAAAGGAAGAGAGATCCAAGGGCCTTGGAATTACGGGACTCCTGGTCAGAATTTTTATAAGTGTCTCTAAATTCCAATTTTAGTTGGACATAGGATTTCTCTAAACTGTTGCTCACTGTTGTTGTGCAACCCAAGACACTTGTGTGAGAGCAATTCAGGCTCTTTGAGGATAAAGATGAGAAATATCAGCTATCAGTATTGTCCTTACCAAACTGTCCTAAACTTGCTCTGGAAGCAAGGGGTAGAGAATAGGCTTTCCTCAGTATAGTTTAACACAGTGGCTATCAAACTTTACTGCACATCAGAATCACCTCCAGAGTTCTGATTCAGTAGGGCCTGAGAATTTGCATTTCTTGTAAGTCCCTAGGTCAGGGGTGGGCAACCTTTTTGTGAGTGCGTGCCAAAACCAGCAAAATATCTGACTCAAAATTCTTCTGCGTGCCAACCCTAATTTTTTGAGAACATGTTATGCCTACTTGATATCTCTTAAGGTGTACGTATGTGAAGAACCTTGAAGAAATAATAAAATTCATTCGAGCGACAAAAACACAGTATATGATGATGAAAAATACATTTATTTTTTAATGTATACATGTATACTGATAGTCCTACAGAAAACTTGATGACTCCGTTTGATATTATCAGTGGGACTTTTGCTGCTGCATCACTGATGACAGAGATTTTACATCAGGTTTATATTTCGTGACCTTCAGAGATATGCACGAGCTACTACTTTCATCCGTCAGGCTACTCCTATTATGAGACTTAACAAAATTCACCACTGAGAACAAAGATTCACAAGCGTATGTGGATGAAAACATGGAGAGTAACGCTGTTGCAAAGTTTTTTAAACAGAAAAAATTTTCTGGAATGGCATTCCAAGTCCTCAATAGTTCGTTTTCGACACTATTGAAATTGCTCTTCCCCTCTCTCATCAATCCATGTCTATGGTCTTTAAGATAACTTGTTATGTAAAATTATTTATTTATCTAAGATGCACCTACGCTGAATTTATCTGAAAAACAAAAAAGTCGATATTAAGAAAAAAATTGTAAATGGAAGATTATAAGAGAGGGTTTCGCGTGCCAGCAAAAGTTACTGGCGTGCCATGTTTGGCACACGTGCCAGGGCTTGCCCACCCCTGCCCTAGGTGATGCTGCAGCTGCTTATCTAAGAATCATACCAGGAACACCCAGTCCAGCTAAATGAAATATAGAGCTTTCACCAAAGTTTAAGCCACACAAACCATTGGAATACTGCTTTTTATTATAAGCTGCTGTGATGAGGCTCATGCACATGCTTATAGGCCAGATCATTTGAATTATTCATTAGAAATTAATTTCAGAGAAATACTCTTGAGAAATTGGACACTTAAGAACATCACTCAATTTTTTTTTCCACTCTTGAAAGCATGATTCATAAATATTGTTTTTTGGACATGAGATACTGATGGAAGTTGTAGATCTTATCCTGAAAAACATTTACATATGTAATATTTGACATACAAAAACAAGAGGGGGGAATCACAGGCTACCCATCAACACCTCCCTATAAGTCCAATTCCAAGTGAAGAGGTTCATTTCAAACCACAACTCAGCTTAAACCAGGGATTTAAATATTTTTAATTAAGTTTTTCTCTTAAAGCAAATATTTCTTCATGGCTACCCACTAATAAAGAATGGTAAAGAAGGTAAGATGATAAACACTATGACAAACTCTGTCACCAATTAAATCATTTTATTAATCATTTTGGCAGAGAGATCCAAGATGGTGGTGGAATAGGTGGGAAATTACATTCACCTCCTCCCACAAAACTGCAGTTACAACTAAAATATAGAACAATCAACCTGGATAACCAACTGAAGTCTTGGTTATAAACCTTATAACCAAGGATTTACAGAAGAAGCCACATAGAGACTGGTGGGAGAAGTGCATACGCAAAAGGGTTTGGTCCTGCTCCCACAGGTGGTGGCTGAAAATCTGGAAGGATATCTTGAGTGCAAAAATTTCCCCTGAGGAATAAAGAGTCTCAACTCACATAGGGCTTTGGAACTGGGAAGAAGCACCCAAATAATATCAGGCTATGAAAATCAGTCCCTGATTCTGTCTGCCAGGGAGAGGTGGGAGACTGTACCCAGGTACCCTCTTAAAGGGCCAACACACAAAATCTCACTCTCAGCTCTGGCCAAGGAAGGGAGGAATAGACTAGAGTCGTTTGAGGACCAACTGGGGTTTGTGGCTCTGGGGAGAGAGTTGACAGGACAGCTGCCAGGGTCCCTATGCTGAGTCCCTCTCCTACACAGCAGGCGTCATCTTTCTTGGGTGGAGCACTCCCCTACAAATGCAACAGCTTGGGGAAATGTAATATCTCCACCTTCTCAACTTCCTATTGTACACCCTGTGGAGTTCATGCCCTGCAGAAGAGTCAGCTGCCTGGTCCTGGGGTATAGAGATCCCGGCAGACTCAGGGCGGGGAAGGTCAGTGAGGGAGATTTGTGGCTCTGTGACAGGGGACATCTCTCTTCCTTCCTGTGAGCCTGACCTGTGCCTCTCCCTCATGGGAGATCCACTAGCCCCATCTTTCCAAATTCTGGCAGCCCTGCCCTGCCAATCTTAGGCTCTCCAGGAGGTCCAGGCAAAATCTGGGACAGACTAAGTTGTGTGGCCCTAGGACTGAGGCCATTTCTCCCTCACAAGCCAGTGCAGAGTCCTCCCTTCACACGACCAAATCCTGGTCTGTTAGGGTCCAACAAACTCTGCTGACCTCACCCCCATGTAGCAGAGACCCTTCCCTACTACAAAGATCTGCAGGCACCCAGCTGGTGACACCTAGCCTTGGTGTACTCTGAGACTTTCACTAAGTAGCCTCAGTCTGAACCCAGCACTGACACTGACTTTAAACCTGTAACAGTCTGGTGAACACTCACCCCTACCTGGTGAATCACTGAGAATATACTTCATGCAACTCAAGTACCACCAGAGGCTCTTTCAGTGACTGAGCCTAATAGGCAGTGGCAGATGGAGGCAGGTGGAGGCAGGTGGAGGCAGGCATAGGTGGATATCTAGGTGCCTTTGGTCTTTTGCTAACCTGCCCCCAGGCTTGGTGCTGGTGGAAGCTGGACTTGGTGCACAGCTTGGTCCTTCCCACACACAATTAGTCCCAGCAGAGGAGTCCACAAACTGTAGATTGTAGAGAGCATAGAGAGTCCCAAGCAAGATGAACCCAAAGAAGCCCATATCAAGTCACATCATAATTAAAGTAGCACAGGTTAAAGACAAAAGGAGAATCTTAAAAGCAGCAAGAGAAAGGCAGTTAGTTACCTACAAGAAAGTTCCCATAAGACTGTCAGCTGATTTCTCAACAGAAATATTTTAGGACAGAAGAAACTGGCATGAAATATTCAAAGTGATGAAAAGCAGGACCTACAACCAAGACTACTTTACCCAGAAAGGCTAGCATTTAAAACTGAAGGAGAAATAAAGAGCTTCCCAGACAAGAAAAAACGAAAGAAGAAAAAAAAAAGAACAGAGTCATAGTAGGTGATTCTAACATCCCATTGACATTGATGAATAGTACTTTCAGAAAGAAAATCAACAAGGAAACAGTGGCCTTATGTGACACACTAGATCAGATGGATTTAATGTCTTCAGAGTATTTCATCTCAAAGCAGCAAAATATAAATCCTTTTCTAGTACACATGGGACATATTCTGGAATAGGCCACATGTTATGACACAAAACATGGTTCAGTAAGTTAAGAAGAGTAAAAATATATCAAACATCTCTGATCATAGTGGTATGAAACTTAAAATTAATCACAAGAAGAAAAAAACAAACACAAAGACATGGAGGCTAAATAACATGTTACTAAACAATGAATGGGTTAACAATTCGATAATGAAGAAATCAAAAGACACTGTGAAACAACTTAAAATGAGAACACTACAACCCCAAATCGATGGGACACAGCAAAAGCAGTTCTAACAGGAAAATTCATAGTATTACCTTGTACTATGAATTCATAGTATTCATAGGCCTACCTCAAGAAACAAGAAAAGTCTCAAATAAACAATCTAACCTTACAGTTAAAGGAACTAAAAGAGAACAGCAAACAAAGCCCTAAGTGAGTAGAGGGAAGAAAATAATAAAGAGTCTAAAAAAATTATAAAAGATCAATGAAACCAAGAGCTGGTTCTTTGAAAAAATAAACAAGATTAACAAATATTTAACCAGACCCATCAAGAAAAAAAAAGAGAGAGAGGACCCACATAAATAAAATCAGAAATGAAAGAGAAGTAACAACTAACACCCCAGAAATACAAAGGATTATGAGGAAATATGAACAACTATATGTCAACAAATGGAATAATCTGGAAGAAATGCATAAATTCCAAGAAACATAAACTCTCCCAAAACTGAATCAAGAAGAAACAGAAATTCTGAACAGACAGATTAACACTGGTGAAATTGAAGAGGTAACCCAAACCTCCCAACAAACATAGTCTTAGACTGGATGGCTTCACAGGATAATTTTACCAAACCTTTAAAGAACTAACACCTATCCTTCTCAAACTATTCAAAAAAATTCAAGAGGTGGGAGGACTCCCAAGCTTCTTTTATGAGGCCAGCTTTATCCTAACTCCAAAACCAGATAAAGACACTACCAAGAAAGAATATGATAGACTAATTCCCAGATAAACATAAATGCAAAAATCCTCAACAAAATAATAGCAAATAGAATCCAGCATTAGAAAGATTATATGCCATGATCAAGTGGAATTTATTCTAGGGATGCAAAGTTGGTATACTATCCGCAAATCAATTAATGTGATACATCACATAAATACGTGAAGGATAAAAATCTACGATCAGCCCTGACCAGTTTGGCTCAGTGGATAGAGCGTCAGCCTGTGGACTGAAAGGTCCCAGGTTCGATTCCACAACTGGGGATGTGTTGTGGGCACATCCCCAGTAGGAGGTGTGCAGGAGGCAGCTGATCAATATGTCTCTCATCGATGTTCCTAACTCTCTATCCTTTTACCTTCCTCTCTGTAAAAAAATCAATAAAATATATTTTTAAAAATCATACGAGCATATCAACAGATGCAGAGAAAGCTTTGACAAAACCCAGCACCTATTTATAACAAACACTCTCAGCAAAGTGGAACTAGAGGGAACGTATCTCAAGATAATAAAGGCCATATATGACAAACCCACAGCTAACATACTCAAGGAGGATAAACTACAAGCATTTCCCTTAAGATCAGAAACAAGGCATGGATGTCTGCTCTCAACACTCTTATTTAACATAGTACTGAAAGTCCTAGCCATAGCAATCAGACAAGAAGAAGAAATAAAAATCATCCAAATTGGAAAAGAAGTGAAACTGTCCTTATTTACAGATGACAGATACTGTACATAGAGACCCTAAAGATTCCACCAAAAACTACTGGAACTGATAAGTGAATTCAGTAAAGTAGCAGGATACAAAATAAATATCTAGAAATCAGTTGCATTTTTTATACACCAATAATGAAATATCAGAAAGGGAAATTAAAAAAAGAATCCCATTTAAAATTGCACCCCAAAAAACCCACACACCTAGAAGTAAATTTAACTAGGAGGTAAAAGATCTGTATTCGAAAAATTAAAAGCATTGAAGAAATTGAAAAAGCTACAGATAAATAGAAGCATATACTGTGTTCATGGCCAGGAAGAATTAACATTGCTAAAATGTCCATACTACCAAAAGCAATCTATAGATAGTCAATAATACTGGAATAGTCAATAATACTATGTATGGTGCCAGTTGGTTACTGAAAACATCAGGGGCACACTTTGTAAGTTATATGATGGTCTAACCCAGTGGTCGGCAAACTGCAGCTCGCGAGACACATGCGGTTCTTTGGCCCCTTGAGTGTGGCTCTTCCACAAAATACCACGTGCGGGCACGCATGTACAGTGCGATTGAAACTTCATGGCCCATGCGCAGAAGTCGGTATTTAGACTCTAAACCATATGCTATACACCTAAAACAAATAAAAAATAATATTTAATGTAGCCCGGCTAGCGTGCCGCAGTGCTTGAGCATCAACCTATGAACTAGGAGGTCATGGTTCGATTCCCCAGTTGGAACATATGTCTGGGTTGCGGCTCGATCCTCAGTGGGGGTTGTGCAGGAGGCAGCCAATCAATGATTTTCTCTCATCATTGATCACTCTCTCTCTCCCCCCTCCCTTCCTCTCTGAAATAAACAAAAATATATTTAAAATAATAATAATAATATTGAATGTAAACTGCAATTGAAAAATATTTTTAATTAAAAATAAAAATAAAGGGATTTTTAGACTGTAAAAATATTTTCATCACCATCTTTAATGTTTATTCTTTAGCTCAATGTCATTTAATTGGAATAGTATATTTATTAAGATAATTTCTGACATAAGTGAGTTAAAAATCTACTATGCTACTGTTCGTTTTATTTTTCCAACCTGTTCTATGTTCTTTTTCTTGTATTTTTACTCTAATTTTTCTACCTTTTAGCATTTTAAAAACAGCTCTATTGAGGTATAAATTACATGTAATAAACTGCATATATTTAAAGGGTCAATATAGTAAGTTTTAATATATGTATATACCTGTAAAATCATTCTTCCACTCAAAATAATGAACAGGTATTGATAGCCCTCTAACTTTGTTCCTGCACATTTCCCCATGTGTTTTAGAATGAGGTTATCAATTTCTATAAGAAGGTCACCTGGGATTTTGAGATTGCATTGAATCTGTAGATCAATTAGGGGAGAACTGATATCTTAATATTAAATCCTAAATATTAAATCATTGTCTATAAGCAAATGCCAAAGACTAGGTAGCGTATAAACAAAATAAATTTATTTCTCACAGTTCTGGAGGCTGGAAGTGCAAGATCATGGTGCCAGCATGGTTGAGTTCTTGTGAGAGCCCTCTTCCAGTTTTCAGATGGCTAACTTGTTGTACCCTCACATAATGGAAAGAGTGCTACTACATTCTCTGGCCTCTTCTTATAAGGGCACTCACCCCATTCACCCTCATGACCTAGTACTTCCCAAAGGGCCTGCCTCCAAACACGGTAGACTAGATTTCAACATATGAATTTGGGGGTGGATGCAAACATTCACTTCATAGCACCCATGAACAATGTACATCTCTCCCTTTTTTTAGGTCTTTGTTAATTTCTCTCAGAAAGGTTTTATAGTTTTTAGTGTATGGGTCTTACATAATTTTTAATCAAATTATCTCTAAGTATTTCATATTCGTTATATTATAAATTTTTTTACTTTCAATTTTGAATGTTGAACAATCAATATGCACAATTGATGTTTGTATATATACATATATATATATGTATATATTGTGTTTTGAAACCTTGCTACACTCATTCATTAGTTCTAATAGCTTTTCTGTAGATTCCATTGGATATTTTATATAGATTATCAGCTGACTTTAAAATAAAGACAGTTTTACTTCTTCCTTTTCAAAATGGATGCAGTTGATTTTTTTCTTACCTTATTGCATCTAGGACCTCCTGGACAATGTTGAATAGAATTAGTGAGAGTGAACATCCTTGTCTTATTCTTAATCTTAGGGGGAAAGTGTTTGGTCTTTCACTATTTTTTTAAAATATATATTTTTATTGATTTCAGAGAGGAAGGGAAAGAGATAGAAATATCAATGATGAGGGAGAATCATTCATTAGTTGCCTCCTGCACATCCCCTACTGGGGAACAAGCCTGGAAACCGGGCATGTGCCCTTGACCAGAATCAAACCCGGGACCCTTCAGTCCACAGACTGACATTCTATCTACAGAGCCAAACTGGCTAGGGCGAGGTCTTTCACTATCTACACTAATAAAAGACAAAGATGCTAATTGACCATACCTTCGCTACACCCAAGCCACGCCCACCAGCCAATCAGAGCAACTTTATGCAAATTAACCCAACCAAGATGGCGGCTGGCTGCCATGGCGCTGGGGCAAGCAGGAGGCTTGGTTGCCTGGGCTATGGAGGAAGCCAAGCTTCCTGCTTGCCCTGAGCCGGCTGTGGCCTTCACTCATGGCAACAAAGTTTCAATTATAGAGGACAAATAAATCCCAGACACCTGCTTCCAGCCAGCCTCCACTGGGAGCTTGGGTGGCTGGGGGCCGTGGCCAGCCTGCAAACAGCCATCAGCCCCTCACCCAGGCTGGCCACACCCTCATGGGGTGAGGGTCCCTGCTGGAAGGCTTGGCCAGCCTGCAAACAGCCATCAGACCCTCACCCAAGCTGGCCAGGCACCCCAGCGGGGACCCCCACCCTGAGGGGGTGTGATCAGCCTGCAAACAGCCATCAGCCACTCACCCAGACTGGCCAGGCACCCCAACAGGACCCCCCACACTGAAGGGGGTGTGGCCAGCCTGAAAACAGCCCTCAGCCCCTCACCCAGGCTGGCCAGGCACCCCAGGGGGGACCCCCACACTGAAGGTGCTGTGGCCAGCCTGCAAACAGCCATCAGCCACTCACTCAGGCTGACCAGGCACCCCAAGGGGGACCCCCCACCCTGAAGGGGCTGTGGCCAGCCTGCAAACAGCCATCAGCCCCTCACCCAGGCTGGCCAGGCACTCCTATATAATAAAAGGGTAATATGCAAATTGACCCTAACAGTAGAATAACTGGGAATGACTGGTCCCTATGACACACACTGACCACCAGGGGGCAGATGCTCAATGCAGGAGATGCCCCCTGGTGGTCAGTGTGCTCCCACAGGGGGAGCTCTTCTCAGCCACAAGCCAGGCTGATGGCTGCCAATACAGTGGTGGTAGTGGGAGCCTCTCCTGCCTCCTCAGCAGTGCTAAGGATGTCCGACTGCAGCTTAGGTCTGCTCCCCGCTGGCAAGTGGACATCCCCCGAGGGCTCCCGGGCTGCCAGAGGGATGTCTGACTGCCAGCTTAGGCCCAATCTCCCAGGGAGCGGGCCTAAGCCAGCAGGTGGTCATCCCCCGAGGGGTCCCAGACTTCGAGAGGACATAGGGTGGGCTGAGGGACCCCCCTCCCCCAAGTGCACAAATTTTTGTGCACTGGGCCTCTAGTTAAATATAATGTTAGATGCAGATTTTCCATAGATTCCTGTTATCAAGTTAAGAACATTTTGTTTTATTACTATTTTTTTCTTTAAGGGATCTGGGCTTTTACATTATCTAATATTCTTGAATGAGTTTGGTACTTTGTGTCTTTCAAGGAATTTGTTCATTTCATCTAATTTGATGGGATTACTATAATAAAGCTATTTATAATATCTGTAGAATTTGTAGGGATGTCATCTTTTAAATGCATGATATTAGTATGTGTATGCCCTTTTTTTTCTATATATTTCAATCCCTGAGTTTCCTAAACCCATGCTTATATTAATACTTTCTGTATTAGTCAGTGTTCTCTAAAGAAATAAAACCAATAGGATGTGTGTTATACACTAGATAGATAAACAGATAGATAGGGAAGGAGACCGATTGATTTTTATAAGGAATTGGTTCATGTGCTTATGGAGGCTAAGTCCCAACATTTGCAGTCAGCAAGCCTGAGATTTAGGAGAGCCAGTGATATAGTTCCATGAGTGTTGATGGTGTAAGTCCAGCCTGAAAGTCAAAAGGCTCAAGACCCAAGAAGAGCCAATGTTTCAGTCTGAGTCCAAAGGCGTAAACAACCAACGCCTTGTTTCGAGTAGCTAGAGAGGAGGGTCTGCCCTGTTTTTACCCAGATCAGTCTGGCTAGATTTTATTGATCTTATTGATATTCTTAATCAATCAGAAATTGCTTTCATTAATCCTCTCTACTGTATTTTTATCTGTTTTATTCATTTCTGCTGATATTTGGCATTCCTGTCTTCTGCTTGCTTTGGATCTCATTTGCTCTTTTTTTCTAGTTTCTTAGGATGGAGGCTCCGCATATTGATTTGAGACTTTTTTTCTTATAAGCCCTTAGCACTATAAATTTCCAAATAAAGCTTTTGATACATAACTTTTCATTTTCATTCAGTCCAAAATAATTTCTCATTTCCTTTTCATTTCTCTTCAATTCATGAGCTACTGTGAAGTACAGTGTTTAGTTTCCAAATATTTGAATATTTCTGTTATTGATTTCTTCATTGATTCCTTCATGGTCAATAACATTTTTTGTATGTCTCGAATCCTTTTTAAATGTATTGAGAATTGTTTTATGGTTCAAGAAATGGTCTACCTTGATAAATGTTCCATGTGTAATAAAAAGGAATGCATTAACCAATGGACATAAGACACTGGGGGGTAGGGGAGGCCAGGGGATTGTCAAGGGCAGGGAAAAAAGGAGACATATGTAATACTCTTTGTAATACTTTAAGCAATAAAACAATAAAAAAAAAAACCAGTTTAAATCCTGAAAGAAAAAAAAAGGAATTCATATTTTGTTGCTGATGGGGTTGGTGCTCTAAAAAGATCAATGAGGTCAAGCTAATTGATTGTGTTGGTTTCTTCTTCTTCTATGGCCTTAATTATTTTCTGTGTTATTATAGCTATTACTGAGAAAAATCTAATAAAATTGTGGACTACAATCACGGATTTGTCTATTTCTCCCTGAAGTTATGTCATTTCTACTTTATACATTTTGAACTTCTGTTATTAGGTGCACATATGTTTAATATTGTTAGGTCTTTCTGATAAATTGACTACTTTATCATTATTATCTTCTTTATCCATGGTAATAGTCTTTGCTTTGCAATCTACCTTATCTAATATTGCTATTCAGCTATATTTTGATTATCAGTGTTAGCATGATAAATCTTTTCCATCCTTTTTTAAAAATCTATTTGTCTCTTTTTAAAAATCCTCACCCAGGATATATTTATTGTTGATCAGTTGCCTCTCATATGCACCTTAACTGAGGATTGAACCCAAAACCCAGTTTAGTGACCTGACTGGGAATTGAACCTGCAACCTTTTTGGTGCATGGGACAATGCTCTAACCAACTGAGCCACCCGGCTTTACATATACTTAATAGGTAAAGTGTGTTTCTTTTACATAGAATGTAGTTGGTTTTGCTTTTTAATCCTATCTG